>NC_061113.1:59301595-59967111 GCF_002878395.1 Capsicum annuum | reverse complement strand
AACACCACAAAAATCCAATCTATTATCAAAATTGTGCTTTATGTAAATGAAGTACCAAGCTTCACATTTTGGTAGTATGAGAAGTGATATAGACAAGTATTAAGGCCTCAAGTAACTCCTTGCTCGCAACCAAGTTAAAACCTTCCAAACCGATTGTTTTCTTATGAAGAATCTGGCTATAGTCAACTTCAAATGACCATAACTTCTTGATTTTAAAGTATTTTTGAGCTCATGACCCAGCAAATGATAGATATTTGAATTATTTTTCCAATGTATTTAGTTTTGCTGAATTACTGGAGCACTGTCAAAGCTGTCAGTGACAATAATAAGACACGATGAGTCATAGTGAGATGCTACGAGTCACTGTCAGAACCTATGAGTCATAGGTTAACTCGTGGTCACGACATTAGGAAGCCAAAATCAAGTCTCAAATGATGACACATACCATGATTTGTCCCAAGACCTATAGATTCATCATGAGGGTCGTTAGCAGTATTTCCAGAAACTTTTGAAGCACTTTTAAAAGGGTTATTTGGTCTTTTCCCACTCTTTTAATGCCAGAACTATTTCATTTAAGCTATCCTAAGGATGAAATATATGACTAAAATGCCAAAAATTCCCATTAACTAATAAATTAGTCAATGCATAGAGAAAAAATAGAGAAAGAGGGTATTTTCTTCTCCTAAGGCAAAATTAGGGTTGTTCAACTTCAAACTCCAAATTCAAAGGTTCCATCAAGGTTGTAATCTCCAGGTATGTGGTATTTCATCAATGGGTATCCTTTTTCCCACTGAGTCTCAAAATACATTTAGATCTTGAGTTAATTCATGATCTCAAAATTAAGTGTCAATACAACAATGATTCTTCTTGTATTTTAGTTCCCATAACCAGTAAGCAATAAATACATATTTCCCCATGAAATTCAGCACATTGATAGTATCATGTCCATGAAAACTAAGTATAATGATAATTCCATGATTTTGGGCTTGTACTATGTAAGTTCATATTTCATTCATATCATAAAAGCCCTCATAAATAGTTGCATTCTTCAGAGATGGCGGGTTATGAATACCCGATGACCTCAGATCCCATTCATTGTTAATTAAAGACTCATTACTGCATGTTTAGATGTTTTAAGATACTCTTAGATAGAGGATCTGTTAGTCAGTCTCAGTTTATCCCTTCTTTTAGTGCTACTGATCGATCGAGTGTTTTCAGATAAAGTATATTGTAAACTACATTTTCACATAAATTCACCTTATTAGACTATTATTAGTTCCATGAGCCAAAATTTAAGGTTTGAGACCATAAATCTTAATTCTCGTTGGGTTTCTTGATGCATTTACTCTTGCCATCTCATGTCTCCCATAAACTTATAGGTCACAATATTCATAAATATATGATTTGTATACATATGTGTTTTCATACCATAATCAAGAGCTTCATCTTATAATAGTGTGATCCATGACATATATGATATTTAGTTATGCCATCAATTCTCTTGAACACCTTTTCTCAAAATTAAGTTCCCAATTTTTATGGTATTTGAAAGACCATTAATAATTGTGGATAAAGTTTCTCATAAAATAGAGGTCACTGTAGTATCGCAAGCAATTAGGCATGGAATCCATGATTATGGATAGGCTGACATCTATATATGTCATGTCAGATTACATCTAACTATGTCATCTCATCAAGCTGTCACTTATGTTAAGTTGGGAGTAGTACTTAGCACCGGGTGGATGAGGGGATGGAGGCTCACCTGCCTTCTAGGTTGAGACCTTTATTAACAGTCCATAAGTCATAGAACTATATGCTTCTTATCTTTATTTATACCACTTCAGATCAGCTCAACTCAGCCTTTATACCCTGGCAGGGTATATTGGGACTTTTTTGATATGGATTATACTTTGAACTCCATTTTTAGCTCACATAGTTATATGTCGGTAAATATTGTCTTCCATAGTCTTACACTTCAATAGTTGTATGACCCTCAACTCAATCTAGTTAACAGTATCTTAGTCATATCAAAATATTCAAGCAGTAGGTATTTATAATTATCTAGATTGATATGTACATCTTTGTGTACCCCAGTATTACTTTTAATTTTAATATGCCATCATAACCACATTATTTTGTACATCCCTTTAGGGCATCATAATGTCCTTGTATTCATATTACTTAACATTTTAATATTATTATTATTATGTTATATGTTCACTATACTTGGTTGTTTCATTAGTTTACGTTCCTCACTCCATGTTCATTTTACTTCCTCATGCTCAACATATATAATGTAGTGCATATATCACATGCTCAATACATTCAACGTATTGATTATATCTTTCTTTTACTCTATATTATCTTAGAATATAGGTCCTGATGATCAACCTCTGAATCATGCATAGTCCGATCTCCTACAACGTCAACAATTCTACTTTGGTGAGTCTTCATCATTCAAGGACTAGTTTATTAGTATTTTTTATGCCCCTTTCATTTTTTGAATAATTAGAGTTAGCTGGGGGTTTGTCCTAGCAATTGATCTTAGTAAAGGCTTTTAGAAATACAATTAAATTTTCATTTTTGTGGTTTTAAACTTAGATATTTTTGTTAATTTTGGAATATAATTTCTTTATTTATTTCAACTTCCTTACAGTGTTTATGTCAGTTATTTCAGTATTTTTAGTGGCCTGCCATCCTATTGGTTAGTTTGGGGTCATTTAAGGTCCTAAGCAACGTGTTACATGTAGGGGGTTGTCTCAGGTCGTGAAAAACTTGTATCAAAGCATCAAGTTTAAAGTGTCCTAGGGTGTATGAAAGCCGCATTATGTAGAATCTTGTTAATGGGTGTGAAGTGTGCTATATTCATGAATAAGAGTCTATGAAATATTTTTGGAAAGTTTCACTTCTTTCAGGATCATATCCTGGTGATTGTGTTTAACTCTATTTATTCTCCTAACTTGTGCCCTACATGTTTTAGAATATGTTTCCTTAAAAAGATACAAGTCAAAAAAGTCATCAAAATGGTAATTCTTCCGCACCAGTCAATCAGCCTGCAAGTGCTAATGTTTCTAATGCAGAATTTTGTGAAGCCATCCAATTATTAGCTCTAGCTATGACCTCAATTGCATCAGTAGGTAGTAGCCCCTGCAAATTATGTTGGTAAGAAGAGAAGAAGGGAGACAAAGAGGGTCATATTAGGGAATAATAACTCTAATTGCTAAAAGATCACTAGTGGAACCAATCTATTTTTCCTTAAAGTTCATTAGGGTTGACCCTCTAATCATCCAGTACTTTATCTCTGGCCCACAGGCCTAATTATCACCAGAAAGGTGAGCATCTGGCTATCATCCTCAAAAAATTATTGTAAGAGAAAAATTTCACCCCATTTGTACAAAGTGTGGCAAAAGCCACATAAGCGAATATATGGCAGGCTATGAAGGTTGTTTTGGTTGTGGGAAGATAGGCCAGAAGTTAAGAGATTGTTTGGTAGCTTTCATAAAAGGTAGGAAGGTTTGTTATTAGGATCATCCTACTTTTTCAACAACTCTTCTAGGTCGCCTAAATTAGAAGTGTAACCCTCCTAGCATACATTGTGGTTAGCACTTAACTCAATCACATCAAGCCAGCCGAACCAAAAGAGTTCTCCTAAAATTGAGTCAGGTATGTTTCTAGATTTTCTTCTTCATGCATTTATAGAATCAGGCCTTTATTATCCCATAGTGGTGAAAAGTCATAATTTAGAATGTAGTATTGACGGTGGAGATTAGTAGTATGACAAATAATAAAAAAAGATAGATTTGGAAAGTAGCTCTATATAGGCTAGGTAGGTTATTATAAGGGATAGGAGGAAAACCATGAAATAGCTTGCTTTGGCTACTAAAATAAATATGAAGGTTAAGACCGAGACTTGTAGACTTAGTGTGGTGACTTTGGTATAAGGAGTAGATCTTAAAGTATAGAACCAATTAAGTCATGGAGATTTAGGTAGTAGTGTTAGCAAGTTCTAGAACAAAACTAAGAGGTGGTAGAGACCTATTCTTATCCTAGCCTAATCAGTATACTTATGTCATCAAGACACTTTAGTCCTACCTTGAAACATTTTGATGTGAGGAATTTATTCAGATGCATGTCTATTCTCAGTTCCTTGTATAAGGAGTAATATCTCACTAAAAAATCCAAATCATGCTCTAAGAACCCGTGATAACAGTCTCAGACCATAAAGGACATGACTCAGGCCCCACAATTTCCTAACACACACTATTTTGCATACTCATGATACATTATAGTTAATTAGTGAAATCACAATATGTTAGGAATATTCTCAAGAAAAACTTCATAGACAAGCTTATTCATAATCTATTATACACCTCAAACCTTGATTGGGTGTTAAGGGTTATTGAAGTCTCTTAGTCACTATTCTACAGTATCCTTCTTTCTCTAGTTCTTCCTAGTCGAGTTCTTCTATGAATTTCAGTATACCTTGGATGTGAGGTTGATCACAAAATAAGTTGGAAGTTTAATGTCATTTTGCTAAAAGCGTATATTCCTATCATTCATTTTGACCTAAGATACTTTGGTTCATGTCATAAAAATTAAAGAGTAAAGATTCCTGATGATTAAATCGATATTGTTACCTTTTCTTATATACTCATATCAGTGGACTATAATGTTTAAGACATGTTAAAATTTCCCAGTAAGATGTATTGCTCAGATCATGCCCATACTTCTTTCCTCAATTACAACTAGAATTCCAACAAAGGGTATTGGAAGAAATAAAGTTCTTTACTCAATGAATGAAAAAAATTTCACATCAACATCTATTTCCCCAAGTTCCATGCATATGTTTCAATCGAAATACTTCAGTGAGTTTTAAATTGTTAGTATGGATCAGTCCAAATAACCATTGGTTCAGTTCAAAGATCAGGTGAATAATACTAGTGATTTACTCTCTTTTCTTCTAGTTTCAGTCTTCTAAATTTACACCTTTTCCTATGTCATGAAATCTATTATGTTCCTTAATATGTAAGAAAATACATTTGAGTCTTATTCTTAGCCTAAAATCAGTTCAAAGTAACAGTTACCTCCTTATTACCCCTTTCAGTTTGATATCCTTTAGTAGCTCGAAATCATAGAATGCCTTCATGAGTCCGGTTCAGTCCATGCTTTGGTAAAGAATAAATTATCATACTAGTATTTGACTACAACCAAATTAGTGTTGGGATTGTAACTTATTCCCTATTCTCTCAGCTTAGTAGTGTTCATTCGAGGATGAAAGATCTCAAGGGAGAGATATTGTAAAACACCAAAAATTCAAACTAAGATTAGAACCATTCTTCAAGTAATTAAAGAATCAAACTTTATGTTTTAGTAGTAAGAGAAGTGATATCAAACAAGTATTAAAGCCTCAAGTAACTCGTAGCTCACATCTAAGTTCAAACCTTCCTTACCGATTGATTTCTTATGAAGAATCTTGCCATACTCAACTTCAAATGATTATAAATCCTAGTTTCTAAAGTATTTTTTAGATCAAGACCCACCAAATGAAACATATTATAACTATATTTCCAAATCATTCAATTTTTCTGTAATTCGATACTGAAGTAAGAAATTATGGTTAAATTACTGAAGCACCGTCAAAGCAGTCAATGGCAATGTCTCGAACATGATGAGTTATCGAGAGACACCATGAGTCATCGTTAAACCCTATGAGTCATAGGGGGACTCATGGTCAAGGCAGCAGGAAGCCAAAATCAACTTCCAGATAATAACTCCGACCATGACTTATCTCCAAACCCAACAAGTCGTCATAAGGATCGTCGACACTAATTCCAAAAATTTTCTAGATGATTTTAAAAGGGTTATTTGGTATTTACCCACTCTTTTAATACAAAAAATACATCAATGACCTATCCTAAGGCTTAAATGTAAGACTAAAATGGCCAAAATTCCCTATTACTTAAAATTCAGTTAATACATAGAGAGAAAATAGGTAAAGATGCAATTTTCTTCTCCTAGGAAAAATTAGAGTTCTTCAAATTCAGACTCCAAATTTAAAGGTTTCTCCAAGGTTTTTATCTCCGGGTATATGGGATTTCATCAATGGGTATCCTTTTCCCCACAGAGTCTCGATAAATATTTAGTTCCTCGGTTAATTCATGATCTCAAAATTAGGGTTGTCATTACAACCATGATTCCTTTTGTACTTCAGTTCCCTATAACTAGTAAACTATAAATATATGTTTCTCCATGAAATTTAGTACATTGATAGTATCATGTCTATTAACCCTAATTATAATGATATTTCCATGATTTTTGGGCTTGTATTATGTAATTTCATATTTTATTCATATCATAAAGGCCCTCATGAATACTTGCATTCTTCAAAGATGGTGGTTTATTGACACCCGATGACGTAGGATCGTATGCTTTGTTAATTAAACACTCATTTATTCATGTTAACATGTTTCAATATAATTTTAGATAGATGTTCTATTAATCAATCTTAGTTTATCCCTACTTTTAGTGCTGCTGACCGATAGAGTGTTTTCAGATAAACTATATTCTAAATGGTGTTTTTAGATAAATTCACGCTATTAGACTATTATTAGTTCCATGAGTTAGAATTCAAGTCTTGGGTCTAGCCTTATAATTTCCTTCAAAAATCTTAATCCTCATAGGGTTCCTTTATGCATTTACTCCAATCATCTCATGTCTTACATTGACTTACAAGTCATAGTATTAAAAAATACATGATTCATATACATATGAGTTTTAAGATGATAATTAGGAGCTTCAGCTCATAACAAGATGATACATGACATGTATGACATCTAGTTATGCCGCCATTGCTCTTGATACCTTTTCTTAAAAGTAAGTTCTTGATTAGTATGGTATCGAAAAACTATTAATGGTTATGGATTAGTTTTCTTATAAAATAGAATCCACTAGTTGTATGGCAATTAGACATGCTATCCATGAATATGGATAGGTTGACATCCATATATATTATCGCAGGTTGACATCTAAATATTCCATCTCATCAAGCTATTAATTATGTTCAGTTAGGGCTATTACTTAGCACTGAATGGACTAGGGAATGAAGGCTCACCCGCCTGCTTGGCTGATACCTTTAGTAAAAGTCCTTAAGTCACAGAACCACATGTCACTGTAGGTTTATTTATACCATATCATATTAGCTTAGCCTTTATACCCTGGTAAGAAATATTGGGCCTTTTTTACAGCGATTATACACCAAACTCCATTTTATCTCACATGGTTATATATCGGTTAATAGTATCTCCCATATTCTCACACTTTGGTATTTCGCATGATCCTCTGCTTAGTCTAGTTCATAGTATCTCAGTTCTAGAAAAATATCCATGCACTCAGTATTTTTTATTATCTAGATTGATTTATGCATCTTAGTGTACCCAATATTACTTTTGATATTAATATGCCATCATAAGAACATCAGTTTGTATATCCTGTTAGGTCTTTATAATATCCTTGTATTTATTTTACTTAGCAGTTTATTCTTATTATGTTACCAGTTTACTTTACTTGGTCGTTGCATCAATGTCCATTCCTCAATCCATGTTCACTCTATTTTCTCATGTTCAACAAATATAGTGTAGTGCATATCTCACATGCTCTATACATTCCACATACTTTTCTTTGTGTTATATTGTCTTATAAAATAGGTTCTGAAATTTAGTCTGTGAATCGCACATAGTATGATCTCCTACTACATTAGCATTAGTACTTTGGTGAGTGATGTTCCATGGTTTCATGACACTTATGATTCTTAAAATAGGAAAATTGTGCATGAACTTAGTATTCTTCTTAGATATGATGTGTTTTTATGTTGATTTTGTAGGAAAATAGAGTTAATGATCAAAGAACGAGAAAAAAGGAAGAAGATTTGCTAAAAGAGCTACCCACGAGTCAACCTACGACTAATAGGTAGTACCTATGAGTGGTAGGTATCCACGTGGGTTAAAGTTAATAAGATAGCATTTGTTCCTTATTTCCATGAGCCTACTTACAAGGTGTAGGTACAACCTAAGACCCGTAGAATGCCTCGTCAGTAGGAGATGCTTCAAAGTTGTATATTTCACTCTAATTTCCACGATCTAAGGCATAATTCCTGGGTTGTGCTTACGACTCAATCCACAAATCATGAGTTGATGCCGACTCTGGTTTCCTACACTACTTAGGATAGGCTTTCTTATGTATCTATAAATACCATTTATGTTCTATTACTAGTTTACGCACTTTATCACTTTTGACATTATTTTGAGTTTTGAGATACATTATTGATCTTCGAATTATTGTTCTTGGTTTTTGGGTTCATAATAAATTTGAGATTTCAATTTTTCATTCTTATTCTTCGTAAGGTCATCATTATGTTTCCATCTGTGGAATCTATATTTGTTCTTACAATCATGAGCAGTTAAACCCCATAACTAGGGTTGTGGGAACCCTGATTGAATAACATACCACTTTAGTGCTAAGTTATTCTTAATTGGTGTTGTTGTATGTATAGGGATTTCTTTTGTTTTTATTGCTTTCTTAATAGTTGCAAATGTTAGAAAATCATCTGTATTCAATACTTGTTAGAGAGAGGTAGATTAGGAAAAACAAATCATATAGTAATTTGAAGCTACCAACCTTTATCTAATTAACTTGAGACCAAGATGAGATATTTAATCTAAGATCATAAAACAAGGTGTTAGTAATGTGACACTCTAAGATCTAGATAAGATGAGTGAAATTCGAGCAAACCAAGGTCAACACACGATTAGGTGATACATAGCCTGTTAGATTTTACTTGTAAGGCATTGAGATAGTCTAACAACACGAGCAGTCTGTGGAGTTATGAAGTCATGGGGAACAAAACCCTAGTGATCATCTTATATTGATACAAAAATAATCTCCTAGCATTTTACTACTACTCTTATTTTCACAACTGACCCTCTTTTTTTACTTTCTAAAATTTCTAATTACATCAGCAACCTCATGATAGATTTCCAACCTATTCCTCTTGGGAAAGACCTTAACCTAGTTTGGTTCTATATTTGACAAACGACTGCTTTATACTTTCTTGGAGGTAAAATCTGGGTGACCACAAATTTTGGTGCCATTGCCGGGGAATATGGTCAAAGATTGATTGATTGAGTTTGTTGAAGTTCTTTATTTTGTTTGATAAATTTTTTTTATTTTGTACTATTTCTAGGGCACGTGTCGGTATATGCCCAGTACTCAAAGTCAAGGCAATCCCTCATTCTATTTGATCCTGAGCTTTAATGGACCTTACAATAGAATTGTAAGATAAAGAGAGTAGAAAAGTATAATCATGGAGCCCAACACAAAGGGGTTCTTGAATGAACCATCAATATATAATCATCCACCTATGCACGGGGTTCAAGAAACTATCAAGAAAACCACTTTCTAGTTAATAGTCAAAAAATGCTAGGCTGTCACTTTCCCAACATGATGAAGAAAGGGTTAATCAAAAGAAGGAATATCATTAAGCAACACTCAACAGAGATAAAGTTAGATGGAGCAAAGTTCAACTGCTAGTTCATCAATATTTTCCAATTTATGATGATCTAGATAATGATCTTAGGTATGTTGAATTAATTAAGATATGTGCTATCATTTCTCTAGAATTTCCCCAAGGAACAAAATATGATATTATGAGTGCAATGATCCAGTTGTTGAACTTGAAAGGAGTATTTGTTGGTTTGCAAAGTGATGTTGCAAACAAGCACCTTATGAACTTATGGGTATTCCCACTTGGTATAATTTGTTGGGGGTGAGTCAGAAAGCTATATGACCAAGGTTGTTCCCATTCTCTCTTATACGAAAAGTGACTTTGTGGTTAGGAGAGTTTTCTCATGGGTCTATCACCACTTGGATTGAGTTGAGAACATAATTTTGGACTAACTTTTCTCGCCCACTAAAATATTGTAGTTGAAGGATGAGATCTATAATTTTAGACAGTTGCATTCGAAGGCACTTTATGAGATATGGTTAAGGTTCAAAAAGAAATTGATAACTGTCCAAGCCACAAAATCATAGGGAGAAAATTGCTTGAGATAAATTATAGAGCCTTGAATGTAAATACCAAGGCTATAATAGATACTATTATATATAGAGATCTTATGATTCTTTGATGGGATAGAGCTTTATAGATCTTAGATCGAATTACTAAAACCAACCGAGGATGGACTACTCAGGAGTAGAATCACATACAACCACAATTAAGCAGCTTGGGCAGTAATTTGAGAAGTTTTTTGCCACATTGAACAAGCAATACTATTCAGAATCGAAAGAATGATAGTCACTTCCTAGCTATCACCATTTAGTATGGTAAGGCAGCTATTGATCCACTAATAGTTTGTGGTTAATGAGGTAAGGAATGTGATTGTGGATGTTGATGATGCACCAAAAATTGAAACTAAGAAGTTGATGACTAATGCTGTGGTATCCCAAAAATGAATGATTATAGATAAATAACCTTATGATGATAAAAAGGGTAAGGAGGTCACACCAATATTGAAACATAGTCCATGACCTCCCTCACCTTTTCCTTAAAGGCTGAAGAAAGTAAATATTATAAATTTATGTCAATGTTAAATGAGTTGTCACTAAATATTCCCCTAGTTACAGCTTTAGAGAGATACCTAATTATGTACATTTCATGAAGGATTTGGTCACCAAGAAGAAGACGGTGAGTTTTGAGACTAGTGATAATATGCATTAGTGCAGTTCTATTGCCTCGCAATCTTTTGCTGAGAAAAAACAGGACCTCGAGGTTTTCAATATTCCTTTTACTATTGGATTCTTTAATTTTGCATGAGTGTTATGTTATTTTGAATCTAGCATCAATATAATTTTGCTAGTTGTATACAAGTAGTTGTGGTTGGGATCGCCCAAGCTGCCCTCATTGAGACTATTGATGGATGATCATACTGTGAAAAATTTATGTTTCCCAAATGTTACTCGGAAGATGGACACCTTAGAAATGTCCACTCTGACCCCTTTAACCAAAGTATGGTTCAGCAGGGGCTGCTCAACATCTATATGCTCAGGTGGGGTAATCAGATAAATCATAGAGTTGTAAGAAGCATAAAACTCCCACACTAGAGCTGGGTTATATGAACTTTGGGGCTGAGTCATCCACCCTAACTGATATCTATCAAAAGAGGCCTACATGACTAGTGCTCTAATATTGGGTGTATTTATACACCCTAAGCACCATAATTTATCCATATTTTAGCTAAGTTTAGAGAACAAAGTGCCTAGTTTCTTATGTTTTTACTCTACTTCTATGTAATTGAAATAACCGATGTGATTATCATGATTTCAGGTATTAGTGAAGTAGATGAAGAAATAATGGGACTATGGAATGTGGATGGCATATGGCACAAGAGAGAGTAGCAGTTTGGACCAAATGTGGCCCCTAGAAACTATGTCCAAAACTAGTTTGTCATTTATAATTAGTTAAGGAACTTATAAGGCAATTATGAGAGAATAGTTTACTAAAAGGCTTAATGCTAAATTTTTATTCATTATTCTGTATTATTTTAGAGAGAAGAGAAAGGCGGCTTAGCTTGAGGAGAGAGAGAGAAACGTTTTTCTCTTGTTTTCCTTATTCGCACACCAAGATCTTCTTCTAGTTTTTGGTATAATGAATATACTTATGATGATTTTTATTTTATTCATGAGTAGCTAAGTTTATTAGTTAGGGTTATGGAAGCCTTGTAGCATACAATCTATCACTTTGGGTTTTGAATTCATTATGCATTGATTTGTTTACATCATACTCTCTTCGCTTATCTTGAATTCTCGTGGTTGCAGACATAGAGGATATGCCTTAAAACGCAACTTGTTCGAAAGAAATGTTGATGTTCGGAAAAGAGAGTAGTGACAAGAAAATAGGATTCCCAACCCCTATTTCATATGTTAATGCCTTAGCAGGATTAACTACTTGGAGATTTCGTATTGTTTTTGGTAAATGCTTTTGATTTGAGAGAAATAAAGTGAATTAGTCCTTGATGGATAAGAAACACTAGGATTATGTTATTAAATACAATACGTTTCTCTATAAGCACGAAGCATGTATAAATTCGTAAAGCCCATAGTTAGAAAGTATTGAAAACTACAAAGTGGAGATAACCCTAGCTTGCTATTTCTCTGAATTTGAATACTATTACATATATTTCATCTTGTGAAACTGAAACCATTAAGTTGTGAACTGAATCAAATCCCCCCTAATTATTTTATGAAAATGAACGATTAAAATTTAACTAATATGCTACAACTTAATTAGCACCATATTCCCTGTGGGATTCGACCCCAACCTAGTTGGGTTATATATTTGACAATGACCGTTTACTCTCTCGTAAGAGAGGCATAATTTGGGGGTATTATGCTCCTGCTAGTCCCATCAAATCAATCATCCTCTCTGCTGCAATACTCTTTTTTGGATGATTTTACTAAATCAAAAAGCTATCCATCTCACAAATATCCCACAACCCTTCCACATACCATATTGGAGAAATCTAAGAAATAGGCACAACCAAGACATGCGTGGAATTAGATTTTAGGGTAACAGGTGGTGGAATAAGAGGCTGAGTGTACTATGTAGTCGATGAAGCATCTTTTACTATTGATGGTGAAATCTTAAGTGGACCTAATTTTAACCCTCCTTAGACTTGGGTTCAACCAAGATTGAAGCCGACTCACTAGCTGAACTAGATGCATCCTCTAACCCCTCCTAAGTCTAGGAGCCAGGTGCATCCTCCTCTATAGAGTGAAAAATTATCCCAAACTGATCCTTATATCTAGACCTGGATGTGAATCTACCATATCCTATACATCATTATCTTCCTCCTCAGATTGGGAATAGTGCAATGGTGTCTAATTCAAATTCTTTATTCGAGGTCCTTTCCTGAAGATGAAGGAAAATGAAGGTTAGACCCTTACTTTTTGTGCATGTGGTGGTTATGCAGGTTGAGCACCCAATACATCCACAATTGCTGTAGCTGCATCCTATCTCTGAGATATGCAACTAGTTTATCGCGGGACTAATGCTCTGCCTGGGTTCACCAGGTACTCCTCTACTGAGCCACTCCTCATAGGAGACTCTTCTCAGAGTCTAGACCAGACTCCCTTATTTTGTGTTGCTTTCTATGCCATTGTACCTAAGAAACTAGCTATTAGTGCTTGAAATAGAAGAAGGGAACAAAAAAATATTGAGAAAATCATAATACCCAGGGTAGGGTACCTACGACCTTACTTATGGGCTGTAAGTAACACATACAAGGATCTTAGGTACCCACATAAGTGTCAGAAAAAGCCCTAAAGTTTTAGGGCATCAAGTATGACACATATGAGACCACTTAAGTCTCGTAAGTGCTACTTATGAGGCTTGTAAGTTCCTTTGTATGTGCCCTCCTGAAGATACTTCAAATTTTCCTCAAATTTTCATCCCACACAATGTATATTGCAATTTTAACTCAAATTTTGTACACTACAACATGCAACATTTTAAGGTCACAGGTATTTCACACGTATTTTTGGGCTTTCCTTTCACTGTTCATCTTCTTCTTCCATACATGATATGATCACAAGTTTCCCAACCATAGATTATGCATAATTTCAGATTTTACTCAATTTTAGGCTCCATACATATTAGGATTCATGAAAAAGGTATCAAATTCATGCTATATCGAGTGTCATTCTTAATTTCTATTAGCAATAACTTGATTCTTACAGTTTGGCACCAAAAATATTCACTTGGATTTGAAGACTTGGAAGTAGAAGAAAATTTAGCTGTGCACAGTGAATTGCACGCATATTGAGGTAGGATGTTTAGAGGTTTTTACCTTTTGTAATTCTTTATGAGGGAAGTGAGGAGTTTAAGTCTGAGGAGTTTTAATTTGAAATCTTGGGGGTACAGGATAGGGCTTTGGGGTTTAGAAGGAAGTGGTCCACAGGTTTTATTCGGATCCACTTAGGTCCATCCCAAATTTTAAAATCTTCAACCCTCAAAATTTTGTCCACTTACGACGTCCATAAGTGCCTCCGTAAGTGAGACCTGCAAAGCATTTTCTGTTTTGATTTCTCTGACCCCAATTATGGGCATAACTTGTACTTATGACCCTTTGTAAGTAAAACTTTAGAGATCCAAAAATACTCAGATTTTCACCCTAACACTTACCACCCCACTTACCCAGCGTAGGTTGGACTTACAACCCCTTTAAGTAGGTTAGTAAGTCTACTTACATGGACTTGTCAAAATTTTGGAATCTTTACCAGTTTCCAGATGTTTTCCCATTCTTTAAACCTACAAAAATAAAAACAAATTTAACACTAAAATATGGGTTGCCTCCCAACCATCGATTGATTCAACACCACGACACGATGTGGCTATGTTGGAACACTCGATGTGTCTCGGTTTACTTGGCTAATCAGACATCATCAAGGATTACATCAACACAAAATTTCACTTTATCAGTGTTTCCCATATAGTGATTAACACACTGCCCATTTATCTTGAATAATGCCTCACTATCTTGCTTTATTTCAATAGAACTATGCAGGAATACTCTAACCACAATGAATGGTCATACCACATAGACTTCAGCTTGCCTAGAAACAAGAGAAGTCTCAAATTATACAACATGACCATATCACCAAGCTTTAACACCCTTTTCTCAATCTTTTTGTCATGATACGACTACATTTTCTTCTAGTACAAAGCAGAACTCTCAGAAGCTCGAAGTCAAAATTCATCCAACTCATTCTCTTTGCTTATCCTCAAATTTTGTTGCATCACTCCACTCAATATTGAGCTTTTTCAATGCCCATAGAGCCTTGTGCTTAAGTTCAACTGGCAAGTGGTATGCCTCGCCGTGCACAAACTAATATGGAAAGGCACCTATGGGGGGGTTTTAAAAGCAATTCGATAGGCCCAATGTGCATCATCCAAATTACTTGATCAATCAGTCCGATTGGCATTCACAGTCTTCGCCAATATGGACTTGATCTCACAACTGGAGACCTTAACTTGCACACTCATCTGCGAATGGTAAGGCACTGCCAACTTATGTTTCACATAATATTTTTTGAGTAGGGCCTTGAATAGACAATTACAAAAGTGAGATCCACCATCACTAATACTAGAATGGGGAGTGCCAAACCAAGAAAAGATGTTCCTTTTCAAGAATGCAGTAACACTTCGACCATAATTATTGGGAAACGTAACTACCTCCACCTATTTAGAAACATAGTCAGCTTTAACTAGTATATACTTTATCCCATTAGAACTCATAAATGGACCCATGAAATCAATTCCCACATATTAAACAACTCTAACTCCAAAGATGTCATAGGAAACTCATGTTTTCGCCAAATATTTCCTTGACACTAACACTGATCACAGGTCCGAGCATAATCATGGGCATCTTTAAAGATAGTCAGCCAATAGTTCCCACCTATAAAATTTTATGGGTTGTATGGGTACCACCACTAGGCCTCAAGAATGCTTATCATCTCCACCACAAGAATACGCCTTTTAATAACTCCATATGCACACACATGAAACAAATAAGGCTCATACAAAAAAAACTTGCACACCTCATGCATAAAACATTTACATTGTTGAAACGACAAGTCTTTCAGGGTAAAGTCATTTTCCAAATAGTTGGCAAGATCAGTAAACTAGGGGATTCAGTTCTTAGATGCTACCAAGACCCACACATCTAGAAAAGTATCATTAATTTCAACATCACCCCCTAATTTCAGGATTGTGCCCTCTTTGACGCGGGATAGGTGATTTGTAACCTAGTTTTCAGTGCCTTTCTAATCTTTAACCTCAAAGTCAAAATTTTGTAATAGGAGTACCCAAAAAATCAACCTTGGCTTAGCATATTTTTGCTACACAAGATACCTTAATGTTGCATGTTAGTGTGAATAATGACTTTGGCTTCTATCAAGTAGGACTAGATTTTCTCAAAAGCAAAAACTATTGCGAGCAACTCCTACTCAGTAACTGTAGGAGAAGTTGAATTCTTTGCTGGCATAATAGATGGGGTGAATGATTTTCTCACGTTGTTGTCCTAGGACATCTCCTAAAGCCATACCACTAGCATCGCATATTACCTCAAAAGAAAAGTACTAATCTGGAGACACAATAATAGGAGCTGAGATCAACCAATCCTTCAAGAACTCAAAGGCCTTTAGACAAATATTAAGCATGAACTTCACCTCCTTCTCTAAAAGATTGCGCAATGGATTGGCAATTTTAGATAAATCCTTGAAGAACCTCCTATAGAACCATACATGACCCAAGAAACTTATAATACCTTTAATTGAAACCGATGGAGGTAATTTTTCAATCATCTCTATCTTCACCATGTCAACATTAATTCCTCTCTTCCAGATTTTGTGTCCGAGAATAATCCCTTTTTTCACTATAAAGTGACACTTTTCCCTATTCAAAACCAGGTTGTACTTCTCATATATTTGAAGCGCATTGGAAAAATGGGATAGACAGTCATCAAATGAGTCCCCAACTATCAAAAAAAGTATCCTCCACCATATCAGAAAATGTCAGCATCATACAATGCTGAAAGGTGGCAGGAGCATTGTAAAGTCTGAATGGCATCCTTTTGAATGTAAAAGTACCATATAGGCATGTATACATATCCTTATCTTTTTCTTAGAGGGCAATGAAAATCTGATTTACCCTGAATAGCCATCAAGAAAATAGTGCCAACCTTTTCCTACAAGTTTGTCTAGTATCTGATGCATAAATGGCATAGGAAAATGGTCCTTTTGTGTCCAAGTGTTCAACTTTTGATAATCTATACACACTCTCTTTCCAGTAATCAATCTTATAGGCAGTAGCTTATTCTTCTTATTTGGGACCACAATGACCCTACCTTTCATTGGTACAAATTAAACTGGGCTCACCCTTTTGTTATCCGCAATAGGATAAACCACATCAATATTTAACCACTTTATAATCTCCTTATTCACTATTTCTTGCATTGGTGGGTTCAAATAATGTTGGTGTTTGATTTTGGGAACACAATCTAGTTGAAGCTGAATTTATGATTACAAATCCCAAGTAGAATCCCCACAATATCAGCAATAGTCCATCTAGTGGCCCTTTTAAATTTTTATAATGCTAAAATCAATGCCTCAACATGTGTATCCACTAAATCAACTACAATAGTGGCCAAGAAGGTTTTGTGATCCCTGGAGAATGCATATCACAAGTGAGAAGGGAGGTCCTTCAATTTCAAGACCAGTGGCTCCCCAATATATAGTTGAGCTAGTGGAGTCGCCCTATTCTTTAAGTGAAGATCTAATAATTTTTGTACATAAGAATAAGAACCTCTACCATAGAGTACGATCAATATTTCATTATATTCATCAATGCCATTACTGGCAAAGTTCATGATCACTGCCACTAGTGCCATACATCAAGTATCTCCTCAATGGGTACACTCACTACATCATCCTCAACAGTGTCTATCATAGATACCATTTTCATCTCTTTCGACAGTTACATTGACTAACCAACATTAAAAGTAACTTGATCATCATTGAGCCAGAATTTCATATTTCCGATCTTCATGTCAACCAATGCGCTACCCATGTCTTGGAAGGGCCTTCGTAAGATAATAGGAATATAATAATCCACCTCATAGTTAAGGATCACAAAATCAACTAGAATGATAAAGGAAGCTACCTTCACCAAAACATAACACAATATACCAACTAGTTTTTTCAAAGTTCGGTCGGCCATCAATAATCTTAGCGACATCAACTTGGGTGTCTCCAACCCTAACTACTTGTACATCACTAACAACATTAGATTTATGCTCTCTTCCAAGTCGCACAATGCTTGTAAAAAATTTAGAGACCCAATAGTGCAAGGAATAGTGAAAGATCATGGTTCCTCTTCCTTCTCAACCAAAGACCAATAAGCAATAGCATTGTAATGATGTATATTATCTGCAGGATCAAAGTCATAGTCTGTTTCTTGTTATCTAGATCTTTCATAAACTTTGCATAGATAGGCATCTAATCTAATGCTTTTAAAAGAGGAATATTAATAGATAGTTTTTTCAACATTGATATGAACTTTTGATAATTCCCTTCCTCTTTCTTCTTCTCAATCACTAAGGAAAAGTGGGGGAGGCCTTGAAATAGTCTTCACTATAGGATCGACTTCTTTCCCCTTACCTCTATCCTTCTTAACTCATTAATTAACACTCATTTATATTTTTTGATATTTCATAACTAATCACCATTATTTAAGATTCCATTTTAGGTGCATCATCAATATAAAAAACATCATCCCAAACCTTATCAACTAGAAGCATAGGAGGATAAATAGTTGCCTTTCCTCTCCAAGTGGTGATGGATAAGTAGTGACTGTAATTCATTAGATTCTACATAGTATTGCTCGGAAAATTACTCGATTGACGTTGATTTAAAGTAGATGACATCTGACTAAACTGTTACTCAATATACTTAATCATGGTATCATGCGATTCCACTTTCTGGCTCAATCCCAAAATATTTGCCTTAATATCCTAAAAACAACTCTCTTGAATATCTAAACCCTTAACTAGTTTGGTCAGTAATGCTCTCATTTTTCAATCAATATCATAGTTCCCCAATAGGACCTATGCACCACCTTCCTCCTTATAGTCATTTGTTTACCTACAGTCACTATCTCTCTCTACTGTGATCCTTATATCAATCCCCATGTTAGTTCCAACCTTGATTCCCTTGCCTAGAGTTCTAAGTGTCTTGATTAGATACTTGGACCTTGGCTTAAAAACCCTCTATCTCTTTATCCAAGTACTTTATCTCTTTCTTAATATTTGAATCATATAGATTAAGAGCTTTAACTTGTATGCCCACAACAACAACTTTTCTAAATTCAAAGTTACAAATTGGTTGGTCAATAATCCAATCTCTATCCTCAGTTGTGCAACCTCTTGAGCCACTGTGTCATCTATAATTCTCTGCTTACTGGAAACACCAATAGAATAAGTACCAGTTTCTCTTTCTACCTCTTTAGTATTCTATCTTGATTGGTAATAAAGACCAGTTCTAAGATTTATAAAGCTAACTCCTAATGAAGGCTCATGAAAGCTCTACTAGTAATAGTATATGCAACAATGTTGGTATTGTTATTTAGGGCTCAATAAAATATCTAAAGCAAATTAATCCTAAAAATCCTGTGATTTGGAACCTACATGCACTTCTTCTTGAACCTCAACCATAACTTGTTAGTGGTTTAGAATGTAATTTCCTTAAATTATAGTCTTATACTTTAGCTGCAACATTCTAGAAGGAGGGAAGAATCGATTGAAAAATTATTTTCAAAATTTATTCCAATTAGTGATGGACCCACAAGATAGTTCCGCTAGCCTAATATCACTTCACCCATCAAAGAGAATGGGAACAACTTAAATCTCAAAGATTCTTGAATCATCCCAGGTAAATTATATAAAGTGTAGATCCCCATGAAATTCATGATATGCATTTTTGTACCATCAGTTGGAAAACTAGCAAAAACACTTTTCAGATTGAGCAGCTGAATCATAGCACTCATAATATCAAACTTCACTCCTTGGGGTAATTAAGGAGAAATAATCGCTCCTATCTTGATAGGTTCAACATACTCCAAGTCTTACTTTGGATCATCATATACTGGAAAATATTTAATGGATGGGGTACTTGAACTCTATCTCTTCTAGTACTTTTTAGTTCTGCTTGGTACTCTACTTCCCGCCTTTTTCTTTTCTCTTGAGCCACATGATAGGAAAGAATATCTCTCTTTATATTTGCTTCATGTAGTAACCTACAATGGTATGTGTTGCTATTTCATAAACTCCATATGGGAAATAAGGATTTAAGTTAAGGGTATCATCTTGATGCTCCTTGTGTTGAGCTTCGCGACCATGTTCTAACATCTTATAATTCTTTCATAGTGTTCTTTCAAGTTCCGAATCAGGTAGGATCAGGGGGCAGTCTTGACTCCAAACGCTAGGCATACACTGGCGTACATCTTAAGAGTACCAGAAAAGTAAAACCAACAACCTCAACAAACTTGGGCAATCAATATATAACCATATTCCCTGACAACAGTGCCAAAATTTATATTGCCTAAAATTACACCTCCAAGAAGTATAATATAGTCACTTTCAAATATATATAACCTAACAAAGGTTAGGGTCGAACCCATAGGGAATAGGCCAAATTGAATTTGCTTAAGTAGCCAGAAAATACAAAAAAGTAACTGGGGGGATTTGGTCAGAACAATATCAAAAGAAAAAATCTTTGTTTCTTTGGCTGAAATCAATTTAAGATGAATACTAGGACTGTGTTCCCCCTGACTTCCTAACTCCATAGAACTATTGTACTTTACCGAACTATCTTAATAACTTGCATGAAAAATGTAAGAAGATATGTATCACCAAATATCTTGTGAATGCCTATGATGAATTTCACTCTTTACCTTGTGAGTCTCAGTGTGTCGCCTTATAAACCCTTATCCTGGATTCCAGATTACTATAACCTTGTGAGTGTCAAGTTAATTGGATGAGGGTTGTAGCCTCAAATTACTATTGTGATTTACTTTTCCTAATCTCTACCTCTTTTGTGAAGTAAGTATCGAATATAAGAAGGTTCTTAACTTCTGTAGTCGTTAAGAAAGCAATTACACCAAAGAAGGTCATAATCCATGCAAGAATATTGATCAAGAATAAGTTTACACTTTCCCTACTTCATTATTCTATCAGGGTTCCCACAATCCTAGTTAGGTGGTTTAGCTGCTCATGTTTACAAGAAAATCTATTGAATTCAATAAAGAAAGAATTTGAATCATCTTATAATAATTTAAGAGCAAACCCCAAAATCTCAAATTAATCATCAACCATAAAAACAAGAACAATGAATTTCAAGATCAAAAGTCGAATCTCAGAATCAACATAGTTTTGTGAATGTAAAGAGTGCATAAACTAATACAAAAATATCAAAAGGGTATTTATATAATACACTAGAACCCAAAAATCTTAACCAAATTAAATAAGGAAAAGAGGGTTGGTGAACACTTAGAGACCAATTTATGGGTGATAAGTGGTATATACGGGCCCACTTATGGGATGTAAGTTGTACTTAGGGACCCATAGGTGGGTTGTAAGTGTCAAATAACTAAGTAAGCTAGAGAAACACCACCTATGATTACCCTTATGGTGCTGTAAGTGGTACGTATGCCCTATAAGTGATCTCTTCGTAACTCTCAGGCTAATTTTCTAACTTTAGATTCCCAGAATGTGTTTTCTCTAATACTTATGAGGCCACTTACGGTGGTCATAAGTGTCACTTATGGCTCGTAAGTGGGGTTTTCTGCAAACTTCACTTTTTCTTCTTCTTTCCAACTCCAAAACCTAGTATCCTGCAAAAATAACATAAAAATACATCATATCTAACAAAATAGACCTAAGTACTTGTATATATTATGGTTTTAAGCAACAAAAGTGCTATAAAATCATGGCACATCAAGAAGGCGATTGGTATATTATGTGATGTGTTGGTTAAGATAGCTCTTTTCATATTCCTAGCTAACTTTGTGATTCTCAATTGTTAGGTTGATTTTGACGTCTATATCATCTTGGGTAGGCCCTTCCTAGATACGGGTAGGGGACTAATTTACATAGAGATGGCATATATGAAATTCATACTTAATAATAAATAGGAAATTCCAATATAAGTCAGTCGATGAGGTATCCAAAAGATATATGGGTAGTTTCTGTGATAAACATCATAAATAAAGATGCATTGTTTACAACCATTAAAGAGAGGCTTGATGTTGAGGCATTAGTAGCAGTGATCATGAATTTCTATAGCGATGGTATGGATGAGTATGATGAGATGTTGAGTGCACTTTTTAGTAAAGGTTCCTATACTTATGCACTAAAAAAGTTGGATCTTGATTTAAAGAACTGAGAAATACCTATGGTAAGCCCATCTATTGAGGAGCCACCAATCTTGGAATTGAAGTCCCTCTCTTCTAATTTGCATTATGTCTTTTTGATGGAAAACAATACCTTATTGATTATTATTGTAGTGGATTTGTTAGATTTGCAGGTTGAGGCCTTGATTTTGGTGTTGCATAGGTTTAAACGGGCCATTAATTGGACTATTGCTAATGTTGTCAGAATTTTACCCAAAATTTATACTAACAAAATTCATATTAAATCAGAATATGTGCCTAGCATTGAGCAATAACATCATCTATATTCACCTATGCAAGAGGTGGTGAAGAAGGATCTCATTACGTGGTTAGATGTTGTTGTAGTTTACCCTATTGCCAATATTAAATGGGTGAGCCCGATTTAGTTCATGTTGAAGAATGATGGGATCATTGTGTCCCTCAATTAGAAGAATATATTAGTTCCCATGATAACTGTCACGGGATAATAAGTTTGCATAGACTATCAAAAGATGAATACTTAGTTTCAAAGGGACCACTTTCCTATACCATTCATGGACCAGATATTAGACCGTCTTGCAGGTATAGGATGGTATTATTTTCTTGATGGTTATTCAGGGTATAATAAGATTTCATTTTCCATCAAGGACTAAGAGAAAACCACTTACACTTGTCCACATTTTACGTTTGTATTTAAGATGATGCCTTTTGGTCTTTGTAATGCTCCTACTACTTTTTAATGTTGCATGAAGTCTATCTTTTCTAATATGGTGGAGGATACTATTGAGATTTTTATGGATGATTTCTCTATTGTAGGTGATTCGTTTGATGATTATTTGACCCACTTGGCCAATGCCAAAAATGTGAATAGTGTAACCTAGTTCTGAATTAGGAGAAGTGTCACTTCATGGTAAACAAAGGGATAGTTCTTATGCATAAAATGTTGAATAAGGGGATAGGGGCCGACAAGGATAGAATTAAGGTAATTGAAAAATTTCCTCCATCGATTTCTGTGAAAGGTGTTTAGAGTTTCTTGGGTCATGTAGGTTTTTATACGCATTTCATCAAGGACTATTCTAAGATTACAAATTCATTCTGAAGGTTGTTAGAGAAGGAGGTGAAGTTTGTTTTTAATGATTCTTGTCTCAAGTCTTTTGAGTGTCGTAATGAGAGATTGATCTTAACTTCTATTCTTGTGTCTCTGAATTAGACCCTTCCATTTAGGGTGATGTGTGATGCCAGTGGTGTGGACCTAGGAGCAGTCCTAGGCAAAATACATGAGAATATTATTCATCCAATTTATTATGCCAGCAAATCACCAAACCCTACATAGAAAAACTACACTTTTACTAAACAAGAATTTCCTATGGTGGTATTTTGTTTTGAAATATTCCTTTCCTATTTTTAGTACAAAAGTTATTATGTACACTAATCATGCTACTTTTAGGTACCTTATTGTGATGAAGGATGTGAAGCCTAGGTTGATTAGATGGGTACTATAGCTCCAAGATTTTGACTTTAAGGTTAAGGACCGGAACGGCACAGAAAATTAGGTTGCAAACTATCTATTCTTTCTAGAAGAGAAGATGATGCTTAAACTAGGAATGAGCTTGAGATTACTGATACTTTTCTAGATTAGCACATCTTGGCAGCATCACAAGACTTAATCCCTTGGTTTCAATTATTTGGAAAGTGACCTCATCCCAAAAAACATGTCTTTTTAGCATAAAAAATGATTTCTGCATCAGTTAAGAAAGTTCTTTTTGGATGAGCCATACATATTCTGGTTGTGTGTGGATGGTGTGATTCTGAGGTGCATTCTCAAAATAGAGATGATAGGTATTAGGTTGACCTATCATTCGTCTACACTTAGGGGTCACCATGGAGGTACCATGGAGGTACTTACACTGACTACAAGATTCTGCAATATGGTTACTATTATCCAATAATCTATATGGATGCACACGACTATTCTCAGTCTAATGACCAATTCCAAAGGCAGGGCAATATCTTGTGAAAGCATGAGCCACCTATGATACCCATTCTTGGGCTTAAAATGTTTGATGTGTGGGGTATTGACTTTATTTGTCCATTCATTAGTTCATATGGTATGAAATACATATTGGTGGAAGCAGACTACGTGTCTAAGTGGGTGAAAGAAATTTCACTTCCGAATAATGAAGGCCAGAGTGTCATGATATTTTTAAAGAAAAATATTTTGTTTTGATCTGGTACCATACGAGCTATCATCATCAACAATGGGTCCTATTTCGTAAATTGTTTGATCAAGGCCCTACTTGAGAAATATGGTGTGAAACATAAGGTGGCAACACCTTACCATCCATAGGCAAGTGTGAAGTTGAGGTCTTCAATTAAGAGATCAAGTCCATTTTGATCATGACTATGAAGTCCAACCAGATTGACTGGTCGAGAAAGTTAAATGATACATTTTGAACCTATTAGAAAGGTAACAAAACCCTCATACGTGCATCACATTATCAACTTATGTATGACAAAGCACACTACTTAACGCTTGAATTTGAGCATATGTCACTATGGGCATTGAAAAAGCTAAATTTTGATTAGAGTGACACTGCACACTTGAGATTTAACACGATGAATGAGTGTGATAAATTTTGCCTTCATGCTTTTGATAAATTTTGCCTTCACGATGAAGTATTGCTTGGGAGACAACCCAAGGTTTATTGTTCACTTTGTTTTTGATTTGTTAGATAGAAAGCATGGAGAAATAACTAGAGCATGAATAAATGTGAAATGTCAGACAAGTCCAGGTAAGTGGACTCAAACTCAACCCACAAGTTATGAGTCTAATCCATGACTCGTAAGTTGAGTCATGGGAATTAAAAGAAAAATTTAAGTCTTTAAATGACAACCTACAAATCCAACCTATGAAACATAAGTAAATCCTATGACATACGAATTGTGCCATAGGAACCAAAAACAAAATAGGGTTGCAAAAGTCCTACATATGACCCCAACCTACGGTTCATAGGTAAAGCCTAAGTAACGTAGGTACAACCTATGACTCGTAGGTTGAATCATAGGTTGTGACTGGGATAACTTTTAAATCTTAAATCAGTGGTCCTATATAACCCAACTCGAATCTAGTACCCACACAATTTTAACCCTAAACTTGATCCGCTACCCATAAGTTACAACTCTCACTCAAAATCCAACTCTTCCACTTCCATATAACATTCAAATAACCTTTCTCCACATTACCATCCTTGCACGTACAAAAGTATAAGACTTATGTAAAAGTTATTTGTTCTTTATTCTTCTCAACTTTACATATTAAGGTAAGGTTTTCATGGTTCAAATTTGATTGATAAAGTTTTCTTGATCATTGAATCTTGAGATAACACTTAGAGTAGAATAGAAATTACTTAATTCTCATAGTTCCTGAAATATTTTGACCCCGAATTTGTGTGAATTCAAATTGATGCATGTTGATTTGGCTTAAGGTGATCGAAATTGTTCTGTAAAAATATTGTCTGATAGAAGTGAAATTTTCAGAAGCAACTGAGTGATCCTTAGGTATAAACCCACGATACCTACTTACAACTCATAGGTTGAAACTATGAGTTATGGGTTGGTCTTGTGGGAATCAAATATGAAGCCTTAAAGTTTTAGATGTTTCATTTTATTTCTACAGGCCCACCTATGCCTTATTGGTACACCCTATGACTCATAGGTTGGGTTGTAGGTTGACCCTGACTTGGAATCACAAATTTTCTATAATTACTTAATTTTTGGTGTTTTTTGAGAATTTTTTACTTTTGTAAGATTTGACCATTTTACCGCTTCATGTGGTTACTTTGTGGTATTTCTAGTGTGTGGGGATGATTGCATGGTTCCCAATGCATTTTGGTGTGATTTGTGCAAGTTTCTAATTTTTAAGGTTAAAAGGGCTAATAAGTTGACTTTGGTCATTATTTTGTGTGTTGGATGGAAAAATAGACTACACTAGAAGATTTGGAACATCAATTTTAGGTTGGTAATATTATTGGTTTGACTTTATGCCTTGGTATCTCATTTTGATTCTAAGTTTAGAAAGTTGTGAAAATGGGTCTCGAGGCTCAATTTTGTGAAAATGATGCTTTATCAAAATTCAAATATCTCTATTGAGTCCGGAGCACCAAATTTAGTAGAATAACATAATTCATTTTTATTCATGGTGTTTTGGATGAATCCCGAGGGATTCGTAGAGACTTTGAATTTTCTAAGTCTTCAGCTGATGCACCGCTCAACTAGTGCAGCCGCTTAAGTGACCAGTCATTCGCTTAAGCGACTTGGATGGATAGAAAAATGTCGATAAAGCAAGACCCTCTCTTCTTAATTGAATGTCTCTTAAGAGATATTCGGTCTGCTTAAGAGACATGTACAAACCTTGGTGGGTGTTGATTTAGTGGAACTTGGATGGTTAAGCTATGCTTGTGTGGTTTATATACCTATTTCTCAATTTTCCACCATTTTTGATACTTTGAGCTTTGTATTTTAGAGTTTTTGGGTGATTTATTCCGTTGAAAAGCTTGGGTAAGCTCTATATCAGCATTTTAATTATTTTTATTCTTGTTATTTAAATCTTGTTAAAACTCAATTTCAAAAGTTGAATTTGGGGATTTTGTCCTGAAAAACTTTAATTAGTAATTTTTTGATATGAACACCAATTCCAACTCATTTTCACTTGGGTTTAGTTCTATGTGTTTCTTCAATCATGGGTAACATAGTTTAAACTACAATTTAGGTTTTACCTTTCTTTTTCAAAAAAAACCATTTTGGGGGTCTGTTTTGGCCCCAACTTAAAAATAGACAATATAGGTATAATTAGCTTAATTTAATGCATTATTTTTGAGTTCATTCGAAGGGGAAAGCTCTATGTTGAAGGCTTTTTGGACTCGATTTTCTTCATTTGAGGTAGGTTCTGCCTTTACTTTATTCATATTGAGCTAGGTAGCTAATACAAATATAAAAGCAATACTGATCTAAAAGCATATTATGGGTGTTAGAACTAATCATAAAAATGATTTTATTATTATTTTGAGTCTGTGTGGGGTCCTATGTTGATGTTATTTGGTATTTTTAAGACATTATTTGCTATATGTGATCATATGAGGTCTTATATGATATTTTTGGCCTGGTTTTTATATAACTGGTTATTTTCTTAATGGTGGAAATTGTGTAAGTTAGGATTTATGTGGTACCAATGACTTATTATGGTACATCTTACTCTATTGGTACATAAATTATGTTGGATCATGGATTGTTAGCTTATTGAGTGGACTTTACTTCACGTGCTTGGTGTATTATTGGAATTGAAAATTCTCATTTTGGTTGGTTGTAAGCATTACATCTTTATATTATATACATTCACGAAACATTGGTACCACTATGGAAGTATTGGGTTTTCTGACAGAAAATGCGATATCTTTAAAAATGCTCTATCGATATATGTGTCAGAGAGGAGTTATAAATATTGGATTGGTATTAGTTATTAGATTATATATGAATTAATGAACCCCCTCTGTGTCCTACCTGGGTTGCATAACTTGAAAGGTGTATAAGAAGGTTATTGTATAACCCTGTGCATCACATCATTATTATCTTGATTGCATTTCATACATCGTGCTCATTATATGTTGCATTTTTTATCCTTGATTTGATATCTATCTATTTATGCTTATTTCTCATACTTGTATTAGGTATATATGTAAATTTTTTAGAACTATTAGTGGAGATAATGTGGGCAACTGTTTAGGATATTTTTTTATTATAGGTGATATACCCATAGTGTGTATTTTATCTACATTATTTTGTACTTTTCTCAGTCGGTCTATGATACCTATTCAGTAAAAGTGGACCTTACTCACCCCCTTTACACCCTTTTAGTGTAGATCCAGGTATGATTGCGCTACACAGTAGCTAATTTTAGATGGTTCTTAGATTATTTTTGAGGTAGCAGTCGGTCTATGCTTCAAAAGTTGATCTACTACCTCCTGTTATTTATTTTACGTGTTGTTGTAATATTCATAAACATATTATGCTCTTTTTGAAACTATTAGTTGTATATTTTAACTTTAAAATGTATTCTTACACTGTGACCCTAGATTTTGGGGTGATTTATGGTTTCATTGCTAGGTATTTTTGCTAATATTGTATATTTTTGGTTTAACTATGTTCTAGAAGTATTACCTTGGGTTTTGGTGTCCTTTTCTTAATTCACATCAATTAGGATGATAGACTTACTAATCAAGGCTTAGCTCAACAAATGCCATTATGACCCTTAGATTTTGGGTCATGACAAATTGGTATTAGAGCTGCCAAGTTCATTGTTGTCGTAAGTGTAAGAACATGATGTCTAGTAGATTCTCATGGATTGGTATGTAGACGTCCATATCTATCTTTGAGAGGCTATAAGATATCTTAAGGAAACTTTCCTTATTTTGTTCCTTATCATGCGGGTTCTTTCATAACCTAAATTCTAAACTCAGTTTCACTCTTTTTGATGTATATGGTGAGGATTAGATCTCATGAGGCTAGAGATATGGTGCTATCATCCAAGGAGAGAGCCCAATCTAGGGGTGAGTTATGGCTCATGGATAGGCCCAAGGTAAAGCACAAGCATGGGGATTTGCCCCATTTTAGGGTAGCACTAGGGGCTCTTCCCTGAGCCTTAGCTTAATCATACTAGAGATATGAGGCCTACATTGGTTCCATAGAGGTTTTTTACCTGATCATGGAGGAGTTACTAATTCACTTGATGACTCATTTGGAGGGTGTTCCTTTAAGTGAGCCTAGTGTTCCTCCATCACCAATTATTTACCCTTATTTTTTTTAAGAGTCTGCATATGGTGTTTCTTCAATTTTGAGTATGGATCCTCAAGTGGTACTGATATCTGCTTATGGTACTCCACATACTTTGAGTGTTGTTCATCTTTCTGTGTCGATATCTGAGTATGGTATTACCATATTAAAAGTTCAACCTTCACCTATGTTACCCACTCAAGTGGGATCTTAGCCAACTAAATTCACTATGCCTCCTATTATTATAAGTATAGTTATGTATTTTGAGGATAAGAAGAGGTTTGAGAGATTCACTTGTTTGGGTCCACCTAGTTTAAGTGGTGATATAGGAGACGATGCTTATGATTTCTTAATTGATTGTAGGGTAAAGTTGCATAATCTTTGATCTCTCAAGTCACATGGGGTTGCTTACACTACTTACCAATTAAGAGATGTAGTCAGGAATTGGTAGAGGAAACTTGTTAGTTGCAGACCTCTTGGTTCTCCAGAGATGACTTGGGATTAGTTTGATGAGGATGTTATGGACAAATTTATCCCATACAATTTGAGGGATCAGATAAGAAAAGAGTTTGATATCATGGATTAAGGCTCCATGACTATTGTGGAGTAAGAGATATGTTTTCATACCTTATATAGGTATCCTTCTGCCAGTATTTCCACCGAGTTTGAGAAGATAAAAAAGTTCATAAAGGGGTTGGATTTTTTATTTTAGCTTGTTACTACCCAAATAGTAGTGCCAAGGACATCATTTTAGAGTATAGTGGATTATGAAAAGATGACTGAGTATATTCTTCAATTGTCTCAGGGAGTCACCAAGAGGGTGCACGATCATAGTGGGTTAAGAAGTCACACTCCCCAAGGCAAATATTTATAGGTTTTCATGGGTATCATGGCAGACTCATGCAAATAGCTTTGCAGGGTTCATGTAGTGGGTTTTCTAGTTTAGCAGCTTTGGGTGGCCATTCTAGCTCAACCATACCTCCCTCCTATTGAGTTGGGCCATAGAGTGTGCTTTGTGTGTGATGAGGTTGGTCATTTAGCCAAGAACAATCCTCATCATATTTTCAGGCCTACTCCTATATTGAAAGTTAGAGTTATAGGTTCTACAAAAGGTGCACGGGTATAGGTAGCGTTATCCATTGTAGTGGTGGTAAGGCTACTCAAGCAGGTGGTTGATGTAGACAGGGCTATGTTATACCCGCTAGACCATAGGTAGAGACTTTCGACGCTGTCACCATAAGTATTGTCCTTGTTTATTTCAGATTTGTATCTATGTTATTCAATTTGAGGTCAACTTTTTTCTATGTGTCTGCATAGTTTTCTTTAAGTTTTAATTCTGCTAGTGAGCCTTTTTCCATGCCTATTTGTGTATATACTCTTATAGAAACCTCTTTGGTGGTAAATGAGGTGCACCAAGCTTGTGTTGTGACTTTTATGGGCTGTCAGAATTGGAAAGATCTGATCATTTAGATATGGTAGATTTTGATGTCATATTTTGTATGGATAGGTTAGCTCCTTCTCTTGTTGTCATAGGCTATTGTGCTAAGATACTGACTTTAGCTTAGTTGGTTGTGCCATAGATAGCTTGGAAGGGTGTGCTTCATTCGATTCCTAAGCGAGTTATATCCTTTTTTTCAGGCTCATTATTTGGTAGAGAGAGGATGTTTGTATTATATTGCTCATATTCATGATACTAGTATTGATTCCCCATCTTTTTTGGATTTTATTTGTATTGTCCGTGTGTTTAAGGATGTCCTAGTTACGAACTTTCCTGGTATGCCTTCGAATCATGATATTGACTTTGCCATTGATGTTGAGTCAGACACCAAGCCCATCTCTACTCCTTCTTATAGGATGGCCCAACAAAGTTAAAGAAATTAAAGGATTAGTTGCAGGAGTTGTTGTATAAGGAGTTTATCTTGTTTGTGAAAAAAATTGATGGGGTACGCCTATCTTGTTTGTGAAGAAAATGTATTGGTCTATGAATATGTGTATTGATTATTGATAGTTGAATAAGGTAAAGGTTAAGAATAAGTATCCATTTACTCGTATTGATGATTTATTTAAATAGTTTCAGGGTATTTTGGTGTTTTTGAAGAATGATTTGAGGTTTGGGTATAAACAATTGCGTATTAGAGCTTCAGATATTCCAAAGATTGATTTTCAAACTTGGTGCGATCATTATGAGTTCTTGGTCATGTTCTTTGGGTTGCCCAATGGCCCAACCACATTTATGGAATTGATGAACCAGGTATTTTAACTATATCCTAACTCTTTATTCTTGTATTTATAGATGATATCTTGGTTTATTCAAAGAGTTAGGCTGACCATAAGGAGCATTGCAAATTGTGCTCCAGAGATTAAGGGATGAGAAGTTGTATGCTAAGTTCTCCAAGTGTGAGATTTTGTTAGAGTATGTTTCTTTCATGAGTCATGTGGTGACCAATGATGGTATTATGGTTAATTCGGCCAAGATTGCAGCAGTTCGTGACTGGGAAAGGCCTACTTCTCATATCAAGATTTGGAGTTTTATTGGTTTGGAAGGTTATTATTGGTGTTTTGTTGAGGGTTTTCATATATTGTGTCTCCATTAACCAAGTTAAATCAGAAGAAAATTTCCTTTTGATGGTTCAATGTTTGTCAGGTGAGCTTCCAAAAACACAAGGATTTGTTGACATCAGGTCCTATCTTGACTTTGCCCAAGGAGGGCGTGGGCTTTACCATCTTTGGTAATGCTTTAGGTGTTGGGTTAGGTGATGTGTTGATGTAGGAGGGTTAGGTGATAAATAAATATCCTACCATGATTTTGAGTTGTACGCGATTGTCTTTTCTTTGAAATTTTGGAGGCACTACATATATATATTTTTTGGTTTAATTTGTACTTTTATTAATAAAAAAACAAGATCCACAATGAATGGACCAACCCATCCAAATAATTAAAAACATAAGCCTACAATCGGACCGGCCCAACGAGGGACTTGATTCAAAGCTAAAGGAACATATGAAGAATGCAGGGTTTCCAAAATGAGCTGAGATCAGCTCCTTCCCCTTTAGCTTTCCGCCTCCTTCAACATGCTTGACTTTATGAACCTTCAATTTGAGCTTCTCTATCTTTGGGTAATAAACACTATGCCTTGGTCTTGCTGAGTTGAATCCATTTCCAACTTGCAAGAATAAGCTCATTTTCTCCTTTTCTGATCTAACACTTGTTCTTCGGCTCTTGTTTGATATTATCTTCTCTTCTTTTCCAAATAAGATGTATGCAATGATATTTTGTGCTAAAAAGAAGGGTCTAGTCTGCTGATGTAATACCCTGTACTTCTACCTAGCTTAAATTCATTCCAAAGATGTAGGAGACTTGTTTTAAAGATGAATCCACTTTAATGCATGTGGTATTTTCAAGATTTTCACTTTTTATCATATGAAACATTGAATAAGCTTTCCATCGATACCAAATTCGCCCAAATTCGACATCCGAGCAAAGAATAGAGCCTTTTTAGTAAGACAGTGTAACACTTGAGCCATCAACGCATCGCTGAGCAGGCCAAAATGGAAATTGTCAAAATCCAGTAAGCCTCTGCGATTATGGTACGTCGCGCCAGGGCTCAAATTTAGAATTGTCCTTTTTCCAATGTCTCAGCGCGATGTCTACGCGTCACCCCAAACTTCCAGGTCCCATCCAGTATTGCAATGTGATTTCACCGCATTACGCTATCAGCCCAGTTCGCAGTGGCAAATTTCCAGTGACACAGCGCGATAGCACCAGCCTGCCAAATTGGGAGATTTTGACAAAAATAAAAAGACACGTCTAGGGTTAAATAGGTCTTTTCCCATGATTTTAGTCCATCCTTAAACACAAAATTTAACCCTACATAACCTAAGGATATTATTATTCACTCTATTTTTCCCAAATTGAGTTGCTCTCTCTTAAGACAAGGAACCCTAACTCTCAAATTCAAGGGCCAAATCACAAGAACTCTGTATCAATCCTTCAAAATTCATCAACTCAGGTATGCATAGTGTTTATTCATGGACTCCTTTCGTACATGAAGCCTAAGAATCTCTTTTCAAAGTTCAAGTATATGGATATTTATGAATTCCATGTTGAGTTTGCTTTTGTTCATGTTGATAATGACCAATTGAATTCTAATCCATGTTTGATGATAAATTTAATGTGGAATTAATTATTATAGGTGTAGATTCATGTGAACCCATGATTAAACCCTTGAATATGAAATTAGAACTGAATCATGATATTTACTTCTTGCGAAATGTTGTCTGCGTATACTATGCTCACTATGTGATTGATTAAATGCTTATGGGAAGGAAAAGTGTCTTACTAGTATGATAATATGAAATCCTCATTAATTTACAAGTTCATGTATGTCAAGTGTTTGATGAAATATCTTAGTCAATGGATTATGGATATGTGTGTAGCCATTGTTGTGCTTTAGAATTTATGCCATGAATTACTATTATGCTATCGAGTCCTGGGGGTATCTAATACCCGACAATTTATCTTTGTGCCTAGAGCCTTTGTTATGTTTTCACAATATCCTCAGTTAAACCATTTTCAATAGAAATCAGTCAGTCATGTGACTCAGGAAAACTCAGTAATCTCAGTAAGCTCAGTAATCTTAGAAAGCTTAGTACTTCAGTAATCTCAGTAGTATTGCGTTAGTCAACGGAACTCAATGAACTCAGTCCAATTCAGTTCAATTAATCATGTTCAGTTTCTATTCAGATAGGAGTAGTATTTAGCATCGAGTGAACCCAAGGATGAGGACACATACTGAAAGTTGAGGGTGTGATCCTTAGAAGAAATCCTTGCATTCCAGAACTATATATCTAGTATAGGTTAGGACATCAACAATAATAGATGAGGGTTGATGAGGTGGATAAACACTATCAGATAAGGGTCTCACCATTCTCTTTTGGGGACACTGCCAGATAAGGGTTACCCATAGCTTGTCTTTACCAGTGGCGAGGTATTGACACCCTTCTAATTAGGCTTATAGATTGGACCCCAACCTACCTATATTGCTTTATTTGGGGCATGTTGGTTAGATGACTACTTCCTATAGTTACAGTTTTAGACTCAGTCTCAATAATAGAAATCAGATAGTTCTTCAGAATTTTAGGATTGTCTGATATAGTCAACTCAGAATAGTGCAGAACTTAGTTAGTTCCATCAGAACCTAGACTATCAGACACAGTCATTCAGTATCAGTTATATCAGTTATCAGTGACTCATGTTATCAGTAATCAGACTCAGTAGTCAGTACCATCATAAATTCAGTCATAGTCACTTATTCATACATGTATTCTCACGTTCATGTTATTCAGTCAATTAGCATTGTTCATGCATTTGAACACTTTGCATTCATCCTACCTTACTTGCATACTAGTACATTGACACATTTACGCTATGGTGTTTTATACCATAGGTTTAGAAGCACGAAGTCCAGAGCATCAGTAGTATTCCAGTTTCAACAGTTAGAGTTAGCTTTGAGTCCTCATCCTTTGAGGACATGATTATTACTTTATTTCTTTATTACTTAGTTTATTTCAGTATTTGGAGTTAGTTAGGGACATGTCCCATCAAATCCCTATTCAGACAGTTAGAGTCTTTTCAGACTATTATGTTCAAATAGTTCATTTCAGTTGTTTTAGGTATTTCATACCCTATCCAGATGTTATGCTATATCAATTATGTTATAGTTTTGAACCTTCTGGCCTTTCAGCCTTTCTTTCCGTATTTAAACAGTATATTATGCAGTTTTTAGGTACAGATATTAGTCATAGGCTAACTTGTGGTCCTTCGAGGTCATGAGAACTGTGTAGCATTCTGGGTACCAAATTTGGGGCGTTACAGCTGAGTTATGATATTTAATCCTAGTAAGTTATTTCTATTATTGTACTTGATTCTGGTACTTGACCTGAAGCATAATATTGTCCTCTTGAATAGGTTTAGAAGGTATAAAGATTGTGAAATGCTTGAACTCGCTTTTAACTGGATGGTATAAAGTTCCTTAGCCACAAGCTATAAAGATATTACCTTATGACCCCCTGATCTACTAAGCGTCCTTTTTTGTTGGCAATTGTAGTTAGGCTAAGTAGCAATTTCCCTTTTTTGTTTACCTTCTTAGGTTGTAAATGTGATGAATATGGATAAACTTGGATATTAAATTTGTATATTAAAGCTCTAATATTTGGATCGAAGGGATTTGCTCATTTGGTATAGGCATTTTAGGGATTTGTATATTAATGCTTAAATATTTGGATCGAAGGGATTTGCTCATTTAGTATAGGCATTTTAGGCTCAAGTGAACTCATACAAAAAGGTCCTATGATCACATCCTACCTAACCATTAAAAACCTCGGTAAAAGAAACTAGGCAAGTTCTATATTCCAACACAACCAGGAACTCAGCAATCCTTACACATACTTCCATAAGGCTACATCATTAAGTTCTAGTTATCTAACTTTGCAGTTGCTTCATCCCTACCTATACTATCCCTAATCCTAATGCCATTATCAGATACTCAATGGTCTTAACCATATATATAATTCACTCTATTTCTGAAACAAAAATTTTCAAGAGGGCTCAACATTTTCACCTCTTTAGCACAGTTAACACTACTTTTTAAAATATCAGTTCAAAATTCCATAATAGTTAGCGATGTTTCATCAATCACAAAAAAAATCAAAATCTGTAAATACAACCCAAATTTTCAGAGTTCATAATAATCATAGTTAAAATCAACAACATCTACTGCTATATGCGCACTGATCTACTCCCTATCTCAATAGCCTGCCTTAAACCTTTAAGTCATAACAGACTTTTAGTTTTAGATACATCTAAAAATTGTCAAACTGCTCCCAAATTTTTGGTAACCCACCCCTAACTTAAGAACATTTCACTATCCTTAGTGATAAAAAACAGCAATATCTACATACGGGCCCTCAGTTCGAGTCCTATTCTCCTCAGGAAATATCCCAACTGGGACTAGATCATCAACAGGAGGGGGAGAAATATCTACCCCCTTAACATCAGTAGCTGGATCTCTCAATACGCCATATCCGTTAGCCATGTCATGGTGCTGAACATCCTGGTTGTCATTACGTCTTGCCTTATTAGCAGCCCTTGCCTCTTTCCTCCTTTCTTTTTTTTCTTTTTTTTTCTCTTCTTTTCTCTTCTGTCTTTCTAAATTTTCTTAGCCTGCTTATCCACCGAGACTGCCCAAATATTCAACACCTCGACTTTGAGAATCATAGTTTCTATAATAGGCTATGCAACCATTAGCCTCTTAGATAATTTGGCAACCATTTTCTTTTTCTCAATAACCTCGGCTTAGACATCAGTAAGATTGGGTGCCTGCCCACTAACGAGCTGTTGAGTGATCCTCGACTCAAATATGTCGAGGCACTCTTGTACGCGCCTATCTTGTACCTCCAACTATTGTTTCATCAAACTTTGTACTCCACCTTCTATGTTGGTAACTTTTTCAATGACTATAGCTAACTGAGTCACTACCTCTATCTAGCAACTTGAGAAATCAACATCACACTAGGTGGCATCCCTTATGACCTAGATAGCATAGACTGGACTGGACATGGGCACTCGAAGTACCTGTTGCATCTGTGGGTGCACTCTGAGTTCGTATACCTGGCTCAGTGGCCTCAGCAGTAGCTGTAGCATCATTTTAATCCTCTTATGGGAGAGCTCCCACCATAGCATCTGTTGACTTATTTATAGGTCTGGCCAATGGGTTGGCTGTATCATGAATAAGCCCGATATCAAATGTCCCAATGGGCCTCTATCATGTTATCAACACCTGGGATTTCTAATACCCCTACAGCTAAACATATCTGCATGATCATGCAATGATATGCTAGCAACACATTCTGCTCTAAAATAGCCCTGTCTCTCAATTCTCAGGCTCACCAATATCAAAATCACATCGAGTTTAAAACCTGCTATCATCGTAGCTTAGAATGGGCTCAGCACATCATCCCCTATAGTTGGACATAGCCTGTGATGGGATATGGTCCACCAAGCCTAACCCTCAAATTTGAGGGTACTCTTCTTTATCTACTAGGAATCTACTATACCACTTGTAACCCAAGTGGCATGCTTTCCATGTGTAGCTATTCACTCCGCAATCCACCAAAATAGTACAATCTTGTCATCAGTACCCAATGTTTGATTGGTGATCATCCTTATTTTGGCCATTTTGTAATCCATTTCTATTGTGTTGGACAGGGCCTGATATGTCGGGCCACAAAAAATCTGTCAATAGTTTGGGGTGATATATCCACCCAAACTCCATGAATTATCAAGGAAGTAATAGGGTCACATCCCTTCAACAGCACACCATGTGGATACTTTCTCATCAACTCGCCCTTACAGGTGACGTAAAACTCAGAAGATGACCTCACTATATCGTCTCAGTGCTCTCATCCGCCATTCGATCCCATATATTCTGAATCGTTTAGCAACTCTAGCAATTTGGCCATGCCCATAGTAGTCATCTGTCTCTACTCGTATAACACTCTTAATATTTCTACTCAGTAGCTGAGATAACCCCGTGTTAAATATCGCCTACATGCTGGGGTAACCCCATCATTCTTCAATGGGCACCGGAGTAGGGGCTAGTGAAAGTGGAGGGTCCTATCTGGCTATTGGGGTGGCCTCTAACTTGTGACCTCAACCCTTTTTTTGAACTCTCCTTAGCTAAAATGAATTTCGCTTCCTTATCATCGTCCTTATCTTTATCTTTCTCAGGCTATGGTGTATGTGGTGGGGAGACAATTGCGTTCTTTCATATCGGACCCTTAGGGTGGTGGAGTATCAGAATCTTAGGGAATTTCTTTCTTACCCTTAGCTTTAGCTGCTACTTTTTCTTTTTATACAGCTTTCTTGGATGTGGTCCTGGTATATTCTTCCCACTGCTTTCAGTCCAGCTTACGGATACGCTATTTTTTTCACTTTCCACTGGAAATTGGACAATTGGGAAACTGCATGACGGTGCGACGCGGTGGAAATCACATTGCCATCTTAGTTGCAAACTTGAACTATACTGCAATGCGATGGGATCGCGAAGGCTCCCTAGATTTTGACAATTGCCATTTTGGCTGGCTCCGCGACGCACTAAAGTTCCAGGTGGCACACTATCACACTAAAATGGCTCTAGCTCTTCACCCGAGTGTCGTATTTGGGAAAATTTGGTATCGATGGAAAGCTTATTCAATGATCTACGTTATAAAGAATTGAAATTAGGTAAATTCCACATGATACAAAGTATTTAATACTTGGGAAGATATTTTTGAAACCTTTAGACTCGGATTCCCGCTTTACTAAATAAGCTCTAAGGCTCAGACTGGAAGAGGATTTTGTGGGGCATTACATTATCTTCCCCTTGGAAACATTCATCGTCGAATGTCGCTTGATAAAATAAGAACATGAATCAACAGAACTTACTCAAGAAACGGAAACATCTTAAGGCATGTCTATGTTACTGGAACAACTGACATACAGAGTTCTCATACTGGGCATGCATATCTGATGCATGGAATACTTGACTGAATCTACTCATAGATAAATTCTCATAACACACATGCATATCTGATGCATGGACTCATAACTGGGTTGATCTCATGAATACATGACTGACAATGCAATAACAACTGATGCTAACTTCATAAAGAAAATTGGAACATGCATCTGGATGAATCTAATGAAATGAAAACATCATTATACTATAGGTTATCTCCCCTTTGAGACTTTATGTCCCTCTAAACGCACTTCACTAAAATACTAGGGCAGTACGTGGGGAACCTATAGACTAGGTCATAAATAACCAACTGAGATCTGAAAATCATGCATGACTCATGCTAGCATATAAGCTCAAAATGAAAGCAAAGGATCTAACAATGCATATTATAAAGATGAAGGGCTCATAACATACCCGGGTCTATCTAGGGAATCCTTCCCGATCAAGGCAAGCCTAAAGCGTATAAAGTCTACCCCTTTGAGCCATCACTCTATATTCTCACATTCTATGGCCTGGCTCACCACACCCGAAGCACACATTGCTATCGGCTTTACACACTCCTTTGTGGTGCTTTCCACACTCTCCACAACGCGGATAGGTACGAATACCACTAGCGCTACTATGGGCTTTGAAGTCTGACACTCTCTCAGATCTGACACCCTCGAACACAAGTGCGAGCACTCTAGCTGAAGATAAATTTGGGAGTATAAATCTTCGACCATGCTGAGAATGACTACCACTCTGGGACCCTTCTTGAGAGAAATCACGACTACTTGTCTTAGCTCTCTTCTCTCTCTCTCTCTCTCTCTCTCTTTCATCTTATCTGCCTCAATCTATTGTGCATACATCATTAGCCTAGAAAGATCCATATCTCTATCGAGCATAGCATCTCTAGAATCTTTCAACACATAACTCGATACCCTAGACAAAAACTTACTCATACACTCTCTAGGGTCAACTACTAGGTCGGGAGCATACTTAGCTAATTGGTTAAACTTAAGACAATACTCTTTCATGGTCATGGAACCTTGCCTGAGGTTCATGAACTCTTCAACCTTAGCCTCTCTCGTCTCTAGCAGAAAGAATCTATCTAGAAAGTCATGGGAACTTTATTCTCCCCTCTACTCTTCTCCCACATCACTACCCAATCATGAGCAACATCCTTCAACCTATAAGATGCTAACTCAACACTTTCATCCTCAGAAACCTGCATAATCTGGGTGATCTTCTTCACCTCCTCTAGATACAGTTGTAGGTCATCACCTACCACTAACCCAAAGAATTCTGGTGGGTTCATTTTCATAAAATTTCTAACCCTAGCTGTGGCAGAATTCCCATCTTACTGATGTAGGGCTGCATCCTGACAATTGCATCAAACATTAGTCACAACTTAGGCTAGTGCCTATAAAGATGCCCAAAACTCTACATGTGAGGCACTCTTACTCTCAGGATCTACTGGCTGTAGGGGATGGTCATCAACCCTATGGACAAAATCTCTGGGAGAAGGCATACTCTGTAAATGGAAGGAAGAAGTGGATTAGACTGAGAATTGACTTGAGCTCATGCTCACTCGCATGATCTAAATATTGAAAGAAGGGACATTGCTCCTAAAATATCTCATAGCCTCTTGTACATAAATATGACGCACAACACACCCATTTACAAGATTCTACTAGATGCGGCTTTTCAGACTCCCTAGAACACTCTTGAACCTTAGGCTCTGATACCAAGTTTGTAATGCCCCGAGATCCCATCCCGAGATGTCACATGGTCCTTATGATTTGAAGGACCATAAGCTAACTCTTTTACTGATATCTGTACATGTGCACTGTATAATATCTTAAATAAATACAGAAACTAGCCATAAGGTTCAACACATCTATGAATAAACAAAACCGAAAACTGAATACTAACACATCCATCTGAGAAGCCTCTAAACTATCTGAACTGTGGAGTTGATAGGACAGGTCCCCAACTAACTTCGTTAACTGAAAGTAAACAAAATATGATGCAATAAAAGTAAACTGAGATTCATGCACGAAAGAAGAGGACTCACGACTATGGCTACTATTGCTGGCTGGGACTAAACTACTGAGGAAACTCTAGATCCTGTGCATCTAAACCTATGGTGGAAAATAGAACACCATAGCGCAAAAAATGTCAGTACAGGAATATACCGAGTATGTAGACGAGGTAGGCTAAATACAAGGGCTCATGCATGCATGATATCTAAACTGAATAATCATGAAAAAGACCCACGAGAATACATACAAATATGTGAATGCATAGACCATAGTCACAATCATCACAACTCTAGAGACTGAAACTTGGATACTGCCTTACTGCAGACTGAACTCACTACTGACACTGAGATACTGAGACACTGACTTATCTGATACTAATGACTGAGAAATTAGATGTACTTACATCGATGACTGAATTCTGAGATTACTACTCTCGACTGACAAGATTAAAGATCAACCTCTCTAACGGATTATTAAGGAAGCTATTATCAATGGTAAGTAAATAATCATATCTAAATCTTACAACAAGAATACTCAATAGAATCTCAGACTATGATCAAGCCTGTTTGGCGGCATATCTCTGAATATGATATCAAATAAATGTATATGAGACCAATACTATCTAACGGATGGTCCATAAATCAATGGAACAATCTGAGTTCCTCGTAGAGATAGATAACTGTATCTAACAGTCCTGATTTCTGAAGATTGATACTGAGACTGAGACAGAATCTGAAATTGAAACTAAAACTGTGGGAAGTAGTTACTTAACTGACATGCCCCAATCACCACTGGTGGGGTCAAACCTATAACCCAGTTGGAAGGGTGTCAATACCGTTCAACGGGTAAAGACCTCTCTTTGGTCAACCCTCTCTGAAGGATAACCCTTACCAAAATATTGACCTAAGGCAATATAATAGTTAAATACTCTCTCTCTGGAGGTGACAACCATTTCCAAATAGTGATGCCTGTATCCTACATTGGCTATGCAGTTTAGGAGATTAAAGATTTCTACTAACGACTCCGATCTCTCTCTCGCTAATAGAAGAAGCCACCATCCCCTAACTTAGTGCTAGTTTCTACTTCCAACTAAAAGACTCTGACTGAATTCTTAACTAAACACAACTTAACTAAATTTGATACTGATCATGTTTCTCAAAATATCTGACTGAGTTTCACTGAGATCACTTAGTTCTGTATCTGACGGAAATGGTACTGAATCATGGTGTCTGACTGACGATACAGAGCTTGAATAGATTATTCAAATTGCTTTTGAGATTAGAATTAAATCCTTGAATACTATTGGATCTGAGTTGATTACAGGACTGAGGCTAGATTACTAGCAATATGGAGATTACAGAGATAATTGAGATTACTGAGATTTCTTAAGTTCTATAACTGTCCGAGGATACAGCGTTCTATAATTCACTGAGTTCTAAGAGTCATGGATCGACTAGAACTATCGTGAAACTGACATGGGCTCTAGAAGACAGCTAAATTATCGGGTATAAATACCCCAAGGACTCGATAACATAAAATAAAGCATAATCATTTCACTATCATCACAACCATTCAATCATAATCATCATCACAATCATTCATTCATCATCACAGTCATTCATTCATCATTACTATCATTAAAGCATCTCTTCAAGTATTTAGGAAACATAGCATACCTTTACATTTACAATAATTAAGGCATCGCATCAAGCATTTAGGAAACATCGACATATATTAGCGTAGGGAAACATTCTACAAGATTAAACTTCCTTCAACAAGGTATTACATCAAGTACTTCACACCTAAATCAATCTTGACATGTATTTAGACATCACATGATTTGGGGAAAACTTCATACTATCCTGTCTCAACTTACTTGCTAACCACTTCACATGTATTAAAAGCTTAGCATATATCAGAGAGCATATAATTGGGGAATATATGTGGAATTTACACTCATCATATCTTGACTTGTTCTCTAAGTTATTTCAACAACACTAAGCAAGTACGGGTTACACCTACTTGAGGATTTCATACAATCATGGCACATTTCACTCACTAAGGAATTTTATCAAACACTAGGCATGCATGGACTGGCTCCCAATTTGGGGGTTTCCTGTTCAAGATACTATAATGGCCCTTATGCTTCACCTAAGCTCTTTATCAAACTTATGGGGGACATGCTTAACTTATTCAACAATTTCTACTCCTATTTAACATGAACACTTCATAAAGGAAGCATCATTAAGATAGTTCATCAACACCCTTACATGAATTCCACATACTAGGGTTTATCACCACCAACACAAAAATTCCACATACTAGGGTTCAAGTTCTTAAATCTTGTAGAAAAGCATGAATCAAAACTCAACAACACATGGAATATCAATTTCAACTCACATGAATCATTAACATCTTATAAACATAAAATTTTTGAGTTTTAGAAGAGGGTACTTGAGCTTCTTGGATGAAAGGGACCTAAGAATCAACATCTACATACCTGGATAAACTCTTTTATTGAAAGCCTTGTAGAGGTTTCTTGATTTATCTAAATCTTTCTTGATTTTTGTTGATGAAAAAGAGAGGGTTTTGATTTTGGAAACCCTAGTTTTTGGAGTGAAAGGAGAGAACTGAGGCTGAGATCCCTTGGCTGGGTATTTATAGAGGCTGGGGAAATTAGGAAAAGACCAAAAAGCCCTTGGAATTAAACTAAAAAAATTCCTAATTTTACATGCTGGCGCGACGCACCATAATAGCTCTAGTTCATTAGAAATTGGAAAATTGGGAAACTGTATGACGTGACGCAGTAGAAATTGCGTTGCCATCTTGGTTGCAAACTGGAACTATCCTATGATACAGTGGGATCGCGAAGGCTCCCTGGAATTTGAAAATTGCCGTTTTGGCTAGCTCCGCGATGCGCTAAAATGGCAGGTGGCACACTGTCACACTAAAATAGCTCTAACTCTTCACCCGAGTGTAAGATTTGGACGAATTTGGTATTAATGAAAATCTTATTCAATGATCTACATGAAAAAGAATTGAAATTAGGGACATTACACATGATTCAAAGTATTTCATACTTGGGAGGATATTTCTTAAAATTTTAGACTCAGATTCCCGCTTTACTGAATACGCTCTAAGGCTCAGATTAGAAGATGATTTTGCAGGGCATTACACTTATGAAGTATACAGGTATGGATATCAGTCATGGGTTAGTTTGTGGTCCTTTGGGGTTATGAGCACTGTGTAGCATTCTGGTTCAGCAAATCGGGTCGTTACAATTAAGCTCTAAATTAGGAGGCTCTTTAATAGATGATTTAGCTGGTAGGGTCACACTATTCTTCAGATCAAGATCCAACTTATTTGGTGCAGAATTGTGTGAACCCCTACAACAACTGCACTCACTATCTCATCATACTCGTCTATACTATCACTGTCAAAATTCATTATTACAGCTGCAAGTGCCTCAACACCAAGTCTCACTTTAAAATAAGCTACCAAATCATCCTTATTTATTGTATCTATCATAAGGATTACATTCATTCCTTTTTGCTACCTTCTGCTTTAGCATACCTTAAAAGTAAATTACTCATTGTTCAATCAAAACTTTATTTACCTAGTTTGTATATCAACTAGTGCCCATCCATTCATGATAAAAGGCCTTTCCAAAATAATTTGAACCATAAAATCAACCTCACAGTCAAGAATCCCAAAGATGCTACCTTCACCAACATGTCACACAAGAATCCCACCGGCTTCATCACGGTGCAATATGCTATCAAAATCCCCAAAAAGGTAGCTTAATAAAACCCCAACCCCAAATTTTTATCACTACTAGAGGCATCGAGTTAATGCTAGCACAGAAGTTATAAAACCCTTGCAAAATTTAATGACCCGATAATACAAGAAATCGTGAAAGCTTTTGGATTTTTTTTCCCAACTAAGGAGTGAGAATCAATTACACTACAATAGTTCACGTTGTCAACTAGCTCAAAAATCATAGTCCTCTTCTTTGTCATCAAGTCCCTCATAAATTTCGCATAGCCTGGCATTTCTTTTAAAGCCTTCGCAAAAAGGATCTTTACTAACAAGTCCTTCAGCATCAAAATAAGATTTGATATTTTTCCATTTTGGATTACTTTTTCAATCTTTGGAAAAAGGAGGAGGAGGAGGAGGAGTTCATAGAATGGGCTTATATACTCGTGTGACCTTTTTACCTTTCCCTTTATTAGACTTAGCCTCATTTCCAACAACTAGAGGCTTTTGAGATGCATCCTCATTCACCACCAAATTCGCTATTTCATTCTTATCTATATCATCAATGGTAATGGGGTCTCCCCTCTTGTCATCAACTATAGGTATAGGTGGATCAATATTATCCTTAACACTTTAAGTAGTAATGGCTAGGTAATTCTATTATTCTTAGGATTTTGAATTGTGTTTATCAAAAGTATGCTCGATTAATATGTGTTCAATGCGGTAGACATCTTCCCAAGCTACTGCTCAAGATTTTTAATGGTGGTCACATGAGATTCAACTTTTTAGCGCATCTCTAAAATGTCTGAGCTGATCTCCTTAAGTTAATTTTCTTAGATCTCTTGCCCCTTAACAAGTTTTGCAACCAAAGCTTCCATTCTTGAATTTCCAGACTCAACATCATAGTTCCCTAATGGAACATAAGGTACATTCTTGTCTTTATAATCATCTTTCTACTTCCAATCACCATCTTTGTCCTTTTTCTAAAAATTTAAATCTTCATATCTAGTAGTCTTACCTCGTGCATCTAATGATTGACCTTCTCTATTTCAACTGCCATAAATTATTTCATAAGAAATCCAATCTTAGTCCTTAGCTATTCCAACTCTTAGGTCACTATCTCATTAACATTCTTTACTCATTAGAGGCTCCGATTGTATAAGTACCAGTTGATTTGTCTTCCTCCAGAGTGTGTCACGCTTGGTTGGTTTTCATAATATGATCTAAGATCTTAGAAACATGCTCTAATTATAACTCATTAAGTCCCCACCAATGATAGTATATGCTATAACCTTAGTGTTAGCATTCAAGGCTCTGTAGATGATCTCTAGCAATTTTTTATCTTTTGATTTCACACATTCTACAGCTTCTTCCTCAACCATATCTTGTATAGTGCCTCTAAATGCAAATGTCAAATGTTATATACCTCATCTTTCAATTGCAGTATTTAGGAGGGTGGAAAAAACTATCCAAGAATAGAGATCTTAATTTATCCCAAGTCGTAATAGATCCACAAGGAAATTCACCTAACCATAAAGTAGCATATCCCGTTACAGAGAATAGAAATAGCCTAAGTTGAATAGCCGCTTGAATCACTTTAGGTAGTTTATATAAAGTGCAGATCCCTACAAAGTTCATGATATATATGTTTTCATCATTAGTAGGTAGGCCAGCAAACACCCCTTTAAAATATAATAGTTGGATCATCACACTCGTGATGTCAAACTCAGTACCTTGAAGTAGTTTTGGTGGAATGATTGCACCTATTTCAGTTGGCTCTACATAACCCAAGCTTTCTTAAGGTCATCATAAATACAAATATATTGATATAGATTCTAATTTCCCCTATTTCTTATCAATTAATATCTCACATCAAGCACATCTAGACAAGCTACCTTTTTTGTCTAGCAGGCTGGCATATATAATCAATCAACTCCATATTAACCCAGAGGTGGTGCCAAAATTTGAAGTTGCCCAAATTATACCTCTCATAAAGTATAAAGTGATCACTGAATCAAATATAAAACCTAACTAGGTTGGAGTAGATCCCACAGGGAATAGGTCAAAAATCTATAAAGTGTTTGCCTAGGTAACTAGAAAATAACTAAACGAGGAGGGATTTTGTAGAATAAAAAAGAAACAATAATAGTTGTTGGTTGTTGAATTTGTAATCAAGATGAGAAAGAACTAGGATTGTGATCCTATGATTTCATAACTGCACAGGTTTGTCATGCTAGCAAACTATTCTACATATAGCATGTAAAATCTAACAAGATAGGTTTATCTAAATGTCTCTCGGCATTGTTTAAATGACTTTCACTATTATTCTCTATGATTTTATGTATTGCACTTCTAAACCTTGTTCTTGATCTCAAATTAATAATCCCTGTTACGGGTCAAGTTATTAGATGGAGGTTTATAGCTTCAAATCTCTATTGTTATTTTATTTTACTAATATCTACCTTTTTCTGGATCAAGTTTAGAATACATGTGAGTTCCTAATGTTTTCAATCATTACAAAAGCAATCATAATGAAGTAAATACCAATACATGCAAACACACCAATCTAGAATTACTTCGCACTCACTCCATTCGTTAATTCATCATAGTTCCCACAACCCTAGTTGCAGTATTTAGCTACTCATGATTTCAATTAAATAAGAATAATTCAAAGATGAAAATATTATTATGAACTTATAATAAGAATAAAACACCAAAATCTCAACTTGAATTAATAACCCTAGAAATGATGTCTGTAATATTCCAAGAATGTGCCTTAGAATTTCAAAATAAAATGTTGTAATATGTAGAGTAGTGTAACCTCATAAAAATAACCCTATAAGAGTATTTATAGAAAAAAATAATCCTATTCTAAAAAAAATAGGAAATCTTAATCAGTGGACTCAGTCGACAGAAAAGTATGATCATGGTTAAAACCCACGATCATCCTATGGTACTTGTGGTTTGTTCGTAACTTTTATCATCTTCATATTTTCACTTCTATGGCTCTTAGTATGGATCTGTTATATCAACCTATTATTGTATGATGTTGTCATCTGATCATCCAACACTTTAATTTCTGAAATATACAAATCTAGAACTCCTTCCCATGACCTCATATTGCAATCATGACATCAAGGTACAATTGTAGGATGCTATCGTCTGATCCTGTTTACACTTAACTCCTGTAAGCCTATTTTCATTCACCCTTTACACAATCAGATGATATGATCATATGATCGATGTACGATCATGGGAGCTTCTCTTCTGAGCAACACCTGAAACTCATCCTCTAAATCATATTATGGCAGCATTGGCATGAATGTGGTCAAATCCCAATGTTTGTATCTTTGATCACTTGATGCCCTCTTTGTCTAATATTTACTACCTTTCTTTTTCAAGCCTATTTACCTTGCAATCATACAAGAAACTATCATATTCATATATAAATAGCCTTATATGTGCAAATATTTATAGTATGGAGTGTCTATAATGTTATAAGTCCATAAAACTTCAAGGTGATAATGATGTTGATGCTATTACTGAAATCATGATATTTATGATGATGTTGTTGATGATGGTGGTGATGATATTATTTTGGATTATGATGTTCATAATGGGGAAATGATGTTAATGAGGTTGAGAAGAGATAGAGAAGCTACACATATCTTGCATACATGCATTCATTGTATGCCTTGACATCCTGTTATGTTTTAATTTTTATGTATTATTATTGATTCTTGAGAGGGTTGTTCCGTTGGTAGTATTGACGGAATATAGTAGCATATCATGAATCCATGGTACATTTTAATTCATGTCTAATTAGTAACTGTTCAATGTGTATATTATGAGAGCATATGGTATTACAATGTCATCCCACAGGGTCGTTATAATTCTAAGTCATTATGATGTTAAAACCCATAGTGCATTGTGATAGTGAGTATCGAAAAGATTTGTTCTAGTGTGAATTAGGAGTTATAGAATTTGAGATAATGAGTTAGTGAAGGTTAAAACATTTAAGTTAGAGTTCATGATCAAAGGAGAAACATATATGAAAATATTAAATGATGGTAGGCCATAGAGATGCTAAGGATGTGGTGTTAATTAATTCATAACTTGGGATTTAAGAAGTAGAACCTTACTTGATGCTATGATTTGTCCTTATTTATTATTAATGTTACTTGTTTCTAACCTTGGTCGGCCGATGTTGCCTATCACTATATATGGTTGTACTGATGCTACACTTACTATATATCCAATCAGGAATATTATCCATGGTATAGGTTAGTTGAGATTTCAACAGCAGCGATGGCGATCACTCAGAAACAACTCTCTCCTTCTGTATTTGCATGTATGTTGTGTCATAGATTCTCCTATTCTTCATTTAGTTTTCTTGTGCCGGTTTAGCCTAGTTTTGGGAGATTCATTTTTTATTTTTTTCTCCATTGCTTTTACATATCAAATGTATTAATCTTGATTTATACATATGATGTTAACTAGATTATGATTTTGAAAATGAGTGATTTTTAACTTTTCCATAAATCAAATGTTGAATTGTAAGAGTTCTCCTATCTAGAGAAGGTGTTAGGTAGGTGCCCGCATAATCCGTAGGTTGGGTCATGACATCAACATTACATAAAAACATAATTAAGAAGATTGGTTTCTTTTATTGTTGGGGATAAACTATTTTAAAATTTAAAACTATAAACATTAAATAATTAGACTCCAATAATAAATTATCAAGAAAAGTACCTAAATCACTAGTTTATTCATTAAAATCTAAAGTAATGGGAATACATTTTATGGAAAAAGGCATAAAACACCCTTCAACTATGTGAAATGATGCAAAAATGCCCTTCATTCACCTATTGTACTTGAAATGCCTACCCATCTACCTATTGGGGTTGTTTTGCCCTTTTATTTAACGGATCAACTTGACTACACTTTATTAATGACATGTCACTGTTTTATTGACCAACTAATTATTAATTGAAATAATTTACTTTTCATGCAAAGCCCAAAACCGTCCAAACCTAATAACCTGATCCATACCCGCTCCACTTAATAAGCCCCAATCTGTTAATCTAAATAAATTAACCTCATTTATCATCGATCATCCACTGTTCTTTTTTTTTTCCTCCACTATTTCTCAATCGAACACATAGATTGTAAGTTTTCTTATTATAATTCTCATTAAGGAATGAAACTTGGTAGTGGAATAAGATAGTACGACATTTTAAGCCAGTAATCATGAACCTCTAAACTTCACCAATTTAAAAGAGCCACTTGGTTCTTTTGATCTGCAACAACAACGTAATATAAGCACCAGTTATACTTTACCAAATACATTAGTAAATTGTCATATCGCAAGAACTTACAATATTCTAGATGGAAAATCACAAAGAACTATTTTTTGTTTCACTGATAAAATCATTAACTTGTAAGAAGTAAGAATAAAGTAACAGAACAACAACAATATACATAGTGTAATCATACAAAAGAGGGTTTAGTATGGATAGATGTACACAAATATTTCCCTTACCTTTGAGGTAAATAAGTTATCTCATTGATCAACAAATATAATTTTAGATATTTCAAATTATATTAAGAAACTGATAAGAGGCATAGGCTTAGAGGGTGACCTGCAAGGATAAACAAAACTTTGTACTTATGGATCTACAGATACAACTTTAATATTTTGCATAAGTAAAGTTTCCATAGCCAAGTTTCTGCCATTGTGCAAATTTTAGAGCCACAATGAATAATTACATAGAAGTAGGAGTCAGAGATCCACTAGGGTATTACACTAAAAACATCATAAACTCATAATCAAAACACTACACTAAATTCCAGCTCTACCAGGGTATTACACAAGGCATATAATTTCATCAAGTTTCAAAATTTTCAAAGGTATATCATTATTGGAAACACTATAATGCACACAAAAATCTAAAGAAAACTAATAAAAAAAATTTGCACTCTATATAACAAGGCATTAGAAAAATAAACAAAGAACAACTATATTCTGCATTCTGCATACAAAAAACTGAACTAGAATTAGGGCTTAATAGGTGGGGTGGATCGTGGATCGGGTTATTAGATTTGGGTGGGTTGGGGGTTTGCATAAAAATTAATTATTTTAATTAATAATCAGTTGGCCAATTAAAAAATACACCTCATTAATAAAGTGGGGTCAAGTTGACCTGTTAAGTGAAAGGGATAATATCCCCAATAGGTAGACGAAGAGGGGATTTCTGGCTCAATAGATGGATGAAAGGCATTTATGCACCATTTCACATAGTAGAAGGGCATTTTAGGCCCTTTTTCATATATTTTTTTATTTTACTTTTACAAATGAATACAATACTTATATTTGTAATTATTTTTTATGAAAAACTTGTTAAATTGATATAAAAATTTAAATATCAAAGTTTGGTGTAAATTTTAGTATAATATATGCATATGGGTATCACAGAAGAGTAAGAAGTATCTCGCTAAAAGACTGAAGTAGACCTAAATGATACCATGTTGGTAAATAGATATATTGTAATGGTATCATGAAGGACTGGGAAGTGGTTCATTGACTAAATGAAGTATACCTCCATGACTGGTAACGCCCAAGCTACACCTTCACTCTGAAGATTATGTGGTCACTGTCAAATATGGTAACCCAACTAATATTGGGGCCAAATCCTAAGGGAAAATATGGAATCGTGACTCTAAGATGTTGTAATCAACAGGAAAAATTGGAAAAGTAAATGATGGGTTTTGAGTAGCAATATTGAACAAGTGGCGAATATCAACTTTAGTTGTAATCAGTCATAAGTGAACACTAGGATTGTGTGTCCCCTAGCTTCTCAACTCCATAGGATTATCATGCTTTATTGAACCAATATGATACCTTGCATGAAGAATCTGACAAGTTACGTTCCATCTACAGTCTTTTGGATGAGCAGATGGATTTTACCCATTATCTTTAGAGTCTCAAGATGTCGCCTTACTAACCCTTATCTTGATCCCAGTTAACTACAACTATTTGAGTCTCTAGACATTAGATAATAGCTAACCTTTTTACTTAGATAATACCTAGTAGCCTCGATCGACAGCTAAACTTCAAATTATTGTTGTAGTTATATTTTCCTAGTCACTACTCAATTTTTAGAGTAAATAGCAATAATCTAGGCGAGATACTAATTTGCAACCGCTAAGATGTCTATTAAAGTGAAGATAACATGACGCATGCATGGGTATCGGTTCTAATTAACAATAGCACTTTCCCTACATCATCAATCCCCATAGGTTTCGACAAACCTAGCTAAGGTTTTATAGCCTCTCATGCTTGTGAAGTAATCAACAACATTCATGATTGAAAGAATAAGATGAAATCACAACAATCACAGGTAAATATCCAAAACTATAACTGAATTAATCAACCGAAATCAATACAAGAGCATTCCAAGACCAAAATTGCATGAATCAAAATAAGTTTGTAAGTATCAAGAGTGCATAACTTCTACTAAAAACAAATAACGGGTATTTATAGTACATGAAGAAACCCTAAAATCAAAGCCCAGACGAAAAAGGACAAAAAAAGAATCAGTGGCCACATGTGGCCTAGCCTTGCGCGCATGTGCCATATGCGGCCTGGGGCTAGGCTCATGTAGACACCCGCATGTGCTAGAAAAATATCCTATAGCTTCTGCTCTCCAGAATTTGGACTTTTGGCCTTTACCTTACCCATTGTGGTCCACATGTGCAACATACGGTCCAGATGTTGACATAGGTAAGTACCGAAAGTTATTTTTCATATCTTTTACTCCCGAGATCTTCACTTTCAGTACTACCTTAGTCTTATATAGATGACATGTGCTACATGTGGTCCACATATAGACATAGTTAAGTGTCGAGCCTTCCAATACTTGTAACCAAGCTTTAAATCTTCAACTTTCATCACATGCTTTGGTCACGAAAATCTGGAAAGTGTCATAAATACCCAAAATTGATCAAATAAGTAGCTAAAAACACTATTTTTCATCTTTTTCATGAACTTAGCTTTAAAACCTAGTTTCCTTCAAAACATACCCAAAACACATGATATCTAACAAAACAATCTAAGAAACTTGCATATTTCTATAGTTTTAAGAGTCAAAAGCTCTATATTTCTATAGAACATCAACACCCTCAACTTAGAATGCTTGCATGTCCTTAGGCAACACAACACAAAAAAACATGACACTTAATTAGGAGGTTCTAAGTTATTCAAGGCAATCAATCAATACTTTAAGCTCAAATCACAACACCCCCTCTTATCTCACTTTTAAAAACTAATTGTGTATCAAAATGAAGCACAATAATGTGACACAATGGGATCAAGGTATGGCATTACATTAGCAATAGAAAAACATGCATATGTACAAGTTACACTACCCAAACACGTAAGCAACTAGCAATACGACTCATGTGACACACAATAAAGATGTCCCAGTCACTCATATAAAATAATGCATTTTAATGCAGGGATAGTCAAGAGACACTGACACTCAGAAGAGAAGTTCAAATCAATGTGCATCAAATACCATAGGCTTTCTATTTTTTTCTTTACCTTAGCATCTAGACAGTCGAGTTAGGATCACAATAGGACTTTTCTCCACTTGTAATGTAGGCTTGGGGGGTTGGTATGCTACATATGGACACACTAAGTGATTATGCCTCCTTAGCACTACACTAACCTTGGGGTCTTACTTATTAGACAACTTTTTTTTTATTCCACCCTTATTTCTCCCTTTTTATTCCTTATTACACATTCAGGTTGGGCACGGTCTTCTATTATTTATTTTTCACTTTTTCATGATTTTTTTTCTTTTCTACCACACCCAGCCCTATTAATTTTTTTCTCTTATTTTACCCTCTACATACCTACTTTACATATACACCCCTAGGATATCCGCCCTCAACTTAGGAGATTTGCTTGAGTTGAAAAGCATAATATCCAAGGAGGACGGGGCTAAAATAGGTAATTGTAACACAAATGGGAAAGTGATATGTGAAATAAGAAAAATAGGCTATAAGGCTTAAGATAGAGATCAAGGAATATTATTTCACTCTGGGAAGGTCATTTAGGCTACAAATAGACTAAAATAAAAAATGGCCTATGATCCTTTCCTAAGAAACTATCCTAAAACCTAGGCAAGACTAACCAAGCAAGTTTTGAATTCAACACACAAAGGAAACTAAGTAGCATTTCACACACTCATGGCACAAAGCCAATATTAAAAGCTACTACTTTTCTGGTTCATGAAATTTCTAGCAAGTGATTATCATGACCCTAATCCGAATGTCATAACATGATACACAATGTTTCACACATTCACACAGTTCTAAAACATGATTTTGAAAGTGTATTATGTTTTCTCAAAAATCTATCAAAAGCTTGAAAACTGCCCTAAATACTTAAAAATAACCTAATTACATAAAAACAAAACATAATACAAAACAAAACACAATACAACACATTTTAATCTAGACATACCGGTTCTACAATCATATCGTAGTCGACAAGAAAAGAAGCAAGGCAACAAAAATCTAGGGCGGCTATGATATACCCCACCCCTAACTAAAAACTTTGTGTCCTTAATGATCTAAAATAATATAAAACAAAAGGAGTAAGAATATACCTAGAATGCACTAAGCGTCCGTGTCATGAGCATCCCCATATAGGGGCTTATTAACTAGCGGAGGCGGTGATAGTGGTAGTGCACTACTAGAAGATGCACCCTAATTAAGTCAAAATCATTACAATATCACAAAAACCAAACATTAAAACATATGTTTTTTGTTGAACTAACAATACAGAAGGAGTAACATTCCTTAGACACCAAAGAAGACGGAGAGAATCACTTTTGAAAGCCCCCAATTAATTTCCCTAAAGAAACCCTAACCTCTTCCTTGAATATAGAGTTTGAGATATTTTTAAGTGTTTGATTGAGAAATATAGGTTAATGAAGCCGCAAAAGTGTTTTATGTCATGGTATCAAAAAGAGTTTCAAGACGGAAATGTTCAAAATACCCCCAACTTAAAACTATAAAAATACTATAGGTGTGTATGAGTTATAGGGCCAACTCGTCACCAAAACATACGACTGGTACCATCAGCCGTTACCAGAACAGAAGGTTGGACACCTCACACTATCAACGATATGACTCCCTTGCCCCAACTTATGACCAGACCATACTACTAGTATGATCTAGTCTTACCCAACACAAAATCAAAAAGGAATGACACTGGACAACATACGACTACACTTTACCACTCGTACCCTATCCTCACGGCTCTTAGTGAGCCACTCATACTCAAAGCCAAGTCAAGTTACTAAGTTACTGATTTGATTAATGGACCGACCAAATGAACTTTCACCACTCCTAATGAATCATACCACCCAAATCATAGCCATAACAAAACCCTAATAACCCTTTTTCGGACTCCTAATGATTAGGGTCGCCTGACCGTGCCATACCATATGACTCATATGGTAAGTTGCTACTAAGACAGTGAGCTCAAAGCTCAGGAAATTTCTAAGGGACAAAACCCAGGGTGTTTCAACTCTTCCACACTTAGATCATTTATCCTCGAATGATGGAATATGGTAACACAAGAACGATCTCACACGCCTCTACTCTTAACTTTAATTAAGTTAGGAAACAATGATGCCAAGTTTATTTTTCAATCTACCTTTAATAAAGACAGAAAACAAAGATGTTAAGAATAAACGCATACGTTAAGCATAAATTTTTGGAACATGAAATAGGAATGGATATTTGGACTTCATGTCCTCTTCAGTTTCCCATGTCAAATTTTCTACCTTGTGGTTCCTCCATAGAACCTTTACTGAGGCTACGTCCTTGGTCTGCAATCAATGTACCTGCCAATCCAAGATCTCAACCAGGATCTCCTTATAAGATAGAGAATCCAAAATACTAATATCCTTGATAGGTACAACCTACAATGTATCCCCCACACACTATCTAAACAAAAAATATGGAATACCGGGTAAATGTAGGTCAAACTAGAAGGCAACTCCAACTCATATGCAACACTGCCAAACCTCCTCAAAATCAAGTACAAACCAATATACCAGGGATTGAGTTTCCCCTTCTTTCCAAATTGCATCACTCCCTTCATATATGATACCTTTAGGAACACCCTATCCCCAACCTCGAAGTCTAACTTTCTATGCCTCACATCCACATAGGACTTTTTGAGACTTTGGGAGGCTTTAAGCCTATATTGAATCATCTTCACCTTCTCCATAGCTTGGTGAACATAATTTGTGCAAAACATCTCCTCCTCAAAAACCTCAAACCACCCAATAGGAGACCTACACCTCCTACCAAACAAGGTCTCAAATGGAGCCATCCAAATATTAGAGTGGTGGTTGTTATTGTAAGCAAACTCTACAAGAGGTAAGTGCTCAACCTAACTACCACCATAGTTGATCACGTAAGCTCAAAGAATATCTTCCAATATCTAAATAGTCCTTTCGGCTTGCCCATCCAACTACGGGTGAAAAGCAGTACTAAGACTCACCTTGGTGACCAATCCTATTTGAAACGACTATCAAAAGTAGATGAAAACTGTGTACCACGAATAGAGATGATGGAAACAGGTACCCCATGCAATTTCACAATCTCTTATAAGTACAACCTCGCATAGTCTTTTGCCAAAACATTTGTTTGCATTGCCAAGAAGTGAGCCAACTTTCTCATCCTATCCACGATGACCCAAACTGAATTAAACTAATTTTGAGACTTAGAAAGACTAGAAATGAAATTCATATTGATCATTTCCTACTTCCACATAGGCAACTCAATTTCTTGCTACAATCCTCTAGGCCTCATGTTCTCAACTTTCACTTGATGGCATACCGTACACTTAGCCACAAAACTAGCCACATCCCATTTCATATTTTTCCATGAAAACATTTCCTTAAAGTCATGATACATTTTCGTCGGACTGGGATGAATAACATAACTCAACTCATGCGCCTCCTTCAAGATCTTCTCTTGAAAACTATCTATATCAAGAACATATAACATCCCATGGTGCAGCAAGGTACCATCACCACTAATATCGAAATCCATCAATTTCTACCAACCTACTTCACCCTTGATCCATATCAAGATAGGATCCAACACTTTCTTCTCCTTGATTTCAGCACCAAGAGATGACTGCACTGCCTCTTACATAAAGACACCACCATTCTCGAAGTCTAAAAGACGAACTTCAAGGTTAGATAAATGGTGAATATCCTTCATCAAATCCTGCTTCCCTTCATCCACATGAGCTAGAAATCCTATGGATAACCTGCTAAGAGCATCATCAACCATATTAGCTTTACCTGGATGGTAGTGAAGACTCATATCATAATCCCTACAAATGGTAGCCATCTCATTTGACTGAGGTTAAAATTTTTTTGAGTAAACACATACTGCAAGCTGTTATAATCAAAAAAGATATCCACATGAACCCCAAACAAATAGTGATGCCAAATTTTCAATGCGAAGACCACAACTAATAATTCTAAGTCATGAGTCAGAAAATTCTTCTTATGTGCCTTAAGTTGTCTAGAGGCATAAGATATTACCTTGCCATGCTACATTGAAACCTACCCAAGACCTACACGGGACACAACACAATTGTCTACAAACCCATCGTGCCTTCAGGCAAAGTCAAGACTAGAGACGAAGTTAGCTTAACCTTTAGCTTATAAAAACTACTCTGACAATCATCGGACCACAAAAACATCACTTTATTTTGAGTCAACTTGGTCAACGGGGCATCTATAGTCAAAAACCTCTCCATCAACCTCCTATAGTAACAGCTAAACCCAAGAAGCTCTGAATATGAGTTGTAGACGTAGGTGTAGGCCATTTCTTAACCACTGTAACCTTTTATGGATCCACCATGATCCCTTTGCTAGAAATGACATGACCCAGAAAGGTGAGTGCGTTCAACTAGAATTGACACTTTGAAAACTAAGCATACAACTGCTGCTCTTTTAGGATTTGCAATATAATGCAAAGTTGATCGGCATGATCCAGCTCACTCTTAGAGTACTAGAAAATATCATCTATGAATACAATGATGAATAGATCCAAAAACTGACGGATGACCATATTTATCAAGTCCATAAATATCATCGAGGCATTGGTCAACACCAAAGGCATAACCATGAAATCAAAATGGCCATACTTGGTATGAAAAACAGTCTTAGGGATATTTGCCTCCCTAATATTTAACTGATGATACCCGGATCTAAGATCAATCTTGGAGAAAAACTTAACACCTTACAACTGATCAAGCAAATCATCTATCCTTGGAAGAGAATATTATTCTTTACCGTCACCTTATTTAACTACCGACAATCAATACACATTCGAAAGGAACCATCCATCCTATGCATGAACAAAGTCAGTGAACCTTACGGGGACATACTAGGACTAATAAAACCCTTTTCTAAAGGTCCTTTAGTTTCTTCTTAAGCTCTTATAACTCAGCTGGAGCCATCCCATATAGTTTAATAGAGATAGAATGAGTGTCCAGAATAAGATCAATCTAGAACTAAATCTCCCTATCCAGAGAAACACTGGGAAGACCTCAGGAAATTTATTCATCACCGAGACAAAATATAAAGAAGGACCCTCCGAGTTAGAATCTTTAACCCAGACCAGATGACAGAGACACCCCTTGGAGATTAGTCTCCGAGTTTTATGATAAAATATGAACTTTCCCTTAGGAGCTAGGGAACCACTCTCCCACTCATTAACTGGCTTATTAGGAAATTTGAGGATGACCTTACGATTTGATAGTCTAGAGAAGCATACCATAAATGCAACAAATCCATCCCTAATATGACATCGAAATCAATCATGTCCAATTCAAATAGCTCCACCAAAGTCTCCCGACCTCCCACACCCTAAAGACTCTTCTAGCAATCACAGAATCAACTATCAGGGTAGAAATAGAAAAAGGGTTCAAAATATACTCGTGACCAAAACCACAATGCACGGCCAAAAATAGGGTCACATAAAAGATTGTAGACCTTAGGTCAAACAAACAGTACACATTATAAGAAAAGAGTTTCAACACCTCAGTCACGACATCAAGCGATGCCTCAGACTCCTGGCGGGTAGTGAGAGAGCATAGAGATGGTTCTGACTAGTATCGGAGCTAGATGTGCATCCTTTGGTGTCAAAGTTGATGAAAATAGAACTGGAACCATATTTTCCCCTAAAAAAACCTTGGCCACTGGATAAATCTTAATCATATGTCCTTACTGGCCATAACTGAAGCACTTTTCCTTTCCTTCTTCATAGTAACCCCGATATAATTTACCATAAAATTTGCACAGAGAATATAATAGAGCTGATTAGGCCCCACTAGCCTGATATTGGGCACCCTTTTCCCTAAAGTTGGCACTATCATAAAAATGCCTATCACTCAAAAGCTTTGGGTAGGGAGCACTAGTCGTTGAGTAAGACCCAGAATTTCCTCACTTTTTTTGGGCCACTTTCTATCCCTTCTACTCTGTTGTTGGCCACCACCTTACTCAGAGAATCTAAACTTCTTGATATGCCTCTACCCTATCTTAGCTTACTTTTTCCTCTTTTCCTCTACCTATTGCATGCACACAACCAACCTGGAGATATCTATGTCCTTGTTCAATAAGGCAGCCTTACTCTCAAATATTAAATCTCGGGATAACCCAAAAGCAAACTTTCTTATTCAATTCCTCATGATAGAAACTAACTCAGGAGCATTCCATGATAACTGGTGAAACTCCAAGGCATACTCCTTGACTGACATCTTTCCTTGCTTCAAGTTAATAAACTCATTCGTCTTCACTTTCTTCAACTCTTGAGGAAAGATGCGGTCCAGGAAAGTATTAGAAAAATCTTCCCATAGGGCTGACTCAACATTATCACCCCTTGATTGATCCTATTCTTTGTACCACTAGTACGCCACCTATTTTAGATGATTGGCGGCAAACTCCACACCCTCCATATTAGTAGAATGCATGACACGAAAGATCTTTTCCAACTTATCAATAAAACCTTAAGGTTGAGAAGGATCCTTAAGGTTTAATTGATAAGATGGAAAAGATCTTCCGCGTCATACAAGCCACTTAGCCATAAAACTAGCCACATCCCATTTCATATTGTTCCACAAAAACATTTCCTTAAGGTCATGATATATTTTCGTCAAACTGGGATGAATAAATAACTTAACTCATGTTCTTCCGTCAAGATCCTCTCTCACAAACTATCTATATCAAAAACACATAACCTTCCTTGGTACCGCAAGGTACCATCACCACTAATATTGAAGTACATCACCTTCTACCTACCTGTTTCACCTTTGATCCTTATCAAGATAGGATTCAACACTTTCTTCTCCTTGATTTCAGCACTAAGAGATGACCGCGCCACCTCTTGAACGAAGACACCACCAATCTTAAAGTCTAGAAAATGAACTCCAAGGTTAAACAAACGGTGAATATCCTTCACCAACTCCTGCTTCCCTTCATCCATATAATCTAGAAATCACATGGATAACCTACTAAGAGCATCAGCAACCACATTAGCTTTACCTGGATGGTAGTGAAGACTCATGTCATAATCTTTAAGTAACTCCAGCCATCTCCTTTTCCTAAGGTTAAAATTTTTTTAGGTAAACACATATTGCAAGTTGTTATAATAGAAAAAGATATCCACATGAACCCCATACAAATAGTGATGCTAAATTTTTCAACATGAAGACCACAACTAATAATTCCAAGTCATGAGTCAGAAAATTCTTCTTTTGCCCCTTTAGTTGTCTACAGGCATAAGATATTACCTTGCCATGCTTCACCAAAACCCACCCAAGTCCCACACGGGACACATCACAATAGACTACAAACCTATCAGTGCCTTTAGGAAAAGTCAAGACTGGAGAAAAAGTTATCTTATTCTTTAGCTTTTTAAAACTACCCTCACAATCATCGGACCACAAGAACTTTACTTTCTTTTGAGTCAACTTGGTCAATGAGGCATCTATTATTAAAAAAACTCTCCATAAACCTCCTATAGTAACCAGCTAAACCCAAGAAGCTTTGAATATGGGTTGGAGCCTTGGGTGTAGGACATTTCTTAACCACTGCAACCTTATATGGATCCACCATGATCCCTTTACTAGAAATGGCATGAACCAGAAAGTTGACTTTATTCAACTAGAATTGACACTTTGAAAACTTAGCATACAACTGCTGCTCTTTTAGGATTTGCAACATAATGCAAAGTTGATCGTCATGATCCACCTCATTATTAGAGTACTCCAAAATATCATCAATGAATATAATGATGAATAGATCTATAAATTGACGTATGACCCTATTCATCAATTCTATAAATATCATCGGGGCATTGGTCAATCCAAAAGACATAACCAGGAAATCAAAATACCCATACTGGATGTGAAAAGAATTGTTAGGGATATCTGCCTCCCTAATATTTAACTGATGATACCTGGATCTAAGATTAATCTTGAAGAAAAACTTTACACCTTACAACTGTTCAAACAAATCATCTATCCTTGGAAAATAATATTACTCTTTACCATCACCTTATTAAACTACCGGTAATCAATACACATTTGAAAGGAACCATCCTTCTTACGCATGAATAACATCAGTGAACCTTGCAGGGATATACTAGGATGGATGAAACCCTTTTCTAAAGGTCCTTTTATTTCTTCTTAAGCTCCTTTAACTCAGCTAGAGCTATCCTATATAGTGGAATAGAGATAGGATGAGTGTCCATAATAAGATCAATCCCAAACTAAATCTCCCTATCAAGAAGAACACTGGGAAGGTCATCAAGGAAGACCTTAGGAAATTCATTCATCACCGAGACAGAATGTAGAGAAAGACCCTATGAGTTAGAATCTTTAACCCAGACTAGATAACAGAGATACCCCTTGGAGATTAGTCTCTAAGTTTGAAGATACAATAGGAACTTTCCCTTAGGAGCTAGGGAACCACTTTCCCACTCAATAATTGGATCATTAGGGAATTTAAAGATGACCTTACGAGTTTGATATTCTAGAGAAACATAGCATGAGTGCAACAAATCCATCCTAATATGACATTTAAATCAGTTATGTCCAATTCAAATAGCTCTACAAATGTCTCTCGACCATCCACAAATGCCATATATCCCCTAAAGAATCTTCTAGCAATCATAGAATCACCAATTGAGGTAGAAATATAAAAAGGGTTTGAAATACACTCGAGACCAAAACCAAAATACACAGCCACAAATGGGGTCAGAAAAAAGATAGTAGACCTTGGGTCAAACAAACAATACACATTACAAGAAAAGAGTTTCAACATCTTAGTCACGACATCAAGCGATTCCTTAGACTCCTGGTAGGTAGTGTGAGCATAGAGATGGTTTTTTCTAGTACCGGAGCTAGATGGTGCACCCTTTGGTGTCAGAGATATGAATAAGGAACTAGAACCATATTTGCCCCTGAAGAAACCTTGGCCACTAGATAATTCTTAATCATATGTCCTAACTAACAATAACTGAAGCACTTTTTATTTCTTTCTTCACAGTAACCCCAATGTAATGTACCACAAAATTTGCATAGAAAATATAATAGAGCTAACTAGGCCCCACTAGCCTAAGATTGGGCACCCTTTTTCCTAAAGTTGGCACCACCATGAAAATACTAATCACTCAAAAGCTTTGGGTAGGGAGCGCTAGCCTTTGATTAACACCCAAAATTACTGCACTTTTTCTTAGGCCACTTTTTGCTATCCTTACCACTCTGTTATTGGTCACCACCCTACTTAGAGAGTCTAAACTTCTTGATATACCTCTACCCTATCTCATTTTACTTCTTTTTCTTTTTTATTACTTGCTACATATACACAACCAACCTGGATATATCGATGTCCTTGTTTAACAAGGTATCCTTACTCTCAAATATTAAGTCTAGGGATAACCCAAAACCAAACTTTCTCATTCAATCCCTCATGATAGAAACTAACTCTGGAGAATACCATGATAAATGGTAAAACTTCAAGGCATACTCCTTGACTGACATCTTGCCTAGCTTCAAGTTAACAAACTCATTTTCCTTTACTTCCTTCAACTCCTGAGGAAAGATACGGTCCAAGAAAGCATTAGAAAAATATTCCCATAAGGCTGACTCAACATCGTCACCCCTTGATTGATCTTATTCTTCATACCACTGGTACGCCACATCTTTTAGCTGGTTCATGGCAAACTCCACAGCCTTCATATTAGTGGCATGTGTGACACGGAAGATCTTTTCCATCTTATAAATAAACATTATGGATCCTTCTCAACCTTAAGGTTTTATTGATAAATTGGCCAACTCTTTTGAGGCCATAAGAGTTTGCCATTATATAAGTTAATAGAGAAGTTTTCATGAGCTTTATATCATCGAGAAGGCATGGTTTGAAAAGAAAAAAATAGAAATTAGAGGAGAATTCGAGACCTTAGACTCTACAGCTTGAAAACAAAACACAGGAATTAGAGGAGAATTCAGGACATTAGACTCTATAGCTTGAAAGCAAAAAAACAAGGAAGAAACATTCTTATATGCCTCATAGCCTCTCCTTTATGAGTATGGCATGCTACACAACCTTAAAAGAGACTTTACTCGACACTTATTCGTGGACTCCTAATTGACCATAAACCTAAGGCTTTGATACCAATATATCATGACCTGAACTAGGGTCTAGTAGTGTCGAGCATCTCCAGCCAAACTGAGATCATATACCACCCCTAATACCTAACCATAACTATCTTACACCCTATCTCAGATGAATTTTAATCATATAACAAGAAATAAAATATAATTTAAAGATAGTAAAGAAAATCTATAATCATATTCCAACAACCTCAACCAATTATCCAATCAGTGCAAACCCCAATGCCAATACCAATACCAAGATTGACACCAATACCAACATCGCCCATACCTATAGTAGTCTGATAAAGCCTCTAACCAAAATCAAAGAACATTTGGTCTGGACACGCCCCCAACCATAGCCAAAAACAAAATCCAAAAAACAAAAGTAATGTAAAGAAGTCCATAGTATTAAACAGTCTTCTAGAGTATGGAAGCTCACCACTTCAGTATGACACAAAGTTATCCCCAAAGTTCAAGTCATTGACAAGCAGGAATGGTAGTATGGTCAGTTCCTACATTGCATGGGGATACAACACTAGATGATGGTTATCAGAGTGAATGCTAGTATGTACTCAAAAATTAGGATAAAGTATTGCCATTATTAAAAACCAAGTCAAATAACCATATGCAATCACAGATATACATATATATTATGCCGGGAATAGGAATCGAGTTTAGTATGCATTTAGAACCTTAACCTGGATTGTGTAGCTTGGTCATCCTAAAACCACCCATGGGCTAATAGGTTTAGCTCTCCTGCTAAAAGGGCCCACTGTATGTTAGTTGCATCACCAGAGAATAGAACCTTGGATAACTAGTACATCCCTCAAACTATAAAGTGTGACATAATGCATACGATCACCAAGACCACTCTTACATCAGCAAACATGAGTTTCCAATGGTGATCCCCCTGGGACCCCCACCTTCCGTGGCTTTGCTACTCAAGCCCCTTTAAGACCAATTAAACCTTTTTCACATAACCAAACCATTCACGAAGGAGTCTTTTAATTAGGAATTAACCATTAGTATCGTCATACTAAATTTAGAGCTTGCAAGTCTATCCTTTTATGCCATACCAAAGTTATTGAACTAAGTTGACTCCAAAGTTTCCAATTAAACCAAGACCATGGCTATCAAGGACTTTCTAAACTATTTAAAACCAACCAAGAAAATTTAAGTTCCATTACCTTTTATGCAATGTAATGATTTCAAGAATAGTCAAACTATGTGACAAAATCATTGTAAGGTACCCCTAAATTGAGGGCACATATGTTTCAAAACCATAACCAAGTAATTTGGGGGATTACAAAGTACCCGTAAATCCATTTACCATTACCATGCATTCCACATTATCAAAATATTATTAAAATCATGAATGAAACATTATTATGCCATTAGAAACATTGTTCAACCATGAACATCTAAAAACCCTAACCATTAAGTCAAAATCATAACAATATAACAAAAATCAATCATTAAAACACATCTTTTTTGATGAACTAATAATGAGGGAGGAGTAACATGACTTAAACACCAAGGAAAATGGATAGAATCACTTTTGAAAGCCCCTAATTTATTACCTTGAAGAAACCTGATGTTGGGTGTATTTATGCATTCTAGTGTCATTATTCTAGTCTTTTTAGCCTTGTTTTGAGGATGATTCATATGCTATATGGGTTGATAATGAGATAAATATGAATATGATTGTTAAAGTTTGTGTTTGAAATGTTCAAAGTTAATTTAAAACAATTTTGTACTTAAATGTGTCCTTTAGAGTTCAATTGTGGAAACTAGTTTTACTAGTGTGAGCTAGGTTCTTGTCTAGTTGATCCATTTGGATTATATTTTTTTTAGAGTGTTACAAATGGTTTTAATATGTAATTATATGTGTAATAACATGTTGGCAATGTGCAAGGTTCAATTTGAATAAGTAAATAGTCGGAACATAAAGTTAAATATCAATGTGAATTAGCCTAGTTTTAGCTCTTATTTTGATTCATCGGCATGGATATTGTGGTGCTATGATCTCTAATTTGTGGTGTGTTATTGTGTAGGAATATTTGTGAGATGAATATAATTATGTTTTTATGTTGAAAATTCTAGAAATTCATGGGAAATACACCACAAGAAAAGGGATGGAAGAATGGACGACCAATATGTAACAAAAATTCGGATGGCAACTTCCAGTATGTCAAGATAATAAGCCCACAGAACCCTAGATAGAGAAGGGATATACCTAGGGTGGAGCCTTGGCTAGAGAATTTCTCTACCCAAGGCTCAGCATCCCTGAAGTGGGGCTCAGCAGGTCAGCGCCCCCTCTACTCCCTTGCTCATAAATTGTTGGAATTTTTGTCCTACACGCCTTTGGCTTACTCTTGTGCTATAAATAGATCATTATGCCTGTCTTTTCAGACATTTTTGGTTGTCCTTGGATACTTTGGGAGGATTCTATACACATAATTAGGGTTCATAATACTTAGGGGTTAAGGCAAAGATCATGAATACATTCATCTCAAAAACTTGACAGCGCCCAAGCGCATACACAAGTGTACGTGGTCTATCAAGTATTAAAGTAGCCTTAATAAATCCAATTATCAATCCCACAGAGACTTTCTTCAATAATAATTCTATTCTAGTTCACAATTTAGATTCAATTGATGTAAGCATAACCAAAAAGAGTTTAGAGATTATATTACAAGAAAAGAAAACAATACGTAAACTAAAGATCTTGAAACAATCAATAGGATAAAACTCAAGGTTAAAGTACTCTTGAACAATCATACAATGCTATTGAACTTCATTCGTTAACTTGCTTATCTTGGTTGTTGATTCGTATAGTTAATTGCATGATCATGGTCTCACGACCTCTAATCCTTTACCTAAGTTGAACCTTACAACTACATCGTTGAGCGGGAATGTAATAATCCAGTTAAGTATTTTAAAGCTATCATCCTATGTATGAATCTAGTAAGGTATCTAAGTACATTCCTATCCTAGACACTAATTTGAATTCCTTATTTCATAAAGGAACACAAACCATACTTTATTTATTTCTATGTTCTATCCCTTATTCCCTCTCCTGAGTTCAAAAGGTAGACAATTGATATATTTTCTGGGTGATCAATCCATCAAATAGAAATCAAATATGAACACATAACCAATAATGATAAGCAAAGTTAAATGAACTTAATTCAAAACAATAGCACTCAGGTCCATGCATAGTCATAATCGTAATCACAAGGTTGTAATTAACAATTAAGAATATGAATAAACTAAATTAAAATAATAAAAACCTAAAATTTGAAGTTTTAGCATTCCCTTAATCCTCTAAGACATCCAAAGATGGTAAAAAACGTGCACAATGATGTATTTATAGCACAAGAGTAAGCCAAAGCCGTGTAGGACAAGAATTCCAATAATTTTGTGAGCAAGGGAGTAAAGGGGGAGACGCCATGGGTTGATCCGCACTCCATAAATTCTCCACCATAGGTATATCCACACTCCCTCTAGGGCACCGTGGTCTTATATCCTTGACACACTTGAAGTTGCCATCTGAATTTTTGTTGAGTATTAGTCGTCCTTCCTACGATTCCTTGTCTTGTGGTATATTTATGATGAATTTCAAACTTTTCAACATCAAAAAATCATTATATTCATCTCACAAAGATTCCTACAAAATCACACACCACTAATTCGAGATCATAACACCACAATATCCATGCCAATAAATCAAAACAAGAGCTAAGACTAGGCTAATTCGCATTGATCTTTAACTTTATATTTTGACTCTTAACTCAATAAAATTGAACCTTGAACATTACCAGAAATTTATTCCACTCATAATTACACATAAAATTATTTGTAACACGTTAAACACAATAGAATCCAACAGTATCAACTAGACTAGCACCTAGCTCAAGCTAGTAAAGCTAGTTTCCACGATTGAACTCTTAATGATACATTTAAGTACAAACTTATTTGGAATTCACTTTGAACATTGTAAACACATACTTTAACACTTCAATGAAAATTTATCTCATTATCAACCAATATATCACACGAATCATCCTCAAAACAAGGCTAAAAGAACTAGAATAGTGACACTAGAATGCATAAATACACCCAACATCAAAACCCTAGTCTCTTACTTGAATATAGAGTTTGAGATATTTTTAAGAGTGTTTGATTGAGAATAATAGGTTAATGAAGCCCCAAATGGATTTTTATGTCGTGGTATCAAAAGGAGTTATAAGAGGGAAATGTCTATAATACCCCGACTTAAAATTGTTAAAACAACGCAGGTGGGTACGAGTTGGCCCTCCAACTCATCACCACAACATACGACCGGTACTATCTAGTCATTACAAGAATAGAACGTTGGACATCACACACTATCTACTATACGATTCTCTTGCCCCAACTTGTGACCAGACTATATGACTAGTATGGTCCAGTCGTACCCAAGATAGATTCCAAAGGGGTTTACACTAGAAAACATACGACTACACCTTACCTCTTGTATCCTATAATCATGGCTCTTAGTGATCCACTCATACTCAGATCTAATTCAAGTTACTAAGTTACTGATTTGATTAAGAGATCGACCAAATGAACCATCACCACCCCTAACAACTCGTACCAGCCCAATCATAACCATAATAGAACCCCAACCACCATTCTTTTTAATCCTAATGATTAGGGTCACCTGAATATGCCCACACCATACAACTCTTGTTATGATTTATTACTAGGTCAATGATCTCAAAGCTCAGGAAATTTCCAAGGGCCAAAATCAAAAGTTTTTCAATTATTTTATCCCTACCCTGAGTAATATGCTAGATATCACCCCACTAAACACCCCTAGATGCAATATTCTTTCATGATTTTAGGTCTTAAGGGTATCTTATATTAGTTTATTCAGTGTTAGTGGTACGGTCGTCGATTGGGTTAGTGGTGAAGTGATAAGCTTTCATCCTCTAGAAACCTTAGTCATTCTATCAGTTTCTTTCCATATTTTAGAATTGAATAGTTCATATTAACATTATCATGTTCCTTGTCACTCTCATGGTCGGGGGCATGTCCTGACCTAATTTGATATTCAGATTGGTTTAGAGGCTTTTGTAGATATGTATGGGTTGGATGGTGTTGCTGACTCTTACAGATTATTTTTTATTTACATCAATTGTTTTATATTTATTCTCAATTTGTATTATGATTTGTTATTATTTGGATTATGCTTGGAGTGGATAGTCTATGGGGGTAGTCTCTAGCCCTCGGTGGGTTTGAGATACCCATCACGGCTAAACTCGAGGTCGGGTCCTATCAAGTTTTTTTTAGAGCATAGGTTCAGGGTCATTGGGTATCTATAAATCTATGTTAATTAGAGTCCTTTTTATGGGTGTGTAGTGCACCACACTTATAAGGGAGAGGCTACAAGACATTTAGGAATATTTCCCTTCTTTTTGTTCTATTTTGGGCTATAGATTCTAGGATTATGTAATTTATCTAACTCCTAGTTTGATCGTATTTCAGATCATGCCTCTTCAAAGATTTATGCTCATAAAAATTCTACCAGACCCTCTTTACCACCTGAGGGACTTGCCCTATAGATGGAGTATGGACTCGGTCTAGGGTCCCTACTCCCAATTATGCTACTCGACCTTGGGTTCCACTGGTCTCCACTAGTCCTTCTCCAGTTGGTGACACTCATTCTTAGTCACCTCAAGGAGACATCTCTAATGCAGAGTTCCATCATTTTATTCATCTGTTGACTCAGTTAGTGACCTCCTAATCGCGCCATTCAGGTTAGGGTGGTTCCATTACTCCTTTTTCAGAGGTTAATCAAGTCTTTCAGTTCATAAGGTTGAATCCCCTAAACTTTACTAGCTCTAAGGTTAAGGAGTATCCTCAAGGATTCATTGATGAGATAAAAAAAACCTGTAGGATGATGCATGCTTCCAATTCTGAGGCTGTGGATTTTGTTGTATATTAGTTGAAAGATATGGCATATTAGTGGTATGAAGAGTGGTAGAAGTGAAGAGGTGATGATGTCGAGCTAGCTATATGGGATGAGTTCTCGGATGTCTTCCTTTATCATTTCTTACCTCAGGAGTTGATGGAATTAATGGCAGAGGAGTTTGTGAATCTAAAGTAGGGAATGATGAGTATGAAGAATTATGCCTTGAAATTCCAGCAGTTATCTTTCTATGCTCTAGAGTTAGTGTCTAGTATGAGGGCTATAATGAGGAAGTTTACTTTTTATCTATCTCATGACTTAGTTAGAATGTAAGGCTTCAATGTTAAACAAATAATATGGATATATCAAGATTTGTGGTTTATATGTAGAAGGTGGAGGATAAAAATAAGAAATAGGAAAAGATTGGAGAAAGGAAAAATAAGAAGTTTAGCTATTCAGAGTAGGGTGGAGGTCAACAAGTTAGTGGGAGAGATGGTAGACAATAAAAAAAAGACTTGTGGAAACTCTAGTTCATATTGTTCAGCTAGTGCTCCTTATATAAAGCTGTATGGTGATCATCGATTTTAGTCTAGTAGAGATCCTAAGGCACATGGTGCCTAGTCTTAGGCTAGTGATGCTCAGTCAGCCCCACTATATCCTCTTTGTAGATTTTGCTATCAGCTTTACTTGAGGTATTATAATAAGGGGGATAAATTGGTGTTTTAATTATGGTCAGCTTTGTCACTTGCAATGGGATTTCCCTATGGCTAAGGTAGCCACTGGTCTATAAACGTTTGGTCACCACATCTTTAACTTCTACACTAAAGGGTGCTACTTTTGGTACCAGCACTGGTTGGAATTGCCTATGTGTTCTTGCCAACCATTAGAAATCTGAGGCATCTCTTAATATTGCCATTGGTATATTAAAGATTTTCTCTCTAGATGTGTATTGTTTCTTGATCTTAGGTCTACCCTTTCTTATGTGGCAGTGTATTTCAATATTGGTCCTGAAACCATTTCTAAGCCTTTCTCTATGTCTTCTCCGATGGGTGATTCTATTGTGGTTAAAAAGGTCTGTAAGGATTGTGTGGTGTCTATCTTTCATAGGGAGGCCTTTTAGAATTTGATAGAGTTGGACCTGGTGGATTTTGATATTATTTTAGGGATAGATTGGCTTCACTCATTCTACGCTTCTCTATATTGTAGGACCCATAAGGTCAGCCTCCAATTTCCTAATGAATTGGGAGTCTAATAGGAGGGAAGTTCCTTAGTGCTAAAAATGATTTTTATTTCTCATCTTAGGGACTAGAAGTTGATTTCCAAGGGGTGTTTATATCATCTAGTTTGGGTTAAGGATTCTAGTTCTGAGGTTCCCTCTTTGGAATCTATCCCCATAGCAAACAAATTTCCTAAAGTATTTCTTGAGGATCCTCCTAGAATTTCTCTTAATAGGGAAATAGACTTTGGGGTTGTTCATCTACCATATACCTGTCCTATCTCTATTTCTCCTTATAGAATAGCTCTGATAGAGTTAAAAGAGCTTAATGAGTAATTAAAGGATCTTTTAGATAAGGATTTTATCCGCCCTAGTGTTTCTCTATGGGGTGACTCAATGCTTTTCATGCATAATAAAGATGGATCTCTTTTGATGTGCTTAGATTATCGATAATTGAATGAGGTAAAGGTGAAGAATAAATATTATCTTTCTAGGATAGATGATATTTTTTACCAGCTTTAGGGTGCTAGATGCTTTCTAAGATTCCTTCATTCGGTCTATCATCATTTGAAAATTAGGGAGGATGATATTCCCAAGACTACTTTCAAACTCGATATGGTCACTATGAGTTCTTGGTTATGTCATTTAGATTTACAAAGCTTCGACTGCTTTTATAGATATTATGAATTGGGTTTTTAGGTAGTTCTTGGAATTTTTGTTACTGTCTTCATCGATGATATCTTAGTGAATTCTAAAAGAGGGGAGGATAATGCCAATTACCTCTAAATTGTGTTGTAGACCCTTAAGGATCAGAAGATGTATGCTAAATTCTCTAAGTATGAGTTTTGGCTGAATATTGTGACGTTTCTTGGGCATGTTGTTTCTAGTGAGGGAATCAAGGTAGATCCATAGAAAGTCAAGGCAGTTAATAGGTGGCCAAGACCTATTACTCCAACTGATATTCAAAGCTTCCTAGGATTGGATAGTTATTATGCGACGTTTTTAGAGAGATTTTCTTTTATTGCTGCTTTGTTCATGAGGTTGACTCAGAAAAAGGTGTAGTTCTTGTAGTTCGATGCTTGTGAAGGTAGCTTTGAGAAGTCCAAGGATAGGCTGACTTTGGTGCTAGTTCTGACCTTGCTCGAGGGGCGGATCGATTTGTGGTATATTATGATGCATCCCATGTGGGACTGAGTTACGTCTTGATGAAGCATGGTAAGGTTGTTGCCTATGCTTCTAGGCAGCTTAAGGTTCATGAAGATTTGGTGCCATTATTTATATGGGGTATATGTAGACATCTATTTAGATCCTAAAATCCTGCAGTATGTGTTTACTCAGAAAGAGTTAAATCTTTGACAGAGGTAATGGCTTGAGCTACTTAAGGACTATGATATGAGTCATCACTATCATCTAGGTAAATCTAATGTGGTTGTTAATGCTCTTATAAGGTTTTTTACATAGGTTGTTTATCTCATGTGGATGAAGAGAAGCGAGGATTGGTGAAGGATATTCACCCGCTATCTACTTTGGAGTTTATCTTTTAGACTTTGAGGATGGAGGGGTAATTATGCAAGAAGTGGGTAAATGACCTCTTGGTGCTGAGGTAAAGAGAAAATAGGCTTTGGATCCCATTGTTATGCAGATTAAGAATAAGGTGGGATAATAAAAGATTATGGCCTTTAGGATTGGTAAAGATGGTATCTTAAGGTACCAAGGTAGGTTATGTGTCCCTGATTTTGATAGTCTAGGACAGAGGATTTTGACTGAGGCTCATGGGTCAAGGTATACAGTTCATTTAGATTTGACAATGATATGTTATGATTTGAAGAAGATTTATTGGTGAAACAATATGAAGAGGGATGTGGCTAACTTCATGGCTAAGTGCATTATTTGTCAGCAAGTAAAGGTTGAGCACTTACAATCGGGTGGTATATATTAAGAGATTTAGTTGCCCATGTGGAAGTGGGAGATAATAAATAAGGACTTTGTTATGCGTCTTCTGCAGTCTCATAATCAGTATGATTTGATTTAGTTCATTGTGGATAGGCTGGCTAAGTTTGCTCATTTCTTACCTATAAGGATTACTTACTCTAAGAGGATTATGCTAATTTTTCCATTGAGGAGATATTCAGATTACATAGAGCACCAGTTTAGATCATCTTGGATTGAGGTGCAGAATTTTCTTCTCAAGTTTATCATTCATTTCAAAAAGGTTTGGGGACCAAGGTAAACCTTAGCACCATTTTTTAGCATAAATTGATGGACAAGTGGAATAGACTATCCAGAGGATATGCTAAGGGCTTATGTGATTGACTTTAAGGGAATTTGGGTGGATCACTTACCTCTTATCAATTTTGCGTATAATAATTGTTATCACTCTAGTATTGGGATAGCTCTATTTGAAGCTCTTTATGATAGAAGGTGTAGGTATCTTATTGGGTATTTTGAGGTTAGTGAGACAAGGTTGTTTGGTCCTGACATGGTCCACCAAGCCATGGATAAGGTGAAGGTTATTAGGGAAAGACTTATGACTAGTAAAAGTCTCCAAAAGTCTTATGCGAATGTGAGATGAAGAAAGTTGGAGTTTAATATAGGTAATTGGGTGTTTTTTAAAGTCTCTCCTATAAAGGGAGTAATGAGGTTTAGGAAGAACAGGAAGCTCAGTCCCCATTATATAAGTTCATACCTAATTTTGAGGAGAGTGGGGAAGGTTTCCTATGAGTTGGATTTACCTACAAGTCTGGGTTCCATTTATTTAGTTTTCCATGTGTCGATGTTAAAGAAATGTGTGTGGGTGTTCCTTCTCTAATCGTGCCTATTGAGAATATTGGTATTTTGAATTCCTTGTCTAATGAGAAAGCCTCAATTGAGATTATAGATAGGGAAGTTTGTCAATTCAGGACTAAGGATATCATTTTGGTAAAGGTTCTTCGGAGAAATCAAAAGGTAGAGGAAGCTACTTGGGAAGCTGAAGAGGATATGAAGGCCAAGTATCTGTTTTCATTCTCCAGGTTGGATAATCATGCATAAGGTATGTGCTTCTCTTATTCTAATTGGTTTTTGGGTGTGGTTCGTGGTTTTGTGGTATCTTTCTGTCTTTTAATCATGTTAAAGAGTGTATTAGCTCCTCATTTGGGGATGAATAATCTTAGAAAGGATTAATGTAATACCACAGGTTTTGAACTCTAAATTTTTCTCAGTGAGTTTTCTTACTGCTCAGGTTAAGACTCAGGTAATGAGTCATGAAGACTCCTCGCGAGTCGTATAGAGAAATCATAGTCTAATCAGTAGGGTTTCCCTAAGTTTGTCCTGGTCATGACTGGGACCATACAAGTTGTAACGTAATGTCATGAGTTATGGTGAGGAACTAATGTCCAAACCAGTAAGGTGGCCTTGATATCACTTCCCAGACTATGAGTCATGGTGACGACTCGTGACCAGTAACTATGAGTCGTTAACTGACCCATAGAGACTGGGAATTATTTTCCTGCATGTTTTTCATTAAAGGTAATTAAGGCTTTTCCCTTTATTTACACTAACCCCATGACATAAAACATTCCCTTAGCCCTATTTCCACCAATTAAACATAACATAGACACTCTCTGTTCTCTTAAATTCTCAAATCAAGAACAAAGTTTGGGTTTCTAGGGGTTGGTTATCTAGGGCTTAAAGTGTAGTTTCTTTTCTAATTTTGTTGTGTTTTCAGGCATGTATATCTTCCCTAAACTTGTATTTTATCACATAACGTAATGGTTTGATATTCATGTGGTTTTAATATTTGGTTTTGGAATTTGGATTGAGGATTTTGGATAATTGTTGTTTAAATGGTATTCTCATGGTTTACATGTATTTTTTATTATTTGTGTATGTATTTTGGAACCCACTGGGTGCTTAGGCATGGTGAATGGAATGGGGGTCGTGGATTCCCTTAAATGTTTGGTTTATAATTTGGAATCAGTATTAACCTCAACCCACTTACATAATTTGTTTTGAAATATGGACAATTACATGGTTTGCACACTTTACTAAACTATTGATTAATGGCTAAATAGATAAAAAGTGGTTTTGAAAGTCCTTGGTGGCCATGGATTTATTTTAAATTTGAACTTTGGAGTATTATGGCTAATTTTTTTAGTTTGGCATAATGGAATTGGCTTAAAAACGTAATTAATTAGTATGATGATACCATTTGGTAAATGCCTAAATCGATGACTGCTTGGTTAAATGGATGTGTTATGGGTAAAAGTTTTAACTTAGGCTTAAAGGGGGTTGCGTATCTTACCGTGGAAGATGAAGGTCCTGGGGGGGACCAATACTAAAAATCACATTTTTCGGTGTGGGTACTTGGTGGTCGTGTGCATAGTCTACACTTTATATATATTGTGGAATAGCTGGGGTTTTCTATTCTCTGACCCTTCCCTAGATTTCTCCAATTCATACAACAAACATGCACTGTAGCCCTTCTGATGGGGGAAGTCGGACCATATAGCCTGTAGGTATTTCTAGGATGGTTAGAGCTACACAGTCCAGGTTAATGATTTTAAATCTCATGCTAAAACTTATTCCCTATCCCAGCATACTGTATGTATGTATTTATGTATGTAAGTGAACATTTACATTGAGTTTCAACGTGATTTTGAAATGGCATTATTTTATCCCTACCTTGAGTTACATGCTAGTGCTCACCCTGCTAACCGTTATTAGATGCTACACTCTTTTATGATGTAGGTTCGTAGGGGTTTTTTTGTTGGTTTGTTCATTTTTAGGTGGTGTGTTCTTCTATGTAATTTGTAGTAAAGTATTGAGCCTCCATCCTCCGGAAATCTTAAACATTCCATTAGTTTCTTAAATATTTTAGAATTAATGGGTTCACATTAACATTATCATTTTCATTGTTACTGTCATGGTCTGGGCATGTGATAACGCTCAATCTACAGCTCTCGTGGGAGTGTAAAGCGGTCGTTAGCAAATATAGAACCCAACCTGGGTTGGGTATCGATCCCACAGAGAATAGCTTGGCCAACAAGCAAGAGAAATTACTAGACTTTTAGTGCAAGTTTCGTAGGAAAGGGGGGATTGTAGTATGTAACCAAAACAAGAATGTAAGAACTGAAAATAGCAAAATAAAGAGAGATTGTCACGTGTGTTGTAAACAATGAGAATTGAGGCGTTGGGGTTATGTCCACCTTCTGAGGTATACGTCTCTATTGGCTATGAGTGTGTAGAGTCTTGACATGTAATTGCTTATAGAGAATTGTAGTCGATGGTAAATCCAAGCGTCTCTCGACCTAAACAAGGACTATTTCACTTTAACTCTCTCGAGCTTAAAGCGTGACTAACGGTACGAATTCTCCAAGAAGTTAGTCCAGGTACGGCACTAGCTTTTTAATAGGAAAGGGTGTCCTACTACCTTGACATTATCTCTTTTCCAGACAAATAACTTTTCTCTCGAACAAGTCAGATGTTAGACTGGCGTTGGTCTATGCGTCTTCTTTTCTAGACAAATAACCTTTCTCTCGAACAGGTTAGATGTTAGAATGGCGTGTTCTTGTGTTTGAACCGCAAAGAATGTAGATTTAAGATGAAGAGAATAATGATATAAGCAATATACTTGTCTTGAACTCACAAACTCATAGCTATAGATAGTAACTCATTCGGCTTCCATAACCCCAACTAAGAGATTTAGTTACCCATGAATGCGAAGGATATCACGTTTTGCATGGTGGATGGCGTGAATAGTAGGTGTTTGGCGTGTGGTTTTAGTGATTCCGTAGCAAGTAACGATTCTCTTGTTGTGGAATTTAAGAGTAGAAGAATGAAGAATTGAGAATGGGTTGTAGGAAGATGTCTTAATTGTAAGGAGATGAATGAATTGTCAGAATGTCTCCCTTCTTTTCTTTTAAAATCTCTAACATGATAGGGTATTTATAATACTCCTATCCTACTCCTACTAAACTAATAAAATAAATAACCAAATCCTAATATACTAATGAAATCCTTGACCCAATTGTACTAGGGTAAGGTTACAAAATTATAATCCAAATAGAATGATGAAACACATAACCTAATTGCACTAGGTTAATGTATTATGGCAAAAATCCAGCTTTGTGTCTGTAAGTCCCAAAGTCTTCAGAAATGCTGTTTTAGCCCGGGACAGATTTTCCATGCAGCAGATTTAGTCCTTTATGCGTCCAGCTCCTTTCCATCTCGTTTGTGAGCTTTCTTTTGCGTCAAGTAAGCCATAAATTGCTGTATTTTGCATCATTTATACCTGAAACTTTCCTAATCACATTTGTTAGCTCATTTACAGGAAAAAGGACTAAAAGTGTACGAAATAGATAATTAGTTCTCGAAACTAAGCTAAAATATGGGCACAATATATTGATATAGGCGCGTAATTTCGCCTATCATCAGCATGTCCCAACCTAGTTTTATATTCGAATTGGTTTAGGGGCTTTTTTGACATGTATGTGTTGGATGGTGTTGTTGACACCTAGATCTTATTTTTGAGTTACATTAACTTTTTTTATCTTTACTCTATAGTCACTTTGTTATTATTTGGGTTATGCTTAGAGTGGAAAGGCTCTGGGGGTAGTCTCCAGCCCTCGATGGGCTTGAGATACATATCATGGCTAAGCCCAAAGTTGGGTTGTGACAAGATATAATGTATTTTTGTGTCTTGTTTTGAAGAAAATTGGGTTTTAGGAGCTAAACAGAAGGAAAGGAGTTGAAAGTTGTAAGATGGCCACTTATGATGGCACCTACTTGGCGTAGCCGATAGGAAGTAGGGGTTTGAAGACCAAAGTTCAGCAAAACTAAAGTTGTGGAACTTATTTACTGTCTACATTGGGGTACCTACGTGAGGTAGGTGCCACCTATGGCCCGAAAGTGGCACCGTAGGTGGCCATCGACCAAAAGTTCTTAGTTCGATGTGGTTTAGATTTTTAGGACTTTTAGGTAACCTATAAATACATTTTTGATGTTTTTAGTCAGTTTATAAATTTTTATGCACTTATACCATTCACAAACATATATTCGATCCTAAGATTAACTTGTAATCTTGGAATCCCTTTGTTTTCAGTTTTTGGTTGATTAATTGACTTGAGACTTTCAGTTTTACTCTTTATTATTGTGAGCTTACTTCTATGCATTCTTTATTGATTTCCATGGATTGTTTTGCAACTATGAGTGGTTAATTCCCTTAGATAGGGCTATGGTAACCCTCGCAAATTAATGAAGTAGGGGAAATGTGAGATTCTTTCTTAATCTTTGTTGTTGCATGTATTGTGATTATCTTTGCTTTTATTGCATTCTTAATAGTCGCAAATGTTAGGAACCCACCTATATTCGATTCAAACTTGAGAGAAAGGTAGAGACTGGGAAAACAAGATCACAACATGATTCCAGGCTATCACCCTTATCTAATTAACTTGAGATCGAGAGAGGATAGTAAATCTGGTATCCAAGATAAGGAATAGAAATGTGACACTCTGAGACCGAGAGAAGATGAGTTTGGTTCACCAAAGGGTGTTGCTAGATGGTTGGTGATACATAACTTGTCAGATCATATATGTGTAGCAATGATATAGTTGGATTAAGCATGATAATCCGAGGAGTTAGAAACCAGGGGGTACAATAGCCTAGTGTTGTCTCAGATTGTTTACAACCAAAAGCATTCACAACTTGTTATTGTTTACTTATTATTGTAAATCCCCCCATTTACTTTCTTGCACTTTCGGTTACTTCAACAACTTTGAGAAACAGATTCGACCTATTCTTTGTGGGATCGACCCCAACCTAGTTGGGTTACTGTAATTTTATAGCAACTGCATTGTATCTTCATAGACGGTATAGTTTAGGCCATATCAAATTTTAGTGTCATTGATAAGGAATATAATTACGGATTGGCTAATTAGATTTGTTAAGATTTTTATTTTTAACTTTATTGTTCTACTTGGGGTTTATGTCGCTGTATACCCAGTACAAGGATTCAAGGCAATTCCTTAATCCCATTTGATCAAAAGCCAAAAACAATCCTATAGCAGAATCATAGGATATTGTAGCACAGTTAAGATTCTCATCATGAGCTACCTCATGATAATCCACAGGATTTGCCTGTCCCATTTTCTCAAGAGACAGTAAAGTAAACCAGTACACAGTTACTAGTGGAGAAACAATAGAGGAGGGATAATTAGGTTTCCTAGCGTGTAGATTAAGAGGCAGAGAAAGTGAGACAGAGATCAGTAGTTGATCATTGAGTAGAACTCAACAAAGTTAGAAGGGGTAGAGCTCAAGTACTCCCAGCCTATCAGTACTTGCCACCATATGATAAGCCAGAGGAGGATGTGGGATATGTTGAGCCTATCAATACAAGAGCTATCATTCCTCTTGCATTGCCAATAGGTGTGAAGTTCGATATTACTAGTTTTATGATCTAGTTGTTAAATTTTAAAAGTGTGTTTGCTGGCTTGCCGACTGATGATGCAAACAGACACTTTAATAAATTTATTAGAATTTTCACTTCGTACACTCTACTTGGGGTGGATCAAGAAGATCTCAAACTCAGGTTATTCCTATTCTTCTATCTGATGAAGCGATGTTATAGTTAGGGGAACTACCTCATAGGTCTATTACTACTTGGAATGAGTTGCAGAAGTAGTTCTTAGACTATTTCTTCCCTCCGTTCATAATGCTAGAGTTGAAGAATGAGATCTTTAATTTCAGGCAATTGCATTCTAAGTCAATGTATGAGGCATGCTTTTGGTTTAAAAAAAATTTAATGAGTGCCTCATCATCGAATTTCGGGAAGCAACTTACCTAAAATACTCTATCGATCCTTGAATGCCAGTTCCAAATATATGGTGGATACTATTACTAGGGAGCATTCATGCACCTGAGTTAGGGGATAACATCAAAAATAGTAGATTAGATCTCTTTTACCAACCGAGGGTGGCATACTTAGGAGACAGAGAGAGGCACTGGGACATATGATATTGGGGTTTGCGGTGAGCCTAGAGTGATAAATGATTTAGTAGCTCGGGAGGTTGCACAGAAAAGGATAGATATTGGGTTACTAATGAAGCAATTTGCAATGATGAATTCTGAGAAGGTGAATGCCATGGGCACATAAGATAGAGCTTCTAGGTCATATGATTTTGATGTTGATAAAGAGGCAAAATATCTAGATAGAGAGTTGGTAGTTTTTTTAGCCAAGGGATAATCATTTGCCCAACATAATTGGAAAACGAAGGTCGGAACTACAATGGGAATAAATATAGGGATCAGAGTAGAGAGGAAGATGGTGACTAAAGGCGTAAGGATGACTACAAAGAGAAGAGTGGTGTTTACATTCCGCTAGGGAACAGAGATGCTGACTTTAGAATTGAAGCAATGTTGTCAAAGTTGGTCAAGGGTCAGAAAAGTCAAGGGAGGAGCCTTAAGGAGATTAAGGTAGTTATTTCAAGTTTGACCCAAAAAGTGGAATCGCATGGTACCGCGAACAAACATCTTAAGCAATAGTTTGGGCAAATTTCAGACATGTTGAATCAGTGTCAATAGTCATTCTTCTGAGTAACACTATGCAAAATCTTAAAAATAACAGTCATTGTCTAGCCATCACCACTCACAGTGGTAAGGAAACCATTGATCCTCTTATGCCTGTAGTTGATGAAGTTAGGGATGATGTTGTTGATTTTCATGAGGCACCTAAAGTGCAATTTACAAAGTTGGTAGTTGGTGCTAAGTCATCACAAAAATCAATAGGTATTGATAAAGGTAAGAGGCAGGTAGATGACCCGGTAGTGAAGACCATTCTATGACCTCCCCTGCCTTTTCCTCATTGGTTAAATAAGAAAAAAGAAGAAGAAAAGTTTAAAAAGTTCATTGCTATGCTGAAAGATTTGAGTTTGAATATCCCTCTTCTTGAAACTCTCAAACAAATTCTTGGGTACGCAAAATTTATAAAAGATTTTATAATGAGACAGTTGTTAGTTATGAGGATGATGGTGGGTTGCATTATTACAGTGAAATTACATCCAGATTTCTAGCATAAAAGAAAGGTAGTCCCTGAGCTTTCACAATTCCTTGCACCATTGGGACATCTAGATTCGTCAGAGCTCTGTGTCGCTTGGGTGCCAGCATTAACTTGATACCACTGGTAGTGTTCAGATAATTGGTCTTAAGATTTTCTGAACCTACAACGATGCAATTATTGATGGCTAATCAAACAATGAAAAAGCCCATGGGAATATCATATGATGTTTTGGTTAAGGTGGACAACTTCATCTTTCCAAACGACTTTGTTGTATTGGATTGTGAAGTTGATTTTGAGATGCCCATTATTTTTGGAAGATCGTTGTTGGCCTCAGGCAGAGTATTGGTGGATATGAATAAGGGTGCACTGAAGATCAGATTGAATTATGAGAAAGTCACTTTTATTGTTCATAGGACCATAAAGCAGCTGATTGACATGAGGGTGGTCTTGGTGATAAATTGTGATGATGATCCCGAAGGCCAAGCATTTTGCAACCTTGATGAATTCTAAGTAATCAAGATACCCATGTCGTGCAACGATGTTAAATCAGGTGCTACTTAGAAGGAAACCGAAGGTATTGTGTTAGTTTTGAATTTGTGTTCGTCTTAGTGTGATTGACGTCGACTCTACACACCTATGGTGACATAGGTATGTTCCTAACTCTCTTATTTTGTATTGGTTTAATGAATTTGGGATAATTCATATTTATAAGTTGAGAGTGGGGCTACTTATGGGTATAAATATCCATTTGGGGTTTTTGTTGTCGCATCTATTTCCCCCAGAGTTTTTCTTAGTAGAGCCGTCATCTATAGGATATATTGTGTTTTATTTCGTGTTGTTTTGTGTTGTTTTTATTTAACTAGGAGGAAAATAAATACCTAAGGCAGTTGATTTTTTTTTATGAGTTAGAAAAATGATACCCCTCTGAAAATTTATTTTTGAAATATGTTATGTGTATATATATGTGACCACTGTGAATCTCATTATGGCATTAGGGTTATGGACATAATATTTATAGTTAACATTTGCATGAACCGAATAGGTCATAGTTCGTGATGCAACCCTATGCCATGTATGTGTGAGAAACTTACTTAGTTCCCATTATGTGTTGAATCCAGAGCTTACCGAGTTAGTCTTGCTGAGGTTGTAGGATAGTAGGTTAGGAAAGGATCATAGGTCGTTCTTGAATTAGTCCACTTCTAGCCTAAATAACCTTCCAAATGGGAATAAGTATCCTTTGATCCCTATTTTTGAGCCTATATAGACTATTTTTCTTGTCTCACCTTTCACTCTCCCATTTGAATTACAATGAACCTATTTTGGTCCTAGTCCTTCTTGGACATTGAGCACCTCAGCTCAGGAAAATAGCCTAAGTTAAGGGTGGCTATCACAGGGGTGTGGGATTAGAAGTGGGTATGAATAAGGGTATAAATAAAAGAAAAAGAAAGTGGGGTTGGGTGTGTAAAAAAATGGAAAATGAAAATAAAAAAAGAAAGAGTTGAGAAAAATAAAGAAGAAAGAAAAAAATAGAAGCAACCACACCTAACCTAAATGAGCAATAATAGAATAAAAATGGATAAATTAGGGTGGAATAAAAGAAAAGTTAGTTATTGAGTGGTCCCCTAACGTAATTGGTAATGCCATGATGGCTTAGTCTAAAATCTGTAATGTACCATACCAACCCCTAAGTCTACGTTACAAGTCGAGTAAAGTTCTATAGTGATCCTAACCCAACCATATGAAAACTAAGGTAAAGTAAATAAGGAAATGCCTATGGTATTCTATGCACATTGTGGAACTTTCTTTTTGAGTGTGAGTGTCTCATGATCGTCCATTCATTAGCATGCATTATGCTATTGAGTTAGTGGGCCTTCTTTGGGGTGAGGGTACATAGGTTGTGTTGCTAACTATTTATTGTTCGGGTAATGTAACTTGTACATATGCATGGTTGTTTGTTGCTAATGTAATGTCATAGCTTGATTCCCTTATGTCATATTATCAGGTTGCATTGAGTAACACAGTTGGTTTTTGAAAAGTGAAAATTGGAGGGGCTGGATGTTCATGACCTTAAATTGAAATCGACTGTCGTAGGTATCGTAGGATTCTCTTGGTTAAGCATCATTGTTGTGTTTTGATTGTGTTTTGTTGCCTGAGGATATGAAAATATTCTAAGTTGAGGGTGTTGATGTGCCATGATTTCATGGCATTTTCAATGCTTAAAACAGAGAAATATACAAGTACTTAGGTCTATTTTTGTAGATATGATGTGTTTCGGTGTCTTGTTTGGCAGGAAACTAGGTTTTGGGACCTAAACGAAAGAAAACAAGTTGAAAGCTACAAGATGGCCACTTATGATAGCACCCTCTTGCCGTAGGTGATAGGGCATGGTGTTAGATGAACAAAGTTTAGAGAAACTAAAGCTGCAAAACTTTCCTTCTACCTAGTTGGGGTACCTATGTGGGGTAGGTGCCATCTATGGCCTGTAAGTGGCACTGTAGGTGGCTACCGACCCAAAAGTTCCTGATTCAATTTGGTTTAGATTTTTAGGGTTTTTATGTAACCTATAAATACTTTTTTGATGTTTTTAGTTAGTTTATGAATTTTTACGCACTCATACCATTCACAAACATATATTCAATTCCGAGATTGACTTGATCTTAGAATCCCTTTGTTTTCAGTTTTAGGTTGATTAATTGATTTGAGACTTTGGATTTTACTCTTCACTATTGTAAGATTATTTCTATCTATTTTTTTATTTATTTTCATGGATTGTTTCACAACTATGAGTAGCTAATTCCTTTAGATAGGGTTTGTGGTAACCCTAGTGGATTAACAAAGTAGGGAAAGTGTGATATTCCTTCTAGATCATTGTTGTTGCATGTATTGTGATTTTCTTCACTTAGATTTCTTTATTAACATTTGCAAATATTTAGAACCCGCATGTATCCGATACAAACTTGAGAGAGAGGTAGAGATTGGGAAAAGAAGATCACAACAATGATTTACGGCTATCATTCATCGTCTAATTAACTTGAGACTGAGAGGAGATAGTTAATCAGGGATCCAAGACAAGGGTTAGCAATACAACACTCTGAGGCTGAGAGGAGATGAGTAAGATTAACAAAAGGGCGCACTACAACTTTTTTGGCCTAAGGCCACACTATATTGGGACAACACTTGTAAAGTGTTGCCTAAAGTATTTTTGAGCACAATTTTAAAATGTAGCCTTAAGTTTTAGCTTTAAGCCACAATAATTTTGACAACGCTTGTAAAACGTGCTCTTTAATACTATAGGCTACACTTGCTAAGTGTTGCCATATTATTATATAATTGGAACTGCCTTTTACAAATATGGTCATACTTTTAGAATGTGGCTATTTTCATTATTTTAAAACAACAATTTACAAGTGTTGCCTTATAACTTTTCAAATATTTACACCAAAATCTGATATTCCCACCAATATTTTTAACACTAAAATATTATATTTTCTCTAATATATTTTTTTCGTCCAATTTCTAATTACCAAAAAAAATCACAAAACATTTGTCAAAAAAAAACATTTTTTGAGAAAAATAAGTTTTTGAATAACATTTACTTTATCAACTAAATAATATTAATATTATTAGCAGGAAACTAGACATTTTTCAACCTAAACCTCCGGTGAGCTAGGCATATTTGGGAAAAAATGATCAGCATAATTTGGGAAAAAATTTCTAGGATTGATACTGCCGCCGGCTAGGAAGAGGCATCCGTATCACCGGCGATGGGCAAAAAATAGAAGGGTCGGTGCTTATCATTTAGATTTGTTAAGTATTATTTGCATGCATTTTTCTTGAATTCAGCTTAATTATTATTTAAGTTTTGTTAGTATCGGAGTTTTAATTCAATGTTTAGATTTGGAAATGAGTAATAACTGTATTGGTGTTGATTTTTGACTGGACGCCAGTGTGTGAAAGATGAATTACAAATCAGTTTTATCAAACTTGTACAAAATTGATATTGCGTAGTTTAGTTTAGTGTGATTTGATAAGATCTGGGTAGTACATTTGTTTATTTTGATCTTTTTGATGAAAATTCAGCTTGTTGATTAGTGTCCTCGATGAGTTCTTGTGACAAACTCTGATTAAATTATTTCCCTTTCCTATTTTAAAGGCATCACTTTTGTTTGTTTACGGATGGTGAATTTCGATTGATTTTATTTGGACGAAAGCCAATCAAGTTTCGATATTCAAATCCTTTTCCCTTTTTATTTTCTTCATATATTGTTTGCTGGAACCGAAAAATTGAGAATTTTATCTTTATTTTCTCCTTTTAGTTATATTAAGTAGTAAAAAAGTATATCAAAGCATTAGATGGGAGAAAATAGTACATCCTTAAATATAGAACATATATTGGGTGTAATGATTGTTCTATAGATTTTAGACATTATTTTTCATAGTTTGAAAGTGTTTTTCAGATCTAAATGGTCAGCTTTTACACTATATTTTGGCCATCTGAAGCTTTGCCCATAACTTATATAAAGTAGGCTGGGTTGCTCAATATTTCTCAATAGTTTGATTTATATTTTGCTTATATTAATTTTCTATAGATATTTGATTTTTTATCTTTTTGTTTCCTTTGGTGCTCACCGAGGTACGCATTAAGCGGACTAGATAAAGAAGTTTCAAATAGCCAACCTGACTAATTCGAGAATGAGACATAGTTGATTAGTTGATATTCAGTGATTAATAAAATCATATTGATTCATAGGAACTGCTGTATGTTTATCCATTCGATTTCAAGGCACAAAATAAAATTAAAGAGGCAATCCGCCTGGTTAGTTGGCATATCAATCTACATTGTCCTTATTATAGAATGTTTTCGAAACTAAAATATACTGGTCAATTTTTTTGGACTGCTTCAAGTTATTCGCAGTTAAGAACCATAGCTCATTTGTATAGATTCTTTTATTGTAATATGCTTTATTTTCCTTGAATGGACCATAAACCGCCATGCTTCTCCTCGTTCCTTGTATTCTTCTGCGAAAATGGCCTAGCTTCGATTTAAGCATGATTTACCACTATAATAGATAAATGTTATGACAAATATATGAAAGCGGTTAACTTCTTCATGAGGAAATTTATTATTTGATAAAATATTGATTTTACTATGTTAAATAGCTTTTATAAGTAACTTTAATTATCAACTAATGACGTTAAAACAAACTGTATACCTTGTTGTGAGCGACTCTTCCAACAACTCCAGTATGCTGAATATTGTAATATGTTTGGATCATCATTCGACCATCTTATAAATCATCAGTAGCCTTTGCTTGTTGGATTTTGATAGGGTCGGTGGAACTTGTAGTTGCTTTGATTGATTACTATATTTAGAAGTTTCATTCATATCAAAATAACATATGTAGAAGATTCACATAACCGATCCCAACTAATTTGGATTGGACATAATTGATTGATTGCTAGAGTCTGCAGAGCTTTTCATGGATCATCCTTAAACACTTCGTAGATTATATTGCAGTAAAATAACATCATTTTTGTAAAACCAGCCACTCATCTTTTATAAGCTTCAAATTCCATATCTTGTAATGCTTCCATCTTCTTGATGACTTTTTTAGTACCTAATCATCAAAAAGGTAAAATGATATAATCATAAAGTGTTTCCAAATATTTTCCTGTCTACCTTATTGTAGTTTTTTTATTCGGCGGTGTCCTTACAAATAGTGCAAAAAATTCCAATATGCTACAGAAGTTAGCTTCAAAATCTTTTTTTTTGGAGCTGAGGCTCTACCGGAAACAACCTCTCTAGCACACAAAGATAGGGGTAAGGTGTACATCCTACTATCCCTGTACCCCACGTGTGGAAATACACTAGGTATGTTGTTGTTTTATGCAATGGAAGTTGGATCTAGTTGTGTTAGAGCTTTTCCATGTTTGGCTTATTTTTCAGAAAGGAATTGAAGAAAACTGAGAAGCTACATTGGAACACAATCCTAAAGCTTTTGGCACTATGGTATGTAAAACTACCTTATTCCTTTCAAAGTTTAATTTTCTTTATGATTTTAATAAAGCTGGGTAACTTCTTGGCTTATTCAGATTATGTTATATGTTGGCGTGGAAGTAAATGGTCATCCTCTAAAGGTAGTGATTTTGTTTTTTATTTGAATGTGTTCCGTCTTATTGGTAAATCTTGTTACATTTGATTCAGTGGGATATTTTGTTTCTCTTTGCTTTAGACTTTTGTGGATAGTGGAGCTCAGTCCACAATTATATCTAAACGTTGTGTAGAATGTTATGGGTATGATTTCTGAGGTTGTGCTGTGTTTTTTATGGTAACTTGTATTTGGTTAGCAAAAATAATCATTATATAGAAAGCTCGTACCTTTCTTTCTCAAAAAATTAAATTAAATTTCAAGCACATTGATTGATGAGCAATCTTAGTCAGAGATATATTTTTACCTTATCAAAAAAAAGTCAGGGAGACGAGAAGAGTTCCTTTTTAAAAAAAATAATTAATTGAGGTATATTGTTCAAAATTTCATATTTTAGAATGAAACTAAAATAGCAATAGACAAATTAAGAATTCAATGTGAATTATAGAAGCACGGCATGCAGAATCTTCAACTCCTGCTACTGGCATACCTTTTAACTTGATTTAAAGATAAAGTAGCAGGAGTTGAAGCACGGCATACCTTTTAACTTGATTGAAAGAATTAAAGAAACTTTGGATTCACATATATACTTCCTCATTCAAGATTTAAAAAATATTTGTATATTTGTTGAGCATAATTTTACTTTGTTTGCTTCATTTTGAATCTGTGGGATCAATGCAGGGGATCGAATTTGAATGGTGGGCGCCACAACTCAACTTGATCTAGATTGAAATGAATGATGAAGAAATTTTGAAATATTTTGATATACGTTTATACACATTTGGTTTTGTGTGGAACTTAGTATAATTTTTTATTATGTTGCTTTCTAATTAGTATGTAACAGACATGATTTTTTTAAATCAAATCTATGCCCTTCAATTATTTATTAGCTAATTAGTGCATGAGATTATATATAAATATGTATGTTTATGTAATGTGCTTAATGATGTATACATTTCGATCAAAATAATTATTTTTCAATTAGAAATTATGTACTAACATTTTATATGCGTAATGCCATTTTTATAAAATGTGGCTTGAACTATTAAATTTTAGGACATATTGCTACACTTCAAAAGTATGGCTAAAACATGCTTACACTTTACAAGTGTTGTCATAGAGGATGTATAAAAGGCTACATTTTTTAAGTGTGGCTAATAATAAAGAAAAGGCCACGTTTTTAAGAGTTGTTATAGAGTTGCTATAAAAGGCTACGCTTGTGAAGCGTGCCCAATAGTAAAGTAAAGGCAACACTTGAAAAGTGTGGCCTTTATCAAATAAAAGTGTTGTCAATGATAAGTTGCAAAGTGTGGCCTTTATACCTTAATGGCCATGCTCTTTAAGTGTAGCTGATATGGCAACAATTAGAAAGTGTAACCTTTGATCAAAGGTTACGGCTTTTTAGGCCATCCCCAAAAAGTTTTGCATAAAATCCGAAAGTTTATCCTTTGATCAAAGGCCACACTTTCTGCTATTTAGGCCACACTTTCTGCAAATCCCCCCATTTACTTTCTTGCACTTTTGGCAAGTTCGAGAAACAGATTCGACCTATTCCTCATGAAATCGACCCCAACCTAGTTGGGTATTATAATTTGACAGCCACCGCATTATATTTTCTCCGAGGGTATAGTTTGGGCGACATCACTTAACATAATTTGAAACATCATTTAACCCTTTTCCTGCAGAAATCATATAAATATACAAAACCTAAAGATTATATTTCAAACCCTTGATAAAAAGTCAAACCCGCTCCTATTTCGTAGTCAACAACTGAGTAGCATAGAGAGATAAGGCATGGAACTTAGCCTAATAAGTTGCAACTTATATGGCACCCTACTCCAAGGCCAAAAACTCATCATTTATGCCAACACAGAGAGCCCGAGGCACATACTTCTATTTAACTAAAGCGTGAAATTAATCCTAAGTCAACTAAGGTAAGGCCGGTAACCGACATTCAACATATGCCCTCTACTATTGTTTCACATCCTTCTCTAACAGAAAGGTCACAAACTCAAGCCCTTGCTGCTGCACAATTCCCATCTTATATAACTACTCATAACAGTCAATAATGAACTCAAAAGCGTCCTCAGATTTGGTACCCTAAAATGATGGAGGTTTCATCTTTATAAACTTGGTCAATAGCTCATTCAAGTACCAATCATCACAGAACCCAAAATCGGAGAAGGGAAAACATCAGTTTATGAAGCTTCATCCACTCTAGAGCCTGAACACCTGGTACAACTACCAAAGTTCTAGCCAGTCCACTTAGAAAAGCTAACATCTGCTGAATGACCATTGCATACATGGGGGGTAAGGCTATACAACTAGCTTGAGTCGCCACCTCCTACTCTATTACCTACACCTCTACTGCTATTATTTCCTTTAGATGATCCTGGGGTGGGGGAGGTGTTACTGGCCTTCCAAGAGCCTCCCTAGCAGCTGTTTGATGCTAGACCTGACTAGCGTCACTTTTCTACTTCCTCTTCTACCCCTTCTTCACCCTCTTACCCTAATAGAAGATTCTGTAGCTGGACCTACCGATACAGGGTTTGCTGCTCGTGTTCCATTCGACCTAGTAGTTACCATCTATTGGGAAAAAGAATGAATAAGATTAGATACCAATTGGAGTCATGTTATAACACAAAATAAGCATGAATGACAGTTTTCCTAAAGTCCTATAGCCTCCTAAATAAAAGTACAAACACTTTTGTATCATTTCTTTAGACTGTACTGGACCCATTTTGGTACAACGATATCGACAAACCTAGGCTCTGATACCAACGTTGTCATGACTCAATTCGAACGTTAGTGGCACCTAACCTATCTCCGATGGAAGAATCAATTACCCCAAAATATGAACAAACATTTAAACATTAATAGTTTGGAAGAATATTCAAAGGTTAAAATATCTCAACCCAACCCCGTCTTGAGTGGCACCAACACTACTCACCTGATGGGGGAACAAATATGCCATAAGCAATAATAAAAACATAAAATTCAAACATGAACTATCCCATTAAATAAACATTAATGTCTAAATGAATAAGTGTAAATACAACTTATAGTGGAACCATTTTACTTAATGAAGAAAATATCCCTAGGACCCAAAAGTAATTGTACCAAAACTTCTAAGTGTGTCAAGAAAAAGGGGATGCAACCCTAAAACTAGTAATAAACCATAATCCAGAAAAAAGAACTTAATCAATAGAGAGAGATTCCATGGTATCCCAGAACATATTGCTCACCCTAAAATATGGAACTCAGCTGTTGGAATCAAAGATGAGGTCTCAGATGAGCTTCTGGAATATCCATTACTCTCACAAAAGTAAATGCAGGTATAGTATTAGCATACAAGAACAAGAGCATACTAGTAAGGTCATTCGTCCAACCTAAGATGAAAATATGAACACATAACAAAAATATAGTACAACCCATCAATCCATGCTCAACAAATATAACATTCAGCTATAAACAACAAAAACAATTAAGGTCAAGCAACAATTAACATGTTATCAATAAGTCAAGACAACTTATTGAGCAAAGAAACATAATTTCCCAGTTCATTCATATAACCAACAAACTTACCTTACCTTATACATACACATTAAGGGAATTTCAACCGCCCTCTAGCCATGAATTGCAAGGGCCAATTACTATCCGTGTTTTAAATACCAAATTAAAGTGTCTGCCAACCTTGTTTAACCAATATCTCATGAGAATGTTCTAAATACTAAAATATCCTATAATTAGAAACAAGCCTAGTCAATTCATTAAGTGAGTAAACATTCCATTGACCATACCAAATGACATGTATTAACCAGCCACATTATAAAATAGTTAACATGCAGATATAATATAAGATGGATTAACTACAATACCATCACCTAGCTCGAATTAAGCATGAACAACCCTCTAAGCTGAAGTTTTATCCTTCCGTGCAATTCCTGCTAGCTCAGGGTCTAAATCATGCATAGAAATACATACATCAAGAAATGAAATAAGATGTTGGGAATAACAACTCACACCAAACTCCTAAGGACAAGTTCATGATTACTCCATTCTCATTCTATGGCTTTGCTACCATAATTCACCTAACTACCAATCTCGTGGATATATTAAGAAATTAATGAAAAGCAAGGGTGATAAAGCATTAGTCAAACTAAAACCATTAGTCTACCCCTAAATCCCCCCCCCCCCACCAAACACACACATCAATAATTTACCAAATTCAGCACTAAAACCCTTCCCAAACTTTATGAATTGGTGATTCTAAGGCTTAACCATCAATTACATGTTAACGAAGATGAATTACTTATCTTAACAAAGCCAAACAATGAATTTCTAATCAAATTCTCCCTAGTTTTCCTTTTATTTGACTCAAAACAAGTTTACAAAATAATAAAATATCTTGGAAAAATATTATATAATCTGCAATTTTCACCGTTATAGTGGTATATGACCGCAATAATGATATTAACTACTTTGACCATCATTATAGCTGTAATTTTTCCTTTATGGTGCTCACCGCTATAGTGGTGTACCACCCACTATAAAACTGTCAACGAGAAAGAAATTCCATCTTTACCTAAAAAATCCATTTTTACAACACATCATAATCCTGAGCATTCCAAACAATGCCCTTTAAGCTAAGGTCAATTCTGGGAGTTCTACTTACCGAAATTCAATTTTGTAAAATTCTATAGGTTTCTTACTATCTTAGATAACTAGAAATTCATACCAAAGTCAGCCAACTATTATAAATTAGTACTAGATTTTCCTAAAGCATACTCGCTCTGAAATTGATCAAAACAAGCCTAGACTGAATTTTATAACTTCCAAACCAGAAGGGTTTTGGACTTGGGATTTCAAACATTGAACTTCTAAGTAACAAAGAAGAAGGTTGTTATAATATACACCAATTTACCAGGCATTCATCGCCAAACAATCAAACTAGTAAAATAGGCTAAATAAAGGGGAAGAAAAGTACATATATCCAAAATAAATATAGGGTACTTGTTCCACATTTCTTTCTCAGTCTCTCAAGTGGATTCAAAAATTAAAAAATACTTCCACTATATCTTTACTAAATGTATTTCCTTCATCTTTAATTTTTGGACATCCCAATCCAAAATTGCTACTGGTTCCTCATCATAAGCCAAATCTTTCTCTAAGATTACCAAATCCCACTTACTGATGTAGTCTCTATCCCCATGATACCTTTTAGCATTGATACATAAAATACTGGATGGACTCCCAACAATCCCGATGGTAAATCTAATTGATAAGCAACAAGACCTACTTCATCAAGAACTTTAAGGGATTTATGTATCGAGGGATGAGTTAACCCTCTTTCCAAATCTTATGACTCCATTTATGGGGGATGAGTTAACCCTCTTTCCAAATCTTATGACTCCATTTATGGGGGACACTTTGACAAAACTTGGTCCCCAACTTGAAAGTACATATCCCTTACCTTATGGTTTGTGTATTCCTTTTTTCTATTTTGAGCAGCTAGCAATTTTTCTTGAATGAACCTTACCTTTTCCTGATCCTTTTTTTCCAAATCCATGCCCCAAAGCTTAACATCTCCCTCCTAAAACCACCCAATTGGTGACCTACACGTCCTCCTTTATAGTGCCTCAAATGGTGTCATATCAATACTGGAGTAATAACTATTGTTGTATGAGAACTCACACAATGAAATAAACTAGTCCCAATGACTACCAAAGTCAATCACATAAGATCTCAATATGTCCTTTAGCACCTGAATCGCCCTCTCAAATAGACCATCAATCTGAGGATAAAATATTTTTCTAAATATGAGCTTCGTGCCTAACTCTTTATTTAATCTATCCTAAAACTTTGAAGTATACTTGGCATCCCTGTCTGAAATAATAGTAAGTGGAACTCCATGAAATTTTACAATCTCTTCAACATAAATCTTGTCCAACTGCTGAGAATTATAGTCATCCCATACTAGAAAAAAGTGGGATGACTTCTTCAACTGATCCACTATCACCCAAATAGAGTCATACCTCCCTAATTTTTTATGGAGATCCCCCATAAAGTCCTTAGAAATATGCTCCCACTTCCACATGGGTATAAGCATCCTCTGAAGCAATCCCACAAGCCTTTGGTGCTCATATTTCACCTACTGACAATTTAAACATTTGGACACATGATTTACTTTGTCCCACTTCATTCTGGGCCACCAATATAAATTCCTCAAGTCATCGTACATCTTGGTTTTACCCAGATAAAAAGAATAGTATAAACCATGGACTCTAAAAGTATACATGGATTAAATCACCAACTCGAGAAACACACAATCTTTCCTTAGACCATAACACTCATATCGTGTCAAGAACGGTGTTCTCCATCTCTCTGCATACCACTTTGTTCCAAAACTTATGGTTGCTTGGATTACTGCAAAAATGATAAGCTACCCATAATTTTAGCTTTCCATCTCCATGTGTCTACCACCATATTGGCCTTACTTAGATAATACTAATTGGTCACATCATAATCCTTCAACACCTCTATCTACCTCCACTATGTAAGATTCAAATCCTTTTGGGTCATTACATACTATAGGTTGTGATGGTCTGTACAGACCACAAGCTTGACACCATAAATATGGTGTCTCCAGATTTTCAATTTAAACACCACTGTTGCTAACTACAATTCATGGGTTAGGTAATTCTTCTCAGTAGGCTTCAACTACCTTAAATCATATGCAATAACATTGTCATCCTGCATCAACACAGTATTCAAACCTAAAAATGAAGTAGCACAAAACACTATAAAGTCCTTACCTTCAACTCATAATGAAAGAATGGGTGATATTGGCAAGAGTGTCTTGAGATTTTAGAATCTCTTTTCACATTGGTATAACCACACAAGAAGCACCTATTTATGAGTCAACTTTGTCAAGTGTGTTGCAATGGATACAAAGTTCTTGACAAATATATAGTGATAACTAGTAAGCCCCATAAAACTTCTAACCTCAGTCACAGAACTAGGATGAACCCCATTCTTTATCGCCTCAATCTTATGGGGATCCATCATTACCCCTTTTCATAAACAACATGCCCCAAGAAAGTAATTGAAGACAACCAAAATTCACAATTAGAGAACTTCGCAAATAATAATTTCTCCATTAGAATCTCCAGACAATATGGATACGACCTGTATACTGATCTTTACTCTTGGAGTAGAAAAGATTATCATCAATAAATAGAATAATAAACAAATCCAAGAATGACTTAAAGATCCCATTCATAAACCTTATGAAGGTCGCATAAGCATTTATCAACCCAAAAGACATCACCAGAAACTCATAATGGCCATATCGTGTTCTAAAAGTTGTCTATAGTATACTGCAATTCTAATTTACAACTGATAATAACTGAATCTCCAATCACCTTTTAAAAATACTAACGCACCCTACAACTAGTCAAACAAGTTATCTTTGTGAGGTAAGGGTATTTGTTCTGGATAGTATCCTTATTCAATTATCTGTAATCAATACATATCCTCAAACTACATCCTTCTTCTTTATAAATATAATTAGGCAACCCCAAGGTGAAATACTAGGACAAATGAAACCCTTTAAAGTAGATTTTACAGTTGAATTTTAAGTTCTCTTAATCCTGGCAGAGCTATTTAATAAGGTGGGATATATATTACGTGAGTTTCCAACTCTAGATAAATGTACTAATCAATATCTCTATCTGCAGGCATACCTGATAGCTCAAAAAAACATATCCTAAAATTTTAAAACCACATAAACTAACTCAATAGGAGAGGACCCCATATTTGTATCCCAAAGATGAATTAAAAATGATAAACACGCCTTCCCCACTAACCTTTTAGCTCAGATGAAGGATATAATTCTCACTCAGTTAGCCTTATACACTCCCTCCCACTCTAGTCTCTCTAAGCCCTATATTACTAGAGTCACTATCTTAGCATTGTAATTAAAATTGTATGATATAGAAATAACCAGGTCATACCCAGAATTATATCAAATTCTAACATATCAAGAATAATTAAGTTTACCCAATCCAAAAACACACAAATAATATAGGACAAGAAGGATAAAATGGGTTACTATCACAAACTCTCCAACTAGAGTAGACACATGAATAATATAATCAAGTACATCACAAACCAGATTTAGACCCACAACAAATTGCACTAATATATGAAATAATTGGACCCCAGATCAAATAAAACAAAAGCCATCGGGTCGCATCCAAAAGTATTACTTGTGATCGCTGCATCTAAAGCCTCAACATTAGTCTTTCCTAGAAATGCATAACAGTGAATCCGATCATCAACCTAAGATAAATTCCTTTATGGTTATGCCCTTCCTTCTATGCCACTATTTTTTTAGTCACCCCAACTGTTGGTCTGATTTCCCAATCCACCCTGTGGAAGTCCCTTGCCATCGCCTCTTTTTTTACCTACTGATATAATGACCCAAGCCTTATGTTATGCCTAGGCATTCTCCTATCTTATTGGATACTACCTCTTAAAGTTATAGCCTTACCAAAATACAAATATCCCTTCCCAAGAGAAGGCCTACTGGTAGAAAAGTAAGAATTACCTTAGACCTTAAAACTATGCGCCTGACAAAAACCCTTAGTTAGAACTACAGTAGAAACTGGCAAGGCTGACTGAATAGGATGGTCTACATAGGCCTACTGAGCATGGCCCTTAGCATAAGATCTATAAAAATTCCCAATATTCTTGGGTCTCTTGGCTAACATCATAGCCTGACATGCTTGATTAACTCCCTCCAACTTCTTCACATAATTAGAAATTTCATTAAACTTATCCCAATAGAAGTCATATGCACAAAAAATACTTTAAGGTCATAGTTCAAACCCTTAACATAGAGGAAAATCCACTCTTCCAAAAAAGTTAATAGCTAACTAGCATAATGGTATAAAGAATGAAATTTGGACCTATAGGATGAAACTGACCTATCACCATGCTCCAATGCTAAGAACTCATATATCTTACGGTCGCTGAGAGTCTACGGCACATCTTCTCCAAGAATAAGGGATGGAGCTGCTTCTAAGTCAATGAGCGTAATATAGCCGAATGAAACACAATATATGATCTTTATTACTACTTAGCATTCCTTTCAAGCATGAAGGTCATAATTGCGTTGAGACACTGGAAAAAGAACAATTCTAAATTTAAGCTCTGGCATGATGTGCCATAATTGCAAAGGCTCACTGGATTTTGACAATTTCCATTTTGTCCTGCTCTACGATGCGTTGATGGCTTAGGTGGCACACTGCCTTACTTAAAAGGCTCTAACTCTTCATCCGAGTGTCGGATTTGGGCGAATTTAGTATTGATGGAAAGCTTATTCAATTTCCCACATGATAAAAAGTGAAAATCTTGAAAATACCATATGTATAAAAGTAGATTCATCTTTGATACAAGTCTTTAACATTTCTAGGATGATTTTAAGCTAGGTAGAAGTACAGGGTATTACACCATACTACTAAGTAGTTAACATACATATATAATGCAAGTTGAATTAACTACAATACTATCACCTACCTCAAATCAAGTTTTCACAACCCTCTAAGCTGAGTCTTTGCCCTTCCGTGAAATTCTCGCTTGCTCGTGGTCTAAATCAAGCATAGAAATATATTACATCAAGAAGTGACCTACTATGTCACTTCACAACTCACATCCAACTCTTAAGGCTATGTTTATGATCATCCATTCTCGTTCTTGGATGATCACCCTAGTTCGCCCTTTCTTTTCCCCAAAAAGAGTTTATAAGCTAACAAACTATTTTGGGGAAATGTTACATAAATCAGCAATTTTCTTATAGCAATAGCGGTACCCAACCACTATAGAGGTATTAACCACTCTGACCACTGCTATAGCGGAATTTAACCACTATAGCACTCACTGCTATAGCAGTGTACCAACTTTTATAGAGGTGTCAATGGGACAGAAAGTCCCTCTTTACTCAAAAATCTCATGTTTTACAACACACCTTAATCCCGGGGCATTCTAAAAAATATTCTTTATGTTATGGTCAATTCTAGGAGTTCTACTTATCCAAAGTTGATTTAGTCAAGTTCTATGGGTTACTTACCATGTTAGATAACTAAAAATTCATACCGATATCATCCATCTGGTCTAAATTAGTACCAAATTTCCCTAGAATGTATTTACTTTGAAATCAACCAAAACTAGCCTAGCATAAATTTTGTAACTTCCAAATTAGATGGAATTTGGATTTGGAATTCTAAATGTAGAATTCCTATAGAACGATAAAGAAGGTTGTTACATAAAATAAGACTAAAACAAATGTGGAATACTGTACTAGTAATCACCCATCCCTAAGATCTGAAAGTCAATGTACGAAAACTACTAAATATTATAAAAATGAGGATACAACTCCAAAACTAAAAGAAAGTGCATAAGTACAACATAAGGGACTATAACATCAAGAAGGATCCATGATATACCAGAAGATGCCTCTCGCTCTTGAATTTGAATCACATGCTAGAATCATAGTTGAAGTCTTGTAGAAGCTGCTGGAATATGCGTTGCACTCAACCAAAGTAACAGAAAGTATAAAATTAATAGATAATAAAATAATGGTGTACTAGTAGGGTCATTTGACAAACCCAAGATGATATATATGAACACTTAACCATAATACAGTACAACAAGTTAACACATGCTTACCTCTACTACACCCTAATACAACAAATAACACTTAAAATAGTTAGGAAACATAGAAATAAGTCAAAGATGTCAACAAGATATGTCAGTCAAGTCAAGTCAAATTATCGAGATGTAAAACATATATATAGTCCCTAGTTCACTCATGGAACCGTCAAACTGACTTTTACCTTGTACATACATACTAGGGGTCTTATTTTTGCCTACTAGTCATGGGATACAAGGGACAAGTTATATCTATATACTAAATCCCAAACATAAGTGCCTGCCAACCTTATTCCACCCATATCCCATTAGAATGTTCAAAAATTAGAGCATTCCACAATCAACAATAGAAAGTGACAACATCATATAACATAATGATAACTCCCACCTCTTATAATATCCACAAGCTTTGAATATAAATTACCTAAAATGTGATTACACTTATGAACATGCATCAATAAACCATAATAAGAAACATTTATACGCAAATATAACACATGCACATATAGCTCTATCCAAGTTTGCACAACTAAACTAATCCAGAGCCTTGCCTTTATGTGAAACCTCCTCTTGATTTTGGTCTAGAAATACATACAAAACACATGGTCAATGCAATGACCTACCAGGGATTAGAACTCCTTCCCAATTCCTAAGGCTAAGTTCATGATCATCCCCTCCCCACTCAAGGGCTTTCTATCATTCACCTAAAACTACTAATTTCATTAATAATTTAGTGAATTAATAACATAGAAGGGTAATTTAACAATTATTAACCAAAATCCTTTGATTTTCTTCCTAAATTACCCCCTTGAACTAAACACCCATCTAAAACCAGTCTTTAACCCTCCCTAAATTACGTAATCTAGCAATTATAAGGCTAGATGATTAATTTAATAGTTAATAGGGACAAAATCCTTACCTTAATAAGGAAAAATAATGAAAAAAAACAAGTTATTTTTATCAAAATAGCCATTGTCAAAACCCCAAAATGCATTTTTGAAAAATAAACAATTTTTAGAGGGTTTGGATAGTGACGTAAATCATCATTTTATCACTATAACAACCCTTAATATCATTGATCAAGCACTTTTATAGAAATTATTATGCTTTTATTCATGTCACTATAGCGACATGGATGAGTCAAAATGTCCATTTCTCTCCAAAATTCTCTTTTTTCACAATACACCTTAAATCTAAGACATTTTGGTTTCCGATGTGGCTTCGTCAACCAAATAATGTTTCTATCAAACCTTGACCTAATGAATTTCCTTCGTTGTCAACTTTTGAATATCCAAATCTATAATTGCCACTGGTACCTCTGAATAAGTCAAATACTTATCTAATAAGACCGAGTCCCACTTAATAATGTAGTCTTTATCTCCATGATATTTTTTAAGGATGGATTCATAAAACATTGAATGAACTACCAACAACCTCAATGTCAATGCTAGTTTGTACGTAATCGAACCTGCTCTCTCAAGAACCTTAAAGGGACCAATATATCTAGGGTTAAGCTTTCCCTTTTTGCCAACCTTATGACTCTTTTCGCAGGGGACACTTTGAGCAATATATGTTCTCCCACCATGAAAGCCATATCTCTTACCTTATGATGTGCATCCTCCTTCTGTCTACTTTGGGAAGCCAAAAACTTGTTTTTAATAAAACTTACCTTTTCTTGAGCCTCTTTCTCTGAGTTAGCGCCTAAAGGTTTCACGTCTTTATCATAAATAATGGTAATAAACACCCCCATAAAGCCTCACTATCCCCTTGATGAAGATTTTTGCTAGATACTTGGAGTTGTAGTCCACCCAAACCGGCGAGAAGTAACTTGATTTTGTCAACTAATCCACTATAACACAAATATAATCATATTTCTCCAAGGTATTATAAAGACCCACCACAAAATCCGTAACAATGTTCTCCCATTTCCATTCTGATATAGGCATTCTATAAAGCAACCATATAGTTCTTTGATGCTCATACTTCACCTGCTGATAGTTAAGACACTTAGACACCTACTCTACTATGTCTCTCTTTATCCTAAGCCACCGATAGAGTTACCTCAATTCAAGATACATCTTTGTTGCGCCTGGATGAATAGATTAATGCTAACTATGAGCTTCTACAAGCACATAATGAATCAAGTCACCAACTTGAGGAACACATCCTTCTATTGAACCATAATTCCACACCCACATAAGAAGTGGAATCCACCCCCTCACTATGCACCGCCTTATCTCAGATTATATTCAATTTTTTGTCTTTAAGTTATTGGCCTTAATTTGATCTACATGTTGACTTCATCTCGATACTAGAAAGCACTACACCCCTAACTGAAATACCAAATTGTACGTACTATGAAGTTAAATTTTGAAAATCTCTATCAATAGGTCACTTGACTCCCTCAAAAAGGTCAAACTACCCATACGTATAGCCTTTTGACTCAATATGTATGCCACTATATTGGCCTTTCTCGGATGATACTGAACGGTCATATAATAATCTTTCAACAATTACATCCATCTTTACTAACTTAGATTCAAATATCTTTAGGTAAATATGTGTTGCAGACTATGGTGGTCTATGAAGACATCACACTTGACACTATAAAGACAGTGCCTCTAAATCTTTAGTGCAAACACCACCACTTTTACCTTTAAATCATGGGTTAGGTAGTTTTTTTCATGTGGCTTCAATTGCCTTAAAGCATAGGCAATGTCATTTGTACACTATATTTATACATCACCTACCCTAAAATGAAATATTACAAAACACTATAAAGTCCTTACCTTCAACCAACAGAGAAAGAATAGGAGTTGTGGTCAATAGTGTCTTTAACTTTGAGAGCTCTCCTCACACTTATCTGACCAAACAAAAGGTATTTCTTTCTGATTTAATCTCATCAAATGTGTTTCTATGGATGTAAAGTGCTTGATAAACCTACGGTTGTTGTTGGCAAGACCCATAGAAAGCAACCAATGTATAAACTAGACCAATAATATCATATAAAGCCCCCAGATGGGCACACAACAGTAATAATATTATTTTCATAATTGATTACCCATACCCATATCATGCTTTTATATATGTATTAACTACCTAGCATAGTCTAAAGAAAATTAAGCCATAGTTCCTCACAACATAAAAACCCAAGCTTAAACACTTCAATGTAGAGCTTTCCCCTCTCAAATGGCTTCAAAATCAGCTAAAACATACAAATATAGAATGTGCGTGTTAAAAGAAAGCCAACGACCCCATATTGCTTATTTTCAAGTGGGGGTCAGAACGGACTCGTGAAATGGTTTTCGAAAAAAAAAGAAATACCAAAATTTTTTTATAATTATTTATAAAACCTTACCCATGATTAAAGAAAGCCATAGGAGAAAACCCAAGTGAAAATGGGTTAGAAATGTGATTTTAATCAAAGAAATACCATTTAGGCCTTCTGGCCAAAAGTTCCTAAATTCCAAATTAGAAATAATCAAAGTAAAATAATTGAAATAATCATTTACAGCTTACCCAAACTTGAAAATAGAGAAATCATCTAAAACTCTCCTAAACCAAAGCTCAAAGTCTCAAAAATGGAACAAAAATTATGTAGTGAGTTCTTCTTGACTACCCCAGCTATGACGGCTAAGGCATATAAGTGACCACTTAAGCAGTCTATCCTCACACGCAAGTCTGCTTAAGAGCCTTACTGCTAAATCAACAATTGCTAAAGCGGTCAATTATATATTTTAGTGGTAGTTACTCGGCCTACCAGTGACCGCTAAAGCAGTGCATAGGCCGTTTAAGTGGTCCATTTGCAGCTTAAGCGGTTGCTCTAGGTTCATCTGGATCAGCAAATCTTCTAAGTTGCAAACTTATTGATAAGCCCCTTGAGATTCATTTGGAAGCTCGTGAAGGAAAATAAATTATACTACTAGACTAATTCAATATTCTGGATTCAATGGTGACATCAGATTTTCAAAAAGAGGTTATTTTCACAAATTTGACCCCCGAGACTCAATTTCACTAATTTTTAAACCAAGTGTTGAAATAAGATCCAAAATCCATAAAACTGAGCCAACCACGCTACTAATCCAAAATTGATTTTTTGGAGCTACTAGTGTATTCCATTTAGCCATTCGGCACACAGAATAATAAATGTTGACCAATGTCAACTATGAGACCCATTTTAACCTCTACAAACCACAAACTCAAACAAATTATTTTGGATTGCATCAAGAATCGTGCCAACTATCTCAATACACCTGAAATAAAATATAAAAACCAAGGGGAGGGTAAAATAGTCAAAACTCATAAAAGGAAAAATTCACAGAATGAAGTCATTACAATGTCCACCACTAAGATTTTAGTTTGTCCTCGAACTAAAGGCACGGGAAATACCTAAATTTCTAAAAAGCTGGGTTACAACTACTATGCATAGATAAATTGACCAAGTAGCCTCATCTATAGAATAGTGTCTCCATTGAACCTTAACCACCAAATATATCTAGAATGCAATCACCTAACATCTAGGGCTAAAATAGAGATAGGCTCCTCAATAAAAGACAACCTCTCATCTAACTGCACTATATCCCAATAAATAAATTAAGACTCATCCAGAATAAAATATTGTAGAATAGATACATGAAAAAAATATATGAATAGATAAAAATTCTGGGGTAATGCTAACTCATAAGCTACATCCCCAATAATCCAAAAAATCTCAAATGGCCCGACATACCTGGGGCTAAGATTGATCCTCTTCACAAATATCATCACGCCCTTCATGGGCGACACGCGAAGGAAGACTCGATCACCAATACTAAACCTCAAGGCACAAAGTCTATAATTTGTGTAATACTTCTGCCTACTCTTAATCACTCAAAGTCTATCTTGAATGACCCAAACTCTATCCAACTACTTGTGAAGAAAGTACATTCCTATAGTTAACACCCTCTAAATTTTAAGCATTTTATTTTTGTCCATCCTGTGTTTAAAATATCAATTTTTTACTCCAATTGTGTTTAGGCATGTGAATGGGGTTTCGAGAGAGAGTTTTGGAATTTTTAGATAGGGTTTGGGATAATTTTAGACCTCATAGGTAGTGAGCCTCTGTGATATACCCATGTCATAGAGGTTATAATCTAGATAGCCAGTGTGGTATGGAGGATGGTCTCTGTATTTAGCAGCGTGGCTCGAAGGTTAGCCTTCGTGATAAGGTTTGTGCCACGCTACTATGTAAAAGTTGTGTTGTTTTTGTTTTGCTTATTTGGGATGAGGGGTATTGGGGTATTGTCACATATGAATGGCCTTTAAACACTATATGAAACTATTTCCATTAATTTTCATGGCAATAAAGCTATTATTTCACTCTAAAACTTAAAACCCCAAGAGAGCATAAGGGTTTCATCATACGTTCATCTTTTGGGTTTCAAGATACGAATTCCTATCCAATTCCCATATGTATACGATATGTATCTCTCTTCTTACACTTAAATATTATTAATGGCATAAAAAATAGTTTATTATTTATGGTTTTGATGTTGGGTTTTAAACTATGGGTTGAGGGTTTTGGATATAAACTATTTGAATGTTTTTTCATTGTTATTATTTATTTATTATGCATGAATTATTGGTTTGTAAACTCATTGGGGTGCATGGGAATGGTGAATGAATTTAGGGGTACAATAGATTCCCCAAATAATTGGTGCTGGTATGGAAATCGATAATAATCTCGACCCACTTACATAATTTGTTTTGGAAGAATTGTCATTTGGTTTGGCTTTTCTCTTTTAAAATAACGCATTTCATAAATAGAAAAATAGTTAAGGATGGTTTAGAAAACCTTGTGAAGTATGAAGGAATCCCCTTAGTGATTTTTATAATGGAGTCGGGGGTACTAAGAAATTCCTAAAGGGTTGGCCAATAACATTGCTTGCAAGCTATAGTTCATATGTTGATACCACTTAATGATACTTTAATGATTGATTAAATGATGTAATTGTGGGGTTATGTTAAAAGTTTTAATTAGGCTTAAAAGGGGTTATGTAGCTAGTCGTGCAAGGTAGAGGCTCAAGGAGGTGGATACTAAGAACTCACATTTGCGGACGTAAGGGTTGGTCTTGTTGATCGTGTGCTTATATCACACTATATATATAAATTTATATCATAGATGGTGAAGGGTAAGGATTCCCCGATCTTCTATGGTACCTTCAATTCCTGTAGCTAATATGCACTAGGCCCTTTTAGTATGGGGATTTGAACCCATATAGCTCGTAGGTGCGGGTTTAGAATGGTCAAGATATTAAGTCTAGGTTAAGATTTTTAAAGATCGTGCTAAGCCTTGTTCCCTTTCTCGGCATATGATATATATATGTACGGCAAGTAATGTTGTGCACTGGTTTTAATGGTGTCTATATTATGGTTCATAGGATTATTTTATCCTTTATCCCTGAGTCACATACTAGCGCTCCAACTGTTAACCATCTTCAGACATTATAGCCCCACACGGTGTAGGAACTGGCTATATTTCTATTCCTCCTACATAGTGACTATGTGATTGTGGGATAGCTCGTGAGTCAACCTAAAGTAGTGAGATTCCCTTCTTTAAAAGACCCTATTTCACGCTTTGGGTTTCTTTATGTATTGACTTTTTTTTTTGGATTCATTTTTGGCTATGGTCAGGGGCATGTCCCGACCAGACTATCTTTGGTATTGTTAGAGGCTTTATTGGACATTACTATAGACATGAGCATTATGGTTGGTTATCGGTATTGGTCATTGATTGGTGGTTGTTGGATATTGATCTATCATAAATTCTTCAAGTGTTCTTATCATATAGTGCTTTATGTTAAAATTTAGTTGTTGTTAGGTGTTTTTAGTTCTATTAGACTAGGCTAAGGGGGTGGTTTTCATTCCTCGATGGACTTAAGATGTTCGTCATGGACAAGCCCTGGTTTGGGTCCTGACAAAGTTGGTATCATAGCATAGGTTCATGGTCAATTAGGTTCCACAAAGCCGTGTCAAGTAGAGTCTCTTTTTTGGATGTGTAGTATGCCATACTTATAATAGAGAGGCTACGAGGTATTTAGGAATGTTTTCCTCCCTTGTTGTCTTATTTTTGGGCAATAGAGTCTAAGGTCTTGGATTTCTCTAACTCCCATTTATTCGCCTTTTAGATCATGGCTCCCAGATGAACTAAAGCTTGTGGAAACTCATCTGTCCCTCCTAAGAACAATGTGGGAAGATCTCATCCAACTTATGAGGTACATACTAGGTCAAGGGTTGCTTCTTCTGATTGTCCCCGTAGAGTTCCACTTGTCTCAACAGATCTTTCTCTAGATAGTGGCACTCGTACAAAGTCACCTCAGGGAGATATTACTAATATTGAGTTTTACTAATCCAATTATCAATTGTCCAAGTTGGTGACATCTCAGTCACATCAGATAAGTTCTATTGGTATTACTGGGATTTTATCTGAGGCTACTAGAGTTGGACTGCTTATGAGGTTGAGCCCTCCAACTTTCATTGGTACTAAGGTTGATGAGGATCCTTGAGGTTTTATAGCTAAGATGGAGAAAATCTTCCAAGTTATGAATGCTACTGATGCAGAGGGTGTCAAATTCGCTACCTATCTATTGAAGGATGAAGCATACCAATGGTATGAAGAGTGGGGGCAGCTTAAGGGTAATGATGTTGAGTCCATTTTGTGGGATGAATTCTATAGTGCCTTTTGTTGATTGCTTTTTTCCTTAAGAGTTGATGAAGGCGAAAGCTAAGGAGTTTGGGAATTTGAACCAACACAAAATAATGGTGAAGAAGTATGGCTTATCGTTCTATCAATTATTGTTATATGCTTCTTAGCTAGTGTCTAGCATGAGGGCTAGAATGAGGAAATTTGCATCCAATTTGTCTTGTGAATTAATATTGGAGAGCAAGGCTTCCTTGTTAAACAAGGATATAGATATCTCTCAACTAGGGGTGTATATGCAATAAGCTAAAAAGGAAAAGAAGAAGAAAGTAGAGATAGATATAGGCAGATCAAGAAGTTTAGGTATTCAATCAAGGTGAAGGTCAACAGAGTGGTTGAGATAGTGGGAAATAGTCTAAGAAGAAGTGAGGCAACTCTGATTACTATTTGACAGAAAGTTTACCTTATCTGAAGTCTTTTGAAGATCATCATTTTCAAAGTAGTGATGGTTCTAGGGCATAGGATGCCCAATCTCAGGCCAGTAGGGCCCAGTTAACTCCATTATATCCTTCTTATAAAATATGTGGTAGGCTACATTATGGTTTCTTGATGAGGGAAGGAATTAATATTTTAAGTGTGACCAGCCAGGTGATATGCTAAAGGATTGCATCATGGGCAAGGTCTCTATAGGGGATAGTAAAATTTTAGTTTCCACACTATCGGCTACTATACCAAGGGGTGGCACTTCTAGTACCGACACTGGTCAAAATTTCCTATATGATATTCCTACTCATTAAGATTCAGAGGCATCTCTTGATGTCATCACTGGTATGTTAAAACTCTTCTCTCATGATGTATATTATTTACTCGATTCAAGGTCTACCCTTTCTTATGTAACCCCATTTATGGCTGTGTATTTTAGCTTTGGTCCTGATTATATTTTGGGCCCCTTTTCTATTTCTACCCTAATGGGTCTCTCGATGGTTGTTAAAAGGTTCTATAGGGTTTGTATGGTATCTATTAGTGGTAGGTAAACTTTGCTAGATTTGATTGAATTAGACATGCTAGATTTTGATATTATCTTTGGGATGGATTGGTTGCATTTGTGTAATGCCTCTTTAAACTGTCGAACCTATAAGGTCGACTTCAAATTCCCTAATGAGTCATTTATTGCGTGGGAAGGGAGTTCCCAAGTGCCTAAGGGAAGGGTTGTATCATATCTTAGAGCTTGAAAATTGATTTCCAAGAGGTGTCTTTATCATTTGGTCTTGGTTAAAGATTCTAAATAGAATGGTCCTTCTCTATAATATATTTCTATGGTTAGTGAATTTCCTAAGGTTTTCCCTAATGATCTTTCGAGCATCCCTCCCGATAAGGAAATTATGTTTACGATTAATCTTCTTCTAATTATCCTATCTCTATCCCTCTTTATTGAATGGCTCCTACTAAGTTGAAAGAACTTAAGGAGCAGTTGAAGGATCTTTTTGACAAGGATTTTATCTGCCCTAGTGTGTCTCCATGGGGTGCTCCCATTTTGTAATGCTTAAGAAGGATGGTTCTATTTGGATGCGTATTGACTATCGTCACTTGAATAAGGTGATGATGAATAGTGATGAATAAGTACCCTATTTCTAGGATTGATGATCCCTTTGACCAGCTTTAGGGTGATAAGTATTTCTCTAAGATTGACATTCAGTCGGGTTATCATCAATTAAAGATTAGGGAGAAGGATATCCCTAAGACTGCTTTCCGTTCCCTGTATGGACATTTTGAGTTCTTGATCATATCTTTTGGGTTGACCAATTCACCATTAGAATTTATGGATCTCATGAACCGAGTATTCCATTATTTTTTGGACTTGTTTGTGATTGTGATTATAGATGATATTTTGGTATATTCAAACAGCAAGGTGGATCATGTTAATCACCTCCATATTATGTTGTAGACCTTAAAAGATCAACGTTTGTATGCTAAGTTTTGAAAGTGTGAATTTTGGTTGAATGTTGTTACTTTTATGGGTTATGTTATTGCTAGTAAAGGGATCATGGTGGATCTACAAAAAGTTATGATGGTTAAGAAGTGGCCTAGACCCATGACTCTGATCGATATTTGGAGATTCTTGGGTTTAGCTGGTTATTATAGGAGGTTTGTGGAGAGTTTCTCATTAATTTCCACACCTTTGACTAAGTTGACTCAAAAGAAGGTGAGGTTTTAGTAGTCTGATGCTTGCGAGGGGAGTTTTAAGAAGCATAATAATAAATTAACTCCTGCTATGTTTTTGACCCTACCCGAGGGTACTATTGGCTCCGTGGTTTATTGTGATGCATCTTATGTGGGACTTGGTTGTTTGTTAATGCAGCATGGCAAGGTGGTAGCATATGCTTCTAGGCAACTGAAAGTTCATAAGAGAAATTACCTAACTCATGATTTGGAGTTGCTGGTTGTGGTATTCGCATTGAATATTTGGCGACATTATCTATATGGGGTTCATGTTGACATTTTTTTAGATCATAAGAGCCTGCAATATGTATTTACCTAGAAAGAGTTGAATCTTAGGTAAAAAAGATGGCTTGAGTTGCTCAAGGACTATGATATGAGTCTCTACTATCACCCAAGTAAGGCTAATTAGTTGTTGATGCTCTTAATAGGTTGTATATTAGGATCTTATCATATTTGTATGCGAGGAAGTGAGACTTGGTGAATGATATTCACCATTTAGCTAATCTTAGAGTTCGTTAGTTAGATAATGAGGATGGTGGTGTGTTTGTGCAAGAGGTGGAGAGGTCATCTCTTAGCGTTGATGTCAAGAAGAAGTAGGTGTTGGATCCTATATTAATGCAAATTAAGAATGATGTGGTTAAGGAAAAGGTGATTGCTTTTAAGATTAATGGTGATGGTATCTTGAGGTACCGATAGAGGTTGTTGTTCCTGATTTGGATGGGCTGTGAGGTAGGATTTTTGTTGAAGTTTATGAGTTGCGTTATTTGAATCATCCTAGTTCGGTGAATATGTTTCATGACCTTAAAGAGACTTATTGGTGGAATAACATAAAGAAGAATGTGTCTAATTTTGTTGCTATATTCATGGTGAGTCAACAAATGAAGGTGGAGAACATGAGGCCCATTGGGTTATCTCAAGAGATTGAGTTACCTGTGTGGAAGTGGGAAGTGATTAATATAGATTTTGTTAATAGTCTTCCACGGTCTCAAAACTAGTTTGACTCAATTTGGGTCATCGTGGATAGGGTGACTAAGTTTGCTTACTTCTTGCTGGTGAGGACTAATTATTCTGCCGAGGACTATGCAAGGCTATTTATTTAGGAGATCGTGGATTTGCATGGTGCTCTAGTTTCCATCATTTTAGAGTGTGGTACTTATTTCTTATCTCATTCTTGGAAATCATTCCAGTGAGGTTTTAGTACTAAGGTGAACCTTCATACTGCTTTCACCTATAGACAGATGGAAAAAAAGAAAGGACCATCCAGACTTTGGAACATATGCATCGGGCTTTTGTATAATTTACTTTGGTGGTGGTTGGGTTGACCATTTGTCTCTTGTAGTATTTGCATACAATAACAGCTATCACTCTAGCATTGGTATGGATTTATTTGAGACGTTGTAAGGTAGAAAGTGTAGATATCATAATGGGTGGTTCGAAGTTGGTGAGGTAAGGTTGTTCGATCCCGATTAAATTCATTAAGCTATGGAGAAGGTGAAGGATATTCAAAATAGGCTTAAGACTGCCCAAAGTCTCCAAAAGTCCTATGCAGACGTGAGACGAAGAGAGTTAAAGTTTTATGTGGGTGATTGGGTATTCTCAAAGGTGTCTCCTATGAAGAGAGTGATGCAATTTGGAAAGAAGGGAAATCTCAGTCCCCATTATGTTGACCCCTATTTGATTTTAAAGAGAGTGGGGAATGTTGCCTATGATCAAGAATTCCCTGTAAGTTTGGGTTCTGTGCACCCTATATTTTATGTGTCTATATTAAAGAAATGTATAGGTGATTCTTCCTTGATGGTGCCCATTGAGAGTGTTAGTATTTCAAATTCCCTATCATACAAAGAGATCCCAGTGAGATCTTGGATAGACAAGTTCATAGGTTGAGGACTATAGATGTAGCTTCAATAAAGGTCCTTTGGAGGAACCATAACATGGAAGAAGCCACTTGGGAGGTGGAGAAAGATATGGAGGCTAAGTACCCATTCTTGTTCCATGTGTTGGGCGAAGGAGCTTAAGGTGTGAATTTGTTCTTCCCTTATTATTATCCATGGTTATCATTTGATTCTGGTGTAGTATTTCTATTCTCATGCCAAAAATTCCCTAGCTCATCATTCGGGGAGGAATGATCCTAAGGAGGGGGGATAAGGTGACACCCTCCAAATTTTGAGTATTTTATTTTTGGCTCTACCATGTTCAAAATGTCAATTTTTGACTTAAATTGTGTTTAGTCCTGTGAATGAGGTGCCTAGGGAGAGTTTTATATTTTTGGATGAGGTTCGGTGTGATTTTGGACCTCGAAAGCAGTGAACCTCCGCGATATCCCTGTGTCACGGAGGCTACACTCCACAATAGCCAATGTGTCACGGAGGATAGTCTCCGCATTTAGCAGTGTGGAACAGAGGTTAGCCTCCGTGATAAGGTCTGTACCACACCGCTATGTAAAAGTCATGCCATTTTTGTTTTGTTTATTTAGGATGAGGGGTATTTGGGTCTTTTTGCCTATAAATGACCGTTAAACACTATATGAACCTATTTCCATCAGTTTTCATGACACAAAAGCTATTATTTCATTCTCAAACTCAAAACCCCAAGAGAGCATAAGGGTTTCATCATACATTCATCTTTTTGGTTTTAGGCTATGAATTACTTTCCCATTCTCGTATGTCTATGGTATGTATCTCTCTCCTTACACTTGAATTTTATTAATGGCATGAAAATTGATTTATTATTTATGATTTTGATGTTGGGTTTGAGCTATGGGTTGAGGGTTTTGGATATAAATTGTTTGAATGTTTTTCCATGGTTTCTATTGATTCATTATGCATGAATTGTTGGTTTGTACACTCATTGGGGTGCATGGGAATGGTGAATGAATTTAGGGGTACAATGGATTCCCCAAATAATTAGTTTTGGTATGTAATTTGATAATAACCTCGACCCACTTGAATAATTGGTTTTGGAATATGAATTATCATTTGGCTTGGATATTCTCTTTGAAACTAATGCATTTCATAAATAGAAAAATTGTTAAATATGATTTTGAAAACCTTATGGGGTACGAAGAAATACCCTAAGTGATTTTTATAATGCAGTCGGGGGTACGCAGGAATCCAAAGGGTTGGCTAATGACATTGCTTGCAAGCTATAGTCGGTATGACGATACCATTTAATGATTTCTTAATGATTGACTCCTTAATATAATGGGTGGGTTATGTGTAAAAGGTTTTAATTGGGCGTAAAGAAGGTTGTGTAGCTAGTTGTGAAAGGTGGATGTCCGGGGGGGGCCGATACTAGAAACTCATATTTGGCGACATAAGGGTTGGTTTTGATGACCATATGCTTATGCCACACTATACATATCTTTGTATCAGGATGGTGAAGCATAAATATTCCCCGGTCTTCTATAGTACCACTAGTTCATGCAGCTATCACACACTGGGCCCTTTCAGCAGGGAAGCTGAACCTATATAGCTCGTGGGTGCGGGTTTAGGACGGTAAAGCTACACAGTCCAAGTTATGGTTTTTAAAGATCATTCTAAGCCCTGTTCCCTTTCTCACTGAGTTACATGATAGCGCTTCAAACCCTTACTGTCTTCAGATGTTGTATTCGCACGTGATGTAGGAACTGGTCATACTTTTATTCTTCCTGCACAGTGACTAGGTGATCATGGGACAGCTCGTGAGTCAGACTGAAGTGGTGAGCTTCTATCCTTTGGAAGACCTTATTTCATGCTTTGTGTTTCCTTATGTATTGACTCTTTATTTTGGATTCTTTTTTGGCTATGGTCGGGGGGCATGTCCCGACCAGACTATCTTTGGATTTATGAGAGACTTTGTTGGACATGGGAATTATGGTTGGTTATCGGTATTGGTCATTGGTTGGTGGTTGTTGGATATTGATCTATCATAAATTCAGAGTTTTCTTATCATATCTTACTTTATGTTAAAATTCATCCATTGTTAGATGTTCTTGGTGTTGTTGGACTAGACAAAAGGGGTGGCTTCGTTCCTCGGTGGACTTGAGATGCCCATCATGGTCAGGCCCTCGTTTGGGTTGTGACATCCAGGTCTAATCTCAAAATTCTCAAACCAACTAACCAGAGTCGACAATTCCTACCATATAAAGCCTTAAAATCTGTCATCTCAATACTTGAATAGTGTTTATTATTAGACGTAAACTTCGCCAAGGCTAAATACTGCTCCCTCTGGCCTCCAAAGTCCATAACACAAGTGCAGAGCATATTCTCCGAAACATGAATAGTCCACTCCGATTGACCGGTGATCTGAGTGGAAAAGTTATGCTAAGATCAACTTGGGTACCCATCTTCTCTTTGAAGGTTTTTTAGAATTGAGAAGCAAAAATTGAACCTCTATCTGGGATTATGGACACTGGTTAAAAATAAAGGCGAACTATCTTATGGAAATTAATATGGGCTAACCTCTTCGCACAGAAGGAAACCAGAATAAGGATAAAATAAGAAGATTTGGCAAATCGATCCACGACGACCCAAACACTGTCAAAACCACAAGAAGTACGAGGCAACTCAATCACGAAGTCCATAGTGATCCATTCCCACTTCTACTCGGGAGTAGGTAACCTTTGAAAAAAACCACCAGTCCTCAAATTCTCGACCTTCACCAACTGACAACATAGGCAATGAGCTACAAAATCTATAACATTCTTCCTCATACCACCCCCACCAGTAGTGTTGTCTCAAATCACGATACATCTCTATCACTCCCAGATGAATGAAGTACCTAGAATAGTGGGCCTCCTCCAGTATCAATATCATTGAATCACCCACTCTCGACACATAAACTCTACCTTTAATCCTCAAAATACCATTGGAAGCAAGTGAGTTTTCCTTAGCATCGCCACTGAACACCTTATCCTGAATCACTCTTAGTATAACATCATCAAGCTGATGAGCCTCAAACTTCTCCATCACGGAAGATCTAGCCTTCACATATGCCAAAACACACCTAACCATTTCTTTAGCCAATGACTTAACCTCTACAGCCAAAGGCCTCTCTTGGGTGAAAAAAATGTGCCAAGATCCCCATACTAGTCATTTTCTGGCTCAAGGCATCCACAACCACATTAGCCTTGCTCAGATGGTAGAGAATGGAGAGATCATAATCCTTAAGTTACTTAAGCCAATGATGTTGACTCATATTAAGATCTTGTTGGGTGAAGAAATACTGAAGGCTATAGTTATCCAAGAAGATCTCACAACACACTCCAAACAAATAGTGTCTCCACAACTTCAATGCAAATATAACCACGGACAACTCCAAATCGTGGAGAGGGTAATTCTTCTCATGAGGTTTCAAAGGACAACAAGTATATGCAATAACTTTATCCTCTTACATCAACACGCCACCTAACCCAACATCAGAAGATTCACAAAAGAAACTAAAGCCCATGCCCTCCTTGGGCAAAGTCAAGATAAGAATTGATGCCAATAAATCCTTGAGATTTTGAATGCTTGCCTCGCAATCATCAGAAACCACTAAAATGAAATCTTATTCTGAGTCAACTAGGTCAAAGGATCTGGAATATATGAAAAACCGTCAATAAAGCATCGATTGTAGCCTGCTAAACCAATAAAACTTTGAATCTTAATAGCAGAAATTAGCCTAGCCCAAGCATGAATAGTTGCAATCTTGGTTGGATCGACCATAATACCATCTTGGTTATAACATAACCTAAAAAATAAAAAGACTCCATCAAAAACCCACACTTGGAGAACTTAGCATACAAGTTCTTATCTCTCAACCTCTAAAGTACAATTTGTAAATGATTTTCATGGTCAGCCTCACTCTTGGAGTAAACCAAGATATCATCTATAAATATAATAACAAAAGAGTCAAGATACGGTCGACACCTGATTCATCAACTCCATGAATGCAACTAGGGCATTGGTTAACCCAAAAGAAATGACCAAGAACTCATATTGACTATATCTATTCTAGAAAGTTTTCTTTAGAATATCCATAGCTCTAATCTGCAATTGGTGATATCCAAACCTCAAATCAATCTTTAAAAACCCCAAAGCACCTTAAAGATGATCGAACAAATCATCAATATAAGGAAGAGGATACTTATTCTTAAATGTCACCTTGTTCAACTACCAATAATCAATACACATGCACATAGATCCATCTTTTTTCATCACAAACAAGATAGGAGAATCCCAAGTTAATACAGTAGGATAGATAAATCCCTTATTCAACATTTCCTGAAATTAGTCCATAAATTCTTTGACAAACTTTTAAATCTTCTCAGATGCGGTGGCAATACTAGCAATAGAATAACTATACAGGTCATGAAAACATGCCTCATACTTGGTGATAGACATAGATCCCTTCTCCAAGTGATCAAACTCGTCTATAATTTGATCCCTCAAACTATAGGATACAAACCTATCCAAAAAGGCCTCAGTAAATTGAACCCAAGTCATCTTTGGTAAACCAAGGGGTCTTTAACTAACAAGTGGCCTCTGTTAATCCGCAGTTATATCTCTCAACTGATAGGTGGTGTAAGAAACTCCATGCAACTCAAAAAATCCAACGTTAAACAACTTTTCCTGATAATCAATCAAGAACTCATTGGCATCCTCTACCATAACACTACTACACTTGAGTATACCTTAGTGAGTAAAGCTCTCAAACCTCTTATGGTCCGCAAAAGACATAACAAGACCTGTAATAACAAGAGAAATAGTGAATCTAAAAGTTTGGCATCCTACCTGAAGAAGTAACATATATGATGGTTGAACTCTTAGAATTGAAATACCACACTCAGTTATTGGCATGAAAGGAGGAACAATACTAAAGCTTAGGCAATACCATAAGAAGATACCGATATCGATGAAGTAAGAACACAAAATTAGGGGAACACAATAAGTAGACTCTGGTATAGATAGAGGTAGGGCACTCAGATCTGGAGGAATACTAGGTTCACTCAAAGTAATAACCCTTCAAATAAATCAATAAACCCTTCAAGACCATGATAGTAATACTCTACAGAATTTAAGTAGGCCTCATATCTCTAGTATGATCAACCTCGGGATCATGGGAGATCATATTAGTACTACCTTTAGAAAGGTGATATCCTCATGCTCTTCTTTTAACTCAAGCACATTCGTGACCCATGACTCGTCCCCTAGGTTGGACTCTCTCCTCAGATGCTAGCTCTGGATACCTAGCCTCATGGGATCTAGTCCTCAAAATCTACATAAAAACAGTGAAACATAGTGTAAAATTTAGGATATTAAAAATCTACATGATAAGGAACAAAACAAGAAAGTTACCCAAAGATATCTTATAGCCTTTAGACTATAGATACAGATATCTATGTATCAATCCACGAGACTATATTAGACACCTCATTCTTATACTGATGAGACCAATGAATTTGGCTGCTCTGATACCAACTTTTTCATAACCTAAAAACTCTAGCCATGATGGTACTTGTTACGGCTAAGACAAAATAAGTAAGCCAATCATCCAAATGATAAGTAAGAAGAAAATAGTATAATAATTCCTAAGGCGAGACTTCTGGAGCAAAGTAAAACCCTACAAGTATAACAATAGCAGAAGTCTAAATAATAGAGATACCATAAACCATCCCAAAACCTAGTTTCACAATGTAAGAACAATCTAAACACAACTCAAAATAAAAATACAACTGAATCAATAAAATGACAAGTCTGTCTCTTAATACAAAATAAAGACATTAACTGGATAGAAGAAGGTCTGAGGTCAACTCCAAAGGCACAGACTGTTCATAACCTCAAAAATCTCAATAATCAGCCATATGGGCTTATCTATCACACAATGTATTCATACCTGGATCTATACTAAAAGAACATAGTAGGGGTGAGTATGGTCAACTTGTACTCAGTAGAAATCATAGTTTGACTGAGCAAAGTAGAAAATAAAGTATATAAATACATACTACTAGCACATCATCTACAATTAAAATATATCCCAAAGGGTAGCTCACACAGTCTTGACTACCAATTTGAAATATAACACATAAGCAAATAACTAGATACTAAAAGAAATTGATTATATATGTAATGAATAACATCCAGTATCAGAACACTAAATATGCATAATATCTGAAATGCAATGATGATGTTGATCATGATGTGATATGATTGAGGTAGTTGCATAACCTCTATATACACCTACCAAGCCTCAGCACTTCCAGGTAGGACCCATGGGAGGTTCGCAACCCATATACTTCTCAATACGTAATCCAAATATCAATATCCATATCTCATCTTTGACTCATGGACTACGGTAAAGGGTTTTGTAAAAATATCTCATTTCTATCAAAATTCATCATTTTCTCAAGTACCAATGTATCATAAATATATGTGTTATATGAGGATGTAATTCTCACAAATAAACCAATATAAAGATCTTTAATCCATTCATAATAATATACACATGAGCTCAAAATCTACTCAATGTGTCAATAATCCATAATTTAGTATATGCAATGTACCATTGGAATACATATGCATATAAGACATCATTAATATTACATTTACCCTAACTTGGGTATTTTTCATATGAAGACAGCAAGAAATGCATAAATAAGACCAATAATATCAGATAAAGCCCCCAAATGGGCAACACATAGCAAATATCATCTCAAAATCACTAACAACACTAATATAAGCCCCCAAACTTGGACACAACTTAATAATATTATTTCCATAATTAATTATGTCATGACCCAATTTATGAGTCATGATGGCACCTACTCTATCCCTCTAGTAGGTAAGCAAAGTCATAGCTTGGAGCTAGATACAATGGGCTAACTCAGTGGAAAATGGACTAAAAGCAAAAAATTTACAATTAAAGACTTACGTAGCAATAGTACAGATATAATAGTCAAATAGATAGATAGAAAATTAACGACCATTCAAAGAATCAGTAATGTTGGTACAAAGTTACTATAAATAAACTATGAGTTAGCATACGAGGTCATTTAACTAATGGTTTTTCCCGATTGATATTTTGAACCAGCGAAGGCTTCAAAATAGAGAATTGGCTCTAAAAATAAAAAGAACAACTTGGTAACCAAAATGTCAATTTTGGCAAGTCATAAATTACTGGGGCAACTATAGGAAATCTCTAAATGGCAAAAATAAGTGGAAATACAAAATATGACCTGGGGGTCATTACAGATTACCCATACCTATAGCATGCTTTATAAATATGATAACTATCCATCCTAGTCTGAAGAAAGTTTATTCTATAATCTACCTTACAATATCAAAACCCAAGCCTTAAGACCTTTAACACAGAGCTTTCCACACTCAAATAGCCTCGAAATCAACTAAAATATACAAATATAGAATCTACGCATTAAAAGAAAGCCACAATATTCATATTGCCTATTTTAAAATCAGGGTCAATTTGGACCCCTAAAATGGATTTTCAAAAATAAAGGGGGAAATAAAAAAAATCTTATAAAAATCTTATGCATGATGAAAGAAAGACATAGGAGAAAACTCAAGTGAAAATGGGTTAGAAATAAGGTTTTATTCAAAGGAATACCATTTAGGACTTCTAGGCCAAAACTTCCCAAATGCTGAATTGGAATCCAGGTTTAAAAGGGTTTTAAGTGATTAAATAAAAGTAAAATAAGTGAAATAGTAATTTATATCTAACCCAATCTTAAAAAAAGAAAAATTCTTCTAAAACTCTCTCAACTAAAGCTCAAAGTTTCAAAGTCTCCTAATCAGCTGATGATTAGGGAGGGGGATATCCCTGATAATGCTTTTTGTACCTGGTATGACCATTATGAGTTCTTTATCATGTTTTTCAGTTTGACTAATGCCCCAATAGAATTTATGGATCTTATAAACCAAGTCTTCCATCATTTTTTAGACTAATTCATCATTGTGTTTATTGATGACATCTTGGTGTATTCTAAGAGTAAGGAAGATCATGTCGATCATCTTTGAGTAGTGTTAAAGACCCAAAAGGATCAACGATTGTATGCTAAATTCTCTAAGGGTGAGTTTGGGTTGAATATTATGACATATTTGGGTCATGTTGTGACTAGTAAGTGGATGATAGTGGATTCATGGGAAGTTAAAGAGGTTAAGAAGTGGCCTAGACTATAACTCCCATCGACATTTGGAGCTTGTTGGATTTAGTCGGTATTATAGAAGGTTTATGGAAAATTTCTGTTCTATTGCTACCCTATTGACTAAGTTGACTACGAAAAAGGTAAAGTTCTTATGGTTATATGCTTGTGAGGGTAATTTTATGAAATTGAAAGATAAGTTGACTTCAGCTCCAATCCTGACTCTACCTGAGGGTACTGAGGGTTTTGTCATTTATTATGATGCATTTTGTGTGGGATTGGGTTGTGTGTTGATGCAGTATGGTAGGGTTGTGGACTATTCTTCTAGATAGTTAAAAGTTCATGAGAAGAATTACCTAACACATAACTTAGAATCATTGGTTATGGTGTTTTCTTTGAAGATTTGGTGCCATTATTTGTATGTGGTTCATGTTGACAACTATTTAGATCATAAGAGATTGCAATATATGTTTACCCATAAGGAGTTGACTCTCAGGCAAAGGAGGTGGCTTGAGTTGCTCAAGGACTATAATATGTGTCTTTACTATCATCCAGGTAAAGTTAACATAGTTGTTGATGCTCTTAGCAGGTTATCTATGGGAAGTTATCTCATGTGGATGAGGAGAAGAGAAAGTTGGCAAAGGATATTCACCAGTTGGCTAACCTTGGGGTTTATCTGTTAGACTTGGAAGATGAAGGTGTGATATAGCAAGAGGTGGTAAAGTCATCCCTTATTGTTGAGGTAAAAAAGAAGTAGGTTTTGGACCCTACCTTGATATGGATTAAGGGTGATGTGGGCCAGCAAAAAGTGATGGTTTTTAGGATTGGGGACGATAGTATCTTGAGATACCAAGGTATGTTATATGTCCTCAATGTTGATGGGCTGTGAGGAAGGATCTTGGCTGAGGCTCATGAGTCAAGGTACACTGTTTATCCTTGTTCGATGAAGACATATCATGATTTGAAAGAGATCTATTGGTGGAATAATATAAAGCGGGATATGGAAAATTTTGTGGCAAAGTTTATGGTTTGTCAACAAGTGTAGGTGGAGCACTTGAGACCTGGTGGATTATCTCAGGATATTGAGTTGCCCAAATAGAAGTGGGAAGTGATTAATATGGATTTCATTACTGGTCTTCTGCGGTCCTAACATCAGTGTGATTCAATTTAGGTCATTGTGGATAGGATGACTAAGTCTACTTATTTCTTACCTATGAGGACTTATTACTCTGCTGAGGATAATGCAAGGCTATTCATTCAGTAAATCATCAAGTTTTATGACGTATGTTTTTATATTATATCTTATCATGATACTCAATTCTCCTTGCACTTTTGGCATTCTCTCCAGAGAAGTTTGGGAACTAAGGTGAACCTTAGCATTATTTTTCACCATCGAACGGATGGAAAAGCAGAGAAGGCCATTAAAACTTTAGAGAATATGTTAAGGTGTTGTGTGCTTGACTTTGGTGGTAGTTGGATTGATCATTTGCCCCTCATAGAGTTTACATATAATAATAGCTATCACACAAGCATTGGTATGGCTCCATTTGAGAATTTTTATGGTAAGAGATGTTGTTCTCCTATTGGGTAGTTTGAGGTTGGCGAGGCTGGGTTATTTGGTCCTGATTTGGTTCATCAAGCTATGGAGAGGGTGAAGGTGATTTGGGATAGGCAATTGGGTGTTCTTAAAGATGTCTCCCATGATGAGAGTGATGCATTTTAGAAAGAAAGGAAAGCTCAGTCCTTATTATATAGGCTCTTATTTGATTTTGAAAAGAGTGGGTAATGTGGCTTATGAGTTAGAGTTGCCTCCCTTTTTGGGTTTCGTTCAAGCAGTTTTTCATGTTTTGATGTTAATAAAGTATATGGTGATCCATCCATGGTGGTTTCATTGGAAAGTTTTGGTGTTTCAGACTCCTTTTCATATGAGAAGGTCTATGTTGAGATCTTGGATCGGCAAGTCCGTTAGTTACAAACAATGGTTGTGGCTACGGTAAAGGTTCTGTAGAGGAACCAAAAGTTTGAAGAAGTTACTTGGGAAGTTGAAGAGGACATAAATTCCAAATACCCATTCTTGTTCCCCATTTCAGACACTCGTGCTTAAGTTATGTGTTAAACTTACCATCTTTATTTTCTGACTTTGTTACAGAATTATAATTTTCTCAACATCATTATTTTTTGTCTTTGTTTATGGTAAGTGCGAGTATGTTTCTATGTTAAGTTTTTGCTGAAAATTTTTTAGTTTTGAACTCACTGTCCTGATTAGGACTAACCCTATGAGTCATAACGTATCATTGCGGGTCATAAGACCCCAATTGTAGGGTGTCCAGTAAGGGTAGCCTAAGTTACTATCTGAATAATGAGTGGCTCCTAACGAGTCATAAAGACTCTAAATGATTCATATGGTCCCATCCGTAGCCAAACTAGTGTGTACCCTAAGTGTTTTTGTCTTGACTATGACTTGGACCCTACGAGTCGTAAGGTCACCGGACTAGTCATAGGGTGTGAATCATAGAATCACCAAAGAAGGATCCTTCAGCTACTGTCTTAACTACGACTCGTGGTGATGAGTTGTACCGTGTCCTTATGATTTGTATAGTGACTCATAGTCACTGGAAATAATTTTTTAGTTTTAATTAAGGGAACTTTGGATATTTCCCCTTTTCCCCAAATCATGACCCATGACTTAAAACCCCTTTGGGGTGTCATTATCAATCTAAAACAAATTGAAATAAATTCTTAACTTCTCTCAATTTAATAAGGTCAATATACTTAAGGTTTCTAAGAAGTTGATCAATTAGAGCTACCAAGGGCAAATTCTCTCCATAACTCTTAATATTTCAGGCAGGTTACTCTTCCCCAACTATTACTTTGTGAAAGCATGTATTTTAAATAGTTATCTATGTGGTTTTGATATTGTTTTTGGAACATCGGCTGAGGGTTTTGAATGTCTATTTTTGAATAATGTTTCCCATGGTTTACATATGATTGTTCATGCTTATTTATGGTTGTAAACTTGTGGGTTGAATAGGTATGGTGTATAAACTAGCAGATTGTGATTTCCCTAAACTTTGTGAATATTGATAATTGAATTGCTAATAACCCCAACCCAATTTCGTGGAAGTGGTTTTGAGTACGAGCAAATTTGCATTGAATTACTTGGAAACAATTGCATGATGTAAATTGGATATTGAAACATGATGGTTTGCATTAATGAACAATGGGAATCGGTAATCCCCCACCTTGTGTTAATGAACAAAGGGAGTTGTTTTCTCAAGTTAATAGAATTGAAATGTCATGTTCATGTTACTTTCTAAGTATAGTTGGAATGACGAAATCAATAGTGTATGCCTAAATGTTTATTATGGTTCAATGTAGTAGAATGTGTGATAAATGTTTTAATGCGGCTTAAAAAGGGTTGTGTAGATGGGTCGTGAAAGTGGCGGTCTCAAGGGATTAAAATTAGAACCGTGTTGGTCGGTGTGGGAATCTAACTGGCCTAGGGTTTGAGTCCCATTTCTTATGAATAGGTGGTTCAAGTCTACCTTATTATATGATTGGAAGGTTTGAGTCCCCCATAATATATTACATGATCGGGTGCTTATGTCACCTTAGTATATAGTTAGGAGGTTTGAGTCCCCCATGCATATATATAAGATTATTCTCCAGTTTGTACGGCCATACGCACTGGGCCCAATAAGAGGGTGAGAGCTAGTGCCCATATAGCCCGTGGGTACTGATGATGGTTAAGCTACACAATCCAGGCTAATGTTTTAAAGTGCATGCTAAGCCTTAATCCTTATCCCAGCATTTTATATAGGTATATATGTATTCACACATGTATGTGAACATGTACATAGAGTTGAACTGGATTTTTGAATTTTCATTACTTTATCCTTATCCATGAGTTACATGTTAGTGCTCAATCCACTAACTGCCTTCGAATGTTGTATCCCTATGTTATATATGGTCCAAAGGCAATCCTACTTTTCCTGCATAGTGCTAGGTGGATCGGCTCAGTTCGTTGGTCATTTGTTGTAAAGTGGAGAGCTTCCATTCTCTGGAAGACTTGATCAATCCATTGTCTTTCTTTCATAAACTAGAATTAAAGATTTTACCTTAATATAATCATTGTCATTATCAGGGTCGGAGGCATGTCCCGACTTAGATTCCTTTCAGATTAGTAGAGGGTTTATAGATATTACAGTTGATTGGGTATTGATGTTGACATTCTTAGATTTCTTTGAGTTTATTACCTTTCTATCTTGTTATATGTTCAGATTTCAGCCGCTACTATGAGAGTTATGTCCTATTTGGCTAGGTAAAAAAGGTGGTCTCCGATCCTAGGTGATCTTGAGATACTCGTCACAACCAGGCCCTATAAAATTTTGAGTTTTTAACTCACTATCCTGACTAGGACTGACCCTACAAGTCATAACGTATCATTGTGGGTCATAAGACCCCAATTGACGGGTGTCTAGTAAAGGTAGCCTAAGTTACTATCTGGATTACAGTGGCTCCTAATGAGTCGTAAAGAATCTAAACGATTCATAGGGTCCTATCCATAGCAAAACCAGTGTGTTCCCTAAGTGTTTTTGTCTTGACTATGACTTGGACCCTACGAGTCGTAGGGTCACCTGACTAGTTATATGGTGTGAATCATAGAATTACCAGAGAAGGGTCCTTCAGCTACTGTCTCAACTATGACTCATGGTGATAAGTCATATCGTGTCCTTTCGAGTCCTATTATGACTCATAGTCACTAGCAATAAATTTTTAGTTTTAATTAAGGGCACTTTGTACATTTTCGTTTTTCCTCAAATCATGACCCATGACTTAAAACCCCTTTGGGGGTCATTATCAATCGAAAGCAAATTGAAATAACTTCTCAATCACTCACAATTCTCCAAGGTCAAGATACTTAGGGTTTCTAAGAAGTTGATCAATTAAAGCTCCCAACGACAAATTCTCTCTATAACTCTTGATATTTCAGGCAAGTTACTCTTCCCCAACTATTACTTTGTGAAAGCATGTGTTTTAAAAAGTTATCCATGTGGTTTAGATGTTGGTTTTGGAACATGGGTTGAGGGTTTTGATTGTTTGTTTTTGAATAATGTTTCCCATGGTTTACATATGATTGTTCATGCTTTATTTATGGTTGTAAACTTGTGGGGTGCATAGGTATGGTGTATAAACTAGGAGATTGTGATTTTCCCAAATTTTGTAAATATTGATAATAGAATTGTTAATAACCCTAACCCAATTTCGTGGAAGTGGTTTAGAGTATGAGTAAAATTGTATTGAACTACTTTTGAGACTATTGTATGGTATAAAAAAGTTATTGAAACATGACGGTTTGTACTAATGAACAAAGGGAATAGGTAATCCCCACCTTGTATTAATGAACAAAAGGATTTGTTTTCACGAGTTAATGGAATTGAAATGGCATGTTCATGTTACTTTCAAAGTGTAGTTGGTATGACAAAACCAAAAGCGTATGCCTGAATTTGTAGTACTGTTCAATGTAGGAGAATGTGTGATAAATGTTTTAATGGAGCTTAAAGAGAGTTGTGCAGTTGGGTCGTGAAAGTGGAGGTCCCAAGGGATCAAATTTGGAAACTGTGTTTGCCAGTGTGGAAGTCTAAATGTTCTAGGGTTTGAGTCCCCTTTCATATGAACGGATGGTTCGAGTCCACCTTATTATATAATTGGAAGGTTTGAGTCGCCCATAATATATTATAAGATAGGGTGCTTATGTCACCTTAGTATATGGTTGGGAGGTTTGAGTCCTCCGTGCATATATATAAGACTATTCTCCAGTTTATATGGCCACACGTACTAGGCCCAATCAAAGGGTGAGAGATAGGGCCCATATAGCCCGTGGGTACTGATTATTATTATTAAGCTACACAATCTTGGCTAAAGTTTTAAAGTGCATGCCAAGCCTTGTTCCTTATTCCAGCATTTTACATAAGTATATATGTATGCACACATGTATGTGTATATATACATAAAGTTGAACTAGATTTTTGAGTTGTCATTACTTTATCCTTATCCATGAGTTACATGTTAGTTCTCAATCCACTAACTTCCTTCGAATGTTGTATCCCTACATGATACATGGTCCAAAGGCAATCCCATTTTTCCTACATAGTGCTAGGTGGATCAGCTCAGTTCATCGGTCATTTATTGTAAAGTGGTGAGCTTCCATTCTCTGGAAGACTTGATCATTCCATCGGCTTCCTTTCATAAACTAGAATTAAATATTTTACCTTAACATTATCATTGTCATTGTTAGAGTCGGAGGTATGTCCCAACTTAGATTATTTTTGGATTAGTAAAGGTTTTGTGGATATTACAATTTATTGGGTATTGATGTTGACATTCTTAGATGTCTTTGAGTTTATTACCTTTCTATCTTTTTATATATTCTGATTTAAGCCGCTACTACGAGTGTTATATCCTATTTGGCTAGGCAAAGATGGTAGTCTCCGATCCTTGGTGAACTTAAGATACTCGTCATAGCCAGGCCCTGGTTTGGGTCGTAAAAGGTTGAGACTTCCAAGGTTAGACCCCCATGGTGAGGATGTTCTTTAGGAGTAATTGGATAGAGTCAGGGTGATTCAAAATAGATTGTGAGCATCTCATAGTAGGCAACGGGCCTATGCAGATTATCGACTCCATGCCTTGAGATTTAGAATTGGCGATTGTGTATTCCTCTGTGTATCACCCATGAAGGGTGTAACGAGGTTCTAGAGTAAGGGTAAGCTCAGTTCAAGGTATGTTGGACCCTTTGAGATTCTCCACTTAGTTTGTGAGGTATCTTACGAGTTAGCTTTACCTCCAAATTTAATTGTTGTTCATTCATTTTTCTATGTATCTATGTCATATTTATTTATTCCTGATCCTTCTTATGTCCTTAGATGGGACTCAGTCCAGTTAGTTGAGCGTTTGACCTTTGTTGAGGAGCCTGTGCCCAGTTGGGCTAGTAATACGAGACGATTGCACCCCAAAGAAATTTTAGTGGTTAGGGTTCAGTAGAAACACCGCCTAGTGGAGGATTCTACTTGGGAGATCGAGAGTGATATGCAAGCCCAGTATCCTCACTTGTTTGAGACTTTGGGTAAATCCTAGTTCTTAACTTTTGGGGACAAAAGTACTTAGTAGTGGATATTGTAATGACCCACCGGGTTATTTTCTATGTTCCCGCTTATTTTCACCATTAGAACCTTTCCATAGTGGCCCCAAATCATTTATGACTTGCTGGAATAGATAGTTCGGTTACCAGGCAGCTTATTTGGGTTTTTAGAGTCAATTCCCTATTTGAAAGTCTTCTCTGGTTCCAAATGGCCACCGGACAAAATCTTCAGCAAAAAGATCTTGGATTTGAATTATGAATGCTCCAGTGGCTTTGGAATATCAATTTTAGTTCAGGTAGACCTTCATTTTCGGTCCCAACACACTCGAGCTCATTTTGACCTATTAGTCAGAAAGTTGAAAAATTTAAAGATTGGGTGTGGGATCTATATTTGGTTGAAACGACCTCAGATGGAAAATCCAAATTCTCCATCACGTCTAAAATATCAAAATTAGTATAGTTACATAGTTCAATTGTTCATATCGGATTCTGAATGAATTTCGCATTGTTATTGGAAAACTTTGGAAATTTCCAAGTTTCTGGTGGTGAGGTTTCGTGATTGCCATGTAAGTGGTAGTGATCTCCCTTGCACGATCACCATGGAAGTGGTTGTGATCTCCATAGAGCGATATCCATCCATAGACTGCGATCGCCATAGCTGAGGGCCTGGTGAGGGTATTTAATAATCCTTAAGGCCACATTTTGGGCATTTCTCCCTCATTCTTGAGACCTAGAAGCTCTATTATGGTGTGCTAAACTCAAATTGAGTCTTGGTAGTGTCTTTGAAGCTTTATTTACCTATATTTTCATGATTAACATCGGATTAAAGGCATGAATCCTTCCATTTTAAGTTTAAATTTGTTGAAGTCATTACCAAAACCCTAAATATCTTGATTTTAGCCCAATTAAGCTTAGATTTCACCTATTTCTTAAAGGCTATGATTCCCTTATGATGTATGAACATTAGGTTGCCCTTGGAAATGTGTTTTCCATACGTGGCGCCCACTTGGGGTTTTTGGTATTGTTTTTGGACTCGAAGAACAATGGTGCATATCGGTATCGATGTTCTCATAATGATGTGTAAATTATGTTTTTGATATCTTTACATCATGAAGAAGCTTCTTGGAAGAAAAAAGTGAAGGTTTAGCGGATTGTTGAGCATTCGTCGGATTTGAGTTAGGTTAGGCTTACTCCTTGTTAGATTGATCTATGTTATAGTATAATTATCATGTCTTGTTAGATTGGAATGGATTTTAAGGATTGGATTGATAAGGTGCAAGGCTTGGGTTAATTGGACTATTTAGGCTATGTGAATCTTAGAATTGAAAAGGTTGACTTGTTTCCCTTTGACTTAAGTGTAATAGACTTCATTACTCATGATTATCATAAGAATGCCTTAGACTACTCAATAACAGGTGAAATGCTCTAGTTGTTCATACTTAGAGTAAGTTGACCTTAGTTGCTAATACTAGTAAAGATTGCCTTAGTTCCATGGGGCTTAGTAAAGGTGCTTGTGTAGAATATCAACCTTAGGGCTTATGGTGGTTTGTTATACATCAAACAGTTAATTTACATACCTTAGCCTAGTCCAGGGTAGAAATTGACTTAGAATGCATTTTGGGATTTAAAAGAGGGCTAGTTGACCCACCTTAACGCACGATAGAGGATTAGTTCCCTTAAACCCTTACGCTTAGTAATTGACTAGAAAGTTCCCTTTGAGGCAATATTGATAATTTCTATTATTTGCTGGTTATGTGGAATGGTATTGAGAATGATGCCTAAGTGATTATGCCATTGTATGCCTTATTGGCTAAAGCTTATGTCAAGTTATTAATGATGATATTGTGATTAACCATCATTTAGGCCAATAGAAGTGCTAGTAACTGAGCCCTTGACTATAATATGTCCTAATCCATAAATGATGTTAATGACCATGCTACAGAGAAGCTATAGATTATGTCATGCTTTAGCCATTTCTCATACCAGCGATAAATTATCTTTAGGCCACTGGTATGCCAATGAATATACTACTAATAGGTCATTATTCATGAAATCGCTTAGGGTTATGCTCATGGTCTAAAAAACTAGATTATAGATTATTTAACGATAAGTTCTTGATTATACTCTTGAATAATCCATTGATTAGGCTAGTGTTTAGTTCGTTCACTATGTTGTTGCTCTTTTTATGATCATGCTTAATAACTACGCTAATAATCATGTTAGAAATCCTCCATATTATCGATATTAGAGACGATGTTGTTAATGGTGATAGAAGGCACGCTTATTAACTGTATGTAAAAATATTCTATAGATTATGTTTGGACTCATGATACTTCCTTATATGATTACTTATGCCAATGCTTTTGCCACTTCTTACACATATCTATATATCCATCTCTTCTATATGGGATGAAGGGAAGATGTTGGTACTAAATATATAAGTCTCAGAGGAAAAGCCTATGATAGTTTATATTATTCATGTTACATACACATATATCTACTGATAAAGTGATATTGATGATGAACGTTGGATAATTGATGTATGCTCTTCTTTGCTTATCCTTTATATCTATTTACTTTAGCCCTCATAGGGCTTGTCATTTAGTTTAGCCCTTGTGGGGTTTGTCTTTTACTTTTGCCCTCATGGGGCATGTTCCTTATTAATGATATAAGTTTACGTATTGTGATATTATTACGGTACCTATCAAGGCCAGAGGATGTGATAATGTTATGATGATATTCGGCAATGCTGAAGGATGTGATGATATTATGATGATACCCAACAAGGTCGGAGAATACGATGATGATATATTGATACCCGATAAGGCCGGAGGGTATTTTGATGATGTGATCATACCCGGTGTGGCCGGAGGATATTGTGATGATATGATGTACGTGGTGCGGCTGGAAGATATTGCGATGTTATAGTAATACCTGGCAAGGCCAAAGGATATTATAATGATATGATGATACCTAGTATGGCCAGATGATATTGTGATGTTATATTGATACCCGGCAAAGCCGAGTGATATTATGATGATATGATGATACCCATTGCGACTGGATGATGTTGTGATGTTATGCTGATATTCAACAAGGCAGGGGGATATTATGATGTTGTGATGATGCCCGATAAGGTTGGAGAATGATTATTGATGTGCCTATGTGTACATCTACCGGTTTGAATTCGGCTAGCCCTATGTATGGTAATTCTATGTTTATTTCTGCTCTTGTGTAGTTGGGTATTATATTGATATTAGCGATGTCAGTTATAGTCTTCTAATGGGATAAGGTATAAAGTCGTATAGTTTTTGATTTAAGAATGAAAGATGTTCAATGGTGGATATTGCTTAAGTGGCTAATAGTGACTAATGGATTAGTGAACATTAGTGATAAAGAGAACTAGTGTCATTAACGGCTAATAGTAGTGATAATTATTTTATTATAGATACTAGTGATAATGGGATTACCGATGGTAATGATTAGTATTGATGACTAAGTTTATGATGTTGGTTAGTTATTAAGCGGGGATTTATTGATTAATGATGCTAGTTAATAGAGGATGTTAGTTGATAGATGGATATTGAATAAATGGTGATTAGTGGACTCTTGTTTGATGGCGGCTAGTAGGATTTTGATGGCTAGAGATAAATCTTGATTAATTAGTGAATATGGTCTAGTGGTGAATCTTGACTAGATGCTAGATATTGGCTAGTTAGTGAATAATGTTTAGACACTGAACCATGAATAATGATTATGTGATGAATAGTGGATAGATAATAATTAGACGTTATAAGATGACTAGTGAGTAGTTGGTTTGGTATTAAATGTTGGCTAGCTAAAAATGTGTGAATAAGGTGTATTAATGAGATAGATGCCCATACGATGGTATGGTTACGGTTATGAGTATATTGGTATATGCTATTCATTATGATTATTTATATTGATTACGAATATTGGGAAATGTTCATTTGATGAAAATTGAGGAAGACTATGGATAATGAGAAAGTTTGGATATATTATTGATTTGATTCCTTTATATTTCTCTTGGGTGTACTCTCTGGTTGTATGGTACACCGTGACGAGTTTTCTACTTTATGTACTGGTTGGTGCATGGGTGCCAACTATGTATTTGTGTTTGCTTGAGATTGAACTTGTGTTACTTTATGATTCTGAATTATTTATTTCTTATGCACAATGATATTGTCATGTGTTTTTTGATGCCTTATGTTACACTGTTATTCTGGTTTGTTTACTTATTATATACAGTGATGATGGAGATGATTCAGGTTCGATTTTGTACCTTGACTTCGTTATAATTATCTTGCACTTTATCATTTTTATGTCATGATTTAGCCCATTCGGTCGATGATGCCTACTGAGTACCAGTTGTTTTGCTACTAATACTAAACTTCTATACCTTTTTGGTGCATATTCGAGTATTAGTTGTCATCATTGATCGTGTTTAGTGTGGAGATAGATTTTCAAAAATAGAGTGAGCTCTTGAAGTTTGAGTCACCCAATTTTCTTCTATCTCATATATTCAGTCATTAGTATTCTAGACAGATGTATTGACTATTTTAGACTTGGAGTTGTATTAATACTATTAGTTTCTTTTATAATAACAGACAACATTTACCTTCAATGGAAGAAACTACTCCAATCATACTCCGACCGACTGACGATGATAGCAACAACCACTCTGACTAGCGTTTGTGTCTCTCCCTTATCTCCTCTTCGTATCTCTCTATTGTTCCAACCAACAATGATAGCAGCATCAACATTGATAGCAGCAACAACGACAACAATGATAGCAGCAGCAGCTGGTCATCAACAAGGTATTTATACTTTCACTTTTCTATCATATCTCTCAATTTTTAATTTTGTAACAATTTTTTCACTAGTCATTTAGTAACCTTAACCATAATGTAAAAAGTAAAGTGAACAGGGAGCATATAACTTCTAAAAAAGGGTAGAATTCTTTCTTCCTTAGAAATGGCAGAGAACAAAAATGACAACACAATGTGTGAAGCAACTCTATTTTTGCTAATGGATCCTTTTGCACCTTATTGATTGTAGTATACATAATACATATATAGTATATAGTTTCTATTACATTGTTTTATCCTATTAGTTGCATGTATAAATTTTCTTGTATATGTACTTTGATATAAGAATTTCTTTTTGCAATATCGTGTAGCCTATTGTTTACTCGTGATCCCCAACTTAATGAGAGTTACAAAGATGAAAGCAACAAAATCTAAAAATTATTTTAAATCTTTAATAAAGTGTGTATATTTTTTGCTCTTAAGCATAGTGCATTACCTAATTTTTACAGTACTCAATTTTTAAGAAGTTGAAATTTGGAATCTTGATTATAGTAAATCTCCCACATCACTTCATTGCTTTTTTCAAAGAGGCATATCATAAGGAAGAAGCAATTTCTGTGAAAGCAATTTTGGAGCATTAGTTTACTTGAATGTAAATTGATTTCTCTCTATTTTCTTATATTGAAGTTTTTAAATCTAGTGTTATGGTAGAATTATTTATCGTAGAAGTCTTTAAAAGCCTTAGGTTTATGATGATTATATAGTGTGAGAGGGACATGTCGCGCCTCTACTTATTTGGTTTACTACATTTATTGAATTGTTTGGCTTATATTAGAATTGAAAGTGTGAACTAGTGACTTGAAATTGTTAACTTGTAATTTGAAATTGTGACTTGAAAATGGTTAAGTATAATAATATGAAATTATGAACTTGTGACTTAAAAATGATTAAACGTAGAGACTTGAAATTGTGAACTTATGACTTGAAAATGGTTAAGTGTAGTCATTTGAAATAATGAACTAACGACTTTAAAATGGTTAATTGTAGTGACTTGAATGTGTGAACTAGGAACTTGAAAATGGTCAAGTGTAGTCCCTTGAAAGTATGAACTAGGAACTTGACAATGGTTAAGTGTAGTCACTTGAAAATATGAATTTGTATTTTGAAAATGGTCTACTCACTTAAAAATGTGAACTAGTAACTTGAAAATGGTTAAGTGTACTCATTTAAAATAGTGAACTAATGACTTGAAAATGGTTAAGTTTAGCCACTTGAAATAGTGAACTAATACTTGAAAATGGTGTAGTCACTTGGGATAGTGAATAGTAACTTGGAAAAAGTTAAGTTCAGTCACTTGAAAATGTGAACTTGTGTTTTGAAAATGATTTAGTGTTGTCACTTGAAATAGTAAACTAATGACTTGAAAATGGTTAAGTATAGTGAATTGAAATCTAATGACTTGAAAATGGTTCAGTGTAGTCACTTGAAAATGTAAACTAATGACTTGAAAATGGCTAAGTGTAGTAATGTGAAATTGTGAATGTGTAACTTGAAAATGGTTGAACTTAGTGACTTGAAATTGTAAGCTTGTGTCATGAAAATGGTCGAGTGTAGTCATTTGAAATAGTGAACTAATGACTTTTAAATGGTTAAGTGTAGTGACTTAAAAGTGTGAACTAGGAACTTGAAAATTGTGTAGTCACTTGAAAATGTGAACTAGAAACTTGAAAATGGTTAAGTGTAGTCACTTGAAAATGTGAGCTTGTGTTTTCAAAATGATTAAGTGTATTCACTTGAAAATGGTTGTTAAGTGTAGTGACTTGAAAATGTAAATTAATGACTTGAAAATGATTGACTGACTTGAAAATGTGAATTTGTGACTTGAAAATGGTTAAGTGTAGTGACTTCAAAATGTGAATTAGAGACTTGAAAATGGTTGTGTAGTTAGTTAAAATGTGTACTAATGACTTAAAATTGGTTAAGTATAGTGACTTGAAAATGTGTGCTAATGAATTGAAAATTGTTAAGGTAGTGACTAGAAAATGTAAACTAATGATTTAAAAATGGTAAAATGTAGTTATGTGAAATGTGTTCTAATAACTTGAAAATGATTAAGTCTAGTTACTTCAAATGTTGATTAGTGACTTGAAAATGGTTAAGTGTAGTTAATTGAAATGTGAATTAGTTACTTGAAAATGATTAAGGGTAGTGACTTCAAAATGTTAATTAGTGACTTGAAAATGATTAATTGTAGTCACTAAAAGTGTTTACTAATGACATAAAAATAATTAAGTGTAGTGATTTGAAAATGTGTATAATGACTTGAAAATGGTTAAGATAGTGACTTGAAAATATTAACTAATGACTTAAAAATTGTTAAGTGTAGTTTCTTAAAATGTGTACTAATGACTTGAAAATGATAAAGTCTAGCTACTTGAAATGTGACTTATTGACTTTAAAATGGTTGTGTAACGACTTGAAAGGTGAATTAATGACTTGAAAATGGTTATGTGTAGTGACTTGAAATGTGAATTAGTGAGTTGAAAATGGTTGAATGTAGTTACTTAAAATGTGTATTAATGACTTGAAAATTTTTATGTGTAATGCCTTGAAATGCGAATTAGTGACTTGAAAATGATTAAGTATAGTTACTTGAAATGTGAATTAGTGAATTTAAAATAGTTAAGTGTAGTTAATTAAAATGCGTACTAGTGACTTGAAAATGGTCAAGTGTAGTGGCTTGAAATGCGAATTAGTGACTTGAAAATGGTTCAGTGTAGTTACTTGAAATGTGTATTAGTGAGTTGAAAACGGTTAAGTGCAGTGACTTGAAATTTGAATTGGTTACTTGAAAATGATTAAGTGTGGTTACTTGAAATGTGAATTAGTTACTTAAAATGGTTAAGGGTAGTGACTTAAAATGTCAATTAATGACTTAAAAATGGTTGTGTAGTTACTTAAAATATATACTAATGACTTGAAAATGACCAAGTGTAGTTACTTGAAATGTGAATAAGTGACTTAAAAATAGTTAAGTGATGTTACTTAAAATGTGTACTAATAACTTGAAAATGATTAAGTGTAGTTATTTGAAATGTGTACCAATGACTTGATAATGATTAAGGTAGTGACTTGAAATATGAATTGGTGACTTGAAAATGGCTTAAGTGTAGTCAGTTGAAATGTGTACTAATGACTTGTAAATGGTGAAGTTAGTGACTTGAAAATGATTAAGGGTGGTGACTAGAAATGTGAATTAGTGACTTGAAAATAGTTAAGTGTAGTTACTTGAATGTGAATTAGTGACTTGAAAATGGTTTAGTGTAGTTACTTGAAATGTGAATTAGTTATTTGAAAATGGTTAAAGGTAGTGACTTGAAATGTGAACTGGATAATTGAAAATGGTTAAGATCGTGACTTGAAATGTGAATTACTGACTTGAAAATGGTTGAGTGTAGTTACTTAAAATGTGTACTAATGATTTAAAAATGGTTAAGTGTAGTTACTTGAAATGTGAACTAAGACTGCAAAATTGTTAAATGTAGTGATTTAAAAATGATTAAGTGTAGTAACTTGAAATGCAAATTAGTGACTTGAAAATGGTTAAATGTAGTTACCTAAAATGTTTGCTAGTGACTTAAACTAATGGAGATTGTGATTGCTTTTGCAGATGGAGTCTAATTATAGTTGGATATATCAACAAAATAATGATAATAAAGTGGGCATGAGGGAGGAATATATGGAAGGTGTCAATCAAATTATTGAACATGCCAAGACACTTGATGATTGGTCAATTTTTAGATTAATTTGCTGAGAGGGCGAGGAAGAAAATAGAGGAAACTGTTTCGCGAATGAAAATGATGCGGGAGCAAATTAATAGTTTTCTTCATTCTCTATGAATTCTTCTTTGTGTCCCGATAATGCAGCTCGGGCTACGAGGGGCCTAATCCCACTTGACGATTATAATACAGAGGAAGAGAAAGAGGATGGGGATGAGGATGAGGATGAGGATGAGTTTTAGCTTACTCTTTTATATGTTTTGGTGGTTTGTAGTTTATTTTTTATTTTTAAACTTTGATGTTTGAGTCTTTTGATTTTAATGTTTAAATGTTTGGATTTGGATGGTTTAATTGTTGATTTTGATGTTTCAATGTTTTTATTTTGATGTTTGAATGGTTTATATCTCAATTGCTGGGCTTTAATATTTGTATATACCATGTTTATTTTGAAAATGCAGCATATAAGCTACAATTTTTTTTACAAGATCACCAAAAAAAAACTTCTACATGTGGTCGATTTTTTTAAAATAATGAGAAATACTGACCATTTGTCGTTGGTTTCTATAACATTTAACATAAAAACTGACAACTAGTGGTCGGTTTCTAGAAACTTATCAAAAAATTGACTACTTATGGTCGGTAAACTGTAAGCTTTTTGCAAAAATTAAAAAACCGACCACTTGTGGTTGATTTTATTAAAAAAATTATTAGATAATTAAAAAACGTCCATATGTGGTCTATTTTTACTAAAAAAAATTAAAATATTAAATAAAAATGACCACAAGTGGTTGGTTTCTAAGAAAATTAATTAAATAAATAAGTAAAAGCGACAGTCATTTTTTTTTTTACCAAAAATTAAATAACGTGGCTAGTTTTAATTAAAAAAAACTAGACAATTAAGAAGAAACGACCACAAATGATCAATTTAAAAAAAAAAGAAAAAAAAGAAGCTTAAAAAAAAAAAAAAGAAGCAATCACACGTGGTCGGTATCTGCAATAACAAATATAAATAAAAATATAAAAACGATGATACATTATGGTCAGAAATCTTAATGTTATTCTTTTAATATAAAGAAAATTACTATACAAATTTAGTTTTTAATAACTAATATCAATTTATAAATAAATATTTTTTCTTATAAACCAACCTAAAAAATTATTTGTAATAACTTGTGCACGGTTTTTCAAAAGCTACCACTATATTATAGCTTATGGTCGATTTTTCAAAAGCTACCACTATAGTATATCTTGTGGTAACGATTTTGTTACAAATTGCGTTCATTGATACAAATTGAATCATTCAAATACAAATGATATATTTGCATCAAACGATATATGTGTATTTGTATATGAAAGACTCAAGCACATACAAATTATGCATATACTTGTTAATATACAAAACAAATGAAAAGTTTGATACATTTGACAGAGAGATAAAAACATAAAATACAAAGAAAGAGAAAAAGAGGAGTGAAAATACAAAATACTAAAATGGGAAAAAGATTTGTATTCGTTGATATAAAAAGTGATACCGTGGGTATGGATTGTAACTTCTGAAATGTTGTTGAGCGCGCCTCCTTTTGCTAATCTTGTGGCTATTTTGTGTAAGTTTCTCATTATTAATTGTGCATTTTTCCATTTAGCATCTGCTAATTTTTACTTTTTCTATACATGTGAAATTTAATCCGGGTTCAAATGGACTGTGTCTTTTGCATTTCCTCAATGGGCCAAGAAGGCACATATCATCTTTAAGTCAAAAGCTTCAACCAAGATCCAATAAAAGGACTGATATACAGAAACGGGACTCGTATACATGAAATATACATGTGATATATAGCAACAAAGGAGGAAAGGAAAACTATTATACAGGTGGAAGAAAAAATATGCGATGGATAAAAAGTCGTGCACATGCTGATATACAGAAATATCGAAAGTTGTATACAAGAGTATACATTGTAGAAATGGCCAAAATAAGATCATAAAAAGAAGTAAAACTTACGTAAATCCCGACTAGTTTACCCATAATTACACTCTATACCAACTTTTTTAAAAATTTCATACAATCCTGATTTTTAGTTTTTCAAATACGTATTATTAAAAGAGATACACGATTCATGATACATCTTAAGAAACAACTAATTCGCTATAATTATAAAAAACAATGGTAATTAAGGCTTTAAGGAGTAATTTACTCTGCAGTCTTCTAATTAATAGCTAAATACCCCCCAAAAAAATTATTTCATTAATAATGCAAGTTTTTGAGATATTCTTCTCCATATTCAACTTCCGGATTCATTCTTTTTCTGTTTTTCTCTTTTTTTGTTGGTGCTATTTTTCTTTTTTCAACTATTTGCAATTAATATATCACTTTTATCAAGAGATATATATCATTATGAAAGATACATGTATCTATAACAAGAGATATATTTTTTAAAAGCCTATAAGAGATACATACTACATTATAACAATCTTATATGTATCTCTTACTGTACTAATATGAATGCCTCTTATATATGTTATACTGAAGTTATCTAACGAGAGATACATAAACTAGCTAATATAATGTACACAAAGATAGAAGATGATAAAACGTATCTGATGTATTTGACATCTTTGGACTTGGCATTTAATAATCTTATAACAAGAGATACATTTTTTAAAATATGTAAGAGATACATACTACATTATAACAATCTTATATGTATCTCTTACTGTACTAATATGAATGCCTCTTATATATGTTATACTGAAGTTATCTAACGAGAGATACATAAACTAGCTAATATAATGTACACAAAGATAGAAGATGATAAAACGTATCTGATGTATTTGACATCTTTGGACTTGGCATTTAATAATCTTATAACAAGAGATACATTTTTTAAAATATGTAAGAGATACATACTACATTATAACAATCTTATATGTATCTCTTGTTGTACTAATATGCATGACTCGTATACATGTTACTCTGAAGTTATCTAAGAGAGATACATAAAGTAGATATGCAATGTATACAGAGATGCAAGATGACAAAATGTATCTGATGTATTAAAATATGTATTTGACACATGTAATAATCACCAATTAACAATTGCAAATAAGAGATGTAATAATCATCATGTTTCGATCATCAAATAATCTCAACGATGATTCAATAAGATATCTCCCAAACATTAGAAATTAAGAATAGTTTATCTATATATAATGAAAACTAGCTATCTTGGTAAATTTCAAAATCAAATACGACTCTAGCCATTCTAAAATCAATTATCGATGCTCTAACGCAGTTTTTTGTTAGGTCATGGAAGAGAGAGAGGGCGGAAAAATGGGGAGGAGAAGGTTTTCTGAAAATATTTTGAAGGAGGAAGAGTTAAATATTAATGATATTAAATTGGTGAAGAGAAGATATTAAGATAGGTTTTTAGGGGCCAATAAATATATCCTAATTTTTAGGATAGAAATTATGTATCTAAAAATTTAAAGAAAGAGAATGTAAATAAGGAATATTTATAAATTTTAGTAAGTGAAGAGATTTTTAGTAATTTAGATATCTTAAGTTGTAGTTTTATAAAATTTTTCCTAAAAAGAAGCCTAAATTTGAACAAACTTCCTTGGGCCATAATAGGGGCCATACTTAAATTCCTTCTTTTGCTATAATTTATTTGTTATCATATGTTTGTAATTAACACTAATTATTTGTCTTAACTTAGATGAATCCTCAATTTATTTGTTAATATTCGGTTATAATGTGACATTATTTATCCAAATAATTGTCAAATGAATTTCTAGGCAAGCTTAAGCTTTAAAGACTAATTTGGGAATTATCTATATTCTTTCGTAGTTAGTAATTAGCTCGATATCGACGATAAGGAAGTTGGGTTGACAATTTAATTCAAAGTCTAATTTTTAATAAATTGATAAAGTTAGAATTATTTGGAAACTTCGATATTTAGTTTATTTTATTATTTGGAATAAATTAATTTTACAAGTCACAATACATTTTATTCTTTTCAAATAATTTCAAGATTTTTACAAGTAACTCAAAAGAATTTTCAAAATTAGCCAAATAGATTTTGAATTCGTCAGGAACCACACTTTGTCATTACTAGAAAGAACAAAAACATCGATCACAGAAATCCTACCAGTGTCGATCAAAAAATCGACCACCAATCCCTGGTAGGTTTATCAAAATAGATTTTATATATATATATATATATATATGTATGTGTGTGTGTATGTGTGTATATGTATATATGTATATGTATATATGTATGTATACATATATATATGTACATGTATATGTATATATGTATTTATATATATATTTATATATATATATATGTATGTATATGTATGCATGTATGTATATGTATATGTATGTAATGTATATGTATGTATGTATGTATATATATATGTATGTATGTATATGTATATGTATATGTATATGTATATGTATGTATGTATGCATGTATGTATATGTATATTTATAAGAAAAAGGCATCGTTTTCACCCTAAACTATATAAGAAAAGTCTAAGCCACACCTAAACTATCTAAGTGACCTATTACACACCTAAACTATATAAAAGTGATATTATTACCTCCCCGCGACACTAATTCTATGGCGCGTTTCTTACACTTGTTTTAGGCGCGTCCAGCCTTTTAAATAACAAAAGTAAATATCTAAAAACATTAAAGTTACATCACTTTTAATTCCCAATGGATCTATTCTTATTTAATCCAATTTGGGGCTCAAAACTAAGAACCCTAATTCCCAAATTTGTGTTTCAAAATCGAAATTGAAGATCATTTGTATGAAGAATTGGTAACTAAATCTTTTTAATCCTTCGATTTCTTGCTATATTGATGATTATTTTGTCTTAATTTTGTTGCCATTTTGATAATTTTTTATTTTCCTCAAGTGTTTGTTCAACCTCTCTTGAAACTTGTTTTCTTAATCAAGGTACTTTAATGGCTACGATAAGTTTGAGTAGACTTTGTAAGCAAGAAGAAGATAATGAGTTGGACGAGGTTTGATGCAAACATAGACATCTTTTTCCTTTGATGACTTCATGGACTTCATGAAATTCGGGTAGACGATTTGGACTTGTCCTTACTATGGGATAAGTGAGTTTTTCCTTCAAACATTGATCTTGAATAGTGTATATGAATCTAATTGCTTTCATTTTAGAATATTAGATCATGAGATTTTTGGCTTTGGAAGGATGATTATATTGATGAGCGATCCAAATTTGTTATTCCTAAATTGTTGGGAAGAATTGGGGAGCTTGAGAAAAAAGTTAAATCTTCGACAAATTGTGCATTTTATGAACATAAAATAGTTGATGACAAGACTACTAGGAAATCCAAATATGTGGAGAGCAAAATAGACATGAACAAAATAGAGTTGCAAATGGACAATTTTCAAGATGATTTCAAGATGATGAAGGCAAATGAGAAGAAATGAAAGATCAAGTTGGCTAAGTCTAAGAAAAGGAAAAAAAACTTTGGAATACTCTTATTTGTGTATATATTTTAGGTGTTAGTTTTCTATTTCAATTGATGTTCTTGAAAGGAGTTCCAAGAAGGTTGCCCTAAACTAAGTTGCTTTGTTTTTGTTATATTTTAAGGGGTTGAAATTTGTATCAATTATTAGGTGTTACCTTAGACAAAACTGCCAAGTTGTGTAATTAAATTATTGTGTAATGAAATTGTAAGGTTGAACTTGATAGTTTTGGCTTTGTTTTCTGTAGTTCTTTGTGTTGCAATTTGTATACAACATTACTGGTTTAGGAAAACATCTCTAACAACACACATTTAAGGTTGTATACAAATTGTAATGTTGTATACACAAATATTACATTTCTCACAACACAAATTTAGTATTAATAAATACAGTCACAGCTGCTGCACAAGCATAAACAAAAATTGTAATATTACTTACACAACCTAAAACCAGTAAACTACATCTCTCACAACACAAATTTAACATTAATAAATGCAGTCACAGCTACTGCACAAGCACAAACACAAATTTCAGCAACAATAAACTTACAACTGCACAATCATTAACCAAAAATGAGTGTAATTACATCTTATTGACAAATATATTTATAAAAAAATTAGTATTGTTAAACTAATTACAGTTACAAAATGCAGTCAAAGTTTCCACCAATAAATTATTGTTAAAGCAGCCACAGTTGCCAACATCAGTGAACTATCAAAAAACAGTCTTAAATACAGTCACAGTTGCCAACCCAGCTACAAATATTAATGAATTATCAAAAACATATCTAACTGCAGTCACAACTGTCAACATTTGAACAATGAAAACTATCAGTCTACACCAACTACTTATAGAGATTGAACATTGGAGTTTTCTTGACTCAAGTGTGCAGCCTTGGACCTTGTTTCCATTTATTTTTTGCCTCTCATTTCTTTTCATTGCCTGGAGGTCATAGCTTTTTTTTCTTTTCATTTTACACCAGTTTTGGGTGTATATTCGAGATTTTCAGTCATAATTGCTAAAGATTTGGCAGTTTGAATCTCTCATTAGGCATTCCCGGCTGCTCAAATGAAAAAAGTGTTAACATTTATATAAATTGTAGTATATAAAATTTAGATAGTAAAGGGACTAATAACATGCTTACTAGATACTACAATTCATCAAATTACAGGAATATTGTATTCACCATTCAGCTATAGCTAACTGATTGACATAATTAACAGTAACGTGGCCTTGACTATACGAGCAAATTCACTTGCACAAAAGAAGAAAATCAAATACTAGAACAAAAATCAGTAACAAATCCTAAAACTAATGTAAATTTTTAGGATCAGAATTAAAGCCTACTGACCAAATTCTTGTTGAGGGAAAAGGAACTGTTGTCATAAAGAAATTTCAGATGTTCTTTATGTACCTGATATTTGTCAAAACTTATTGAGTATTTGTCAGTTGGTAGAAAAAGGAGACAAAGTATCCTTTGAGGATAAACATTGCTTCATCAATGATGGTGCTGGAAAAGAAGTTTTAAACATTAAGATGAAAGGTAAACATTTCTTGTTTGATCCAACAGAAGATGTTTCTATAGAACATGAAAAAAATCATAGGCTGGAAAAATTAGAAGATAATCCTCTAATTGAAAAAGCACAAGCAATATGTGAACCTGCTGGGTTTAAAGGAGCTTTCAATGTCCTTAAAAGAATTGAAGCTAAGAAGAAGTTATATATGTTTCAGAAAAATAAAAGGGGTAAGTTTAAATTCAAGATGCAACAAAAATAAGAAGGCACACAAAAGGATTTAATAGTCAAGGGTTGCATTCAAGATGACAAGTGAATTTAGTTCACTACAAGCCAAAAGATAGATTGCAGATTTATTCCCAAGGTCACTTTAGGTTATCAAGTACGGAGATCCCAAGATAGAAGATCAAAATTTTGCAGTTACTAAAGCAAGAAGGAGTGTTAAAAGTTTCCTTAAGGAATAATGCACGAGATTTATTTTTGATTTTCTCCCTTTTTTCATACAAATCCTATTCAAATTGAGATTCCTATTTGTTATAGGAGACTGATTAGTTATTATTTTTGGTAGCAAATAGGATCTCTTTTATGGAAAGTTTAATTTATTTTTGGTTGTAATAGCACTATTTAAGGAGGATTTGATGATCAATAATATGTAGCTTTTATCATAAAATAAAGATAAACTTCTCTGCGCCTCTCTCTTCTAATTCATCTGGATTTTCAGTTTTTAACTGTATTAAAACCAACGCCAATTTTAACTTCTATCCTATTTCTACTCTTCTTTCATCTGAAGATACTTATGTTGCCAAAATTACATCTCCTAAAAAGTATAATGCAGTCATTGTCAAATAAAGAACCCAACAAATGATGGGGTCAAACTATAATACCCCGACCTTTTCTTAAGCCTAAATCTGTCTTTTGAGTGGATATGTATGACTTCCAAAGTGATTGATGTTTCAAACATGCAGTATTTCTCTAATTTATACTTTTTTCATGTAGAGCATTGAATAAGATTTTCATCGATACCAATTTCATTGAAATCCGACTTCGGACGAGGGAGTTATAGCTGTTTTACTCAGTGATATCGGATTGCCCAGGTCTGACGGTCGACCTGGCGGACCATCAGGTCCTTTGTGGACCATTAAGTGTCCCATCAAGCCAAGGCAATGACCCCTCTTCCTGGTCACTGTGTGACGGCCAAGATGGTGGACCGTCAAGGGGTCTATCAAGTCGAGACAAAATGTCTCACTTCTGGCCCTCGAGTGACAGACGACTTGGTGGTCCATCAGTTTCCTGACGGACCGTCACTTCGACCATCACATTGAGGCATAATGGCCCAGATTTGACACTCGAGTGATGAACAACTTGGTGGACCGTCAGTTTCCTGACAGATCGTCACTTTGACTGTCACGTCGAGGCAGAACATTCCAGTTTTAGCACTCGAGTGACGGACGATCTGGTGGACCATCAGGAGACTTGACAAATCATCAGATCGATCGTTACAGGCCCCGATCTGTGAATTTTAGCTTTTTTAAAAGGGCATTTTGGACATTTCCGCTCCTTATTGCCTTATATATACATCAAAGTAGTAAAGAGAAGATCATTTTCTCCTATTTCTCTCCAATTTCTCCAAGAATTTTCTAGAAAACTAAGGTTTTCTCTCAACCCAAAAATCAAAACTCCTTCCAAGAAATTCAAGGATCTTCCATAGATTTCTCCAAGTTGTCCAAGAATTAAGCTCCCCTAGTCAAAGGCATCAAGGATCGTAGCTAAAAAATGTAAGGAAGAAGTTCCAAACAAGTTTCTACATCTCCAAAATTATAATCCAAGGTATGTGGGGCTTGAACAAGAACACTCCTTTCATTCTTGTGCCTAAAGATTTAGTTTCTATTATTGATTTACATGATTTTGCAAGTGGGTTTACACCCAAATTTCTTTATTTATGATTTATGAGATTTGAGTTGAATAAGTTTGATATTTATGATTATTTCACCATCATGTTTCTTAAATTGAGAATTTATTCCATGAGTTGCATATTGTCATTATGTATTGATGATTTTTAAGCGATTTAAGACAAGTATCATAAGTTATGCCTTTCCATGAGAAATTTGACTATTGAATATATATCGATATTTGAGATTGAAAGTCAAGAATGAGTCCTATGATGTTTCCTTGAAGCTTTTGATATTTGAAAATGATTCAAAAAGCAAATGTACTTGATGTTGAGAAAGATTGTGTTGAGTTGAGTTGAGTTAGGAATCCACAAGATGTTTATAATTTACAGATGAGATATATATTTATGTTTTGTTCTTTATAATAGACCCATGAGTTGATATTGATTAAGGTGGATTTCCTAATGCATTCTGAGCTAAGTCTGGGAGGAGTATTTAGCACCGAGCGGGAAATGTGGTATTATCCTAAAACTACGAGCCACCATAGGATTGATGTTGATAATTGTGGGCCAGAGGCCGAGTATGGGATTGTGATAACGAGATTGAGGTTGCACTCCCCGTCAAGAGTACGACACCCCCGCCAATGTGGGGTTCTCTCCTTAGGAGGGCAAAACATTGGACTCCATGTGGCTCACATGGTGTAGTTATGTCGGTTATAAGAAACTCCCACGTCCATAATGATCTAAGTACCATGAGTTATCGAGTCACTCTAAGTCATGAGTCAAAGAGTTTGAGTTGAGTTAAATGATTTATGAGATTTATGAAGTATATGTTATTACTGATGACTTACGGAAATGATGTTTTAGATAATTCAAGCGAAGAGAGTTATTATTGTCAGCATGTATGATTTTATTATACATTTATGATATTATTTAAAATGTTGCATCCACCCTCACATACTCAGTACATTCCCAACTATTGACTCTCATACTCTTTTGTATTCTATATTTTCTCATGATATAGGTTCAGGTACTCAGTCTAAGCAGCGACAGTGATCTTTGAGTATCTTCATCTACATTTCTACGATTCGTGAGTCCTCATAGTTCGAGGACCTGTGTCTCCGATTTTGTCTTGTTAATAGATGGTTGTTTACTTTCAATTCAGTATGAGTCAGTTGGGGATCTGTCCCAATGGCTCCTCAGTGCTATGTAGTAGAGGCTTTGTCAAACTAGTGTACCAGCGTGTATAGAGATTTCAGTAATTTATTTGTACAGGGCAGTATTACTTCGTATTTCAGTATGTTCATGACATGGTTATTCCTTTGTATCTTAGCATAATTTGTGCTATAATGAGTTCTGAAAGTGATGGCAGACTTAGAGGGTTAGGTTGAGGCTACGGGTGGCCTTGAGCACCATGTGACGTCTCGGGATAGGTTCTTGGGGCGTTACACGAACCCACAAAGAATAGGATGTATCTCTGTCAAGAACGTACTAATGTAGTCGAAAAGTGAAGAAAGTAAATGGGGGGATTTTGTAATGACAGTAGTAGTAGTAGTAACAAATCTTGAACACTTTAGGTTGAAATCAGTATGAGACACACTAGAATTGTGTTCCCCCTGACTTTCTAACTCTGCAAACTTATCATGCTAGTCAGATTATCTCGGTGCCTTACAAGCATAATCTAACAAGTTATGTTTCACAAATCGTCTCATAACACATTTTGGTGAATTTCACTTAACTCCTCTCGATCTTAGAGTGTCACATTACTAACCCTTGTCCTAGATCATAGATTAACTATCTCCTCTCAATCTTAAGTTAATTAGATGAAGATTAGTATCTTAAATTACTATTGTAATATTCTTTTCTAATATCAACCTCTCTCTCGAGTTAGTATCAAATACATGTGGATTCGTAGAGTCTGCAATCACTAAGAAAGCAATCAATTTAAAGAAAACCATAATACTTGCATAAACACCGATCAAGAAAGATTTTGCACTTTCTCTACTATGTTATTCCATAAAGGTTCCCATAACCCTAATTAAGAGGTTTATCTGTTCATGTTTTCAAGAACACCTATCGAATTCATAATCGAAATCATATGAATAGTATCATAATAAATTAAGAATGGAAATTAGAATCTCAAATTAATCTCAAACAGTAAAAGTTAAGAACAAGAATTTAAAAATCAAAAGTGTACCTTAGAACTCAATGTAATGTTTTAAGTATGCAAAGTGAGTAAACTAATAACAAAACATCAATGGATTTTTTCTAGGATACCTCAAAAAATCTAAAAACTCTAACAAATAAAATAGGAAACAAAGTCGGCACCTTCTTAAGACCCCACTTATAGGCCATAGATACTACCTACGGGCCCTAGGTGAGTTCGTAGGTCTTAGAGAAAAATCTAGGCTTTAGATACCTACTTACGAGGGGTACCTATGGGGGACATAGGTACCATTTACGCCTCATAAGCAGGCCTTCGTAATTCTCAGAACCAAAATCAACTTTTAGAATCAACTTTCTACAACCTACTGACCTACTTACGATAGGCGTAAGTACCACTTATGGCCTGTGGGTGGGGTCCGTAAGTGTCTCCCAACTGCACTTCATCATCTTTTTCTCTTTTTCTACTCTAAAACCTATTTTCCTGTAAAACAAACAAAAAAACACATCACATCTAACAAAAGTACTTGCATAGTTTTCGATTTTAAGCATTGAAAGTATCATGAAATTATGGTACATCAACGCCCTTAACTTAGAACGTTTACGTGTCATCAGGAAACTAATACATAATAAAGCACACATGATGCTTAATTAAATGAAATCTAAGGCACCTACAATAGTCAACTCAATTTCAGCTAAAAACCTCTTACCCCCTCCTATTTCCACTTTTCAAAACCACTATGTGAATACATATAGCACAAGTGTATGACATCAAGGATTCAAGTAATGGCATTACATTAGCAACACAAAATCAAGTGTATATGCAATCTACACTACCCGAATAGATAAACAGTTTACAACATAACCCATATAACCTAATAGAAAAGATGTCCCAGTTCTCACAGTATGTAACACCTCGAAATTAGATCCTGAGACATCATACGGTGTTTAGGGGAACAAGTGACCCCAAGCTAACCCTCCTACCGACATAACTCATAAGCAACTGAATAAAATTCTTAAATCTATAGAAAATCACCAAAAACATAGCACTTCCCTGAACTTGATCAATACAAATATGAACTCTACACGATTACAACTCTACCTTTACAAAATGAATCTGAAACTGAATACATCAACTTCTTCTAACTGTCTATGAAGCCTCTACTGGTACTGACTTTAGATAGCCGGCTCATGACTTCCAACTATCTAAGCTCAATACAACTAAAATAAGAAAATACAATACTTCTCGAACTGTATAACTAATTCAAGCCCTGGAATTAAAAGGACTCACCACCTGCTGACTGGAAGCTGCAAACTGAGTGAATATGGTAGGCGCGCTACCACTTGTACCTACATTATGAGACAATGTCACACATAGACATATATATATGGGTCAGTACTTTGGGAATGTACTAAGTATGCGGGGGTGTATGCAACATTTTTAAATAATATCATGTGTAAAATAAAATCATGCAGGCTGACAATAATGACTCTCTTCGCTTGAATTAAACTGTAATATAGTTTCTCATAAATCGTCAATAGTAACACATGCGTCATAATCTCATAAATCATTGGAATCAACTCGAAACTCTTTAGCTCAAGACTTAGAGTGACTTGGTGACTCAAGAAACTTAGACTATTATGGACTTGGGAGTTTCTTATAACCGACATAAACCATGTGAGCTTACATGAAGTCCAACGTCTTGCCTATATTGGAGAGAGCTGTTCTATCCTTGCTATCGGACTAGAACCTTAGCTTTAGTGATCATTGTCTTGGCCTTTGGCCCTTAATATTTATCCTACGGTGGCACGTAGTTCTGGGGAGGTAGGATGCGTTGAACCCACACTTCCTGCTCGGTGCTAAATACTACTCCCAGACTCAATCTTAGAACGCATTAGGAATCCACCTTAAATAACTCAAGGGTCTACCATAGAGACCAAAATCATAAATATATCTCATCGGTAAATCATAAATAATTTGTGGATTCCTAACTTGGCTCAACTCAAAACAATCTTTCTTAACATCAAGTGGACTTGCTTATTAACTCATATCAAATGTCAAAACTTCAAGAAAGCATCACAAGATTCATTCTTGACTCTTAAACTCAAACGTCAATATATATATTCAATAATCAACTTCTCATGGAAAATCTTAAAATCATGACTTTTATCATTTATCACTTGGAAATCATCAATCCTAATTCATAGTAGCAATATACAATTCATAGCATAAGTTCTCAATTTAGGAAATAAAACAATGAAATAGTCATGCATATCAATCTTGAATAGCTCAATTCTAATAACTCAATCATAAAGTAATTTGGGTAAAAACCCACTTTGCACAATCATGAAATTCCAATAGTAAAAATCATTTCTTTGGGCACAAGAATGAAAGGATATTCTTGTTCAAGCCCCACATACCTTGATTATGATTTTTGAGATGAAGAAACTTGATTGGAACTTCTTTCTCTCACTTATGATCTAAGTTTCTTCATTCCTTGACTTAGATATCTTAAATCTTGAACCATTAAAGGTATTTACAGAAGGTTCTTGAATTTTCTTGGAGAAGATTGGAATTTCGGGTTGAGAGAAAACCCTAGCTTCTTGAATGTTCTTGGAAAGAAATTGGAGAAAAATGAATTTCTCTTCTCTACTTGGATATATATATAGAGGGTAAGAACGGGTGGAAAAGACCAAAATACCCTTGAGCTAATTCTAGAACTGGAGCCCAATTTTTGGCCCTGGCGCGACATGCCAGGATTGCGATCCTTCACTGGATTTGGATAATTCGGAAACTGCTCAGTGGCGTAATGCGGTGAAATCGTGTTGTCACCTTGGTTGTGACCTGGAAGGGCACGACGACGGGGTGGAATCACGTTGGTGCACTGGAATTTGATAATCCTAATGTTGAGCCTTAGCGCGATACGTCAATATTGCAGAGGCTTACTGGAAAATGACAATTGCCATTTTGGCTGGCTTCGCGATGCGCTAAAGTGCTAGGTGGCACCCCGTCTTATTAAAATAACTCTAACTCTTTACCCGAGTGTCAGATTTGGGCGAATTTTGTATCGATGGAAAGATTATTCAATGATCTACAGGACAAAAAGTCGAAATTAGGGAAATTCTAGACTGTTCAATTATCATTCACTTTGGAAGTCATTTCCATATACTCAAAATATGGATTTAGACTTAAGGAACGATCAGGGTATTACAATATCTCCCCCTTGGAAACATTAATCCTCGAATGTTGCTAGTTTGGCCAAGAATACAGAGAAAACTGGAGATACATAGCTGAAACAACTTGCTAATCTGAATCTATATCTTTTTAAACTTTGGAGTACTTCATTGAATATATAAACTCAAGATGAGAATAGCTATACCGCTGTGTCCAAATAGAATAGAGGACAGAAGTAATTCTCGACTGAGTCTGAGCTGATTTGCCTTCTGCTTATAATAAAAAGTGGGCTCATACTGAAAGTTTAGCATTCACTTGATGTGATCAGGGTGCAATCGTACTCATAGATTGTGAAGTGATAATTTATGCATGCATAAGTCATGAGAAACAAGGCTAAGATTATACAATGGGTATTACATTGTCTGGGCTAGAATACTTCGAAAATAAGGATCGTTCAATGAATGCTTACAGACTAAATCATAATTAGATATCCGAATCTGAAGTTGATGCCTAATACATATATTTGAACTGAATTCACAGATCTTGGGTGTGAGCAACTAGTTACCGGATTGACCATACTTATGAAACTTCGAGTAGTAAGACCAGGCTAGTTCAAAAAATGGAAAACCATAGAAACCTATGTGCCAAATTTTAAAACTGGGTTGCTGACTATGGAAACTGAATCGTACTAGATAGTTATACTTAAGTGGAGAATTTCTTCAACACCCTTCCAAGGAATTCTAATGGTATGAAGGAGCAAGGAACTTTAGGCAAGATCTAAACAAGACATCTGAATCAAAGATCATAGAATTGCCATAATCCCATAGCTTGGAACATAAACCTATAAATCATAAGTCGGGATAGAAATACTAGGACTCAAGCAATGCAACTCCTTACACTAAAACTTAACTACACTTCTCAAATGCTCTCTCAACTATTCTATACCCTTCTGATACTATACTTGATCGATACGACTGATAATCCTCACATGGCACTGATACTTCTATCTACTCATATCTCCTCGAACTAAACCCTCTCATCATCTTCATGCCTAACTTAGAACCACAAGATTCTCCACATGACAACATTCTGGATCATGGACTTCCACACATCTACATTTTTACAACTTCTTACTTCAAGAGTAATTCTCATTACCACTTCGATAACTCTAACCCTTCTAGTACTAGCCATTTACAAACGTGCAATGCATTTATCCGCATGTACACAAACACGACCTTTGATCCTATCTTCATAACCACATATGCATTCCTAATCAAACACTTGTAAGGCTTCATATCCTACACAAATGCTTCACTTTAATATTCCTTCAGACTCATGGAATTACACAAAAAGAACATACAACAATCTCCCCAATCATAACACATTAAACTTCGACTAACCATAACATGTGTCCAAAAACTTAGCCTCAATCTTATTTCACATTACCGCCTAGCCAAAGTAAGCATGCCACCCTCTATCGTTGATAAGGAAATATCTTCTCTCTCCCGTCTAGAAAAATATTCACCATCACTATCTTGATTAAGGAAAGATAACTAAAAGATTAGATCATGAGGATTTGACATATGAATAGATACTATAAATAACTTAACACTCAACTGAGTCTAGAGGAATAGAGGATTTAACATCATAAACTTATCAAAGAAATACGACCCGAGGACATGCGCGATATAAATCTGAATCTTTTTTATTGATCATTAGAAGCATACTTGAGTACTTGAACTGAACATACTACAAGGCTTGAGTACATGACTCATAAGCCGCATGGCCTAAATTTAGAACTCGCAACTTACAGAATGTAATTCCAACTGCTGAAAGATCTGAAGCTCCACATTTTTTTAGGAACTAAGAGAGGGCATGATTTTTTACGATATGCATGAGTTATGATCATGAAACTGAAACATAAAGCATGAGTAGTTATTGGGATAACTGAAAAATATCAAAATAAGAATGGGTTGAGCATTATTATTTCTCACTGCTACCTTACAACTTTCTGGTACATCTCTTAAAATCTAAAAGCTAAACTTGGTTACTCATCCTATCATCTCCACCTTAGACTTATGCCATCACTCTGAGTAGGTGAACCACTATATGCATGCTAGTCTAAACTGAAATCATTTTAATCTAGAGTCCAGGATATAATCAATACACAAGAACAATAGAATTTAATCTGAGTGACTACACCTGAAAACACACAACCACTTCCTTACACCACCGTCTGAGTTACATCCTATCCCTCTATACCTCCAATAATCATCATATGATACTTGCACGCTCACTAACTTCAAATTTGCAAGAGCATCCCCATAGTCAGAGTATACACCATCTAACGCTTCAACCCTTATTTCTATTAACTCAACTTCAGAATTTCAAATCTTAGATTCTAATGCTCAACTTGAATACTTCCCAACCTTTGACGGACCATACTACTACTATCATAGCCTACTAATGTCATACTTGTAAACTTATATTTCTAAAAAATGAGAATCAAAATCACATAAAAAGGCTCAACACTTTCAATCTAAACTCCTTAACTTAGCCATCAAGAAGATCGTTCATTACCTAACAAGTCTTTTCTCCACGTAGTAGCTCTACACCACATACAATGATCCTTGAAAATAATGCAGCCCCATAGCACCTTGGGCAAACTTCCTTATCATAGATACAATCTCTAACTTGACTACAAATCAACCAAACTTAAGTACTTACATACACTGTTTAAGCATATTAGGTCACTTCCCTATAACTGGTGCCATTAACCAAGAAATTGTCACATCCACCTTCATAGCCACCAATCATTTAAGCTTAATGCGTAGCACTCAATATAACTTACAACTCTACCTCAAACACAAAATTTTTCACTTGGAAACTATAAAACAAAACATCAATAAACACTAGCTTACTTAAACATCAGAACAACAATAATTAGTCATAATCCTATGGCCTATCTCATTTAAAATCCATCAACATGTCCTTCTTCTACCCATCATTACTATCTATCCTGCATACACAACTTAACTTAGTTCATAACTCTCTAAGCCTTAACTGAACTTCCTCTTGCAATCTCAAGAGCACCTAAGTTAACAACACTTATCCACTAAGTATCTTCATCCATAAGCTATACTTTTCTTGTGCAACACACACCATCAACAACTCTCTTCATACTTCAAGCAAACTATTATTTACCTTAATCAGTAACTCCTTCTCTTTCTTTCATGAACTGACGCACAAGGACATATCACTTCATCACTTACTCGATCATATGCAAAAAGGCTCGGTTATACATACTTTCAATAAATCACACTTACCACCCTTTTTTCCATTATACCTCTAAAATCAGTTCCAACCAGCAGAGAAAACAAGATGAATAACGAATCACTAGTGAATCAAAATAGGCCTCACTTGTCTTTAGTAGTCTTTGATTTTGTATTTTGTAAAAGAATTTGAGGTAGATAACAAAGCAATTATGCTTGCCCTTATTTTTATACCTTAGTTCTTCAGACAGTTGGACTAGGATCACCATAGAACTTTGCTCGGCTTGTAATGTAGGCTTGAGGGCTGGTATATGTAATGCCCCGAGTCTATACCCCGGACGCTACACGGTGCTCGTAATCCCAAAGGACCACAAGCTAACCCATGATTGGTACCTATTAAAATCACTAAATAGTAATACTATAATAATGCATAAATTAGGCAAAAATTGCCACAAGGTTTAAAATTGAAATCAAAATACTAAATACTAAAAATCAATACTGAAATCTGAATATCTGCCTGTAAATACTCTAGTCTGAAAGCCTCTAACTATCTGAAGGTGGATTGATGGGACAAGTCCCCAACTAACTCCAACTGTTGAAATACATATAACTAAAAATAATGAAATAACAATTCTATCCTTGAACTATGAGGACTTACCACTAAATTTGCTATTGATAATTTGGGCTGCTAAGTGCGGTCAAAAGGCCATGTGTCTAAGCCTATGATATAATGCATCACAGGGCAAAAGGAAGGTATACATCAGTACTTTAAATGTACTGATATGTTAAGTGAGGTAAGGCTGAATACATGGGTTCATATGCATGAATAATAACTGAATGAGTGGCATGAATATAACTGAATGAGAGTATATGTATATCTAAAATTACTGTAAATGTTGATTATGCAATGATATGTACATAACTACGCAGACTATAATTAAGATTATGCTAACACTGGGTACTGAATTCTGATAACTGAATGACTGATATCTGAGTTAAATGATACTAAATTACTGTATACTGAGTGACTATTTTTGATAGTCCTAATTTTGTAAAACTAAACTAACTTCTATACTGAGTTGGGTGACTGTATTTGACAGTCCTAATTCTGAAGAACTGAGATTTTATACTGATTTTGAAACTAAAACTGTGGAAGTGTTTATCTAACCGACATACCCCGAGTATGAGTGAGTTAGAGTCTAACCCATGCCCACAGTTGGAAGGGTGTTTGCACCTTGCCAAGGGATACTAACAATGGTTATGAGTTAACCCTCTCTGACAGGAAGCTCCTTTGTCAACCCTCGCTGGCAAGAAAATTTGTACGAAATATATCAACCCTAGTCTGGCAAGAAGAAATCTCAACCTATGCTGGCTACGTAGTTCTATAATGCAGAGATTGCTACTAAGGGTCAAACCATTTACTGATAGGAATGCCCCCATCCCTGGGTTCGCTCTGTGCTGATTCCTACTCTCAACTGAATAGACGCTGAAATGATTTCTAAACTGTACTAGGCTTGACTGAACTGTTACTGATCATACTATCTAATAAAACTAAACTGAGTTCACTGAGTTCTATTGACTAACTGAGTATGCTGAATTCTATTAATTGACTAAATATGCTGAGTTCTGCACTATCTTAGTACTATTGGATGTAACATTATTGAGACTATTCTAAAACTACTGTAAATCTAGGGAAACAACTAGATTATCAGGTATTAAATATCCCCAGGACTAGATAGCATTAATTGTAAAACATAGCACAATCTTGAAAACATAATAACTAGTTATTTTGCCACCATTCATTCATTGAGGCATTTTAACAAACACTTGCATGGCATAAACTTGTATACATGCTAACATGATACGATTTCATTACTCATATCACATGAACAATTCATCAAACACTTGGGGTGTACAATCTATGCACATAATAATGAACAACATGTAGGCATCATGATTACCAGTCTCAACTTACAAATTCATGGAGTTATTAACATAAATCTACATACCATTATATGCGTAAATTAATTTACATGAAACTTAAATTAAATCATGGATTAGAAACGCTAAAAAACATTATAATCATGAATACAATAAATTAAACATGAAACTCATGAAGGAAATCAACTTGTAATTTAAAAGGATTCATGAACTCCAAGGGTGAAAGGAAACCCTTGGATGAACACCTAACCTACCTGGTTGTTAATTCTCTGAAATTTGGGGAGAATTTCTTGAATCTTGAATCTTGACTTAGTAGCCCTAGGGTTTTGTGCCTGAGTAATTTTGAGAATAGAGAATGGATTTTGCATCTAAAGTGGCTTAATCTCCTGTTTTGGGGCTGAAATAAGGTGGGAAAAGACCTAATTACCCCTTTGGACATGGGTTTTTATTAACTAAAAATATGTCTAGTGACGCACAGACCAACGTACCGCATCAATGGCATCAACGCGATGACCAACGTGCCATATTGAGTGCACATTGGTTCACTGGAATTGCACTGAAAGCTTAGGAAAAATTATCTGTCGACGCGATGGGTGATGCAATGCATCGAGATCGCATCAACCCACTATTTTTGTCACCCAAACATGGTCCAAATGAGGTCTAAAAAATTCGGCACTCAGCTGTAGTGACCTACTGACATTTCTGATCATGAATTAACCTACAAATTCATATTTTAAGGTCATAAGGGTTGTAGAATAGGATCGCCAACTTATGAAGGCTAACATAGTTCTAAGTATAAACACTTAGCTGAAATTTCTAAGTTTGGGACCTCTTTTCAAGGTTTAACAGACTGAGTTAAGATTATAATTTTATGGGGTCTTATAATATCTCCCCTTTAGGAACATTCATCCCTGAATGAGACTGACTAAGCTGAGAATACTGATAGACTAAATTTATATATATACTAAACATGCACAACTGAATCATGATTACATGACTGAAAGTACTGATATACTGAGTTATCATACTGACATGCATAACTATAGCATGATTGAGTTCTGAAAACATGGCACATGACTGAGCAATTTCATGAAGGTATACATGATATGAGAATGCTATGCAACTGAACCAATACAGAGTTGTAAAGGTAATCTGAGAAAGGAACTGAATGAATTTAAGAAAAACTATTACCTTGAGCTGAGTCTGATTTTGAGAAGAAGAGGTAAGGATACTTGGTCCACATATCTACTTCTTCTTACCAAGTATCCCCCTTAATGAACTGATTTCGCCAAAGAACTTTGACTAAAGGAACTTCTTTGTTCCTCAGTCTACAAATCTAATGATCGAGAATTAGTACTAGGATCTCTTCATAAGAGAGGCTATTCTGGACATCAATGCCCTCTATCAGGAATACCATTGCTAGGTCACCTATGTACTTCTTGAGCAAAGAGACATGAAACATTGGGTGCATTAATGGCTGAGAATTTGGTAAGGACCGACATATCAGGGACTGAGCTTTCCCTTCTTGCCAAAACTGTTCACTCCTTTCACAGGAGAGATTTTCAAATACACATAATCCCCTATCTCAAACTTGAGATCCTTTCTTCCCGTACCTATATACAATTTCTGTCAGCTCTGAGCTGTCTTAAGCCTTTTCTTAATCAACTGGACTTTTTCTAAGATATCAAAACCAAGTTAGGCCCTACCATTGTGGCCTCACCCTCATTAAAACAACCAATGGGAGATCTACATCTTCTCCTATAGAGTGCCTCAAACGGAGCCATCTGAATACTGGAATGATAATTGTTATTATATGCAAACTTAATCAAAGGTAAGTGGTCCTCCCAACTACCTTTAAAGTCAATGGCACATTCTCTTAACATATCTTTTAGAGTCTGAATGGTCCTTTCTGTTTGACCATCTATCTGAGGGTGAAAGGCTATACTGAGGTGAACTTGGGTACCATAATCCTTTCGAAAGGTTTTCAAGAAATGAGAGGTAAACTGGGAACCTCTATATGAGATAATGGGCAATGGGACTTTGTGCAATCTGACCAACTCTCTAACATAGAGTTTGGCATAATCCTCAGCTGAATAAGAGGTATGAACTGGTAAGAAGTGAGCTAATTTGGTCATCCTGTCTATAGTGATCCAAATAGAATTGTGCTGACGACGAGTATGAGGCAAAACCATCACAAAGTCCATATTCACTTCCTCCCACTTCCACATAGGAATACTGAACTCCTGCATAGAACCACTAGGTTTCTGGTGCTCAATATTGACCTGCTGACATGTAGAGCACTTAGCTACAAACTCTAAAATGTCCCTCTTCATCCCACTCTACCAATAGATCTCCCACAAATCGCGATATATTTTAGTGGCCCCTGGATGAATAGAGTAACGCACACCATGCACTTCTGCAAGAATTTATTGCCTCAAGTTATCTACACCTGGCATGCATAGCCGACCGTGGTAATGCAATATACCATCTCCCCTTTGGGATAAAACCTCTACTTTCTGATCTCTGAATAACTCTTTCAACTTGACTAGACTGGGATATCTGTCCTACTTTTCATTCACTTCAGAAACCAGAGATGATTTTAAACTATTATGCACCTACACACTTCCCTCTGCTAAATCGACTAAGCAGACACCTAGTCGAGTAAGATGATGAAATTCCTAAATCGAGTAAGATGATGAAATTCCTGAACTAACTTTCTTTTACCATTATCCACGTGAGAAACACTACCTATAGACATCCTACTGAGAGCATCAGCCACTACATTGTCCTTGCCTGATTGATACAGAACATTCATGTCATAATTTTTCAATAACTCTAACCACCTTCTCTGGCCCAGGTTCAGATCTTTCTGAGAAAATACATACTACGATATTTTATGGTCTGTGAACACATCTAAATGTACCCCATACAAATAATGCCTCCAAATCTTTAAGGCAAATACAATAGCTGCTAACTTAAGATCATGAGTTGGATAATTGTTTTGATGAGGCTTAAGCTATCTAGGCTATGACCTTACCTCTCTGCATCAAAACAGACCCCAAACCAACTCTGGAAGCATTGAAATATACACAAAATCCATCTGAACCATTAGGTAAAGTCAAAATTGGGGTTGTAGTAAGGCGAGTCTTTAATTCCTGAAAACTCTTCTCATAAGAATCTGACCACTGGAACTTGACTTTCTTCTGAATCATTCTAGATATGGGGGATGCAATAGATGAGAATCCCTTGACAAACCGTCAGTAATAGCTAGCCAAACCCAAGAAACTCCTGATATCTATCAGAGAGATGGGTCTGGGCCAGTTTCTCACTACTTTGGTCTTTTAAGGATACGCTCTAATACCATCACCGAAAACTATATAGCCAAGGAAAGCTATTGATCTTAGCCAAAATTCATACTTATTGAATTTGGCGAACAATTAATGGGCTCTGAGAGTTTGTAACACTATTCTAAGATGGTCTGCATGATCATGTTCACTGTAGGAGTAGACAAGAATGTCATCAATAAAGACTATGATGATCATGTCCAAGTACTACTTGAACACGTGATTCATCAAGTACATTAAGGATGCTGGATCATTTGTAAGACCAAATAACATGACTAAGAATGCAAAGTGACCATACCCAGTTCTGTAAGCTATTTTCAGAATGTCACATTCTCTAACTCTGAGTTGATGATAGCTTGATCTAAGGTCTATCTTAGAAAAGTAGCTAGCACCCTGAAGTTGGTCAAATAAGTCATCGATTCTGGGAAGTGGATACTTGTTCTTGACCATGAATTTATTTAACTGACAGTAGTCAATACATATTCTAAGAGAACCGTCTTTCTTAAACACGAATAAAACTGGTGCACCCTAAGGGGATATGCTAGGTCTGATAAATCCCTTATCTAAGATATCCTTCAACTATTCTCTTAAATCTTTGAGTTCTGCTAGGAACATTCTGTATGGCAGAATAGAGATAGGCTGAGTATCTGAAAGAATGTCTATTCTAAAGTCAATTTCCTACTCAGGAGGGACTCCTAGAAGATCTTCGGGAAATATACCTGGGAATTCACATGCTATTGGAATTGAATTAAGATTAGGGGTTTCTGAACTAGAGTCTTAAACATGAACTAGATGATAGACACTTCCCTTAGATATCATTTTTCTTGCCCTAAGGTAAAAAAATAAGCTGACCCCTAAGTGCTGAAGTACTACCCCTCGATTCAAGGATAAGTTCATTCGGAAACTAAAAATGGACAATTCTGTTTCTGTAGTCAACTGAAGCATAGTATGAATGAAGCCAATCTATGCCGAGAATGATATCAAAATCGTCCATCTCTAATTCTCCTAGGTCTGCTGAAGTGGCTTTTTGAGATACTATAACTGGACAGTTCTAGTATACCCATCAGGCTATGATAGATTTACCCACTGGGTAGAGATTGAGAAGGGATCTGCTAGGATTTCAGAACTGACTCTAAAATTAATAGCTATATAAGGAAAAAAAGAAGCTCCTAGATCTAGCAAAGTATAAACGTGCAAATGATAAACTTGGAATGTACCAGTGACCATATCAGGAGAACTTTCCTGATCCTATCGGGACTGAAGTGCATAAAGCTTATTTGGTCGTTGCCCACTGGTGGCACTGGAAGTGGCACCCTATTAATTCGAGTGACCGGCCACACTTCTGGCAAAGAGGATTTATTTTGGCACTACTAACACAACCCTGGGGTTTAGGGCCTGGTGCCCTATCTTTATTGCCGTCTCTGAATTTTGGCACTAGAGAACTGGCTAAGGATGGAGCTAGAACAGAAGATTTCAGGCAGAATTGAGAATAACTCCCACCCACTGACTTAGGCTGAGTGAAGTTGAAGCTACCTATTCTAGCTATCTTTTTCTCCCTCTCCATCTCCTTATTCTTAGCCTTCTCTATCTACTGAGCATGGACCATAAGACTATATATGTCCATCTCCTTAATCAGCATTGTGTTCCTACACTTCTTGACCATACTATTAGACAGACTAGACACAAACTTACTCATCTTACATCTGCTATCTGCTACCACATAAAGAGCGTATCTGGCCAACTGAGTAAACTTGAGAGAATACTCTTTCACTATCATTCTTCCCTATTTCAGATTAATAAACTCCAAAACCTTAGATTCTCTCAACTCCAGTGGAAAGAACCTATCCAAAAAAGCAGTGGCAATCTCCTCCCATTCTACGGGCCATACATCTGTGGCCCTCTCTGTCTTTCACTACTTGAACCATGAGTGAGCCATATCCTACAACCGATATAAGGCCAACTCAGCACTTTTACTAGCTGTCACCCCCATAATATCTGTGACTTTGTACACCTAATCAGGGAATTCCTGTGGGTCCTTCTTTGACTTAGACCCAGTAATTGCTGGAGGGGTCCTCTTTTGACTTAGACCCGGTAAAGGCTGGAGGGTTCATTCGGGTGAAGTCCCAAATCCTAGATGCAGTAGTATTGGCAACTAGGTTAGCCAGAACAGAAGATGGGCATTCATTCTAGGCTACCATAGAATGAGATAGAGTGGTAAAAGTGGCTCTAAATTCTGCGTGAGAAACGTGATCTTCCAAGATATCTGGATAGACAGGCAGAGGTGCTGGCTGATTTCTTATTCTGTTTCTCTTTTTTTGGGAGGCATGTTATATAAAAAAGTAAGAAAAGGATTAGACTGAGAGTGTAACTGGATCTCATACTCACTCGCACGATATGAATACTGAAAGAAGGGAAAGTTTTCCTAAAACACCTCATAGCTCATTGTTCATAAGTATGGGGCGCTACACACCCGTGCACAAGACTATACTAGATACGACTTTCAAAATTACTAGGACTCTGTTGAACCTTTGGCTCTGATATCAAGTTTAAATGCCCCGAGTCTGTACCCAGGACACTACACGGTGCTCATAGTCCTGAATGACCACAACCTAATCCATGACTTGTACCTATTGAAATCATTGAATAGTAATATTGTAATAATGCAAAAATTAGGTGGAAATTTCCTTAAGGTTCAAAATTGAAATCAAAATACTGTATACTAAAAAATTAATACTAAAATCTAAACATCTGCCTGTAAATACTCTAGTCTGAAAGCCTCTGACTGTCGGAAGGTAGAGTTGATGGGACAAGTCCCCAACTAACTCCAACTACTAAAATGCTGATAACTGAAAATAATGAAATAACAACTCTATCCTTAAACTATGAGGACTTAACACTAAATCTGTTGTTGATAATTTAGGATGCTAAGTGCAGTCAGGAGCCCGTGCATCTGAACCAATGATATAATACATCATATCATAAAAGAAAGGTATGCATTAGTACTTTGAATGTATTGGTATGCTAAGTGAGGTAAGGCTGAATACATGGGTTCATATACATGAACAATAACTGACTGAGTGGTAGGTATATTACTGAATGAGAGTACATGTATATCTAAAATTACTGTATGTGTTGATTATGCAATGATATACACATAACTACATAGACTGTAATTGAGATCATGTTAACACCAGGTACTAAATTCTGATAACTAAATAACTGATATCTAATTTTAATGATACTGAATTACTGTATACTGAGTGACTGTTTTTAATAGTCCTAATTTTGTAGAACTAAACTGAGTTCTGTACTGAGCTGGGTGACTGTATCTGACAGTCCTGATTCTAAAACTAAACTGAGATTTTATATTGAGTCTGAAACTAAAATTGTGGGAATATTCATCTAACCGACATACCCCGAGTATGACTGAGTTAGGGTCTAACCTGTGACCCTAGTTGGAAGGGTGTTAACACCTTTTCAAGGGATACTAACAATGGCTATGAGTTAACTCTCTCTAATAGAAAGCTCTTTCATTCACCCTAGCTGGTAGGAAAATGCATATGAGATATATCAACCCTAGTCTTGCAGGAAGACATCTCAACCTACGTTGGTTATGTAGTTCAGTAACGCAAGAATTGCTACTAAGGGTCAAACCTTCTACTGACAGGAATTCCCCCATCCCTAGGTTCGCTCAGTGCTAATTCCTACTCCCAACTGAATAAACACTTACATGATTTCTAGATTGTACTAGGCTTCACTGAACTGTTACTGATCATACTGTATAACTGAACTGAACTGAGTTCACTGATTTCTATTGACCGACTAAGTACGCTGAATTCTGTTAACTAACTGAATACACTGAGTTTTGTAATTTTCTGAGTACTACTAGACGTAACATTACTGAGACTATTTTGAAACTACTATAAATCTAGGTAAAGAACTAGATTTTTGGGTATCAAATACCCCCAGGACTAGATAGCATAAATTGTAAAACATAACACAATCTTGAAAGCATGATAACTAGTTCTTTTGCCACCATTCATTCATTGAGGCATTTTAATAAACACTTGCACGACATGAACTTGTATACATGCTAACATGATATGATTTCATTTCTTATCTCACATGAATAATTCATAAAACACTTGGAGAGCACAATCTATGCACATAATGATGAACAACATATAGGCATCATGATTATCAGTCTCAACTTACAAATTCATAGGGTTTTTAACATAAATCCATATACCATTACATGCGTAAATTAATTTACATGAAACTTGAATTAAATCATGGATTATAAACCCCAAAGAACATTATAATAATGATACAATCAATTCAATATGAAACTCATGGAAGAACTCAACCTGTAATTTAAAAAGATTCTTGAACTCCAAGGGTGAAAGGAAACCCTTGGATGAACACCTAACCTACCTGATTGTTAATTTTATGAAAGTTGTGAAGAATTTCTCGAAGCTTGAATCTAGAATTAGAAGCCCTATGGTTTTGGTCTTGAGTAATTTTGAGAATAAAGAATGGGTTTTGCCTCTATAGTGGCTTAATCTCATGTTTTGGGGCTAAAATAAATTAGGAAAAAACCCAATTACCCCTACGGATGCAGGATTTTAATGACTGAAAATGTGCCCAGTAACACGTCGCATCAATGGCATCAACGCGATGGCCAATGCACCGCGTTGAGTTCACGTTGGTTCATTTGAATTACACTGAAAGCTGGGAAACAATTATCTGTTGACATGAAGGGCGACACGATACATCGAGATCACGTTGACCCACTGGTTTGGTTAACCAAACATGGTTCAAGCAAAATTTGAAAAATCCAAAACTCACTCAAAGTGACCTACTGACTTTCCTGATCATGAATCAACCTAAAAATTGATATTTTAAGGTCATAAGGGTTATAAAATAGGATCGTAAACTTGTGAAGGGTAAAATAATTCTAAGTACAAACACTTAGCTAAAATTTCTAAGTGTGGGACCTCTTTTCAAGCTTTAACGGACTGAGTTAAGCTTAGAATTTTGCGGGGTCTTACAGTATGGTATATTTGGGTTACAGTGACTCACCCTCTTTGACATCACAATTATATTTTGGCTCCACTTCTCAACCATTTTCTTATATTCCTCCGTTTTCCTCCTTTATCGTTTTTTTAGATTGGGTGTGGTTTTCTTTTTGCTTTTATTTTAATTTATTCTCTTTTCTTTTCAAGTTTTTTATTTTTTTTCTCCCTTTTTTTCTACCACACTCAACCTTACTTTCTTTTTCATTTACATTAAACACCCTTCAACAAACTAATTTTAACTGTGCGTCTTATGATAGTCACCAATGCGTGTAATACCCCATACTTTGTTCTAGCTTGAAATCATCCCAAGAATGTTAGAAACTAACTTTGAAATATGAATCCATTTTTATACACGTGGAATTTTTAAGATTTTCACATTTTATCATGTGAGAAATTGAATTAGCTTTCCAACGATACCAATTTCGTTTAAATCCGATATCAGAGTGAAAAGTTATGGATGTTTTACTCAGAGCTGCTAGAATCACCCAGGTGCGATGGCCTGGTTGACGGACCATCGACCCAATGATGGACCATTACCTTGACCGTCTCCTTCACCGTCGTAGCTAAGCCAGTGCAGTAACCTTCTGGATAAAGTGCGATGGATAGGTTGACGGACTGTCAAACTTGCAATGGACCGTTGCCCAAGCCGTCGCTACTTAGGAAGTAAGTCCCTATCCAAGTCCACTTACGATGGTCAAAATGACGGACCATCAATCTAGCGACGGATTGTCGCAGGTTCTGTTTAGCAAATTTTTAAGCCGTTTTTAAAGGGACTTTTTGGTCTTTTACCACCCATTTATATACCTAGTAATATCCGACCAAGACTCATAATTTCATTATTCTTCCACAACATTAAAAATCAGGATTTTCTCTCTAAGAGCAATCCTCAAGAAAACAAAATCCAAATCTTCTTCAAGAACTAAGAGATTCAAATTCTTCAAGTTCAAGAACTTTAAGAAACTCACTACTAGGTATGCATAGTGTTCATTCATGGACTCCTTTCGTCCATGAAACCCAAGAATCTCTTTCCAAAGTTCAAGTGTATGGATATCTTTATGAATTTAATGTTGGGTTTGCTTTTATTCATGTTGATAATGACCAATTGAATTCTAATCCATATTGGATGATCAATTTTATGTGGAATTGATCAGTATAGGTGGAGATTCATGTGAACCTATGATTAAACCCTTGGATGATAAAATTAGAGTTGAATCATGATGTTTATTTATTGTATAATATTATCTACATATACTATGCTTACCATGTGTTTGATTAAATGCCTATGTGAAGGAAAAGTTCCCAACTAGTATGGTATTATGCAATCCTCATGTATGTAAAAGTTTATGAATATCACATGTTTGATGAAATGCCTCAATAAATGAATTATGGATTGTGATGTTGGTCATGTATTCAAGAAAGTCATGCTTTGCCAGTTTTTTTCCATCGAGTCTAGGGGGTACTTGTACCCGACAATTTAGCTATGTGCCTAGAGCCAGTGTCATGTTTTCATGATATGCTCAGTCAAGCCATGTTCAGTAGAATGCAGTTAGACATCTGACTCAGTAAAACTCAGAAATCCCAGTAATCTCAGAAAGCTCAGTAAGACAGAAATCTCAGTAATATTCTGTCAGTCAACAAAACTCAATTAATTCAGTTCAGTTTGGTTTAGTAATTCATGTACAGTGTCTATTTATATAGGAATAGAAATTATCACCGAGTGAACCCAAGGATGGGAACATATACTTTCAGATGAGGGTGTGATTCTTAAAAGTCATCCTTGCATTCAAAAACTATGTAGCCAGCATAGGTTGAGACATTAACACTAGCAGATAAGGGTTGATGAGGTGGATAAGCACTATCAGATGAAGGCCCCATTGTTCTCTTTTGGGGACACTGTCAGATGAGGTTCACTCACAGCTTATCCTTACCGGTGGCACAGTATTGACACACTTCTAATTAGGGTTACATATTTGACCCCTACTCAGCTATAATGCATTATTTGGGGCATGTCGGTTAGATAACTACTTCTCATATTTTTAGATAAAGAAATTAGGACTATCAAATAGAGTTATTCAGTCTCAGTAATAGAACTCAGATAGTTCTACAGAATTCAAGACTATCAGAAACAGTCAACTCAGAACAGTTTGAAACTTGGCTAGTTCCATCGAAATCAAGGCTTTCTGATATAGTCACTCATGTTATCAGTTGTATTAGTCATCAGAACTCAGTTAGCAGTCATGTTAGTTATCAGTAAATTCATGTTATCACGATCTCAGTTATAGTTACCATGTATTCATGCATGTATTCTCACATTCATATTAGTCAGTTAGTCAGTATTGTTCATGCATATGAACCCCATGCATTCATCCTACCTCACATGCATACTAGTACATTCAAAGTACTAACGCATTTGTGTTATGGTGTCTTATACCATAGGTTCAGAGATACGAGCTCCAAAGCATCATAGCGTTCCAGTCTCGGCAACCAGAGTTAGCAGTGAGTCCTCATCCTTCGAGGACATGATCATTACTATATTATCTCATTAATTAATTTATTAGTTCGAGTTAGTTGGGGACATGTCCTATCAACTCCTTATTCAGATAGTTCAATCAGTTAAAGGCTTTTCAGACTATCATGTTCAGATAGTTATTGCAATTGTTTTGGGTATTTCATACCCCATCCAGATGTTATATTTTTATTAGATATGTTACAGTTTTGAACCTTATGGTCTTTCAACCTTTATTTCTACAATTATTTAGTATATTATGCAGTGTTCAGGTATATATATCAGTCATGGGTTAGCTTGTGGTCTGTTGGGGTCATGAGCAGCTTGTAGTGTTCTAGGTACCAGATTTGGGGCGTTATAATGCGTCCTATGATATTCACCCTCAACTAAGGTAATTTGCCTATGATAATCAATTGGGAAGGTGAAAACAAGAAAATAGGTCAATGTATGCTCAAATCAGAGATCAAGGGACACTGATTAACATTTTGATGATTATTTGGGCTAAGAGTGGACTAAGTCAAAAATGGCCTATGATCATGTCCTAACCATCTATACTAAAACCTAGGCAAGACTAAATGGGCAAATTCTGGATTATATACATAAAGGGAATCTATGTAGATTCCTCACTCGCACATGGTACATGGTTATATCATCAACTACTATCTATCTAGTTCATGTAATGTGAATATATGATTATTTTGTCCCTAATCCTAATGCCATGACAAGATTCACATGATGGTCACATGGATATTTACATCACACAATTCACATAAATTTTGGAAGGATATCAATTTTTTTTTTCAAGAAACTTAGGAACAAATAAAATAGGTCAACTGTTCTTAGATTCTTTATTTTTCTCCTAATTAAACACAAAAAAAATATAACACATGTTATGACACAAACATAACCTAAATATGTCAGTTGTACTAGTATAACGCAACCGACAAAAAAACATATGGCAAGAAAAACCCTTAATTGTGGTTCAGCCCCACCCCCACTAATGACTATGCACTGAACCTAGTGTACAACTATAATATAGAAACAAGGGATGAAAACATACCTATGATGCTCTAGACATCCAAATCTAACTCGACCCTATCTGAGGCATCACGTGGCTGAACTAGAGGAGGTAGCGGTGGGGCATGTCTATGTGAGGATTTTTCTTCCACATCAGCACACCTTCGCTCATTAATCGAGCACTGAACAACCAAAACATGAAGGGACATTTTCAAGGTCTGTTGATAATGCAATGTCAAATCTTGTAACTCCTCTTCATGACCTCTCTTGGCCCAAAAAATTAGAGCTATATCATTATCTATAAATAGATCAAATACCATAGTAGGGTGTAAGGGTAATAGATGATAAAATATGGTATGAATAGAGGGACAATTGAAATATAGCTCTAAGCTAATGATCGTACCTCTAAGCGAAATGTAGCCATCTCTTCGTGTAGGCCCAACAAGTTTGATTCCTGGACCTTATGCAATTAGGAACTCATCTAAGTCTTAAAATTGTCTATACGGGCATGCAGATCTCTAGTGAACTCCTCCATGGATACCATTATCCTCCTCCCAAATCTAGCCTTAAAATCCTCTAAAGGGGTTTAGACCCATAACTGAATCTATTCGAATAACATAGCTAACTAAGTCTCTATCTGAGTGAGATGATTAGTCACCTTCTGCTACTGTTCAACTATTTTCTATAAAAACTCACATGACATACTAACCCAACCCAATAGCTATTGGGTATGGGGGAAAATTGGTATCCTCAAATGGTTTAGAAGTAGACATCGAGGCTGGTGCAAATGTGCCCGTGACCTCCTCAACAGGTGCTGTAGTAGTAGGATCAACTCTCTTACTATACATGTATATATAATATCTCACACTTGATGTGTAAGGATTGAGTTAGTTGTATCCTTAATCATACTAACATTTGTCATGCAGATCACCTCGATCCGCTGATCCAGCCTTGGAATTTGTAGAACTTAGGCCACATCACACAAATGTTGTATCAATCAAGGGAAGAAAAAGTTGGTGAACTCACTAAAATCTCTCTCATGGATCTTAAATTGAATCTATCTAGAGAAATCAATATCATACCACTGATCAAGATGGTAATCAACGCTGCTCTATCCTAGGTTAGAATATTATCCATAGATGTCAAACTCAATCTAGTCACACCACTACCCACCAAAACTTTGCTGCAAAGTGCATAGATGTTTTCTTGATCTCACTCTTTCCCTCAACCCATTGGGCATCAATGCCCAACTCTGTTATCTGTATGGCTATCTATCTTGATAAATCGGCTCTCAGAGCTCTGTACTCAACGTCCCTTATAGTATGCCTACTTCACGCTATCCTTATATGATAATCAAACTTAGGAATCATGGCCGACCCAAATAACACAATCAAACTATCACCTCAGAAATATTAGCTCTAAAGCCCTTGACAAGTGTGGTTTAGTTCGGGATGATCAACTCCTCTACCATAAACTGGGGTAACCTAGTATATCGATGATGAATAGAAGGCATAAAACTATTAAATAAGAGCTGAGTTGTATGAATTGGAAGGATGGGTCATCCACCCAAGCCTGTATCTCTAAAAAAAATTCTACAGGTCTGGAGCTCCTTACCCAGTCAACTCTATCTTAACCCCTATAATACGACATCGTGGTTGACCTTGCTCTATAATAAAACTATCTCTATCATAAAGTTATTACATCCCCTCTACACACCATTTTAGAGGAATCTTAGTTGTAGGTACTGTAGACATATATGTGAAGTTGGACACCTATGTAGTAGGTGGTGAAGTTGTAGGTTGACTACCCTGGGTTGATGATGATGAGATCTCCTATGGAACCAGAGTTGCATCGATGCCCTTATCAGACTAGGGTACAACTAAGCCTAATACAAACTCACTCTTGGCTTATCCGTATGTAGACTCCGACCTCTTCTAAGACTGGGAGCCAGTTGTATCCTCTTTCTCTCTATAACCTAAACTTAATACTAAATCAACCTTCTCTACTAAACTAGCATCTAAATCTTTCTCTCCCTCATTAGATTGGGAGGAGTGTGGTAGCAATATAGTGGCTGACTTTATCTATATCCTATACCAGATGAAGCATACTGGTGCTGGCTGTGGCCTTGCCTGTGGTGCATGTAGGGCCTATGGTGGTTGTGGTGGTTCAGGCTAAGATTCCAACTCATCAACAACTACTGAAGTTGCAGCCTACCTCTAAGAGTGGCCCTGTGTCTATTATGGGACCAATGGTGCACTATCTGAGTTCACGGGATACTCCTTAATGGAACCACTCTATTCAAGTGACTTATCACTTAACCGGGATTGAACTCCCTTCTTCTAAGCAGTTTTTGGTGTCATAGTACCTAAAAAAGAAGTTGTTAGTGATTGAAACACAATATCAAAACAAAAAATTTGATGATCCAAGGAAGGGGCTACCTATGATCCTTATCAATGGGCCGTGGGTAGTACTTACATGGGTTTTCGCTACCACACAAAGCCCTGAAGAATCATAGATTAAACTCTGATACCTACAAGGCCACCCATGGGCTCATAAGTAGTTGTGTAGGTGTAATGACCCTTTAGATCATTTTTTGTACTATCTGCTAATTTTGGTCATTAGATCTTTTCCATAGCTTCCTCAAGTCATTTATCACTTTCTAGAATTGATAGTTTGGTTACTAGGCAGTATATTTGGGTTTAGGACCAATTCCCCGTTTAAAAGTCTTTGCTAGTTCTGAATAACCATCGAGTAAAAACTTTAGTTAAACGACCTTGGATGCAAATTCCGACCATGCCAACATCTCCAGAATATTTTTTTAGGCTATAAATACCCTTGTTTTGGGTCCCAAGTCACCCGTGTTCATTTCGACCAATTGGTCGAAAAGTGAGAAAGTCGATAGACATGGATGTGGGGCCCATAATTGGTCTAAACGACCTTGGATAGAAAATCCAACTTCTCCAATGCGTTCGGAATGTCAAATTTAGTAGGTCTACTTAGTTTTTTTTGTGAAAAAAAAGTTTGAATGAGTACTGTTTGACCTCGCAAACCCGATTTAACCGCGACCAAGGTACTATAAATAGCCCCCTTAGTCACGAAATTGACCATTTTCACTCCTCTTTGAGCCCTAGAAGCCCTAGAATGATATATTAACTTCAAATTAATTCTTGAGGTGAGTTTAAAGCTTGATTAACCTATATTTTTGTGATTAACAATGGATCAAAGTTATGAATCCTTCCTTTTTCAAGCTTTAATTACTTTAATTTTGACCAAAACCCCAAATTTCTTGAGGGCTTAATTTTTGCCCAAATATTCTTGGTTTTCACCTAATTATTGAGGTTTATGATTTCCTAGTGGTGTGTGAACATTGGGTTGGTCTTGAAAACATATTTTTCATATGTGGGACCCACTTGCATTGTTTGGTGTCATTTTTGGACCCGGAGCACAATGGTGCAATATGGGTATCAAATTTCATATAATAATGTATAGATTATTTTTTTTATAGCTTGGCACCTTGAAGTAGCTTCTCGAGAAGAAAAAGCAAAGGTTTAGCAATTCGTGGGATTTCTTGGTATTTGAGGTAGGTTAGGCTTACTCCTTGTTAGATTGAGCTATGTTTTGATATAATTATGATATCTTGTTGTATTGGGATGTGTTTTAAGTATTAGATTGATGAATGCAAGACTTGGGTTAGTTGGACCAATTAAGCTATATGAATTTTTAAAGTTGGAAAGCTTGACTTGTTTCCCATTATATTAGGTGGAATAGACTTCATTAATCATGTTTAGGATGAGAATGCCTTAGAATACTCAACATTACATATAATTTTGTAGTTTCTCATACTTAGAGTAAATTGGTCTTAGTTTCTTATACTTGGTAAGGTTGCCTCGATTCCATTGGACTTATTAAAGGTGCTTGTGTAGAATATTTACCTTAGGTCTTATGGTGGCTTGTTATACATCTAAGAGTTGATTTAGATACCTTAGCCTAGTCTGACTTAGAATGCATTTTGGGGATTTAGATGTGGGATTGTTGACCCACCTTAAGACAAGACTTATGATTAGTTCCCTTGAACCCTTACGCCTAATAATTGACTAAAAAGTTCCCTTTTGAGGCAATATTGATGATTCTTGGTACTTGTTGATTATGTTGAATGACATTGAGAATGATGCCCAATAATTATGCCTTTGTATGACCTGTTGGATAAAGTTTATGTCAAGCTATTAATTAGGCTAATAAACGTGCTATTAAATGAGCCCTTGTCTATAATATGGCCTAAATCATAAATGAAATTATTGACCATGCTATGAATAAATTATGGATCATGTAATGTTTTAGTCACTATTAATACTAATTATGAAGTATCTTTATGCCAATAGTAGGCCAATAAATATGCTACTAACGGTCCATTGTTCATGATATTGCTTATGGTTATGCCCAAGCTCAAAATGACTAAATTATGGATTTTGTAATGAGGAGTCCTTGACTATACTCTCAATTAAGACATCATTTAGGCTAGTGTTCAGGCCGTTAACTATACTATTGCCCAAGTTATGATCATTCTTAATAATTATGCTAATAAATCATATTGGAAATCTTTTTTATATTTTATATTGGAAATGATAATTTTAATGGTGTTAGAAGGCATGCTTATTGACTATGCATAAAGATACTCTATAGATTATGTTGGACACATGTTATGCTTTGTCTAGTTACCCAACTAGTGATTATGTTAGAAAGCCTTCTTGTTGCTAATATTATGTGTCATGATACTAAGGGCTCTAAAAGGTATATTTATTGTCTACATGAGAAGCTATGTTGCTGACCATGTTGAATCCATTAATGCTTTGTAATATTCATGCTATATATATTCACATATTTGTAAATAATTTTTTCTCGATGATAAATGATGAGATATAAAGGTATGATCCTACTTCTCTTTTACTTTAGCCCTCGTAGGGCTTGCACTTTTCTTTAGCCTTCGTGGGGCTTGTGATTTATGATGTGTGAGCACATACTAAAATATTGGAGGATTTTAGCTGAGAATAATTGCAAAGTCTTAAGCAATTTTTGTCATTTTTGATTGTTTTCTCTTTGATATAGCAGTAAAAGTCAAGATGCATGAAAATACATGAAAGCTCCATCAAGAAGGATGATTTTTGGTGAAAGATGCAAGACATTAAGTTTTGAAGATTTCTTCTGACGACTTGGTCTGAAAAGCTATCAGATATGTGAAAAGATATTAGATAGGCAGAGAACAAGAGAATTAAAGATTTTCTGATGACATATCCTGATAAGATATCAGATCTCTGATAAGATGTCAAGCATGTCGTCACTCAGAAGAAGAAGGTAGAAATTGGAAGCAAGGTCTGACGACAAGTCTGATAACTTATCAGACTTGTGATAAGTCATCACACAGATCATCACACAGATGAAGAGAACCTGATGACATTCTCTGATAACTTATCAGATTTGTAATAAGTTATCAGACATGTAGTCACCTAAAAGAAAAACTCTTAATTCTTAATTTCGTATGTTTCTTAAGTCATAGATATAAATAGTAGCTTTTAGGGTTCATTAAGGGGCCGCATTATGTTGGACATCTTGAAATGGTTGGAACTCATTCCAAAGGCCAATTTACCTCTTTTTGGTTTCTTAACTTAGAATTCAATTTTCAATTCTTTGATATAGTTGTGGGATATTCTTCTTGAATTTGGGAAGAGAATTAATTTCTGACTACATCTTTGTAAGTTTAATCACTTTGAATTATTAATTCAGTTATTGCTATCACTTTCTCTTTCATGTGGAACTAAAACCCACAACTAGGGTTGTGGGATCTATGATTATTCCTCCATGGATTTAATAGTTGGCTAGGGTTTGAGTGATTGTGGGGATATCTTGATAATTCCTTTATTATGATTGTTATTTATTGGTTGCGAACAATAGATCCCATATTTTGATTTGATCGAATTGAGAAATAAACTAAAGGTAGCAAATTTTCAACAAGGATTTGGGAAGGTTAAGCTCTCATCTAATGATTAATGTTGTAACAAGATTGATCAACTCGAGATAAAATCAGTATGAATAGAATGCTTTCCTAAGTTCGAGAGAATTAAGGAGTTCAATATCTAGGTAGGTTAAGAAACACTTAGATGGACAGTCGAAACTAATAATTTGGTGTTTCCCATAAGTCACGAGAATCCAATACTACAACTATATTCAATGAAGGATTACTAATCATAGTGATCACAACCCTAGTTCCTCTCTATCATTGATTTAAACCTTTGAAATTTTAGTTTTGAGCTCTAAAGCAAATTAAAACTTTAACATTTGTTTGATCATTGAAAACCCCCATTTTATCTTTTCGTATCATTTGTTTAAATTTAACTTGTACCTTTAGTTTCAAACTAGTTTAATCGCCACTCACATTATTCCTTGTGGATTCGACCCCGACTCTAAAGTTGGATAAATATATTGACGACGACCGTCTTGCACTAAATTAACGTGTAAGTTGAGCGTTATCAAAAATGGCGCCGTTGCCGGGGAACGATTTGGCGTATTGAGTTGGTTTGGAATTTTAGTTTACTTGCTTGAATTCAGACTTGTAAATATTTTTTTAGTTTATATTTTTTATTTTCTTTTATTTTTATTTTTCTCACACTTTTCTTAAGATGTCAGTCTGGATAGATGGTTTTTTTAGTGATCACGATTCTTGTTATTATTGTGGGGGACCATATTTTGAGGCTTGCTGTCTAGATTTACTTGGAAGTACATGGAGGGACCTTCACAATATGATGCGGATACTGTCCTACTTACTGTAACTTGATGTTTGACTTGTGGTCAAAGTGATCATACTGAAGATATGTGTGCTGTCACGATTCAAGCTAACAAATTGATGAAATGAATTTTAGAGAATCAAGAACCACTGTGGGCATAGCTAAAAGAGTTACTACTCCCACCATGTTTACAGTGGCTAAAAAAAGAAGAATATGAGGGGGGCATTAGCCAATTTGAGGAGAAAACCAAAGAATTGCAACCACTCAATTGTCATCTTGATCTTGACACTGACATTGAGAAAGTGAATAAAAGTGATTATGTAGTAGATAGTGTAAATTTTGAAGTAGAGTTAGTTGGGCCTCACTCAAAGCATTTTCTCACATTATGTTTAGATGATATCTTGTCTGTGGAATCATCAAAATAGTGGAAGAGTGTGAAATAGGAAAAAAATCCTATATTATTTATTTTACACTTGATAAGCAACATAAAAACACACCTCACTTTAACGCCGAGTGGTTTACCACGCTCAATCCATTACTCGGCTTCTTAATTTTTGTACCACTCCCTATGATCGAGGCAAAAAAATAGACTCTAAGTTGGGGGTGAAATTCATATCCTTAAGGTGGAGGAAAAAGCTGAGTTGGGTCATGCCGCAACATTAAATCAGGCGCTGCTTGGGAGGCAACCCAAGGTATTTTGTTTTTGTATTCGTATTATGTGATTGACATCAGATCTTCGCATCCATGGTGCCACAGGTATTTTACTAACTCTCTTGTTTTGGTTTGACGCATTGGGGACATTGCATAGTTTAAGTTGAGGGTGGGGCTACTTGTAGGTGTTGATGTCCTCCTGGGGTTTTTATTGTCGTGCCTCTTTTCCCCAGCGTCTTGTTCCTAGTAGAGCCAGCATGTTTAGGCATATTGTGTTTGTTTTGTGATGTGTTGTGGTTAACTGGAGAAAAAATAAGTATTTAGGACAGTTGACATATTTTTGTTGATTTTTCTTTGAATAATAAATACCTCTCCAATTGTCTATCTGGTAACTCTGTGATGTGCATCTATATGTGACTACTGTGAATCTTTTTATGGCATTAGTACTAGGGACACGATAATCACTGCTAACAATTGTATGAACCGAATAGGTAGTTGCTTGTGATATACCTTTATGCCATGTGTGTGTGAGTTACTACCTAGTTCTCGTTGTGTGTTATATCCAAAACTTGCTCGGTTGGTCTTGCCTTTGCTGTAGGATAGCAGTTAGGAAAGGATCATAGGCCGTTGTTGATATTAGTCCACTTTTAGCCTAAATGACCTTCCATGTGTGAAAGATATCCCTTGATCCTGATTTTAAGCCTGATTGCCTATTTTTTTTATTATACCTATCACCTTTCTAGTTGTATCACAATGAACCTGTTTTGGCCCTGGTCCTCCTTAGATATTGTGCACTTTGACTTAGGCAAATAGCCTAAGTTGAGGGTGGCTATCATAGGGGTGCGTGATGTAAAGTGAGTACGAAGAAGGGTAATAAAAAAATATATGCAAGGCTGGGTATGTTAGAAAAAGAATGTGAAAAGAAAAGTTGTGAAAAAGAGAAAATGAATGAATAAAAAACTACACCCAGCTTGAATCTGCTTTAATCAAGAAAGGGAGAAATAAGGTAAATTTTGATAAGTGAGACCCCAAAAATAGTGTAGTGCCAAGGAGGCTTAGTTACCTTAAATATCCTTGTGTATCATATCAGCCCCATGCCTACATTACAAGCTAAAGAAAAGTCCTATAGTGATCCTAACTTAATTGTTTGAAAGCTTCGGTAATGAAAATAAGGGCAAGCTTATGGTATTTGGCATACATTGACTGGAACTTCTTTCTGAGAGCGAGTGTCTCTTAACCGTCCCCTCATTGACATAATTGATTTCATATATGAGTGAAAAGGGACTTCTTTGTTGTAAGGGCACATTGATTGCATTGCTAGCTGCTTAAATGTTTGGGTAATGTAATTTGTATATATGCATGGCTATTGTTGCTAATTTGATGTCATATCCTGATTCCCTTGTGTCATATTATTGATCTTCATTGATATACACAGTTGGGTTTAAAGTGATTGAAAATGAAGAGGGTAATATGTTTTGAGCTAAACTTGATAATCAACTGTCATAGGTATCTTATGTGTCTCTTGGTTAAACATGTAGTATAGTGTTTTAGTTGCTTGAGGACAATCAATTATTTTAAGTTGGGGGTGTTGATGTGTGAGCAGATGCTAACACATTTGAGGCTTTTAACTGAGAATAATTGCAAAGTCTTAAGAAACTTTTGTCATTTTTGATAGTTTTCTCTTTGATATTGCAATAAAAGTCAAGATGCATAAAAATACATGAAAGCTCCATCAAGAAGGATGATTTTTGGTGAAAGATGGAAGAAATTAACTTCTAAAGATTTCTTCTGAGGACTTGGTTTGATAAGCTATCAGATCTGTGATAAGCTATCAGACCATGTCGTCAGACATAGGTAGAGAACAAGAAGATTGAAGATTTTTTAATGACATATCCTGATAAGCTATCAAATCTCTAATAACATTCAGGCTTGTCGTCACTCAGAAACAGAAGGCAGAAATTGGATGCAAGGTCTAACGACAAGTCTGATAGCTTATCAGACTTGTGATAAGTCGTCACATAGGTCGTAAGACAGATGAAGAGGACCTACCGGCATTCTCTGATAACTTATCAGAATTGTGATAAGTTATCAGACATGTCGTCACCTAAAATAAAAATTTTTAATTCTTAATTTTGGATTTTTCTTAAGTCACGGATATAAATAGTAGCTTTTAGGGTTCATTGAGGGGCCACATCATCTTGGACATCTTGAAATGGATGGAACTCATTCCAAAGGCTAGTTTACCTCTTTTTGGTCTCTTAACTTAGAATTTAATTTTCAATTCTTTGATTTAGTTGTGGGATATTCTTCTTGAATTTGGGAAGAGAATCAATTTCTGACTACATCTTTTGTAAGTTTAATCACTTTGAATTATGAATTCAGTTTTGCTATCGTTTTCTCTTTCATGTGGAACTAAAACCCACAACTAGGGTTATGGGATCTATGATTATTCCTCCATGGATTTATTAGTTGGATAGGGTTTGAGTGATTGTGGGGACATATTGATAATTCTTTTGTTATGATTGTTGTTTATTTGTTGCAAACAATAGATCCCGCCTTATGTTGATTTGCTCGAACTGAGAAATAAACTAAAGGTAGCGAATTATCAATGAGGATTTGGGAAGGTTAAGCTCTCATCTAATGATTAATGCTATAACACGATTGATCAACTTAAGATAAAATCAGTCTAAATAGAATTCTTTTCTAAATTTGAGAGAATTGGGGAGTTCATCATCTAGGTAGGTTGAGAAACACTTAGATGGACTGCCAAAATTGATAATTTGGTGTTTTCCATAAGTTAAGAGAATCCAATACTACAAATATTATTTAATGAAGGATTATTAATCATAGTGATCACAACCCTTGTTCCTCTCTATTATTGATTTGAACCATTGAAATTTTATTTTTGAGCTCTGAAGCAAATTAAAACTTTAACATTTTTTTGATCATTGAAAACCCCCATTTTATCTTTTCGTATCATTTGTTTACCTTTAGTTTTAAACTATTTTAATCACCACTTACATTGTTCCTTGTTTATTCGATCCTGACTCCAAAGTTGGGTAAATATATTGACGACGACCGCCCTGCACTAAATTGACGTGTAAGTTGAGCGGTATCAATTTACTTTATCCCTTGTGGGTCTTGCACTTTACTTTAGCCCTTTTGGGGCTTGTTCTTTATTATTGATATTGACATTCTATTATGACGATATAATGATACACGATAAGGCCGGAGGATATGTTGATGATATTGATACCCGATTTGAATCCAGATGATATTTTAATGTTATTGATACCCAGTTTGAGTCTGGAGGATATGTTGATGATATTGATACTCGGTTTGAGTTCAGAGTATATTATGATGATAGATTGATGTCTTGCAAGGTCGGAGGATATTATGATGATATATTGATGTCCAAAAAGGCCGAACGATATTTTGATGATATATTAATGCCCGACAAAGTGGGAGTATATTATGATGATATATAGATACCTGGCAAGTATGAAGGATATTATGATGATATATTGATACCCAGTTCGAGTCCGTCGGATATTATGATGACATGATGATGCCCAAAAAGGCCAGAGGATATGATTATTGATGTGCCTATGTGTGAACCTTCCGGTTGAATCCAACTAGCCCTATGTATGGTATATATGTTTATTTATGTTTTTGTGTAGTTGGCTATAATAATGATATTAAAGGTGTCGATTATAGTCTTATAATAGGTTGAGGTATAAAGTGGTATAGTTATTAATTTAAGGTTGAAAGATGCTTAGTGGTGGATATTACTTAAGTGGCTCAAAGTGACTAGTGGATTTGTGAACCTAATGAAGTCCAAACAACACCTCCTATCAGATGATGACATAGTCGCTATCAAAATATAGTAATCCAACAAAGGTTGGGTTTGAATCCCAAGGGAACACGTGGCTTTGCAGATCTCGACAGTAGTAGACAATGGGCAGAACAATAAAAGTAAATAGGGGGTTTTATGTAGTAATCGCGAGCAAGTAACTATATTGACTTTGGCTATAATTAGTGTAGGTGAACTTTAGGATTGATTTTCCCTAGCTTATCAACTCTGTAGGCTTATCGTGTGTTATTGAACCAACCCAATACCTTGCATGCAGAATCGATAAGTTATGTACCTTCTACAGTTTTTTGGACGAGTAGAAGGATTTTACCCTTTACCTTTTAAGTCTCTGGATGTCGCCTTACTAACCTTTATCTTGATCCTAGTTAACTATTACCTTTTGAGTCTGTAGTTATTAGATGAAAGATAATGGTCATTCACTATATTCCATTGTAAGCAATGGATCGGCAATTAACCATTAATTACTATTTCCTTTAATTTTTCCTAGTCACTGCTCCTCTTTTGGAGTAAGCAACAATATCTAGGGGGATCTTAATATGTGCACCCATTAAGAAAACTATAATAATGGAGATAAATCAATGCATGCCATGGGTATTGATTCAGATCAACAATCGCACTCCCCTCTAATTCGTCAATCTACCAGGGTTTCCACAACTCTAGCTATGGGTTTTAGCCGCTCATGCTTATGAAACAATCAATAATATTCATATTCAAAACAATAGATGAAATCATAATAATAAGAAGTGTAAAAATCAACAATCGTAACTAGATTAATGAACCAAAGACAATACAAAAAAATCTCAAGATCAAAATTGAATCTTGGAATCAAAATATGTTTGTGAGTATTAAAAGAGCACAACTCCTACCAAAATGTATATATGGGGTATTTATAGTGCAAGAGGAAACCGTATAAACAAAGACGGAATGAAATATAACAAAAATGGGTCGTTGGCCACATACTCTCTATACCTGCATTCTGGCACCAGGAGCAAGTAGTCCCTGCTGTCCTGACACTGGACGTAGGTGTAGACGGCAGGTGTAATTCCTGGATCCTGGCTCTTAGGATTTCAACACCTGGCACTTGCTTTGTCTACCTACAGTCTGTAGGTCCTACATGCAGTCAGTAGGTTGCTTTGGTAGGTGCCGGGAGTCATCTTTTAAACTTTTTTTTTCACTTCTCGAACATGCTTTGATCATGAACAAGCGGAAAAACATCCCGAATATCCATAATTGCTCCAAAAAGTAGCCAAAACACCTTTTTCACCTTTTTCATGAACTTAGCATCCAAAACATGATTTCCTGCAAAACATACTTTAAAGGGATCATATCTAACAAAATAACCTCAGAAACTTGCATCTTTTTCTCATTTTAAGCAACGAAAGTGCTACATTTCTATAGCACAGCAACACCCTCAACCTAGAACGTTTAGTATATGAGTATTCAAAAGTCAATAAAGCAGTTAACCAAAATGAGGGAAGTATCGTTGATTGATTGTGTTGGTGACCCTGTAGGATATTCTGATGGGTGTTTTGATGAATTCTGAGTAGTCAAGATACCAACGTCGTGCTGCTACATTAAATCAAGAGTTGTATGGGAGGCAACCCATGAGCTTTTTGGTGAAGTCTGAGTAACCAACATAATTGTATCGTGCCGCGACGTTAAATCAAGTGTTAAGAGGGAGGTAACCCACTATATTAGTATTCACGTTTTGGTTGTTTTGTCCTTTTGTAGGTTTTTTTAGCATTTGGACCTTACCAGAAATATGATAAAAATTGCTACATTCTTCAATTTTTAGGTAGGGGGAATGTGTGATCAGCCTATCATGATCACAAGTCCCACATGGTAAGTTGAGTAATAAGTTAAAAAGTTGAAATTTTTAGGACAAAAATTGGCAAGTTATGGACTTTGGCGTCTAATTTTACTTTTGGGACCTGTAACTTAGGTTGCAGGACCATAAGTATCTGGAAAAATATGAAAGAGCCCAGTCCAAGGAGCAGAAAAATGACACAAATCTTTGGTCCAGCATCTGCGTCCATCACCTGTTAGCCATGGGAGGTACCTATGCCCAGAGCCAAACCGTGGGTGGTGGCCATAGGTACAAGCCGTAGCTAGGTCAGTTTATGGGCCAAATTTTTTATTTAAATTTTGGGCCCACCAATACCTGAATATAATATAAAATAGCCCCCCACCTATATAAAACAATTCTTACCCTCATTCTAATCCTCAAAGCTTCACTTTTTTCTTTGAATTCAAACTTCCCTGTTAAAACACAAACTAACCCCACACTTAAGTAAAGGCTAAATTGTCACTTGTTTAAGATACAAACTTGTTCCAATACACTAAAAACATGTTCACACTTTGGTTTTCTTGACTTCTTCATTATTGTCTTTCGGTTCATCATAAAAATGGTAACTTTCTCGGCCCCTAATGGTTATGTATTAATCTATCTATTATTTAAACAAGTTTATATGTGTATTCCATTGCAAAATACATAGAAACTATCATGTTTGTATATAGGACCCTTGAAGTAGCCTAAAAGCATAATGTAGGGCATTGTTTTGAAGAAAAATCTAAAGTTAAGACTCAATCGGTTATTGAACTTAATTGAATGAAAGTAATACCAATAGTTGACCATGTTTGTTTGCTTTGAAAGTTGTGATTTATGATATGCGAGTTTACATTGGACTTGTTGGGATCTCAAATAGGTCATAGGGGTGTGAAAATTGAGGAAATATTTGAACTTTTCAAATTTTGAGTTTTTCTTCAACTTTTGCCATCCCTCACTTTTGTTGTTGACTAACAACTGGTTATTAGGTACATATGGAACCTAAAGTAGTAAAGAATACGAAGGATGGTACTTTGAGGAGACGGGAATAGTCTCCCAATCTTAGCAATTCAGTGGAGGAGTACCCAAGGCAGCATCATAGAGACGCTATAATTGAGGTGATATGCAGAGTCACAAGAGGACAGACACGCTAGGCTGGTCAGTCAGCTATATCCCAGCCCAGGATAAAGTCAAATAGGATGTCACCACCATACACTCCTCTACCTGATGATGATGATGATGAGGAGAAGACAGAGTCAGAGTCAGGATCGAGGAGGGGTCCCAGGATTTATCCGATAAGGTAGAGCAGGAGGAGCCATCTGTGGTGCCTTATTCTAATGAGTGTACCTCTAGTTATGTACAGAAGATAGGTGATTCCCAGTATGAGAAGGGTAAAGAGCATCCTTCCCATTATGAGTCAGTATAGTAGAGTCCCACTCCTACACCTGCCTCAGATGCACCTCCCGAGGAGGGACATCAAAGGTGGTGTGTGTAAGGGATGGAAGAGATTTATGATATCAAAAGTTGTGTTTGGGAGGCAGTTAGGCCTATGAGATACATTTATAAGGAGCGTCAAATTGACCTATTGGGGCTAGATTAAGTACCATAGTTACGGGCATTATTTGATAGATATCAACTAAAATGGATAAATAAGCCACTCGGTTCCTACAATCCAGCTATAGTACAAGAATTTAATGCATCCTCCAGAGCTATAGTGATCATTCCTATACGAAGACATCTAGGACTGGTTAGATTTGTGAGGAAGACACAGCTTGATCATACACTGGTTAGAGGGGTCAGAGTTGACATATTAGTTGAGACTATCTACAGAGTTATCTTTGGCCCAGATTATATCACTCATGCATCTACAATTGAGTGCGACCAGAGACTGAGGATTACATATGATTTTCATATTATGTGGAAGGCTGAGCACAGATGTGAGAGGGTCGGGATGGCTAGGTGGCTAGGTAGTTATATTTAACATTTGGGTGATGTGACCCCATAGATTGAGAGGCATGATATTATTAAGAAGGGCCTATTAAAATTTGATGCCAAATTTTGGTGGTTGCTGATTAGATATAGACTGATACCTACTTCTTTGAATAATACATTGATGTGGGAGTGAATTGTACTGGTTGGTTGTATGAAGGCCGGTTATGCCATTAATTTTGTTGCTATCCTTAAGCATAAGTTACATGATAGAGCTTTTGGGGAGTTGGCTAATCTGCTATTTCCCTGCATGATTCAGAGGCTATTTCCGGAGGCTATGTGAAGAAGTAACCTGTGTCCCCAAAGGAATGAATCACATAGCATATGTCCTCATGCAAAGAAGTTGCCTACGAAGAAGTAGCCTGTGTCCTCATCACCTAGCCTCTAAATCATGCAAGGAAAGAGTAGATTAGCCAACTCCCTAAAGGCTCTGTCATGTAACTCATGCCTGAGGATAGCAATAAAATCAATAGAATAACTGGCCATCATACAAGCCACCAGTATAGCTCACTTCTATATCAATGTATTATTCAAAGTAGTGGGTATCAGTCTGTATCTAATCAGCAACCACCAGAATTTGGCCTCAGATAACAATAGGCCCTTCTTAATAACATCATGCTCCTAAATCCATGGGGTCACATCATCCAAATATGAAATATAACTGGCTATCCACCTAGACATATTGACCCTCTCACATTGGTGCTCAACCTTCCACATAATATGACAATCTTGTGCGATCCTCATCTATGGTCGCACTTAGATGTAGATGCAGGAGTAATATAATCTGGGCTGAAGCTAACTCTGTGGATAGTCTCTATTGATATGTCAACTCTGACCCCTCTAACTAGTGTATGATCAAGATGTGTCTGCCTAAAAAATCTAACCAGGCCTAGATATCTTCACATAGGAATGACTACCATAGCTCTGGAGGATGCATTGAATTTTTGTACCATAGCTGCACTATAGGAACCAAGTGGCCTAGTCATCCATTCTAGCTGATATCTATCAAATAATGCCCATAACTGTGGTACTTGATCTAGGCCCGATAGGTCAATCTGATTCTCCTTATAAATGTATATTATAGGCTTCCTACCTCCCAAACACGATTGTTGATATCATAAATCATTCACATCCCTTCTACATACAACCTCTGATGTCCCTCCTTGGGAGGTGTATTTGAGCCAGGTACAGAAGCGGGAATCTACTATGCTAACTCATCATAGGAAGATGCTCTATACTCTCCTCAGACTGGAAAGCACTTTTCTATTATACATGAGTAGTAGTAACCTCATTAGAATAAGGGACCATAAATGGCTCCTTCTACTCTACCTCATCAGGTAAATCCTAGGACCCCTCCTCAGACTGAGGGTGCAGCAATCTATAGAGTAGACTCAAACTCTATCTCCTCCTCCTCATTATCATTATTAGGTGGAGGAGTGTGTGGTGGTGATATTCTATCTGACTTTATCCTGGGATGAGCTATAGCTGACTAAGCATCCTGGCGAGTCTGTCCTCTTATGACTCTGCGTATCACCTCAGCTGCAGTGTTTCTACGATGCTTCCTTGGGTACTCCTTCACTGAACCACTAGGCTGGGGAGACTCTTCCCATCTCTTTGAAGTATCAAAATCCATCTACTTTACTTCTTGAGGTGCCATATATACCTAATAACCAGTTGTTAGTCTCTAACAAAAGTGAGGGATGGCAAAAGTTGAAGAAAAACTCAAAATTTAAAAAGTTCAAATTTTTCCTATGACCTATTTGAGATCCCAACAAGTCCAATGTACACTCAAATATCATAAATCATAGATTTCAAAGAAAACAAACATTCTCAACTAGTGGTATTACTTTTATTTAATCTAGTTCAACTTCCGATTGGGGCCTAACTTTAGATTTTTCTTCAAAATGAAGCCCTACATTATGCTTTTAGGCTACTTCAAGGCTCTTACATACAAGCATGATAGTTTTTATTTATTTTGCAATATAATACACATATCAACTTGTTTAAATAATAGAGGGATCAATACACAACCATTAGGGGTGGAGAAAGTTACCTTTTATATTATTAACCGAAAGAGAATAATGAAGAAGTCAAGTAAACCAAAGTTGGAATGTATTTTAGTGTATTGGAACAAGTTTGTATCTCAAACAAGTGTCAATTTATCCTTTACTTAAGTTTGGGGTTAGTTTGTGTTTTAACAGGGAAGTTTGAATTCAAAGAAAAAAGTGAAGTTTTGAGGATTAGAATGAGTTAGAATAAGGGTAAGAATTTTTTTATCGAATGAGGGTAAGAATGTTTTTATAGTTTGAATTCATAGACCCTGACTGTCATTGCTTGAAATTATATTTCTCATCCTTAAGCTGCAACATCCCAAATGGAGAAAAGAACCAGTTCAAGTATTTCTTGCACAACTTGTTCCATATAGTGATAGAGCCTCTTGGCAGTTCTCCTAACCATAAAGATGCTTCTCTTGTAAGTGAGAAGGGGAAAAACCTCAGTGTAAGTACTTTCTGATTTACCCCTAGATTTGGAAATAAACTACAGATCCCAAGGAAATTGGCAAGGTGCAAATTTGCACCATCTGTAGGCAGACCAACAAATACACCCTTCATATTTGGAAGTTGGATCATTGCGCTCTTGATATCAAACTTGATGCCTGGGGAAAAATAGGAGGAATTATGGCTCTAGTCTCTGCCGACTCAACACATCCCAAGTCTTCTTCATCATCTATAAATGGCTGTACATACTGATATACTAGGATTGCTTGAACATAGGTACCTCTAGCTCTGTTTTGATTCCTACTAAGTGCTGCTCGTGAATCTATTGCTTCTATCTTCTTAGATAGCTCTACCTTCTCAACTACACACTAAGCTTATTTTGTGGCCCATCTCTCATTCTCAGTTTGAGCTAATAATTGATCGGTCTGTCGATCAACTATATCCTGCACTCATTCAAGAGGAGGTGGAGGTCCAACATCACAAACCCCTTCAGGGTTATCATCTCTTTTCTGCTCTAACATTAAACTAGGTGTTTGTAGGATCCTTTTTAGATTCGAATTCGGTGGGAGTAAAGGATTGCCTCTACTCGGTGTGCAAGGCATACACCGGCACATACCCAACTAAGAACAAACATAAAAAAAACCTTAAAAATTGTAACAACTTCAAATCACAAACCAACACCGTATTATCTAGCAACGACACTAAAATTTTGATGACATCCAAACAATACCTTCTATCAAATGATGATACAGTCGCTATAAAAATATAGTAACCCAAAAAAGCTTAGGATCGAACCCCAAGAGAACATGTGGCTTTGCAAATCTTAGCAGTTGTAGTCAATGGGCAGAACAATAAAAATAAATAGGGGGTTTTGTGCAATAATCACGAGAAAGTAGCTATATTAACTTCGATTGTAATCAGTATAGTGAAGACTATGATTGCATCCCCCCTAGCTTCTCAACTCCATAGGCTTGTCATGCATTATTGAACCAAACCAATACCTTGCATATAGAATAGATATTTATTCACCTTCTAAAGTCTTTTGGATGAGTATAAGGATTTCATCATTTACCTTTTAAGTCTTAGGATGTTGCCTTACTAATTCTTATCTTTATCCCAGTTAACTATTACCTTTTGAGTTCTATTTACTAGATAAAATCTAACAGTCATTCATTACATTTCATTTTGAGCAGTGGATCTATAATTAACCTCAAATTAATGTTGCCTTTATCTTTTTTCTAGTCACTACTTCTCTATTGGAGTAAGAAACAATATTTAGGCGGTATCCTAATGTGTGCACCCATTAATAAAACTATCATAACAAAGATAAAGCAATGCATGACATGAATATTGGTTTAGATCAACAATCACACTTTCCCTACTTTATCAATCTACGTGGTTTCCACAACCTTAGCCATGGGTTTTAGCTGCTTATGCTTGTGAAGAAATCAATAACATTCATATTCGATAGCATAGATGAAATCACAATAATAAGAAGTGTAAAAACCCATAACTGTAGCTAGATTAATGAACCAAAATCAATACAAGAAAATCCCAAGATCAAAATCGGATCTTGGAATCAAAATATATTTGTGAGTATCAATCATGCATAACACCTACTAAAAAGTACATAAAAGGTATTTATTGTACAAGAGATAATCATAATAACAAAGCCCAAATAAAATAGGAAAAAAAAGGTTCGGTGGTCACCTGTTTTCTATACCTGGAATCTAGAACTAGGCGCAGGTAGTACCTTCGGTCCTAACATTGGGCACAGGTGTAGACCGTAGGTACAATTCCTACAGCCTAGCTCTCAGAATTTTGAACTTTGGCACCTGCTTTGTCTACCTGCGGTTCATAGTTCTTATATACAGTTCGTAGGTTGCCTTGATAGGTGCTAGGAGTCATCTTTTTAGCTCTTGTTCACTTTTCAAACATGCTTTGATCACAAACAAGCTGGAAAACATCACAAATATCCATAATTGCTCCAAAAAGTATCCAAAATAACTTTTTTCACCTTTTCATGAACTTAGCATCTAAAATATGATTTCCTGCAAAACATACACAAAAGTAATGATATCTAACAAAATAACCTCAGAAATTTGCACTTTTTCCTCATTTTAAGCATCAAAAGTGCTATATTTCTATAGCACATCAGAACCTTAGTGGTAAAGAGGACTAGTGGCATTGATGGCTATTAATAGGGATGATTATTTCATCATGGTGGTTAATAATAATGGGTTTAGCAATTGTAATACCCCGATCATTCCTTAAATCTAAATTCGTCTTTTGAGTATATGGAAATGACTTCCAAAGTGAATGATGATTGAACAGTGTAGAATTTCCCTAATTTGGACTTTCTGTCCTATGAAGCATTGAATAAGCTTTCCATCGATACCAAACTCGCCCAAATCTGACACTCGGGTGAAGAGTTAGAGTCATTTTAGTGAGACAGTGTGCCACCTAGCGCTTTAGCGCGTCGCGAAGTTAGCCAAAATGGAAATTGTCATTTTTCAGTGAGCCTTCATGATATTAATGCGTCGCTCCAATGCTCAATATTAGGATTGTCAAATTTTAGTGCACCAACACGATTCCACCGCATCGTGGTGACCTTCCAGGTCACATCCAAGGTGACAACGTGATTTCACCATGTCACGCCACTGAGAAGTTTCCCAATTGTCCAAATCTATTGAAGGACCGGGATCCTGGCGCGTTGCGCCAAGGCCAAAAATTGGGCTCTAGTTCTAGAATTTACTCAAGGGTATTTTAGTCTTTTCCACCCGCTCTTATCCTCTCTCTATATGTATCCAAGTAGAGAAGAGAAATTCATTTCTCTCCCATTTCTTTTCAAGAACATTCAAGAAGCTAGGGTTTTTTCTCAACCCAAAAATCCAATCTTCTCCAAGAAAATTCAAGAACCTTTCATAAATACCTTCAAGTGGTTTAAGATTTAAGATATCTAAGTCAAGGCATCAAGAAATTTAGCTTAAAAGTGTGAGAAAGAAGTTCCAATCAAGTTTCTTCATCTCAAAAATCATTATCAAGGTATGTGGGGCTTGAACAAGAATATCCTTTCATTATTGTGCCCAAAGATTTGACTTTTACTAATGGAATTTCATGATCTTTGCAAGTGGGTTTACGCCCAAATTTCTTTATTGATGATTTATGAGATTTGAGTTGAATAAGTTTGATATTAATGATTATTTTACCATCACCTTCCTTAAATTGAGAATTTATTCCATGAGTTGTATATTGTCATTATGTATTGATGATTTCTAAGCGATTTAAGACGAGTTTCATGATTTATGCTTTTATATGAGGAGTTTGATTATTGAATATATAATGATATTTGACCTTGAGAGTCAAGAATGAGTTCTATGATGTTTTCTTAAAGTTTTTGACATTTGATATGATTTAATGAGCAAGTCCACTTGATGTTGAAAAAGATTATTTTGAGTTGAGTCGAGTTAGGAATCCACAAATTATTTATGATTTACAGATGAGATATATTTATGATTTTGGTCTCTATGATAGACCTTTGAGTTGATTGAGGTGGATTTCCTAACGAGTTCTGAGCTAAGTTTGGAAGGAGCATTTAGCACCGAGTGGGAAGTATGGGTTCAGCGCATCCTACTTCCTCAGAACTACATGCCACCATAGGACAAAGATTAAGGGCTAAAGGCCAAGACAGTGATCACTAAAGTTAAGTTTCTACTCCGATGGCAATGATAGAATAGCTCTCCCCAACGTGGGCAAGAAGTTGGACTCCATGTAGGCTCACATGGTTTATGTCAGTTATAAGAAACTCCCAAGTCCATAATAGTCTAAGTTTCTTGAGTTACCGAGTTACTCTAAGTCATGAGTCAAAGATTTTGAGTTGAGTCCAATCATTTATGAGATTTATGAAGCATATGTTACTATTGATGATTTATGAGAAACTATATTACAGTTTAATTCAAGAAAAGAGAGTCATTATTATCAGCATGCATGATTTTATTTTACACTTATGATATTATTTAAAAATATTGCATACACCCCCACATACTCAGTACATTCCCAAAGTACTGACCCATATATATATGTCTATGTGCTACATTGTCTCATAATGTAGGTACAAGTTATAGCGCACATACCATATTCAATCAGCTTGCAGCTTCCAGTAAGCATATGATGAGTTCTTTTGATTCAAGGGTTTGAGTTAGTTATACAGTTCAAGAAGTATTGTATTTTATTATTTTAGTCGTATTGAGCTTGGATAGCTGGGAGTCATGACCAGACTATCTAAAGTCAGTACCAGTAGAGGCTTCATAGATAGTCAGTAGAAGTTGATGTATTCAGTTTTAGCTTCATTTTATAAAGGTAGAGTTGTAATCTTATAAATTTCATAATTGTATTGATCAAGTTCATAAAAGTGCTATGTTTTTGCGGATTTTATATAGATTTAAGCATTTTATTCAGTTGCTTATGAGTTATGCTAGCAGGAGGGTTAGCTTGGGGTCACTTGTGCCCCTAAGCACCGTGTGATGTATTGGGACCTAATTTTGGGGCGTTACAGCAATGGTGATGATTAGTTTCTATTGAGGACTAAGTTTATGATGTTGAATAATTGTTTAATGAGGATTTGTGGATTAATGAAGTTAGTTAATAAGAGATGTTAGTTGAGAGTTGAATAAGTGTACTCATGTTGATTAGTGGTGTTTTATTAAATGGTGACTAGTGGGATTATGTTGGCTAGAAATGAATATTGGCTAATTGGAGAATACGGTCTATTGGTGAATCTTGACTAGACACTACTTTTGGCTAGTGAATAAATAATGGTTAGTCATTGATCCATGAATAGTGACAAAGTGATGAATAGTGGATGGATAATAATTAGAGTTTAAATGATGAATAGTAAGTAATTGGTTTAGTAATAAGTGTTGGCTAGCTAATAATGAGTGAATAGGGTGTAATGATGAGATAGGTGCCTATATGCTCTTTTGGTCGCAGTTACAAATATATTGGTATATGCTATTAAATTATAATTATTGGTGATGATTATGAATATTGGCAAATGGCCGTTTGATAGAAATTGTGGAAAACTATAGATACTGAGAAAGTTGGTGTGCATATGTATATATATACATACCAATAATAAGAGCCAGTTAAAATAAATGATTTTTCAATAAATTATGAGTTAAAATAAATGATTTTTCAATAAATTATGAGTAGAAATTATGAGTAGATTTTTTGGCTTAAATATGTTGTAAATCCTACTCAGTAAACCCTACTCAGTACTCCCCCTCTCTTGTAGTTTTATCATGATTAGTTTGTTCCCCCCTTTTTATCTTATCCCGTTCATCTCTTTCTCTTAACCTAGTGCTTAATAACTTCTTTCTTTAACCACACCCGGAACATTCATCTGGCAACCAACATTCGTCCTTCAATTTTTGATTTTGACGGGCTATTAAGGCAAAGATTTCTAGGAATTTACAGGTTAATCCATCTTTGTTATTAAGAAGTTAAGAGGTTAACCATATACTAAGGGTATCATTTTTAAAGAAACAAGATTATTTACATGAAATCATAAGCATATTCAAATAAATACAAACATATTTTTGGTGGGGAAAATAAAGCATATAATAAAGACTTACATGATAAAACTGAGAGAGAGGTTTCTCTTTCGGGAACCCCCTAAGAACTTTGTGAAAACTTGAAAAACACCTTTATTAAATCACACTTAATATTATACAAACTTGGTTTCATACATAGGGTGGATTGGTTTAAGTGAAAGGGTTTTAAACATGAAGGGAAGAGGAATATGTTATGGGTTGGTTCAAGGTTTTTCTTCATTCTCTCTTCTACTAACTACTTAAGTCTTATATAGACATAAGTAAAAGAAATGAATGGACTCCAACATACTACGTGGCCTAAGAACAAATGGCCGACACTTAAAAGATAAGATTCGTTAATAATGCAGGTTGGGTACACTTTGGGCCCCATTATCACATGTATTATTATTTTATTTTACAGACACATGCTTCAATAGCTTTTCCCCTTTTTGGAGGGTAGTGATAAAGGAAGCACTCTGACACATTACAAGACTAATGTGGGCATACCCACATGGCACACTTTATCTTTATATCATATCATACTGCCTGAAGCTTATTCTTCAACGTATCTGTCTTTTCTACCATTTACTTATCTTTGTCTGACTAGGTGTCCAAGTTCTGAAGAGCGACAGAATCAAGACTCATGCCTGAGTCATCATCTTTATTGGGATCCTAAGCATCTTGGAGATAAGTAATGCTGCCATTAAATTTATCTCCTTCTTCTTCTGAACTTGGCCTGTTATCTGGAATGTTCTGAATATCTATTTTTAGAACTACTCTATCCATACTTGTGCTTGGGTTATCTTTATTAATTATATATTTATCTGATTCTTGACTATTGAAAAATCTTTCTAAAGTCTATTTTATTATAGTCTCAATTTTTTCATTTTTATTTTTCAAAATCAAAGTCTTTTTCAAAGTATTATTACAAATTTTGGGTAATTTTTGTTTTGATGAAGAACAACCTTCATCTTCACTTTTTGGCAAAGTGACAACCATTAACGAATTTGATGTGTCTTTACCGGCTACTGTTAGAACCGGACTAGTTGTACCTCTATCCAGTACAGTGGATTTCTTGGCATTCAGTGGGGAATGCACACCCTTCTCATCCATTTTGTGTTGAGACGGAGAACTTGGAGTCTGAGTACTTGTATTTGTCTGAGAAACATTAATCTTGTCTTTCAAAGTTTGCACTTGTTCCTTAAGTCTAGTATTTTCTAGAACAAGGGCCTCTTTATGGTCATTAAGTCTCTTAAAGGCTTCTTTCATCGTGAAACAATGGTCATAAGAAATTATTTTTATTGTGTCTTTTTGGATATTGTATTGGGGTATTTGATTTGAGTTTTGTCTAAGGGCTAAAGTTATATAGTAATTTGGCCCAAGGTATCCTCTAGCATAATCCATTGCTTCAAAAAAATCGTTAAAACCTTTAAAAAGTGGGTGTTTAACCTCATTTATAGATTCTACTACTTCTATCAAAGATTGAAAAACACCATTCGTTTTACCATGTATGACTACGTAATATTTAAATCTATTTTCTCTACTTTTATCTAAAAAGTATTGGCATAGAGCATTAGCTATGGCTACAACATATTTAGTGTCTCTTTTACTATGTGCTATCCATAAATTATCAACTAAACATCTCTGCGGTTTATCTAGAACACAGTCTGATTTAACTCTAAATGATAAATTACATGATGGATACGAGATTAAATTTATTTGTCCAAAATAAATTCTCTCCATCATTTCTATAGAGTTTTGTGGTCTAAAATTGATGTTACCTAGCAACGTTTGAGCATAAGAGTCTTGAGCTGGGGCTTTGCCCTTGTCTGGTGGAGGTTGGCTTGTTGGTCTCATGCTAAAATAAATGTTAATTAACCCATTTAGTCTTAATTTGTAATCTACTCAATTGGTATGCTAATTCGTTATCCTTTCCTTTTATGCATTCAAACACAATATTTTTATATATTGATATTGTATCCATGAAATTAAGCCATTGTCTTCTACTGCTAGCTTTATCATTTATTTTTTGATGAAATTTAACTATTGTCTCACAGTCAGTTCTTACTAACACATCTTTTTTATTTAAGATGTATAATTTGAAACTATTTAAACTATATATTATTGCTAGTACTTCTAAGTCTATACTACTCATGTTTCATTTTTCTTTGTATAAACCTCTTTGATATGCACAAATCTTTTCTTCATTTTAACTACTGTATTTATTGGGTTTGGCTTTTAGGATAGCTTTCCATCCTAATTTACTTCCGTCTGTTTGAATAATTAAATAATCTGATTCTAAAGGGATATTTAAGTGTGGAATATTTCTTTAATATCTAGTACCTTTTTTTTTGCAATGTGAGGTTGAAGTTTTATTCTTCCATCCCCTAAAGAAATTAATATGAGTTTTGCATAGTTTCATTTTCTTTTTACTAATTATTATTCCATATTTAACAAATAATCTTAAAACTATTTGTATATGTCCAAAATGTTCTTGTATGTTTTGGCTAAATACTAAGATGTCATCTACATCTACTAATACAAAATTCTTGTATTCTCCGAACATATTATCCATTTTTCTTTAAAAGATGGGCGAAGCTGTTTTTAATACAAATGGCATAGCTAACCATTCAAAATGCCCTCCGGGACAAGTGAATGTTGTCCATTCTGTGCTATCTGGGTGCATTTTTACTTGCCAGTATCCCAATTTACAGTCAAATTTACTGAATATCTGTTTACCTTGTATGCTATTGATTAATTCACTTTTGTCTGGTACTTTATAAGCATCTGTTCTAATATTATCATTTAACCTTTTGTAATTTATCACCATGCAAGCCTTACCTCTTCTTTGTTCTCTATGGTTTCTTACCATGGAGGCAACTGATCTATGTCTAGAAGTTGATCTTCTTATAACTTCTAATTTCATTAATCCTTTTATTTGTTTATCGAATTCTTCAGTGTCTTCATTATTTGTTTTTGTTGCTGCTGTCTTTATTATATATTCAGGGTTAATAATGTCTAGTTTACACATTAGTTTATTAGCACCCTAGTGTACTAATGGTTTTTCTCCAATTATTTTCATTTCATCTAAGATTGCTACTATGTTATCTAAATCGTTTGGACTATTTATCATTCCTATTCTATTTAATCCTTTCTGAAAATTATAAAATTATGTTTCAATGTTTATTGAAGTGTAATTCTTTTCTATATTTTCTAAATATTCGCATTCTTCAATATTAATTAGAGTATAATCTTCTAAGTATTCCTCTTCTAATTCTTCCTTTTCTTCAAATTGGTTTTTAGAGGAACATTGGTCCCCATCACTACAATTATCACAACAAGGTTGAGATTTTAAAATTAAATCTTGTTTAGATGTTCTATATTTTGTCTCTATTGTTGGCTAATTAATAGTTTGTACTGGAGTATAAGTAGAGTTTCTAAATAATACTATACCATCTCTAGTTATTAGACATCCCCCTCTATTCTTCATTACATATTATCTTCATTACATATTAAAGTAGTATTTTCTTATATATTCAAAAGTTCTATTTCTATTTGTTATAAATGTACTGTTCTTTGTGTTTCTAATTCATCTTCATTTATTGTAGCTTTTCCTTTTTCTAATGCTACTAGTCTTTGTTCTAAATCATTTACTCGAGCTTCTAAAGTTGCGATTCTTGAGTTTGTAGTCTGGTTATTTACTTGTTTATGTTCATTAATTATTTTTGGTTCTATTTTTATTTTTAGCTTATTTTCTATGCAATTTTTACACGCTTCCATATAACATTTTGTACATTTAGTTCTATTGTCTTTACTCGGGTACCAGTTACATATGCGACATTGATTACTCTCTATTCCTTTTTGTCTTTGTAAATCATGTATTCAACTTTGTACAATATTCATTAGATTGCTAATTAATAAGTCAGTTAAATTTAACTCGTCTGCTTCTTGTCCTATTTCATTTATTAAATTATCTTCTTCTGAGTCTGAGGAATCAGATTTAGGTCTATCATCTAACTCAAAACTTATTATAGAATATATACTTTCTGTATCTAACATATATTCGTCTACATTTAATAGGGTTTCTTGAAAATCTTCTATTAGTTGAGAATTTCTATTTCTACTATTGTTTAAAATAGGTTTTCTAAGTGATCTGTGCTTCCACATGTAGAACATTCTAGTTTGTTTTTATAATTTCTATTTTTCTATATTTCCTGACATGTCTATCTCTGTTTAGATATGGCTTCTTGGCTTTTGATTTACGCAAGAAATATCCCTTACGATAATATGGTTTCTGTTTGTATTTGTTTTTATACTTTTTATGTTTTTGGTTATCGTCATAATTTTGGATTGTATATATAATAGATCAACAGAAGTTCATTTCATTTATATTTAATTATTTTGTATTTGTATATTTGTACATTTTTCTGTTAAGATATCCATAACATGTTGTATTTTATGTCCTGTAGTCCATTTAGCATTTGAATTTTGAATTACAGCGTCTCTGTTGTACTATCTATCTTCTATTTCTCTTCCTAAAGCTCCTAGTAATTTATGAAGTAGTTTTTCTTACCTAATTCATCGTCAAACACATTTCCACTAATTGTACAATAATAAAAGTAGTTTTTAAGAAACTCTATGTATATAACCTATTTGAAATGCTTAGTTGTTCTAATTTAATTAAGGCATTTCTTTGTAATGCTAATAAACCACTATTCGGATCCTCCACTATTAGTAAACTATGTATTTTATTTGTATAATTATTAGTGTTTGGTCCTAATGATACTAATGCCTGAAAATCATGTGGAGAGTTTATCTTGAAAGCTTTCCATGCGGCTTTTACCGATTCTCCTAAGAAGGTTTCCATATATTTGTACATTGTTTTCATATCTATTTTTGTATAATGTCTTAAATAATCTGCTACTGCTATTCTTTTTCATAAGTCTATTACTGTATTCCACATTTGTGGATCATGTGGTGCTATATTTAGTATTTTTCCTTTATTACCACCTTCCTGTAATCTAATAGGTTCTTCTATTGGCATTCTTCTTTCTGTCGGTCTTATATTTTTTGTAATTTCTGTATCTGGGTTTATTGTAACTGCCCTTCTTCTTGGTACATTACCTGTACTATAATCTATTGGTTGGGTATGTGGATTAGTTTGTTGGAATGGACTAGCACTTGCTGAACTTGCTATTTCCATTTCTACTAATTCTTTATAACTAATCATGGATATTATGTCTTCATCTTGACTTTCGAAGGTTGTAGTGATAGTATCTACCTTTTTGGTTCTATATCCTAGATTATCATCCCTTTCTGAACAAGCTTTAAAATGTTTTATACATTGTGTTATATTCATATTTCTTTTCTTACACCCTTTACATTTAAATGTTATATATCTAAGTTCTTCAGCTAATCTTTGTCTTCTTCTATTTCTTTATTGTAATACCCTGCATGTTTCTAAGCTAGGAGACGAACGATTTTTTCTATATATGAAATCTCCTATCCTGTGATTCATACTTGAGTACATGACTCACAATGAGTATTCTAGTGATAAGATAGATTATGAAGCATTAAGCATGTTCATATGAGTCACTTAAGGTAATACAAGCTAAGAGTTTTTGAATCCATCAAGTTTTAGTGTTCGATTTTGTAAGGGTCATATTTGAACCTGTATAATTCGATGTTAAGCTGGTATTTCTGAATATTTCTACCCACCAAATTATAGAGAATCGAATTAGCTTTCCAACGATACCAATTTTGCCTTAATCCAATACCCGAGCGAAAAGTTATGACCATTTTTGTGAGAAACAGTAAGGGTATGCGATTGGTTAGGCGCCGCCCAACCAAACTTAGGCGATTTGTTAGGCGCCGCCCAACCTGGCTTGTGCGATTACTTGGGCACTGCCTAAGTCAGTTCCGAGTGCCAAAAACACTCCGTTTTGAGTTATTTTGAGGGTAATTAAGTCTTTTAACACTCCTTACACGTCCCTAAACTTAACCCTATGAAATATATAGCTCCTAATTATAGTACAACCCGACTAACATCTTAAGTTCATCATCCAAGAGAACTAAAAGAGAAAAACAACTAGGGTTGCATAATTAAGCTTGAAGATCCAATTTCAAGGAAATTCCTCCATCAATCATCAAGAATCTTCCTTTTAAGGTATGTGTGAGTTGATTCATAAACTCCTTTCGTCCATGAAGCTCAAGAACCATCTTCTAAATTATGTATTATGATGTTTATGTTGTTGGTGGTTGATGTTCATGTGGTTGGAGTTTGATGATGCCTAAGATAGGATCTTTGTATGTTTTGTGTGAGGATATGGTGGTATTTAATGTATAAATATGTGAAATTGGTGGTTGAATATTTGTAACCTTGATGAATCCACCTATGCCTAAGATGTGCATGTAAGGTGTTTGTGAAAATACCTAAGGGAATAGAAATCATGCTTTTATGACATAATAAGTCCTAAATGACTATTCCATGTTCTAAGTTTATGTTCAACGTGATCCCCATGCTATTGTCTTAAATTGAAGATGTTGTATGAGATGCTCATGATATTGTTGTGATATGTAATGACCATGTTATTGAAGCCATGCAAGTATATACATGTTGTGTGCATTCCTGATCATGTGATAGTTTGTTGAGAATAGTTCTTACTATGATATCCTTACTTATGATATTGTGAATTGTGAACTCTACACTTATGATCAAGTCAGTCATGTGTGTTAGTTTCCTTTCATCGATTCCTTGGGGTACTTGTACCTGAAAGCTATAGCTATGTGCCTAGAGCTAGTGTCATGTTTCAAGACATCCTCAGTCAAGCTATGCTCCATAGATTTTAGTTAGTCATGTGACTCAGAAAAACTCAAGAATCTCAGTAGTTCAGTAGTCCCAGTAGTTTCAATACTCTCAGTCAGACCTTAGATCTCAAGTAACTTTTCTGTCAGTCAACGGAACTCAGTGAATTCAATTTAGTTCAGCTAAGAAAATATTATCAGCTCAGTTAATCAGTTTATAAATCAGTTTAGTTCAGTTAGTCAGTTCAGCGCAGTTAATCTTTTTAGAGTCTTTCAGTTGGGAGTAGGGACTAGCACCGAGCGAGTGCAGGGATAACAGTTTTTCTTGCTATAAAGGCAGAGCCATTAGCAGCAATCCCTGTACTCTAGAACTATGTGCCAGTGCAGGACAGGAGTTAACCATCAGATTAAGGCTGTACTTTACTTTTATATTGCCTTAGGCTTGATTTCCTATTCAGGGTTACTCGTCAGAGAGGCTTGACCATAGTAGAGGTATCTACTCGTGGCACGGTATTGACACCCTTCCAATCAGGGCAAAGATTGGACCCCACCAGTATAGTATTGGGGCATGTCGGTTAGGTTACTACCTTCCACAGTAACAGTTACAGTTACAGTTTCAGTATCAGTCTTTAGAGTAGAAATTAGGAATCAGGACTATTAGATACAGTCATCGATCTCAGTAAGGAACTCAAATAGTTCCATTGATTCCTGGACCATCCCATCAGATAGGCTTCGTCCCATATTCAAATGCTTATTATTAGATCTAGAGGTCACCCGGCAGACAGGCTTGATCTCAATCTCAGATTCAGTCGAGTATTCTCATTATCAATTTTAGAGATCACTCGTTAGCTAGGACTGATCTCAGACTTAGATGTTCAGATACATTTTGGAACTCAGGTAGTTTTCCCCAGAATTAGGACTGTTAGATACAACCATCCATTTTATCATTCATTCAGTATCTCAGTATCACGAAACTCATATTGTCAGAGTTCAAACTCAAGTAGTCAGTATCTCCACGAGTTCAGTAGCAGTTACGTATGTATGTATGTATGTATGTATGTATTTATGTATGTATGTATGTATTCTCACGTTCATATTAGTCAGCATGTTCATGCATATAAACCCCATGCATTCAGCCTACCCCAACGTATACTCAGTACTTTAGTTGTACTAATATATTTGCGCTATGGTGCTTTTTTTTTATGTTACACCATAGGTTCTGAGGTGCAGATTCTAGATCAGCAGTAGCAATTCAGTAAGTAGTGAGTCCTCATCTTTCAAGGACCTGATCGTTACATTTATTATTCCAGTATTTCAGTTTATTTTCAGTTTGGGGAGTTAGTTGGAGACATGTTCCTTCAACTCCTTATTCAGACAGTTTAGAGGCTTTAAGACGATTATAGAGTTTTCAAATTTAGACTTTAGTATTTTCAGTTTTGTTTTGGAACTGTGATACCACCTTATTTCAGATATTTTAATATTCAAGATTGAACCTTACGTCCTCTTTGTTCATGTTTCTGCATTTTATATGTATATTATACAGTTACAGGTACAGATATTAGTCATGGGTTAGCACCGTGTCCTTCGGGATCATGAGCACCGTGTAGCATTCCGGTTCAGAAAATCGGGGCATTATATTTATCTACTTCATATCCTTCTTCTAGTATTTCTACATTCATGAATTCTTGTTCTATGGTACTTTCAGTTTTGTTATCTTCTAATTCCTTTTGACTTGTGTAATTATAGTCTGTAAATCTTACTAATGTTTCTCCTTTACTAGTAGTATACATTAAATGAGTTTCGGGTTTAAATACCTTTGGCTTATTAAATTTTTCTAGATTCCATTCTAACCCTGCTTATTCTTCTGGATTTATCTTTATTGGTTTTATTAATTTTATACCTTTATTACCCATTACTTCAACGACATCATTTACTTTTATTTTAAAATTAAAATTACTACTTAAAGTCATTTTTCCTATAAAACCTATACATATTAATAAATTATTTTCATTAATCATTTCTTCATACCCTTTAGTCTGAATTTCTATTTTAATATTTTTTTCAAATTCTTTTAAATTCATTAAAAAGTCTGAGCTAATATAAAACATTCCTCCATTATTTTTCATATCTACTTCGGCTAATCCTATTATTGAATTTTTAATATTTGACCATCTATCAACATATATTACTATTAATACTTTCGATCCTAGATTTTTTCTAGTTAATCCTTTTATTCCTATGACTATTAATCCCATATGCATTAACAACATTTTATTATTTCTTATTTGTTTTAATGATTCGGTATTTACCAAATTTAAAGTTGTAAAATTTTCTCCTATAGTGGATATTTGCTCTTCTCTATAATGTCTGTATAGCTGATTATTTGTGGAGAAATACTTAGAATTATATAATGTCTTAGGATTTAATAATTTTAATTGATTTTTATGGAAAATTTGTAGATCTTTATCCACATCTATTATTTTATTTAATTCCTGGTCTTGTTCTATGTCTGGGTGTCTTCTAGATAGTATTCTGGAAATAAGATTATTTCCTACTCTATTATCGGAAAAACTAACTCTTTTCCTTTCACCTTCGATGGCTTTTCTTGGTCTAGCTGAAAGAAAGTCCATTTTTGTAATTTTTTAATTATATTTTGCTTTCTTGACTAGGGGTTATTTTAACCTTTTTTAATTGAGTAATTAATTCGTCTATTTCTGTATTTTTGGAAACTGGACTTCTTTGCCTTTAATTATACTATCTATTTTTATATGTAGTTCTAACAATAATGCTATTATAGTATTGTTTTGTTTTAATATAGTTTTATCTGCCTGACTTGCGGGAATATACCTAGAAAATCCTTCTGGTTCATCGTGATAGCTTTTCGATTTTTCTAATGCCCTATTATAATTTATATCTTCTTCACCCATGAAAGTGAGATTTCTTCTAATCTTTGTATTATTATTTTTAGTTCACTTATTTCTTTATTTATGGATTCTACTTGTTCTACAACCTTTGTCGCTAATTGAGTGGTTTTAATCTCTAGGTCTTTAGGTTTTTCTGTTATAGTCTTTATTAGTTTTTCTATTTCAATTTTGTAGGTATTTTTTCTAAATTAAATTTAGTATTTAAGTATTGAAATTTTCTATCTATTTCTAATTCTTGTGATTTTAAGTAGTCAAATTTTGTTTTAGTTATTCTTATGTCTTTTTCTGTTTATTTTGAGTAACTTCTATTTCTTCTAATAGTCTTATTATAATTTTATCTTTTTCTTGAATTTTTTCACTAAGGTTTATTATTAAATCTATTAAAGTATTATATTGTTTGTCTTCAGAGTGTAATATGTGCTCTCCTTGACTAAAGTTACACTTTATAATAGTATTGTCTTTTAATGCTCTATGTTTCTTTTCAGGTTGAAGTCAGAGTTCTAGATATTCAAGATGTTTTAAAGAAGCTATTTTGTTATGTTACCCTAAAGTTCTTGTAATTTTACAAATTTTTGTATAATAAACTAGTCTACTAGTGCTGTATTTAATATCTAATTCTAAGTTGTCGATATATTTTATTAACTTTCCTTGTTCTTCTTTGAGTCTACTATTGATGAACCAATTGTTATCTTTTGTTAAGATGGTTTCTATCCAGACTCGTCTTTCTTTTAGTTTCTTTAATATTTCTTTAAGTTCTCTTTAGTAGTTAATTTCGTCGTATAACCAACTTTGTCTTAGTCAAATTTGTCTTATGTTTCAAGAGGCATATATTATCCTAGAGGAACTTTATTTGTATGTCTTTGATAATAGGTTGTTCTGTAATAGGAATTTTCTATTCGTATGTAATTATATTCTAATTCTTCTTTAATGTCCTTCAATTGTTCTTTAATATTTCTTGATTCTATCTTATTCAAAGTGTCTTGATTTTTGTTTAATTTGTCCTGTATACTTTCTATAGTTGATATTAACCTTAATTCGTTTTTTCTTAACTCTAATCTATGATATGTTTCTTCTTCTATCCACTTATATAGTTGTCTTATTCTTTGAAGTATGGGTAAATTTTGCATTCAACTATCCCAATTGATGTACTTTTTTTCTTAATACGTTCTTTAATCAAGTGTATTCTAGTATTGCTATTTTCTGTGTCTCTCTCGCAAGCACTTAACTCCGAATTTGAGGCACTTACTAATTCTGGGCTTACTACTCTAGAGCTATTGTATAGTTTATATAACCTATTTACTTCTGTTATTCATTCTCCACACTCTTCTAATTTCCTTAGTCTTTTAATAATATTAGTTTTTAGACTATATTCTCTATATAAATACCAATATCTAGATCTTATATCTTGAAAATAAGGATATTTTTTCATAAACTTGTCTAGTTTTAAGTTGAGTAATAAGTTTATATTTTAGTTGTCCTATTATAGTGATTAAATAGTTTAGTCTATTTATATAGAGAATATAGTCTAAAAACTAATATTGCCATTTTAGGATAACATAACAAAATAGCTTCTTTATAATAGTATTGTCTTTTAGTCAAGGAGAGCACATATTACACTCTAAAGACAAACAATATAATACTTTAATATATTTAATGATAAACCTTAGTGAAAAAATTCAAGAAAAAACTAAAATTATAATAAGACTATTAGAAGAAATAGAAGTTACTCAAAATAAACAGAAAAAGACATTAGAAAAACTAGAACAAAATTTTGACTACATAAAATCACATGAATTAGAAATAGATAGAAAACTTCAATACTTAAATACTAAATTTAATTTAGAAAAAATACCTACAAAAGTAGAAATAGAAAAACTAATAAAGACTATAACATAAAAACCTAAAGACCTAGAGATTAAAATCACTCAATTAGTAACAAAGATTGTAGAACAAGTAGAATCCATAAATAAAGAAATAAGTGAGCTAAAAATAATAGTACAAAGATTAGAAGAAATTTCACTTTCATGACTGAAGAAGATATAAATTACAATAGGGCATTAAAAAATTGAAAAGCTATCACGACGAACCAGAAGGATTTTCTAGGTATCTTCCCTCAAGTCAGGAAGATAAAACTATATTAAAACAAACCAATACTATAATAGCATTATTGTTAGAACTACATATAAAAATAGATAGTATAATGAAAGACAAAGAGTAAGTTTTTCCAATAATAGAGTAGGAAATAATCTTATTTCCAGAATACTATCTAGAAGACACCTAGACATAGAACAAGACCAGGAATTAAATGAAATAATAGATGTGGACAAAGATCTACAAATTTTCCATAAAAATCAATTAAAATTATCCAATCCTAAGACATTATATAATGTTAAGTATTTCTCCACAGATAATCAGCTATACAGACATTATAGAGAAGAGCAAATATCCGGTACAGGAGAAAATTTTACAACCTTAAATTTGGTAAATACCGAATCATTAAAACAAATAAGAAATAATAAAATGTTGTTAATGCATATGGGATTAATAGTCATAAGAATAAAAGGATTAACTAGAAAAAATCTAGGATCGAAAGTATTAATAGTAATATATGATGATAGATGGTCAGATATTAAAAAATCAATAATAGGATTAACCTAAATAGATATGACAAATAATGGAGGAATATTTTATATTAGCCCAAACTTTTTAATGAATTTAAAAGAATTTGGAAAAAATATTAAAATAGGAATTCAGACTAAAGGGTATGAAGAAATGATTAATGGGAATAATTTATTAATATGTATAGGTTTTATAGGAAAAATGACTTTAAGTAGTAATTTTAATTTTAAAATAAAAGTAAATGATGTCGTTGAAGTAATGGGTAATAAAGGTATAAAATTAATAAAACCAATAAAGATAAATCCAGAAGAATAAGCAGGGTTAGAATGGAATCTAGAAAAATTTAATAAGCCAAAGGTATTTAAACCCTAAACTCATTTAATGTATACTACTAGTAAAGGAGGAACATCAGTAAGATTTACAGACTATAATTACACAAGTCAAAAGGAATTGGAAGATAATGAAATTGAAAGTGCCATAGAACAAGAATTCATGAATGTAGAAATACTACAAGAAGGATATGAAGTGGATAAAGCAATAGAAGAATCACAAAGATTAGCTGAAGAACCACAAAGATTAGCTGAAGAACATAGATATATAACATTTAAATATAAAGAGTGTAAGAAAAGAAATATGAACATAACACAATGTATAAAACATTTTAAAACTTGTTAAGAAAGGGATAAAACATTTTAAAACTTATTAAGAAAGACAAGATGAAGACATAATATCCACGATAAGTTATAAAGAATTAGCAAAAATGAAAATAGCTAGCTCAACAAGTGCTAGTCCATTCCAACAAACTAATCCACATACCCAACCAATAGATTATAGTACAGGTAATGTACCAAGAAGAAGAGTAGTTAGAATAAACCCAGATACAGAAATTAAAGAAAATATAAGACCGGCAGTAAGAAGAATGCCAATAGAAGAACCTATTAGATTACAGGAACGAGTTAACAAAGGAAAAATACTAAATATAGCAGCATATGATCCACAAATATGGAATACAGTAATAGACTTATGGAAAGGAATAGTAGCAGCAGATTATTTAAGACATTATCCAGAAACTGATACGGAAACAATGTACAAATATATGAAAGCCTTCTTAGGAGAATCGTCAAAAGCCGTATGGGAAGCTTTCAAGATAAACTCTCCACATGATTTTCAGGCATTAGTATCATTAGGACAAAACCCTTATAATTTTACAAATAAAATACACAGTTTTCTAATAGGGGAGGATCCGAATAGTGGTTTATTAGCATTACAAAGAAATGCCTTAATTAAATTACAACAACTAGGCATTTCAAATTGGTTATATATAAAGAGTTTCTTAAAAGACTACTTTTATTATTGTAGAATTAGTGGAAATACGTTTGACAATGAATTAGGTAAAAAACTATTTCATAAATTACCAGGAGCTTTAGGAAGATAATTAGAAGATAGATGGTACAAAAGAGATGGTGTAATTCAAAATCCAAATACTAAATGGACAATAGGACATAAAATACAACATGTTATGGATATTTTACCAGAAAAATGTACAAATATACAAATACAAAAATAATTAAAGAAAAATGAAATGAACTTTTGTAGATCTATTATATATACAACCCAAAATTATGACGATAACCAAAAACATAAAAAGTATAAAAAGAAATACAAACAAAAACCATATTATCGTAAGGGATATTTCTTGCGCAAATCAAAAGCCAAGAAGCCATATCTAAACAGAGATAGATATGTCAGGAAATATAAAAATGATAGAAATTATAAAAACAAACTAGAATGTTATACATGTGGAAGCATAGATCAGTTAGCAAACCTATGTCCCAAAAGAAATAATTGTAGAACTAGAAATTCTCAACTAATAGAAGATTTTCAAGAAACCCTATTAAATATAGATGAATATATGTCAGATACAAAAATTATATATTCTATAATAAGTTTTGAGTTAGATGATAGACCTAAATCTGATTCCTAAGACTCAGAAGAAGATAATTTAATAAATGAAATAGGACATGAAGCAGACGAGTTAAATTTAAATGACTTATTAATTAGCAATCTAATGAATGTTGTACAAAGTTGTATACACGATTTCTAAAGACAAAAAGGAATAGACAGTAATCAATGTCGCATATGTAAATGGTACCCGAGTAAAGACAATAGAGCTAAATGTACAAAATGTTATATGGAGGCATGTGTAAATTTCATAGAAATAAGCTAAAAATAAAAATAGAACCAAAATAATTAATGAACGAAAACAAGCAAATAACCAGATTACAAACTCAAGAATCGCAACTTTAAAAGCCAGAGTAAATGATTTAGAACAAAGACTAGTAGCATTAGAAAAATGAAAAGCTATAATAAATGAAGATGAATTAGAAACACAAAGAACAGTACATTTAGAACAAATAGAAACAGAACTTTTGAATATACAAGAGAATACTACTTAAATATGTAATGAAGATAAGGATTTCACGACAATGAAAATACGTGCTAAAATATGAATTCAAGATATAGAAATAGAAACTTTTGGATTGATCGACACAGGATGTACGAGTTGTATAGCAAACAAAGGAATAATACCACAACATGTACTTAAAACCCGGAAAAAACCAATAACAGCTGTACTAATGGATGGATCATATAATATTTATAATTATTATGTCTTGAAAGCACAAGTAAGTTTTATAAATATGGGCAACGAATTCTATAAATCAACTTATAATGCTTATAGAATACTAGTAAGAGACTTAAATGTTAAAGCATATTTTGTAATTAGACTACAATACGTAATACAGAATAGAGGGGGATGTCTAATAACTAGAGATGGTATAATGTTATTTAGAAACTCTACTTATACTCCAGTACAAACTATTAATTACCCAACAATAGAGAGAAAATATAGAACATCTAAACAAGATTTAAATTTAAAATCTCAACCTTGTTGTGATAATTGTAAGGATAGCGACCAATGTTCCTCTAAATACCAATGTGAAGAAAAGGAAGAATTAGAAGAGGAATACTTAGAAGATTATACTCTAATTAATATTGAAGAACGCGAATATTTAGAAAATATGGAAAAGAATTACACTCTAATAAACATTGAAACACAATTTTATAATTTTCAAAAAGGAATAAATAGAATAGGAATGATAAATAGTCCAAAAAATTTAGATAACATAGTAGCAATCTTAAATGAAATGAAAATAATTGGAGAAAAACCATTAGTACACTGGGGTGCTAATAAAATAATGTATAAACTAGACATTATTAACCCTGAATATATAATAAAGATAGCAGCAATAGAAACAAATAATGAAGACACTGAAGAATTCGATAAACAAATAAAAGAATTATTGAAATTAGAAGTTATAAGAAGATCAACTTCTTGACATAGATCAGCTGCTTTTATGGTAAGAAACCATAGCGAACAAATTAGTAAGGGTCTCATGGTGATAAATTACAAAAGATTAAATGATAATACTAGAACAGATGCTTATAAATTACCAGACAAAAGTGAATTAATCAATAGGATGCAAGGTAAAAAGATATTCAGTAAATTTGACAGTAAATCAGGATACTGGAAAATAAAAATGAACCTAGATAGCATAGAATGGACAACATTCACTTGTATCAGAGGGCATTTTAAATGGTTGGCTATGCCAGTTGGATTAAAAATAGCTCCGACCATCTTTCGAAGAAAAATGGATAATATGTTCGGAGAATACAAGAATTTTGTATTAGTATATGTAGATGACATCTTAGTATTTAGCCAAAACATACAAGAACATTTAGGACATTTACAAACAGTTTTTAGATTATTTGTTAAATACGAAATAATAATTAGTAAAAAGAAAATGGAACTATGCAAAACTCATATTAATTTCTTATGAGTAACTTTAGGGGATGGAAGAATAAAACTTCAACCTCACATAGAAAAGAAGGTATTAGATATGCCAGATAGATCAGATAACAATAAAGATTTACAAAAATTTTTAGGATTAGGAAATTATGCAAGAAATTTCATTCAAGATTTAGGAAAATTAGCAGGACCGCTATATGCAAAAATAGGTAGTAAAGGACAAAAATATTTTAATATAGAGGACATTAAATTAGTACAACAAATTAAAGAAAAGGTCTAAATATTCCAGACTTAAAGATCCCTTTAGAATCAGATTATTTAATTGTTTAGACAGACGGAAGTAAATTAGGATGGGGAGCTATCTTAAAAGCCAAACCCAATAAATACTGTAGTAAAAATGAAGAAAAGATTTGTGCATATCAAAGAGGTTTATACAAAGAAAAAGGAAACATGAGTAGCATAGACTTAGAAGTACTAGAAATAATATATGGTTTAAATAGTTCCAAATTATACATCTTAAATAAATAAGAAGTGTTAGTAAGAACTGGCTGTGAGACAATAGTTAAATTTCATCAAAAAATAAATGATAAAACTAGCAGTAGAAGACGATGGCTTAATTTCACGAATACAATATCTGTATATAAAAATATTATGTTTGAATACGTAAAAGGAAAGGATAACGAATTAACAGATCTTTGAGTAGATTACAAATTTAAGACTAAATGGGTTAATTACCATTTATTTCAGCATGAGACCAACAAGCCAGCCGCCACCAGAAAAGGGCAAAGACTCAGTTCAAGACTCTTATGCTCAAACGTTACTAGGTAGCATCAATTTTAGACCACAAAGCTCTATAGAAATGATGGAGAGAATTTATTTTGGACAAATTAATTTAATCTCGTAGCCATCATGTAATTTATCATTTACGGTTAAACTAGACTGTGTTCTAGATAAACTGCTGTGATGTTTCGTTGGAAATTTATGGATAGCACATAGTAAAAGAGACACTAAACATTTCGTAGCCGCAGCTAATGCTTTATGCTAATACTTTTCAGAAAAAAGTAGAGAAAATCGATTTAACGATTACGTAGTCATACATGGTAAAACTAATGGTGTTTTTCAAACTTTGATAAAAGTAGTAGAATATATAAATGGGGTTAAACACCCACTTTTTAAAGGTTTTAATGATTTTTCTGAAGCAATGGATTATGCTAGAGGATACCTTGGGCCAAATTACTATATAACTCCAGCCCTCAGACAAAACCCAAATCAAATACCCCAATACAATATCTAGAGAGACATATGCAAAATATGTTTTTGTGACCACTGTTCCATGATGACAAAAGCCTTCAAGAGACATAATGCCCATAAAGAGGACCTTCTTCTTGTAGACTTAAGGAACACGTGAAAACTTTGAAAGACAAGATTAATGTTTCTCTGACGAATGTAAGTAATCAGACTCCGAGTTCTCCATCTAAACAAAAAATGGATCACAAGGGTGTGCATTCCCCACTGAATGCTAAGAAATCCACTGTATCGGATAGAGGTACTGCTAGTCCGGTTCAAATGGTAGCTGGTAAAGACGCATCAAATTCGTTAATGGCTGTCACTTTTCCAAAAAGTGAAGATGAAGGTTGTTCTTCATCAAAACAAAAATTACCCAGAACTTTTAATAATACTTTGAAAATTCTTTGATTTTGAAAAAGAAAAATGAAAAAATTAAGACTATTGTAAAATAGACTTTAGAAAATTTTTTCAATAGTCAAGAATAAGATAATCATATAATTAGCAAAGACAAACCAAGTACAAGTATAGACAGAGTAGTTCCAAACATAGATAGTCAGAATAATCCAGATAATAGGCCAAGTTCAAAAGAAGAAGGAGATGAATTAAATGGAATCTTTGTTTATCTCCAAGATTCTCAGGATCCCAATGAAGTTGATGATTCAGGAATGATTTTTGATTCTGTCGCATTTCATAACTTGGACACCTAGTCAGACAAAGACAAGTAAATGGTAGAAAAAAAAGATTCGTGGAAGAATAAGCATCAGACAGTATAATGTGATATAAAAATAAAGTGTGCCATGTGGGTATGCCCACATTAGTCTTGTAATGTGTTAGAGTACTTCCTTTATCACTACCCTCTAAAAAAGGGAAAAACTGTTGAAGCTCGTATCTGTAAAAAGAAATAATAATGCATGTGACGATGGGTCCCAAAGTGTACCCGACCTGCATTATTGATGAATCTTATCTTTTAAGTATCGGCCATTTGTTCTTAGTCCACGTAGTATGTTGTAGTCCATCCGTTTCTTTTACTTATGTCTATATAAGACTTATGTAGTTAGTAGAAGAGAGAACAAAGAAAAACCTTGAACCAACCCACAACAGATTCCTCTTCCCTTCATGTTTAAAACCCTTCCACTTAAACCAATCCACCCTATGTATGAAACCAAGTTTGTATAATATTATGTGTGATTTAATAAAGGTGTTTTTCAAGTTTTCATAAAGTTCTTAGGGGGTTCCCAAAAGGGAAACCTCTCTCTCAGTTATATCATGTAAGTCTTTATTATATGCTTTATTTTCCTCACCAAAAATATGTTTGTATTTATTTGAATATGCTTATGATTTCATGTAAATAATATTGTTTCTTTAAAAATGATACCCTTAATATATGGTTAACCTATTAACTTCTTAATAACAATGATGGATTAACCTGTAAATTCCTAGAAACCTTGGCCTTAATAGTCTCTCTTGTAGTTTTATCATGTTTAAATGGCTTCCCCCCCTTTTTTTTATCTTACCCCATTCATCTCTCTCTCTTAAACTGGTTCTTAATGACTTCTTTCTTTAACCACACCCTAGAACATTCATCTGGCAACCAACATTCGTCCTTGAATCTTTGATTTTGGTAGATGGCAGACTATTAAGGCTAGGATTCTGAGGAATTTACAAGTTAATCCATCATTGTTATTAAGAAGTTAAGAGGTTAACCATATACTAAGGGTATCATTTTTAAAGAAACAAGATTATTTACATGAAATCATAAGCATATTAAAATAACTACAAATATATTTCTGATAGGGTAAATAAAGCATATAATAAAGACTTATATGATATAACTGAGAGAGAGGTTTCCCTTACGGGAACTCCCTAATAACTTTGTAAAAACTTGAAAAATACCTTAATTAAATCACACTTAATATTATACAAACTTGGTTTCATACATAGGGTCGATTGTTTTATGTGGAAGGGTTTTAAACGTGAAGGGAGGAGGAATATGTAGTGGGTTGGTTCAAGGTTTTTCTTCGTTATCTCTTTTCTTAACTACTTAAGTCTTATATAGACATAAGTAAAAGAAATGAATGGACTCCAACATACTATATGACCTAAGAACAAATGGCCGACACTTAAAAGATAAGGGGTACACTTTGGGCCCCATCATCGCATGCATTATTATTTCTTTTTACAGATGCATGCTTCAATAGTTTTTCCATTTTTTGGAGGGTAGTGATAAAGGAAGAACTCTTACACATCTCCTTCTTCTTCTGAACTTGGTCTGTTATTAGGATTGTTCTGACTATCTATTTTGGAACTACTCTGTCCATACTGTGCTTGGGTTGTCTTTACTAATTATATGTTTATCTGATTCTTGACTATTGAAAAATCTTTCTAAAGTCTTTTTTATTATAGTCTCAATTTTTTCATTTTTCTTTTTCAAAATCAAAGTCCTTTGCAAAGTATTATTACAAGTTCTGGGTAATTTTTGTTTTGATGAATAACAACCTTCATCTTTACTTTTTCGTAAAGTGATAGCCATTAACGGATTTGATGTGTCTTTACCGGCTACCGTTTGAACCTGACTAGCTATACCTCAATCTGATATAGTGGATTTCTTAGCATTCAATGGGTAATGCACACCCATCTCATCCATTTTGTGATAAGATGGAGAATTCGAAGTCTGAGTAATTGCATTTTTCTGAGAAACATTAATCTTGTCTTTCAAAATTTGCACTTGTTCCTTAAGTCTAGTATTTTCAAGAAGAAAGGCCTCTTTATGGGCATTAAGTCTCTTGAAAGCTTCTGTCATTGTGGAACTGTGGTCACAAAAAATTATTTTTCCTGTGTCTTTATGGATATTATATTGGGGTATTTGATTCAGTTTTTGTCAGAGGGCTCGAGTTATATAGTAATTTGGCCTAAGGTATATACTAGCATAATCCATTGCTTCAGAAAAATGATTAAAATCTTTAAAAAGTGGGTGTTTAACCCCATTTATAGATTCTACTACTTCTACCCAAGTTTGTAAAACACCATTGGTTTTACCATGTATGACTACGTAATATTTAAATTAATTTGTCCAAAATAAATTCTCTCCATAATTTCTATAGAGTTTTATGGTGTAAAATTGATGTTACCTAGTAACGTCTAAGCATAAGACTCTTGAGCTGGGGCTTTGCCCTTGTCTTATGGCGGTTGGCTTGTTGGTCTTATGCTGAAACAAATGTTAATTAACCCATTTAGTCTTAATTTGTAATCTACTTAACTGATCTACAAATTCGTTATTCTTTCCTTTTACATATTAAAACACAATATTTTTATATACTGATATTTTATCCATGAAATTAAGCCATCATCTTCTACTGCTAGCTTTATCATTTATTTTTTTATGAAATTTAATTATTGCCTCACATTCAGTTCTTACTAACACTTCTTCTTTATTTAAGATGTATAATTTGAAACTATTTAAACCATATATTATTACTAGTACTTCTAAGCTATGCTACTCATGTTTCCTTTTTCTTTGTATAAGCCGCTTTGATATGCACAAATCTTTCTTCATTTTTACTACTGTATTTATTGGGTTTGGATTTTAGGATAGCTCCCCAACCTAATTTACTTTAGTCTGTCTGAACAATTAAATAATCTGATTCTAAAGGGATCTTTAAGCCTGAAATATTTTTGACCTTTTCTTTAATTTGTTGTACTAATTTAATGTCCTCTATATTAAAATGTTTTTGTCCTTTACTACCTATTTTTGCGTATAATGGTCCTGCTATTTTTCCTAAATCTTCAATGAAATTTCTTGCATAATTTTCTAATCCTAAAATTTTTTGTAAATCTTTATTGTTATCTAATCTATCTGGCATATCTAATACCTTCTTTGCTATGTGAGGTTGAAGTTTTATTCTTCCGTCCCCTAAAGTTACCCCTAAGAAATTAATATGAGTTTTGCATGGTTCTATTTTCTTTTTACTAATTATTATTTCGTATTTAACAAATAATCTAAAAACTATTTGTAGATGTCCTAAATGTTCTTGTGTCTATCAATCCTAAAGTTTCTATAACAAATAATCTTTTGTTTGCTATACAGCTCGTACATCCTGTGTCTATCAATCCTAAAGTTTCTATTTCTATATCTTGAATTCTTATTTTAGCACGTACTTTCATTGTCATGAAATCCTTATCTTCATATCATATTACAGTAGTATTTTCTTCTATATTCAAAAGTTCTATTTCTATTTTTTCTAAATGTACTGTTCTTTGTATTTCTAATTCATCTTCATTTATTATAGCTTTTTCTTTTTCTAATGATACTAGTCTTTGTTCTAAATCATTTACTTTGGCGTCTAAAGTTCTGATTCTTGAGTTTGTAATCTGGTTATTTACTTGTTTTCTTTCATTAATTATTTCTGGTTCTATTTTTATTTTTAGCTTATTTTCTATGCAATTTACACATGCTTTCATATAACATTTTGTACATTTAGCTTTATTGTCTTTACACGGGTGCCAGTTACATATGTGGCATTGATTACTGTCTATTCCTTTTTATCTTTGGAAATCATGTATACATCTTTGCACAACATTCATTAGATTGCTAATTAATAAGTCATTTAAATTTAACTCATCTGCTTCTTATTCTATTTCATTTATTAAATTATCTTCTTCTGAGTCTGAGAAATCAAATTTAGGTCTATCATCTAACTCAAAATTTATTATAGAATATATATTTTCTGTATCTGACATATATTCATCTACATTTAATAGGGTTTCTTGAAAATCTTCTATTATTTGAGAATTTCTAGTTTTACTATTGTTTCTTTTGGGACATAGGTTTTCTAAGTGATCTATGATATGTTTCTTCTTCTATCCACTTATATAGTTGTCTTATTCTTTGAAATATGGGTAAATTTTGCATTCAACTATCCCAATTGATTTGCTTTTTTCTTAATACTTTCTTTAATCCTGCGTATTCTAGCATTGCTATTTTCTATGTCTCTATCGCAAGCACTTAACTCCCAATTTAAGGCACTTACTAATTCAGGGCTTACTATTCTAGAGCTATTGTATAATTTATATAACCTATTTACTTCTGTTATTCGTTCTCTACACTCTTCTAATTTCCTTAGTCTTTTAATAATATTAGTTTTTAGACTATATTCTCTATATAAATTCCAAATCTAGATCTTATATCTGGAAACGAAGGATGTTTTTTCATAAACTTGTCTAGTTTTTAGTTGTGTAATAAGTTTATATTCTAGTTGTCCTATTATAGTGATTAAATAGTCAAGTCTATCAATATCTTCTTTGGTTTGATTTAATCTAGTAATTCTAAATATAAGTCTTGTAATTTATCTTTGGTTTGTTCATGTATGCTAGTATTTCGTAATGGTCTTCTCATTAACTAACGTTCCCAAAACATTCTCGCTCTGACACAAATAATAAGAGGCAGTTAAAATAGATGATTTTTCAATAAATTATGAGTAGATTTGGTGGCTTAAATATGTTGTAAATCCTACTCAGTACTCCCCCTCTCTTATAGTTTTATCATGTTTAGACGGCTTTGCCCCTCCTTTTTTTATCTTACCCCGTTCATATCTCTCTCTCAACATGGTTCTTAATAACTTTTTTCTTTAACACACCCTAGAACATTCATCTGGCAACCAACATTCATCCTTCAATCTTTGATTTTGGCAGATGGTGGACTATTAAGGCCAGGATTCCGAGAAATTTACAAGTTAATCCATCATTGTTATTAAGAAGTTAAGAGGTTAACCATATACAAAGGGTATCATTTTTAAAGAAACAAGATTATTTACATGAAATCATAAGCATATTCAAATAAATACAAACATATTTTTGGAGGGGAAAATAAAGCATATAATAAAGACTTACATGATATAACTGAGAGAGAGGTTTTCCTTTCGGGAACCCCCTAAGAATTTTTTGAAAACTTGAAAAACACATTTATTAAATCGTACTTAATATTATACAAACTTGGTTTCATACATCGGGTGGATTGGTTTAAGTGGAAGTGTTTTGAACATGAAGGGAAGAGGAATATGTTATGGGTTGGTTCAAGGTTTTTCTTCATTCTCTCTTTTACTAACTACTTAAGTCTTATATAGACACAAGTAAAAGAAACGATTGGACTCCAACATACTACGTGGCCTAAGAACAAATGGCCAACACGTAAAAGACAGGATTCGTCAATAATGCAGGTCGGGTACACTTTGGGCCCCATTATCACATGTATTATTATTTTATTTTACAGACACATGCTTCAATAGCTTTTCCCCTTTTTGGAGGTTAGTGATAAAGAAAGCACTCTGACATATTACAAGACTAATGTGGGCATACCCACATGGCACACTTTATCTTTATATCATATCATACTGTCTGATGCTTATTCTTCCATGTATCTGTGTTTTCTACCATTTAATTGTCTTTGTCTGACTAGGTGTCCAAGTAGTGAAGTGTGACGCAATCAAAACTCATGTCTGAGTCATCATCTTTGTTGGGATCCTGAGCATCTTGGAGATAAGCAAAGCTGCCATTAAATTAATCTCCTTTCTCTTTTGAACTTGGGCCTGTTATCTGGATTTTTCTGAGTATCTATGTTTGGAACTACTCTGTCCATACTTGTGCTTGGGTTGTCTTTGCTAATTATATGTTTATCTGATTCTTTTTTATTGAAAAATATTTCTAAAGTCTATTTTATTATAGTCTCAATTTTTTATTTTTCTTCTTCTAAATAAAAGTCTTTTTCAAAGTATTATTACAAGTTCTGGGTAATTTTTGTTTTGATGAAGAACAACCTTTATCTTCACTTTTTCGCAAAGTAACAGCTATTAACAGATTTGATGCATCTTTACCGGCTACCGTTTGAATCGGACTAGCTGTACCTCTATCTGATATAGTGGATTTCTTAGCATTCAATAGGAAATACACATGCGTCTCATCCATTTTGTGATAAGATAGAGAATTCGGAGTCTGAGTACTTGCATTTTTTTGAGAAACATTAATCTTGTCTTTCAAAATTTGCACTTGTTCCTTAAGTCTAGTATTTTCAAGAAGAAAGGCCTCTTTATGGGCATTAAGTCTCTTAAAGGCTTCTGTCATTGTGGAACTGTGGTCACAAAAAATTATTTTGCCTGTGTCTTTCTGGATATTGTATTGGGGTATTTGATTCAGTTTTTGTTTGAGGGCTCGAGTTATATAGTAATTTGGCCTAAGGTATATACTAGCATAATCCATTGCTTCAGAAAAATCATTAAAATCTTTAAAAAGTGGGTGTTTAACCCCATTTATAGATTCTAATACTTCTATCCAAGTTTGAAAAACATCATTGGTTTTACCATGTATGACTACGTAATATTTAAATCTATTTTCTCTACTTTTATCTGAAAAGTATTAGCATAGAGCATTGATGCGGTTACGAAATGTTTAGTGTCTCTTTTACTATGTGCTATCCATAAATTATCAACTAGACATCTCTACGGTTTATCTAGAACACAGTCTAGTTTAACTCTAAATGATAAATTACATAATGGATACAAGATTAAATTAATTTTTCCATAGTAAATTTTCTCCATCATTTCTATAAAGTTTTGTGGTCTAAAATTAATGTTACCTAGTGGCATCTGAGCATAAGAGTCTTGAGCTGGGGCTTTGCCCTTTTCTGGTAACGGTTGGCTTGTTGGTCTCATGCTGAAATTAATGTTAATTAACCCATTTAGTCTTAATTTGTAATCTACTCAACTGATATGCTAATTCGTTATCCTTTCCTTTTAAGTATTCAAACACAATATTTTTATATACCGATATTGTTTCCATGAAATTAAGCCATCATCTTCTACTGCTAGCTTTATCATTTATTTTTTGATGAAATTTAACTATTTCCTCACAGTCAGTTCTTACTAATACTTCTTCTTCATTTAATATGTATAATTTGAAACTATTTAAACTATATATTATTGCTAGTACTTCTAAGTCTATGCTACTCATGTTTCCATTTTCTTTGCATAACCCGCTTTGAGATACACAAATTTTTTCTTCATTTTTACTATTGTATTTATTGGGCTTGGCTTTTAGAATAGCTCCCTATCCTAATTTACTTCCGTTTGTCTGAATAATTAAATAATCTGATTCTAAAGGGATCTTTAATTCTGGAATATTTTTGAACTTTTATTTAATTTGTTATACTAATTTAATGTCCTCTATATTAAAATATTTTTGTCCTTTACTACCTATTTTTGTGTATAGCAGTCCTACTATTTTTTCTAAATCTTGAATGAAATTTCTTGAATAATTTACTAATCCTAAAAATTTTTGTAAATCTTTAGTGTTATCTAATCTATCTGTCATATCTAATACCTTCTTTGCTATGTGAGGTTGAAGTTTTATTCTTCCATCCACTAAAGTTACTCCTAAGAAATTAAAATGAGTTTTGCATAGTTCCATTTTCTTTTTACTAATTATTATTTCGTATTTAAGATATAATCTAAAAACTGTTTGTAGATGTCCTAAATGTTCTTGTATGTTTTGGCTAATTACTAAGATTTAATCTACATATACTAATACAAAATTCTTGTATTCTCTAAACATATTGTCCTTTTTTCTTTGAAAGATGGGCGGAGCTGTTTTTAATCCAAATGGCATAGCTAACAATTCAAAATGCCCTCCGAGATATGTGAATCCTGTCCATTCTATGCTATCTGGGTGAATTTTTACTTGTCAGTATCCTGATTTACAGTCAAATTTACTGAATATCTTTTTACCTTGTAACTTATTGATTAATTCACTTTTGTCTTGTAGTTTTTAAGCATCTGTTCTAGTATTATCATTTAACCTATTGCACGTATTTATAAAACTTGTGCTTTCTCAATATAATAATTCTAAATATTATATGATCCATCCATTTGTACAACCGTTATTGGTTTTTTCAGGGTTTCAAGTACATGTTGTGGTATTATTCTTTTGTTTGCTGTACAGCTCGTACATCCTGTGTCTATCAATTCTAAAGTTTCTATTTCTAGATCTTGAATTCTTATTTTAGCACGTACTTTCATTGTCATGAAATCCTTATCTTTATTACATATTAAAGTAGTATTTTCTTCTATATTCAAAAGTTCTGTTTCTATTTGTTCTAAATGTACTGTTCTTTGTGTTTCTAATTCATCTTCATTTATTATAGCTTTTCTTTTTTCTAATATAATAGTCTTTGTTCTAAATCATTTACTCTGGCTTTTAATGTTGCGATTCTTAAGTTTGTAATCTGGTTATTTACTTGTTTTAGTCCATTAATTATTTCTAGTTTTATTTTTATTTTTAGCTTATTTTCTATGTAATTTACACATGCTTCCATATAACATTTTGTACATTTAGCTCTATTGTCTTTACTCGGGTACCAGTTACATTTGCTACATTGATTACTGTCTATTCCTTTGTGTCTTTGGAAATAGTGCATACAGCTTTGTACAACATTCATTAGATTGCTAATTAATAAGTCATTTAAATTTAACTTGTCTGCTTCTTGTCCTATTTCATTTATTAAATTAGCTTCTTCTGATTCTGAGGAATCAGATTTAGGTCTATCATCTAACTCAAAACTTATTGTAGAATATATACTTTCTATATCTGACATATATTCGTCTACATTTAATAGGATTTCTTGAAAATCTTCTATTAGTTGTGAATTTCTAGTTCTACTATTTTTTCTTTTGGTACATAGGTTTGCCAAGTGATCTATGCTTCCTCATGTATAACATTCTAGTTTGTTTTTATAATTTCTATCATTTCTATTTTTCCTGACATGACTATCTATGTTTAGATATGGCTTCTTGGCTTTTGATTTGCACAAGAAATATCCCTTACGATAATATAGTTTCTGTTTGTATTTCTTTTTATACTCTTTATGTTTTTGGTTATCGTCATAATTTTGGGTTGTATATATAATAGATCTACAGAAGTTAATTTCATTTTTCTTTAATTATTTTTGTATTTGTATATTTGTACATTTTTCTGGTAAGATATCCATAGCATGTTGTATTTTATGTCCTATAGTCCATTTAGCATTTGGATTTTGAATTACACCGTCTCTTTTGTACCCTCTATCTTCTATTTCTCTTCCTAAAGCTCCTAGTAATTTATCGAATAGTTTTTTTTTATCTAATTCGTCGTCAAACGTATTTCCACTAATTGTACAATAATAAAAGTAGTCTTTTAAGAAACTCTTTATATATAACCAATTTGAAATGCTTAGTTTTTCTAATTTAATTAAGGCATTTCTTTGTAATGCTAATAAACCACTCTTCAGATCCTCCCCTATTAGTAAACTGTGTATTTTATTTGTAAAATTATAAGGGTTTGGTCCTAATGATACTAATGCCTGAAAATCATGTGGAGAGCTTATCTTGAAATCTTCCCATACAGCTTTTTTCGATTCTCCTAAGAAGGTTTCTATATATTTCTACATTGTTTCTATATCTGTTTCTATATAATGTCTTAAATAATCTGCTACTACTATTCCTTTCCATAAGTCTATTATTGTATTCTACATTTGTGGATCATGTGCTGCTATATTTAGTATTTTTGCTTTATTATCTCCTTCATGTAATCTAGTAGGTTCTTCTATTGGCTTTCTTCTTTCTGCCGGTCTTATATTTTCCTTAATTTCTGTATCTAGGTTTATTCTAACAGCTCTTCTTCTTGGTACATTACCTGCACTATAATCAATTTGTTGGGTATGTGGATTAGTTTGTTAGAATGGACTAGCACTTGTTGAGCTAGCTGTTTTCATTTCTGCTAATTCTTTATAACTGATCGTGGATATTGTATCTTCATCTTGTCTTTCAAAGATTTTAGAGATAGTATCCACCTTTTTGGTTCAATATCCTAGATTATCATCCCTTTCTAAACAAGTTTTAAAATATTTTATACATTCTGTTATGTTCATATTTCTTTTCTTACACCCTTTATATTTAAATGTTATATATCTATGTTCTTCAGCTAATCTTTCTGCTTCTTCTATTTCTTTATCTACTTCATATCCTTCTTATAGTATTTCTACATTCATGAATTCTTGTTCTACGGTACTTTCAGTTTCGTTATCTTCTAATTCCTTTTGACTTGTTTAATTATAGTCTGTAAATCTTACCGATGTTTCTCCTTTACTAGTAGTATACATTAAATGAGTTTCGGATTTAAATACCTTTGGCTTATTGTATTTTTCTAGATTCCACTCTAACCCTGCATATTCTTCTGGATTTATCTTTATTGGTTTTATTAATTTTATACCTTTATTACCCATTACTTCAACTACTTCATTTACTTTTATTTTAAACTTAGTATTACTATTTAAAGTCATTTTTCCTATAAAACCTATACATATTAATAAATTATTTCCATTAATCATTTCTTCATACCCTTTAGTCTGAATTCCTATTTTAATATTTTTCCAAATTCTTTTAATTTCATTAAAAAGTCAGAGCTAATATAAAATATTCCTCCATTATTTGTCATAACTACTTCGGTTAATCCTATTATTGATTGTTTTTATATCTGACCATCTATCATCATATATTACTATTAATACTTTCGATCCTAGATTTTTCTAGTTAATCCTTTTATTCCTATGACTATTAATCCCATATGCATTAACAACATTTTATTATTACTTATTTGTTTTAAAGATTCGGTATTTACCAAATTTAAAGTTGTAAAATTTTCTCCTATAGTGGATATTTGCTCTTCTCTATAATTTCTGTATAGCTGATTATCTGTGGAGAAATACTTAGCATTATATAATGTCTTAGGATTTAACAATTTTAATTGATTTTGCTGGAAAATTTGTAGATCTTTGTCCACATCTATTATTTCATTTAATTCCTGGTCTTGTTCTATGTCTAGGTGTCTTCTAGATAGTATTCTAAAAATAAGATTATTTCCTACTCTATTATCAGAAAAAGTTACTCTTTGCCTTTCCCCTTCGATGGCTCTTCTTGGTCTAGCTGAAAGAAAGTCCATTTTTGTAATTTTTTAATTATATTTTGCTTTTCTTGTTTAGGAGTTATTTCAATCTTTTTTCAGTGAGTAATTAATTTGTCTATTTCTGTATTTTTGGAAACTTGAACTTCTTTTCCTTTAATTATACTATCTATTTTTATATGTATTTCTAACAACAATGCTATTATAGTATTGTTCTGTTTTAATATAGTTTTATCTGCCTGACTTTAGGAAAGATACCTAGAAAATTCTTCTGGCTCGTCATGATAGCTTTTCGATTTTTCTAATGCCTTAATGTAATTTATATCTTCTTTACTCATGAAAGTGAGATTTCTTCTACTCTTTGAATTATTATATTTAGCTCACTTATTTCTTTATTTTTGGATGTTCATGGTTGAACAATGTTTCTAATGGCTTAATGATGTTTCTTTCATGCTTTTAATATGATTTTGATATTGTGTAATGCATGGTAATGGTAAATGGCATGAGGGGTACTTTATAATCCTCCAAATTACTTGGTTATGTCTTTGAAGCATATGTGCCCTCAACATGTTTGTTAAATTGCCAATGGTAATGATTTTGTCACATAGTTCGACTATCCTTGAAATCTTTGCATTGCATAAAAAGTAATGGAACTTAAATTGGTTTGTTTTGTTTTAAATGGTTTGGAAAGGCCTTGATGTCCATGGTCTTGGTTTAATTGGAAATTTTGAAGTCAACATGGTTTAATGACTTTGGTTTGGCATAAAAGGATATACTTGAAAGATCTAAATTTGGTATGACGATACCAATGGTTAATGCCTAATTAAAAGTCTCCTTGGTGAATGGTTTGGTTATGCGAAAAAGGTATAATTAGAATTAAAGGGGGTTGAGTAGAAAAGCTATAGAAGGTAGGGGGATCGCCATTGGAAACTCACATTTACCGATGTGAGGGTGGTTTTGGTGACCGTGCGCATTATGTCAAACATTTTATTTTGAGGGATATCTAGTCATCCTAGGTTCTATTCTCTGGTCGTGCGACTAAAATGCACTGGGGCCCTTTCAGCACGGGGAACTGAACCCATATAGCCCGCGGGTGGTTTTAGGATAGCTAAGGTGTACAACCCAGGTTAAGGTTTTAAATGCATGCTAAACCCGATTACTTTTCCGGGCATGATATATATGTATATTTGTGATTGCATATGGTTATTTCACTTTATTTTGAATGATGCCATTATTTTATCCTTATTACTGATTACATGCTAACATTCACTCCGCTAATCATCTTCGGGCGATGTATCCCCACGTGATGCAGAAACCGACCATACTACCATTCCTCCTACTTAGTGACTTGGATTTGGGGATAACTTTGTGTCAGACTGAAGTGGTGAGATTCCATACTCCCAAAGTCTCCATTTCATGCAATGGACTTATTTAAATTACTTTTGTTTCTTGGTTTTTGGTTTTGGCTATGGTCAGGGGCATGTACCGACCGGATGTTCTTTGATTTCAGTTAGAGGCTTTGTTGGACTACTATAGGCATGGGCAGTGTCGATATTGATGTCAGCCTAGGTATTGGTATTGGCATTGGGGTTGGCACCGGTTGGATAATTGTTTGAGTTTGTTGGAAAATGATTATAGACTTTATTTAATGTCTTTAAATTATATTGGTTTTATCTTGTTATATGTTCGCATATCATCTGACAAAGGGTGTAGGACGATAATGGTTGGGTAATGGGGGTGGTCTCCGGTCCTGGTTGGACTTGAGATGCCCAACATAACTAGGCCCCAGTTCGGGTCGTGTCAATAATTCCATTTCAAAATCACATTGAAGCTCAATGTACATATTCACATACATGCATACATACATATGTACAGGATACTAGGATAGGGAACAAGTTTTAACATGAGATTTATAATCATTAACCTTGATATTTTAGCTTTAACCATCCTAAAAACACCCATGGGCTATATGGGTCTGGCTTCCCTCATCAGAAGGTCTCCAGTGTGTGTTTGCTGCACAAATCGGAGAAATCCAAGGAAGGACTAGGGAATCCTGACCCCAGTCATTCCAAAATATATATAAAGTGTGAATTACACACATGACCACCAAGTCCCCCACACCGACAAACGTGGATTCCAGTCTTGTCTCCCTTTGGACCTCCACCTTCCACGATGAGCTAACAACCCACTTTAAGCCCAAATTAAAACTTTTACACATAGCCTATCAATTTAACTAAGGATTCATCCACTTAGGCATTTATCGAATGGTATTGTCATACCAATTAATTATGCTTGCAAGCTAATTCCATTATGCCAAACCAAACCAATTAGCCATAACACTCCAAAGTTCCAATTTAAAATAAAGTTCCAACTTTTTATCTGTTTAGCCATTAATGCAATGCAATAGTTTAGTAAAGTGTGCAAAACCATATAATTGTCCATATTTCAAAACCAATTATGCAAGTGGGTTGAGGTTAATACCAACTCCAAACCATAAACCATAAATTTGAGAGAATCCAAGACCCCTATTCCATTCACCATACCCATTCACTCTATGAGTTCAAAAATTCGTACATAAAGCATAAACAAATGCATGTAAACCATGAGAATACCATTTAAACAATAATCATCCAAAACCCTCAACAAAAATTCCAAAACTAAACATTAAAATCATATGAATATCAAACCATTGAATGCTATGATAAAATACAATTTTAGAGAATAGATACATGCCTGAAAACACCATGAATTTGGAGAAGAAACCACACTTTGAGCCCTAGATGATCAACCATTAGAAATCGTAGCTTTTCTTTTTACTTGGAAATTTGGGAGAGAAGAGATTGTTTATGTTATGTTTAAGGATGGAATATAGGGCTAAGGGAATATTTTATGTCATGGGAATAGTGTAAAGGAAGTGAAAATACCAAATTAACCTTAATGAATAAAATGCAGAAAAATAACTCCCAATCATTATAGGTCAGATAACGACTCGTATTCACTGATCACGAGTCATCATAATGACTCTTAGTCTGGGCAGTGACATTAGGGCTACCATACTAATTTGATCACGAGTCCCTCACCATGACTCGTGAAATTACCTTATGACTCATATGGTCCCAGTCATGACCATGAAAAAAACTTAAGGAAACCCTACTAGTTAGACTATGACTTCTATATACGACTTGTAAAGAATCTTCACGACTTGTCACCTAAGCTTTAAACTGAGCAGTAAGCATAATCAATGATAAAAATTTAGTGTTCAAAATCTAGGGTATTACATATCTACCAAAATAGACCTACGTACTTGCGTATTTCTCAATTTTAAGGATTAAAAGTGCCATGAAACCATGTCATATCATTAAAAAGATATAAAGGTTTGATGTTGCCAAAAACTACACCTCAACTAGAAGTATAATACGGTCAATTGCAAATATAGTAACCCAAAAAGGTTAAGGTCGATCCCACAGGGAAAACGTGGATAGTTGCTTGCCTTGATGAAATCCATAAGCAGTACAGGAAAGTAATGGGGGGAAGGGGGGGTTGTTATCAATTGCAAATATTAACCAGTTCTTAATTGCTTTGAGTTGAAATCAATAGAATATGAACTCTAGGTCTGTGTTCCCCTGGCTTCTCAACTACGTAAATGTCTCACGATCAACCCAATTATTCTATCGTTCTGTATGTAAATCCTACAAGATAGGTATTAACCACTACTTAGAAGATAAATTTCACTCCTTTTACTTGGTTGTCGTATCAGGGTGTTACTTGGTCGTCCCTTGCTACTACCCCAGGTATACTTGGCTATTGTATCCCTGTCTTAATATTCTCTGTCTAATCACAAGCTTCTTGGTTATCGACTAGAGGCAAATATAGGCAATCTCAAGCGTCTGCAACTACTTGAGTGTAATTATTATGAATAAGAATTAAGATACATGCAGAAACCCTAGAACAATTGAGTCTCACACTTCCTTTACGTAGCTAATCCGCCAGGGTTCCCATAACCCTAGCTAAGGAGATTAACCGCTCATGATTGTGCAAAAGATCATGATTATAAATAAAGAATACATCAAAGTAACTTCACAATGATAAGATGAATAAACTCCGAAGTCTTGTATTGAATAAACCCCAAAATCTCAAGAAATAATGTAGTAGTAAATAATTTCACGTAAAGAAGGTCACAACACGTAAACTAATAAAAGATAAACCCTAGGATATTTATTGTATCTCAATATAACACAAAAATGCTATTAAAAATGGGAAAGGTAATGTTAAGTCGGCAGTCTGTACATTTCAATCTTCACTTATAACCTCAGCTTAAGAGTCATACCCTGCCTTATCAGAACCATTCCTGTATTTGATCTTCCCAAGGCTTTAACTTTGCGTTCAGCATACGTCTTTCTATTTTCGAGTCGTACCTGAGTGTACGACTTATGTCTTTCTTCCATATTCACTTAGGACTTCTTCCATTTCATGTCTTGAATATTGGTTTGTATACAACATTCCTATATGAGTTGTGCTCAGACTTTTGACTTATATAGTTTTGATACTTTAACTCATGGATGGTAGCTCAGGTTCTCTTATGCTCATGAATTTTGCATACGAATCATACCCTGGCTTACTACTGGGTACTTGAGTCGTATCTTTCTCATACTTGGCTCGTCAATTTGGATTTTTGTTCTGTTACTCTCACTTTTAGTATACGAGTCATATCGAGTGGTTACGACTAATAAGGATGACTTGTATACCGATCAGAATTGGTATTTTTTAGGTCTTTTTCTTCTCTTTTCATTCAAATACTATTATAAACCTGTTTCACCTAAAATTCATACCAAAGTGCATCATATCCAACAAAATATCCTGAGTTCACGTATAAATTCATGGTTTTGAGCATCGAAAGTGTCGTGTTTCCACGCCACAAAAACACCCTCAACTTAAACTTTTGCTTTTCCTCAGGCAAACAAAACCATAATACTATTTTCTAGCACAGAACTGACGCTTAAATAGAAGATCTCAAGTAAACCCATGGCAATGATTTTAAATTTAATTTTAAATCTTGGCGCTCCCTTCTTAACTTTTTTTTGATTTTTTCAACTCAAGCTTCCGTATAAAAACTCAACACATGTAGAAACATGAAGGAATCCAAAGATGGCATTATATTAGCAATAGACATTTGGGCTTAGGCATGCTTTGCATTCATCAAACAATCTAGCAACCTAGCAATGTAACCCATGTGCAGTTGCAATCAAATAAATCCCATTCATTCTTCATGAATAGACTACTATATTTAGGGAAATAACGAATGACTCTCTCACTCATAATGAAGTATCACCAGTGCACCTAGAATATCATTATCTTGCCCTTATGCTCTTTTTCTACGTTGTCAGACAGTCATAGTAGGATCACTATAGGAATTTATTCACCTTGTAATGTAAGCTTGGGGTAAGTATGATATATATGGATTTCTACAGTGACTAAGACTCCTGGGCACTATACTATTCTTAGGATCCACTACTTTTGACTTCTTTTATTTCCTTTCGAATCACATTCTATTTGGGTCAGGTATTTCCTTCTAACAATTACTTTTGTTATTCTTTTTCTATGCCTTGTACACTTTTCTTTTTCTTTACATCATTCCTGCCCATGTTTCAACTTTTTCCTTGTACACATTTTTCTTCATAGTAGTTGTTCTCTTACGAACAACTATAATAGACACCTATAACTTAGGTGATTTTCCTGAGTTGAGATGCATCCTATCACCAGAAGGACCAGGGCCAAAATAGGTTCATTGTAAGTTAACCGGGAAGGTGATAAGTGTAACAAGAAAAATTGGTCTATAAAAGCTCAAATATTTGGATCAAGGGATATCATTCATGCACGGAAGGTCAATTTGTCTAAAACAGGACTAGTATCAAAAAATGGCCTATGATATTTTCCTACCTAACCATCCTAAACCTAGGCAAAAGCAACTGGGAAAGTTCTAGGTTCCAACACAATCGAGAACTTAGTAAAAGCCTTACACACACTTTCATAAGGCGACAATACTAGATACTATTTATCCAATTATGCCATTTTTAGTCTCAAAGTGTACTATCCCTAATCCTAATGTCATTATTAGATACTCAACAGTCTTACAAAAATATACAAATTACGCAATTCATTAAATAATAAACATTTTTTAGGCGCACCACTTTTACAATATTATTTCAAAAATCAACACAAGTCAGTAGTGTTTCATTAGTCGCATGGAAAAAAACAAAACAAGATCAAAAATCATTTCAATACATCAAAAAAATTTCAAATTCATCAAAATCATTATCAAAAATATCCGCTGCCATATGTGCATAGATCTACTCCCTATTTAAGCTGCCTCTATCAAGCCTGCAAGTCATAATAGACTTTCGGTCTTAGCTGCATCTGAAAATTTCAAACTACTCTTAAATATTTCTTGGTACTCCCACCCCCAGCATAAGAACATTACACTATCTATCATTCTATAAATCTAAGACAGGGAGGGGATCACGGTCATACCTAGGAGCTCAAACCACCTGAGCATCTACATCCATACTTAGGCCCTCAGGGTGGGTTCCACTCTCGTCAACCACCGCCCCATCAGTAGAGACTAACTCAATAACAGTTAGGGGTACCACATCATCCACAACATCAGCATCAATAGGAGCTCCTGATCCACTATCACCTAGGATCATCTCACGGACCCACGTACGTCGGTCACCCTCATCATGGATATTGTCTTGTCGGGCCTTCTTTATTGTATCATTTTCTTTCTTTCTTTTCCTCTTTTTTTTACACCTCTTCTCTTTGGTGTCCTTTACCCATATATCATTTGGATCCTCCCAAATGTTAGGAACCTCAACTATAGGAATCACAGTATCCATCTCTGGCTCCACAATAACCAACCTCTCATTTAATTCGATAACCATCTTCTTTATCTATGAAATATTTTCTCGGATATCAGCAACATTGGGTACCTTCCCAGTACCTAACTATCGAATAATCCTTGACTCAAGGGAATCTAAGCTCCCTTGTACTCACCTATCTCAAGCCTCAAACTTTCGGTCCATCCAGCTTTGTACTCCACCCTCTATATGTCCTACATTTACTGTGAGAGTAGCTAACTTGGTCACAACTTCTATCTAAGCTACCTCGAAAATCAACATCACACCAGGGGGTGTACCATGTGGCCTAGGTGGCATCGACTAGACTGGCGGTTGGCCACTAGAAGTACCCACTGCATCTGTGGGTTTAGCCATAGTCTATGCACTAGTTTCAGAAGTCTCTGCTGTCTCAGAGTTGTCTGTCTGATCATTTTGTAGGAGCATACCTTCTATCACATCTGTAGACTATCTCACGGGCTGAGTCAATGGGTTAGTTTCATTTGGAATAAACCCTATGTCGAGCGTCATTCGAGCCTCAATCAACTCGTCAACCTCGGGTATCTCCAACACTCTTGCTGCCAAGCAGATCTGAGTAATCAAAAAGAGGTAGGCCAACGATACCTTATTACCCCCAACCGCTCTATCTCGCATCTCTCTAGCTAAGAATTTACCATTATCAAAAGCATATCCGACAATGAAACCATCTATCATCGCCGCCCGAAACTGACTCAACACATCATCACTTGTCGTTGGACAGAGCCTGTGTTGGGTTATTATCAACCATTCCTTACCCTCAAAAGTAAGAGTACTCTTCTTTATCTACTGCGAATCACCAATACCACCTATAACCTAAGTTGTATGCTCACCCTACATAGCTATCCTCTTAGTCATCCATCTGAACATTGTTATTTTATTATCATATCCCAATGTTTGGTTGGTGATATTTCTCATCTCTGCCATTCTATAATCTATTTCAACTATGCTAGCCAGAGCGTGATAGTTTATCCTGTACAATAATCTCCCAATGATTCGAGGAGAGATATCAACGCTCACATCTCAAATCATCAAGGATGTAATAGTTTCACCTCCCTTCCACAATATGCCTTATGGATATAACCACTGCAGCTCGCCCTTGTAAGTTGTATAAAACTCATGGATGAGGACTTTACTATATCTACTTGGTGATCTTATCATCCATTCAAACCCATATAGACTGAAGTATTCAACAAACTTAGGTAACTCAGCCATCTCTGTAGTAGTCATCCGTCTCTCCAGATATAGCACTCTGCTTATCTTGCCACACTTAAGATAAGACAACCCCAATTTAAATATTTCCTATATTCTAGGGTACCCCCATTATTCCATGATGGGCATCAAAGCAGGGGCCAGTGCTAGTGGTGGGTCCTGTGTTGCTATCGAGGTAGCATTAACCTCAGGACCATGGAAATCATCTGCACTCTCCTTAGATAAACTAGAATTAGCCTCATTGTCATCATTATCAACTGGAACTGGTGTATGTGGAAGAGAGACAGTTGCATTGTTTTTTCTTAGCCCCTTTGATGGTGGTGTGTCAGATTCTTGAGGCACTGCTTTCTTCTCTTTTGACTTAGAAGGTTTCTTTCCTTTAGTCACAACTTTTTTAGATGTAGTTCTGTCATACTCTTCCCCATTACTTTTAGATGTGGAGTCAAACCCAAAAATACTGGACTCCTTACTCTCAATTGGTGCTTGCTTGTTTCACTTTTTAGCGATAGTTTTAGACGAGGATGAATTCTTTGGAGGCGTTTTCCTGCAAATACCCTAATATTAGTAACTAATAAAAAAGAAGAAAAGGAAATAAAAGAAATATTAAAAACTAAAATTTAATGTGCTTTGTTTTAGTTGGGTATGAGTGGTGGGTACCGATCGTAACCACTTGATACGACTCGTATTTTTAAACCGTATCCTTAAACAATGAATGATCTTATTTACTTGACAGCTTATGACTCCCCCTTACCAGTAGTAAGGACTAGTTACGACTCATGATCGACAGTCGTAAGCTGATTAAAAACTTGTATGCTAATTTTATTCTTACCAGGTGGGTATGATTAATTTGTATGAATCATAAGATTAGGATACGACTCGTATGGTTGAGTCATATCCCATCCAGAATCTTGAATTTGTTAGAATTCCCATTACGACTTTTGTAGCCATTAGTATGAGTCGTAAAGAGTCTCGTATCAACTGCAACATAGAAGTTCAACTTCAATGTTTGACTCCAATAAAATTACCAACATACCCATTATTTTATTCAACTATTTTCAGCAATTTAAACACACAAATACACCAAAAATCTATTTCTAAACCCTAGCTCTTCCCCATTCTATATTTTCAACAAGCAATCCAAATCTAGGGCACCCCAAATCAGTCATAGCATATATTTTGTGCAATCCTATTCCAAAACAACTAGTACTCCTCTATTTCACATTGCAAATCATAAAAAAAGCATTTCAAAAACTTGTACCATTTGAAATTTTAGAAGTTTGAGTGCTTGATTTTCCTGTCAATTTCAGGTTGAAATGGGCAAAATTTGAAAAATTCGAGGTTGATGGTAGCTGAATCAAATTGAAAATACCTTGAATTTGAAATTTATGAGTTGAAATTCGGTAAAGTAATGGATTGGATATGAATGATGCTATTGGGTGCACGATCATGCCCTTTTCTTTTGATTTAATTAAGCACTAGGCTAGGTCAAACCCAAGATCTCACCTGGTGAGCATGGGTACTGATAATGCTCAACTTACACGTCAATTTAGTGCAAGGTTGTTATCGTCAATATATTTACCCAACTTTTAAAGTCGAGGTCGAATCCACTGGGAACAATATGAGTGGCTATTGAACTAATTTAAAACTATAGCTACAAGTTGAATTCAAGAAGATGGTACGAAAATATAAAATAGGGTTTTGGGAGATTAGGCAATGAATGTTGGTCACGTTAGCTTCGGTACTTGACAAATGCTAATGGTGGTTCAAGATTCTCATAGTAGGTAGGACAATAAGTTATCTTTATCGAAGTTATGCCTAAATGTCTCTCGACCTACTTAAGTATTTAATTACCTAATCCTCCTGGACTTAGGGAATTTATATTCATGACCAGATTTTACCTCAGGTTAATCAACCTTGTTACAACGTCAATTATTAAATGGAAGTTTTTAGTGCTTCCAACTCACTATTAGTAATTCACTTTCCACTATATTTAATTTCTTTCTCAAGCAAATCAAAGCAGGTTTATCTATCATTTGCAACCAATAGACGATAATTAAAACCTCAGAATTATCAAAAAGTCCTAACACCTTTTGAATCTTGAACACTCATCACCTTATCAAGACTTAACCCTAGATCCCATAATTCAGGTTAAAGGAATTTAGCCGCTCATGATGTAATAATCGTAACAACTATTTATATTCATGATTTGAAAGATAAACTTACCACAAGATGAATTGAAACTAGAGATTCTCAAATTAGATCAAAATAGTAATCCCAAAATAATGATGATAATCTCTTGAAAGTTAATTGCTTGTTCGAGTCAAGAAACTAGAGCGAGAAAATATCAAAATACGTGTCTCCCCACTAGATGTTTTGAACTCTCCTACAAAACCCTAAATAATGCTTTAAATAGTTCGCCCTAATTATGGAAATAAAATAATAAAGTTCAGAAATTCCTCAAATTAGGTGACGCCTTTCGTGATAACCATAGGAGGCTGACGACTTATCATAAATATCGTCAGCTCCTATTTGCTTTCGATACTCACTGCTTTAGGCTGACAATAAACTGTGATGTCCTATCAACTTCTTGATGACTTATCACGAATGTCATCAAGTCTCTATCTCAGCTCTCATGGTCTGCCTTAGTCTGACGGCAATTTTGACGACCTATCAGCTCCTTGATAGGTTATCACAAAATTTCATCACAACTCTCAACTCAGGTGCGTTCTCTGTCTGAGGCTGACGATGAAGCTGATAACTTATCACAGGGCTAACGGCTTATCAGAAATGTCTTCATCCACACTTCTCTTCGAATTACTTCATATTTCAACTGCTTTGCTTCCATCCTTGTTGGTTCTCTTGCATCATAGCTTCTACTACAAAATCAAACATAAAATAATCAAAAACAACAAAAGTTGCTTAAGAATTTGCAATTATTCGTAGTTAAAAGCCTCAAATGTGTTAGCATTAGTTCACACATCAACACCCTCAACTTAAAATAATTTCTTGTCCTCAAGAAACTCAACACAACTAAGAGAATACAAAGTACATTTTGCAGTCAATCATCCATATCATCTCAAAATACTTTCACCCTTTCTAAGGTCAGTCAATTCAAGAACAATGAAGAACACTAATGCAACACACAAAAATCAATATACGGCATTAATTCAGGTATATTAACCATGCATATACTAGTATTACACTCTCTAAGCAAGTTAGCAACTAGCAACATATCTGGTGTTCCCTTACAGCAAAGAAATCCCCCTTTTCTCATATCAGTAATCATATATGTAACTATGGGGACGGTAAAAAAAACACCCACTCTCAGGATCACTATAGATCTTCTCTTAGGCTTGCAATGTAGGATAGGGGATGGTATGATACTCGATGATATTTAAAGTGACTAAGCCTCCTTGAAACTACACTAGCTTCTGGTGTCTCACTTATTAACCTTTTTCTATTCTTCTCTTTTCTTGTTCACACTTATTTAGGATGGGTGCGGTCTTTTCCACAATCACTTATTCTTTTTCACAACTTTTATTTTTCTTGCTCTTTTCCATCGCACCCCACTTTTTATTCTTTTCTTTTATTATACCTTTCTTCATACTCATTCTGTATCACGCACCCCTATGATAGCCACCCTTAACTTAGGCCATTTGCCTAATTCAAGGTGGACAATGTCCAAGAAGTACCAGGGACAAAATAGGTTCATTGTGATATAAATGGGAAGGTGTAGGTGCCATAAAAAGAAATAGGATAAGCAAGCTCAAAGTAGGGATCAAGGGATATTCTACATACAGGGAAGGTCATTTAGGCTAAAGTGAGCTCATATCAAAACGGCCTATGATCCTTTCTTAACACCTGTCCTTCAACCTAGGTAAAACTAACCGGATAAGTTCTGAATCCAACATATAGAGGGAACTAAATAAAATCTCACATGCATATGGCACACTAGTATATCACCAGTTACTACTTATCCAGTTCATGCAGCAATTTAGCAATGATTATTATGTCACTAGAACTAATGCCGTACAAAGATGCACAATGGTAACACTTAGATATAAATCGCATATTTAAACCTTCAGACCATTGGAGAGGTGCTCAAAAATCAACAAAAACATGTTAACTGCCTAAGATACTTGTATTTCTCCTAGTCAACTACTATATTTTACAACAAATCACAATACGCCTAAACATGCCAGCTCTACTAGGAAAAATATTCAGGTGAAAAAAGGCACAACAACAAAAACCCCAAGAGGACATCAACACCCACAAGTATCCCCACCCTCAACTTTAAATCATGAAAGGTCCCCAATGCGTTAAACCAAAACAAGAGAGTTAGAAACATACCTGTGGCACCAAGGGTGCGAAGATCTAATGTCAATCACATAATACGAACACAAACAACAAAATACCTTGGGTTGCCTCCCAAGCAGTGCCTAATTTAGTGTTGTGGCACGCCATCATTCAGTCATCCTTTATCCCTCCACTTAGACGATTTGAATAGTCGGCCCATCTTTTGATCTTTACTTCTTTTAGGTCTGTTGGGTAAAGGTGAGGGCATAATAAGGAATGTTCTATCACACCACTTTGAAGACTTGAACCGCTTGCCCAATTTTGCATCAAACTTTTGTGTGGGCTCATTGTGAAGTAGTGAGGATCTTAAAAATCCACTAAATGAACTTCTATCTTTAGGCTTCTTGATTTTTACGATTGGGGTTTTGGTATACCCTTTTTGAAAGATAAACTCAAAAATGTAAGAATTTTCCTCCTCATTTTCAAAATTCATCAGTTGCTTGGGTAATTCGACTTTCATCACTTCCACCATGCATAATGTTGAAAAGTGGTTCAAATGAGGACTAACTCTTACTTCCGGAGTAGCATCCCTATTATTATCTTTACCCTCAAAATGAACTAGAGTTTTTACAAGGATTGTGCTTGATTTTTTTTTGCCTCTAGCACCATTTCCCTAATCTTGGCATCATCCCTCATGGTTGGTTCGGTTGGTTGGGAAATCTCCAAGGGTTGATCAACATCAAGATCATCATCAGTATAGGATTCTTGCTCCTTGTATTAACACTCTTAGATTAGTCTAAATGATTCCACAGACAAGATATCATCTAAACATAATGTAGAAGAGTGCTTAGGATGATTGACCTCGATATCCATCTCCCCTATTCTTTCTCTTTCCTTGTTAAATACCCTAATGTCTTGACATATATCACATATGATATCATTTATTGTTTCAATACGATCCAACATTAGTTGAAGCATAGCTTCAATGCCACTCTTTTCGGTGCTTCGTTCTTTTTTTCCTGACCAAAAGACCTGTAAAAATCATAAGAAGAACTAGAATATGGGTTAGCACAATGGGGGGAGGGGACATTTGGGCAATCACTCCAATGTCCATCTTGACCACCACATACAGAACAATCATACTCCAGATAGAATGGAGATAGTTCACATATCTCTCTCCGGGAAGCATATCTATAGTCTTGCCAAAATTAAGGTCCATCACAATATGGACATGGATCATCAAGATAAGATTTCCAACCACCAATATCATGTTCATTCCATGATGCCATAGTAGTAAGTAAACTAAAATAAAAATCTACCTAACACAATGAATAAAAGTAAACTAAAACCAAATATTTACAAGTTTGAATTCAAGAAAGTAGGCTAAAATTCCAAACCAACTCACGCGGGTGAGTATTCCCACCTGTCACGTGGGTGACCCGGGTTCGATCCCCAGAAATGGCACCATTTTTTATAACGCTCAACTTACACATTAATTTAGTGCAAGGCGTTCGTCGTAAATATATTTACCCAACTTTTGGAGTTAGGGTCGAATCCATAGGGAACAATGTGAGTGCCGATTGAACTAATTTGAAACTATAGCTACAAGTTGAATTCAAGAAGATGGTATGAAAAGATAATGTGGGGGTTTCGGAGATTAGCCAATGAATGTTGGTCACTTTAGCTTTGGTGTTTGTAATCAAGAGTTTATGGAAAACCCAGAATTATGTTCACTAGGGGTTTTGATACTTGACAGAAGCTAATGGTGGTTCAACATTCTCACAACAAGTAGGAAAACAAGTTATCTTTATCAAAGTTATGCCTAAATATCTCTCGACCTACTTAAGCATTAATTACCTAATCCTCTCGGACTTATGGAATTTATATTCATGGCCAGATTTTACCTCAGCTTAATCAACCTTGTTACAGTGTCAATTATTAAATGGAAGTTTTTAGTGCTTCCAAGTCCCTGTTATTAATTCACTTCCCACTATATTTGATTTCTTTCTCAAGAAAATCCAAGTAGGTGTTATCTATCATTTGCAACCAATAGATGATAATTAAAACCTCAGAATTATGAAGGAGTCCTACCAACTTATGAATCTTAAACACTCAGTACCTTATCAAGACTTAACCCTAGACCCCATAATTCAGGTTAAAAGACATTAGCCGCTCATGATGTAATAATCGAAACAGTTAGTTATATTCATGATTTGAAAGATAAACTTACCACAAGATGAATAGAAACTAGAGATTCTCAGATTAGATCACAATAGTAATCCCAAAATTATAATGATAATCTCTTAAAAGTTAATTGCTTGTTCAAGTCAAGAAACTAGAGAGAGAAAATATCAAAATACGTGTCTCCCCAAAAGATGTTCCAAACTCTACTAGAAAATCCTAAACAATGCTTTAAATAGTTCACCCTAATTATGAAAACAAAATAATTAAGTTCAGAAATTCCTCGAATTAGGTGACACCATTTGTGATAATCAATCAGGAGGCTGATGACTTATCATAAATGTCGTCAGCTCCTATTTGCTTTTGATACTCACTGCTTTAGGCTGATGACAAACTGTCATGTTCTATCAACTTTTTGATGACTTATCACGAATATCGTCAAGTCTCTACCTCAGCTCTCATGTTCTGCCTTAGGCTGACGGCAATTTTGACAACCTATCAGCTCTTTGACCGCTTATCACAAAATGTTGTCACAACTCTTAACTCTGGTGCATTCTATGTTTGAGGCTGATGATGAAGCTGATAAATCACAGGGTTGACGACATCAAAAATGTTGTTAGCCACACTTCTCTTTGAATTACTTTAGATTTCAACTCCTTTGCTTCCATCCTTGTTGGTTCTCTTGCATCACAGCTTCTACTGCAAAATCAAACATAAAACAATCAAAAATGATAAAAGTTGCATAAGACTTTGCAATTATTCTTAGTTAAAAGCCTCAAATGTGTTAGCATTAGCTCACACATTAGGTACGAGTTGTTAATATGACTCTTACCCAGGGTTACGGGTTATTTCATTAACTCGTATGGCCTAAAAACTTACCTGGGTTCTGGAGTGGGTTCGACTCCTAGTAATGATCCATAACCATGGGCTACGACTTATACCAAGAGTCATATTCATTCTAGAACATAATTTCTGATTTTAATTTATCTCACATGTCATTACGACTCCTACTTACGCATTGTACCATATAGATATAATTTGTAAAGAGTCCATATGATGCCCTTTAAACTTCTCTGGATTTTTTCTGCATTCTTCAGACCTGCGTATTGAATGACTACATTATCCTATAATTGAAATAATTACAAAAAAAGATGAGTTGCCTCCCACACAATGCTTGATTTAACATTGTAGCCCGATGTGGCTAAGTTAGATACTTTGACATCACCAAAGAGTAACATGGGTTGACTCCCATGCAACACTTGACTTAACGTCACAACATAAAGCAATTGCCTTGATTACTCAGGCTTCATGAAGGTCAATATCAGCTAACTCTTTTACCTCTTCTAAAGTTCCCATATAGTGCTTCACTCTTTGCCTGTTCACCTTGAATGTGTGCATCCCCTCCTTCTTTAGTTCTAAAGAACCATAAGGATAGACTTTTGAAATTGTGAATGGACCATGTCATCTTGACTTTAGCTTACCTGGAAACAAATGAATCCTAGAATTATATAGTAGCACTTGGTCACCCATTTCAAATACCCTTTTCTCAATTTTTCGATCATGATAAAACTTCATCTTTTCCTTGTAAAGTGGTGAAATTTCATATGCCCGAAGCTGGAATTCATCCAACTCATTTATGCCATTCACCCTATATTTAGCTACATCCTTCCACTCTAAATTCAGCTTCTTTAATGCCCATAGTTCCTTATGCTCAAGCTCAATTGGTAAATGGCAAGCCTTGCTATACACAAGTTGATAGGGTGAAGCACCTATGGGGTTTTTGTAAGATATACGTAATCCCATAATGCATCATCTAACTTTCTTGCCTAATCAGTCCTATTTGCATTCATAGTCTTCGCCAAGATGGACTTAATTTCTATGTTGGACACTTCAACTTGTCCACAAGTCTACGGATGATAAGGTGTTGCTACCTTATGATTAACTCTATTTTTTTTTAAGAATACTCTTGAATAGATTATTACAAAAATGTGATACTCCATCACTAATAATAGGACATGGCATACTGAATCGAGAAAAGATATTCTTTCTCACAAATGTAGTGACACTCCTTGCTTCATTGTTAGGAAGAGTAATTGCTTCCACCCATTTTGAAACATAGTATACAACTATAAGGATGTACTTTATGCCACACAAAATTAGAAAAGTTCCCATGAAATTGATGCACTGTATATCAAACACACCTAATTCTAATATAGGGGTCATAAGTAATTCATGCCTTCAGGAAATAACACCTTCCTGCTGGTATTAATCATTGGCAGCAGCATAGTCATGAGCATCTTGTATATGGTTGGCCAACAGTAGCCATATTATAGGATTTTATGAGTGTGCAGGACCCTCCATGATGACCCCCAACTGGAGATGAGTGATAAGCTTCAAATATACCTATCATCTCCACTTCAGGTATGCATCTGCAAATGATTCTATCTGCATAAATCTTCAATAAGTAAGGTTCATTCCAGAAAAAATTTCTTACCTCGTCCATGAACTTTTTCCTTTGTTGATATGAAAGGTTTTCTGGGACTAGATCATTACCCAGGTAATTTGCATAATCTGTAAACCATGGAATTAAATCTTAGGAAGCTGCCAATATCTGCTCATTTGAAAAACTGTCATCAATATCAAATCCCTTAGCAATCTTCTGCATAACTTCCTTCTCTAATCTAGACAAGTGATCTGCAACTTGATTCTCTATGCCTTTTCTATCCTTTACCTCAAAATCAAATTCTTGCAACAACAACACCCATTGAATAAGCCTCGACTTTTCATCCCTTTTATCCATTAAGTACCGCAATGCTACATGATTGGTGTGTACAATCAACTTTTTCGCAATCAAGTAAGATCTAAACTTTTTAAAGATAAAACCACTACCAGTAACTGTGGCTCCATCATGGTATAAATCTTTTGAGCAAGGTTTAGTGCCTTACTAGCATAGTAGATAGGATGAAGGATCTTCTATTTTCGTTGGCTTAGTACAACCCCTAAGGCCAATCTTCTAGCATTACACATAATTTCAACAGGTAAAGACCAATCAGGAGATACAATGATTGGAGAAGACACTAACTTCTCTTTTAAGTTTTCAAATGCCTTCTGACATAAATCATCAATATCAAACTATACCTCTTTCTCGAGAAGCTTGCAAAGTAGACTAGCAATCTTTGAGAAGTCCTTGATAAATCAACTATAAAAACCTATATGCCCTAAAAAACTCAAATTTCCCTTTATAGAAATTGGATAAGGTAATCTTTCAATCACTTCCACCTTTGCTTGATCAACCTCTATGCCTCTCTTTGAAATTTTGTAGCCAAGCACAATTCCTTCTTTAACCATGAAATGACACTTTTCCTAATTAAGCACTAAGTTGCATTCTTCACACCTTTGTAGAGCCTTCGCCAGGTGAATGAGACAGTCATTAAAAGAGTCACCAATAACAAAAAAATCATCCATAAAAACTACAATAGTGTCTTTGACCATATCAGAGAAAATGGACATCATACATCTCTGAAATATGGTTGGAGCATTTTATAGACCAAATGACATTCATTTAATGCAAAGGTCCCAAAAGGACATGTAAAGGTGGTCATCTCTTGGTCCGCAGGTGCAATAGTAATCTGATTATAACCTGAGTATCCATCAAGAAAATAATACCATCCTCTAACTGCTAATCTGTCTAGCATTTGATCAATGAATGGCATAGGAAAATGGTCCTTCTGAGTCCATGCATTTAGCTTCCTATAATCCATGCACACTCTCTATATGATTACTGAACTCATAGGCATTAGTTCATTCTTCTCATTAGGCACAACAATTATTCCTTCCTTTTCAGGTACGGACTAAACTGGACTAACGCACTTGCAATTAGCAATGGTAAATACTACACCAGCATCCAACCACTTAATGATGTCCTTCTTTACCACATCCTACATTAGGGGATTAAGTCGACACTGATGTTCAATAGATGTAACATAATATGCAATGGACCGTCTGATGGACCTTTTAAAATTATTCAATATGGACAACAATGCTTCTACCTTTGACTGTCTTAGGTCAGCTGTAATGATAACCAGCATAGTTTTATTGGCCTCTAAAAATACATATTGCAAGTGAGACGGGGGGCACATGACTGGCTACTGAGATTACTGAGTTTTCCTGAGTCATATGACTAACTGAATTCTATAAATCATGTCTTGACTGAAAGTATCATGATAACATGACATGGCTCTAGGCATACAACTACATTTTTTGGGTACAAGTACCCCCAGGACTCGATGGAAGAAAACTGACACAACTTGACTTTCTTGAGTACATAACCATCCATAACAATCCATAATACATGAGTGAGGGATTTCATAAAGTACATGGTCATCATAATATCTAACATGAATAGGAATGCTTATAATGAAGTCATAAATCTCATATTCTAATATCATGGGCATTCCGACAACATATACTATTCATAATAATGGCATGGAAACCATTTAAGCATAATGGAATGGCAAACATGTAACATTTAGTTCATATTGTAATAATTTGGGGATAACTCATGTGATACTTCAAAATCATGATCTTGTTCATAGCATGGAAGGAATATAGATACACTATGAATCCATTCCCCAATCATCATGTCCATTCCATTAACATATATATTGCACAACAATAACAAGTGAGCTCTTTAAACATAATATACTAGTCAAATATTGATACAGAGTGGCCTAGTCATCCACTATAGCTGATACTTGTCAAATGTTGTCTGAAGCTGTGGTAACTGCTCTAGCCCCAATAAGTTGATCTAGAAATCCTCATAAATACATCTTGTAGGCCTACCTATCCCCCAAACATGACTTTCAATATCGTATATCTCCCACATCCCAGCCATATATCACCTTAGATGTCCCTCTTTGGGAGGTGCATCTACAGCAGGTGCGGGTGTCTACTCTGGTTGTGCATTTTGGGAAGTCTATGGTGTACCCTTTTAAGACTACGGTACATTTGTATTCTATGTATGAGTTGTGGTACCCTCCTCATATTGGGGTAGCGCTGATGACTGCTCCTGCTCAACCTCCTTAGAAGAATCTTGGGACCGCTCTACCTCATCATCATAATTATTATCAGGTGGAAGAGTATGTGGTAGTGATATCTTTGCGGACTTCATCCTCGACCGGGTTGTGGCTGACTGAGCAACTTTATGAGTCTGCCTTCTCGTGACTCTGGGTATCACCGCAACTGCAGTATCAACATGATGTTGTCTCGGATATTCCTCCACCAAACTGCTAAGCTCAGAACACTCTACCCATCTCCTTAATATACAGGCCTTCTTCCTTACCGCTTTAGGCACCATGTAAACCTGAAAAACTAGATTTTAGTCTCCAACAAAAGTAGAAGAAAAACTCAAACTTTGAAAAGTTTGAATTTTTCCTCAATTTTAACACCCCTATAACTTATTTGAAATCCCAACAAGTCCTATTTATACACACTAATAAAGAATCATGACCTACAGAGCAAAACAACATGTTCAACTTGTGCTAGTACTTTCATTCTTTCAAGTTCAACTTCCGGTTAGGGCGTAAACTTAGAACTTTAATTCGAAACAAGGACCTACATTATGATTTTAGGATACTTCAAGGCTCCCTCATACAAGCATGATAGTGTCTATAAATTTAGCAATGAAAGACACATATCAACTTGTTTCAATAATAAACAAACAAATATGTAACCATTAGGAGCCAAGAAAGTTACCTCTTATATGAAAATCCATAAGAAAATAATGATGAACTCAAGAAAAACGAAGGTTGAAACTTATTTTTAGCATGTTGGAAAAAATTGGTATATCAAAAAAATGTCAATTTCACCTTTTCTTAAGTGTGGGGTTGGTTTATGTTGTAAGTGGGAAGTTTGAATTTGAAGAGAAAATTGAAGTTTTGAGGATTAGAATGAGTTAGAATAAGGGTAAGAATGTTTTGCATAGGTGGAGGGATATAATGGGTCATATTTAAATGTTGGTGGGCCCAAAATTTTATATAAAAAGTGGACCCAAATATTAACCTACCCGCGGAACATTCTTGCACCTTGTACCCGCAGTCGAGTCCTGGGCATAGGTATCACCTCCTGCTTGCGAGTGGTTGGCCAAAATTTTTAGCCCGCTTTTTCGCAACCCAGAATTGGTGTGTTGACATTTTTATAGATACTTATGGCCCCGCAATCTATATTTTAGGTCCCAAAAGTAAAATTAGGTGCCAAAGTCCATAACTTAGCATTTTTCATCTTCAAAATGTCAACTTTTCAACCATTTACTTAACTTACAGTGTGGAACTTGTGACCATGATGGGCTGATCATACAGTCGCCTTACTTTGAAATCGATGAATGTAGCAATGTTTATCATATTTTGTGTAAGGTCCAAAAGCTAAAAACCTACAAAAAAAAACAACAAATTTGTAAACACTAAATTATGGTGGGTTGCCTCTCACTCAGCACTTGATTTAACGTCATAGCATGGCGCGACTTTGTTGGTTACTCAGACTTCACTAATAAGTCCATAGTTTGCCTCCCATACAATGCTTGATTTAAGGTCGCATCATGATGCGGGTATCTTGATTACTCATAAGTCATCAAGATACCCATAAGAATATCCTCCAGGGTCATCAATACAATCAATCACCAATACTACCTTCATGTCGGTTGGTTGTTTTATGAACTTTCGGATGTTGAATGTTGCTACCTCACTATTGTCTCAGAATTCCATGTCAGCCATAGGTTTTCTTGTGGCCATGAATGGTATTTCAAAAATAATGGGCATCTCGGTGTCAACCTAACAGTCTAAGATGACAAAATCAGTTGGAAAATGAATTTGTCCACCCTAACAAACACATCAAAAGAAATTGCCATAGGCTTCTTCACTGTGCAGTCAACCATCAATGGAAGCATCGAAGTAGATTTCAGAGGGTTCAAGCCTAGTTATGTGAAGATAGCCAACAACATCAAATTAATGTTGGCCCCTAAATCACACAAGGCTTGAAAAAATCTGGATGATACAATATTGCATGGTATAGTGAATTCTCTGAGGTCACCCTTTCTCTATGCCAAAATCCTAGTCGTGACTGCACTGCAGTGGTGCACACCATCAACATCCTCAAAAGTTGCACCTTTCATCCTTATGACCAACTATTTCATGAACCTGGTGTATCCAAGTATCTGCTCTCAGCATCACAATAAATCTCTTGAACTTACATTCTTTTTCTTCTGCATTAGTCATTGAGGAAATAGTGGGGGTTGTATCGGAATTATTTGGCTTCTAGCTTAATGATCGGGCCCTTACCTTTATCTTTAGCAACTATACCTCTATCACCTATTACCTTTTCAGACTCAACAATAGGTGTCTCATTATCAACAACTTCTATAGCAGGTAGTATGAGTTCTATAATAGTGATACAACTCCTCATAGTAACAGCAAGTACGTGACCATTGTTTTTTAAATTTTGCACTGTGTTGCTCAGAAGGGTACATGGCTGTTTCTGGTTTAGAGTTGCTGACATCTGCCTAAACTGGTGCTCCAACTGCTTGATAGAAATGGCATATGACTCGACCTTCTGGGTCAACCCTGAAATATTAGCCTTATTTTGCTTAAGTTTGGTCTCCTGAGTTTCCTAACAGTTCACCAACTTAGCTAGTATCTCCTCCATTCTAGATTCTGCATCGCGTTTACCAGGTGGAATATATCTATCTCCCTTCTCTCTGTAGTCATCCTTCTTTCTCCAGTTACCATCTCTCTCTGCTATGGTCTTTGTATCTATCATAATAGTTCTAACCTTAGTTCCCTTACCTTTAGGCTAAGAAACCTGCCATATGACGATATAGATAGTTAGCTTCCTCTTTTAATTCTGACTCGTATGCTTTGGAAGTTGTCACCTATGCTAATACTGCATTCATTTTCTCAGAATTGACCACTGCAAAATGCTTTGCTAGCACCCCTAAATCAGTCCTTAGTAATGTAATTTCTTATGCTACTATATCATCAACTACTCTCTGGTTGCAGGAAGCACCTATGGTACGAGTTCTCTATTAACTCTCAGCCTTCCAAGTTTGCCACCATCATTTAGTAGTGAGATCCCATCTAACATCTTTAAAGCTGACTCCCAACATAGACTCATAGAATCTCCTCCAGATATAGTGTCTTCCACGGCTCTGGAGCTGACGGTTAGGGTTCTGTAGAATATCTCTGATAATCTTATCCCTTATAACAATGATTTGGCACCAAGCTCAGCTTCTTTTTAAACTCTAACTAAGCCTCGTACGTGGATTCTAAATGCAACTGCCTGAAATTGTAGATCTTATCCGTTAGTTGCAACGTCCTTGATAGAGAGAAGAACCTTCTTAAGAATTGCTTGTGCAACTCATTCCAATTCGTGATAGAGCCTCTTGGTAATTCCCCTAACCATAAAAATGCTTCTCTTATAAGTAAGAAAGGTAAAAGCTTCTGTCTAAGTGCTTTCTAATTTACCCCTGGATTGGTATATGAGTTACAGGTCCTAAGGAAATTCACAAGGTGCAAGTTTGCATCATCGATAGGAAATCCTGCAAACACACCTTTCAAATTTAGAAATTAGATCATGGCACTCATAATGTCAAATTTGATGCCTAGAGGCAAAAAAAGAGGTACTATTGCTCCAGTCTCTATTGGATCAAAATATCCCATTTCTTCTTCATCATCTATGTATGGATGCACATACTGATATGCTAGAATAACTTGAACACGGGAACCTCTAGCTCTATTTTCATTTCCATTGAGTGTTGCTCAGGTGGTCTGCTACTTATCTTTGTTAAGCTAGATCCGCAGCCCTAGTTACCCTCTAAGCTTCTCTTGCTGCTCTTTTCTCTACTTTAATTTGAGCTAAAATCTCACCAGTCTAATGATCAATAATTCGACAGGAGGTAAAATATCATGGACCCCTTCAGGATTGTCAACTCTTTTTGGCTCAGACATCCTATTAGGTGTTTGTAGGATTTTCTACAGATTTGAATTCACTGGGAGTAAGGGATTGCCTCTACTCTATGTATTAGGCATACAATGGCGTATTCCCAACTAAGAACAAAAAAGGAAAACTAAAAGCCCAAAAATTGCAGTAACCTCAAACTATAAATCAACACCATTTTCCCCAGCAACGGTGCCAATTTCTTTATGACGTCAAAGAAATACCTCATTTTAGATGATGGTACGGTCACTATCAAGATTTAGTAACCCAACTAAGGCTAGGGTCGAATCCCAAAGTAACACATGGTTTGACAGATCTCGGTGGTTACAGTCTATGGGTAAAACAAGAAAGTAGATGGGGGAATTTATTTGTAGCTGTCTCGAGCAATGAATAATATTAACTTGGTTGAAAGTCAATCATAAGTGAACACTAGAATTGTATTCCCCCTGGAATCTTAACTTCGTAGGTTTATATGCATTGTTGAACCAACCCAATACCTTGCATGCAGAACCGATAAGTTATGTAGCTCCTACTGTCTTTTGGATGAGTATGAGGATTTCACCTTTTACCTTTTGAGTCTTAGGATGCCTCTTTACTAACCCTTACCCTGATCCCATTTAACTATCACCATTTGAGTCTCAAGTTATTAGATGGAAGCTAACAACCATTTACTATATTCTGTTGTACTGCAGTGGATTGGAAATTAACTCCCAAATTATTGTTGTCTTTATCTTTTCCTAGTCACTACTCTTCTTTTGGAGTAAGTAGCAATATCTAGGTGAGATCCTAATTTGTGCAACAATTAAGAAATCAATCATATCAAAGATAAAGAAATGCATTCCATAGGTATTGGTTCATATCAATAATCACACTTTCCCTACATTGTCAATCAATTGGGGTTTGTGCAACCCTAGCTCTGGGTTTTAGTGGCTCATGATTGTGAAGAAATCAATAACATTCATATTTGAAAGTAAAGATGAAATCACAATGATAAGATGAAGGAAAACTCACAACCGTAAATTGAATAATCAATCAAAGTCAATACAATGAAATTCCAAGATCAAAGATGGATGTTGAAATCAAAAGAAGATTCTCAGTGTTAACAACGTGGAACTTGTATATCTCTTACTAAAAAGTACATAAGTATTTACTTTTATATAATGTATTTTAAGAATATTATCGGTTGAAATATTTTTCATTTTTATCTTCTTGACTTAAGATGTTTTATTAATTCATATTCTAAATTAGATATTATTGTAATTAAATTATCTAGTGTTCTAGGATCCTCGTTAGTACTATGTAATCTTTTGTATTCTTGGTATAAACTATATAGTTGGGTTTCAATTTCTTTTAATGATTTATTCTTTTCGTAAAATATATCCATTAATTTATGTAATTGTTAAATGCTTTGTAGTAATATTCATTAACTATTTTTCTTCGTTCTTGTATTTTTTATTTTCATATATTTTATTAATATGTTCAATTTTACTGATATTCATATTTTGGGGGGTGATTAAATGGTAGTTGATTAAATGCTTTGCTATAATATTCTTTAGCTTTTTCTCTTAGTTTTTGTAAGTCTGCTATATTATTTTAAGTTATTCTAAATATTCTATATCTTTTGTTTTAAAATATTCAATTAAATTCGTTTTAATAAGGTTTTCTGTTAATTTTATTTCTTCCATTTCTCGTTCCCAGTATTTTAGATATTCTTAGTTTATCATTTTATTCTTCTAAAGTAAATGTATAATAATCTATTCTACTTGTACTATATTTAATATCTTGTTTGAGGTTATTAACAATACTAACTATTTTTTCTTGTTCTCTTTTTAATGAATTTTTTAAACTATCTGAACTTTTATCTTTGTTTTTTTCTAAATTTTTCAAGGTTTTGTCTATCCATTTTAATTTTTCTATTAAATTTTCCATTATTTCTCTAATTTGTTTTCTATAATTAATTTCTTTATGTAGGTCTTCTTGGTTTGCTCTAATTTTCTTAATATATCCTAACATTTTTAGTCTGTATAATATCCATCTGAATCTAAATAATATTGATTTTCATAATATATGCGTAAGTTTTCTATACTATTTAATAATTCCTCCTCTTCATAATCTGGTAATTTTTTCCATATTATTTTCTTTATGTCTATAATTTCTATATCTTTAAGTATATATAAAACAAGTATTTTAATATCATCTGTCATTTAGGCTTGATTAAATATTTTTTCATAATATTTTTCAGTTGTTTGTTTTAGTCTAAGTAATTCTTGCATATTTTCATTAAGGAATTCAATATATTTTATATCTTTAGTTTCCATGTATTTGTCTAAATTTGTTTTCATTCGTTTTTCTACTAATTGTATGTTTCTTATATCTTTTTCCCAAAATTCTAAATATACGTAATTTATCATGGTTGACATATAGGTTTGGTATATATGTGTTTGTAAGTGTAATTAGGTATTTGTGGTATGTAATTTATTCTAGTCATATAATATTACCAAATGCTTTTTCTAATATGATTTTTTTTATATCTACTACTTCTATATGCTTAAGTGCATATAAAATAAGTATTTTAAATTTATCTACCATTTCGTCAGATAAATAATTATTCATTTTTCATAAAATTGCTATTTTCAAAATATTTTCTTCAATCATACACATGACAAAATATGATCATATTAGATTACTATAGACTAGATTATTCTTAAATAACATGTTCGTTGGTCACTATTAGCATGGTAATCTAGATACTTTTTCCTGAAACAGCACCTCAACTCTGGCTACTCCCCACTACGGCTTCTTGCCTTATTGGTTTCACCTTTAGGATGGCATAGTTCTTAGGAATTTTTCTCCGTTTCCACTTTGCTAATAAACTTCTTAACATGCTATTCTTAGAATAATTCTACTATAAAGTAACTAACATGAACTTATCTTATCATATCATGATTGTTAGGAATTATGAATTTAGCTATTGATAATACTGAATAAATATACCTGTTCTGGTAAGTTTGATAATCCTAAGTTTTGTTCCTCCATAGATTTTTCCATTGAAATATACCTATTTTTAAATAAATAAGCAAAATATTTGTTGTAGATAAGAGAAAATTTTTTGCTTCAACGCATGAAGGTTTGTCTTTCTCATGCCTTCGATGCCTTCTATTTATAATGAGAAACTTTACATAATTTTACACGTTTCTAAAAAATCTAAAGACTTGAAAAGTCTTTTTCTACCTAACCTAATTAAAGTTCTGACATATTTTACATGAAAGTCTTTACAAAGACTTTAATATCTAACTATAAGACACAAATTTATAAATGCTTTTGGCTTGAAAAGTCAAGAAAGCCTATTCTATCTAAAGACGTTACAAACTTTATACAATAAACTTTACGTAAAGTAAAGTTATGTTATTTTATTCACATGTCTTTTGTTTTTATCTCTTTCTTCCGTATCTACTTTGGTTATCTTCCTTATTTTTTGTCAGTGTAGCATCACATCTGGAATAAAGTTGCGCTTGCCACTACATCCGCTGCATATGTGGTCTTTGTATTTTTGGCCAACTTTTTCACAAAATTGATTCATAGCTTCTTCTGAAATAATTCCCTTACTGATAGATCTCGTTAATGGTTGTTCTTCTGGTCTGAGGAGTATTAATCCCCATTTTCTAAGTTCTTCCATGTCATGGTGTCTAACTTCTTTGCAAGTTGAATAAATCAATGCTTGATTCCTTGAATTATATATCCAAACTGGCTTTTTATTTGAATAATTATTAAGTAATTCTGATAATATATTGTTTATTCCAATAACTCTTTTGTTGCGGTAAAATGCTGGTATCTGCATTTTTGGTATTTCGTTTGTTTACATATTTCTTCTGAAATAATATAATCTCTGGTCATACCCATTTTGACCACATTAATAGTCTGTTTAATTTCAACAAATAATATTTCTGCTGGTGCAGAATAAAATCGAACATAGAATAATTGTCCGTTGGTAATTCTCTTGTAAGTCATAAATTCTTTGTAAATTTTTGGGATTCCTGCTAACTCTTCTCCATCGGTTGTGTAAACCGTAGATAATAGTCCATATAGTAACATGATTTAATAAAATTTGGGCTTGTACCTGGTAAGGCAATAAGTTTATTGTAATTTTGACATTTCTGGGTAATATATCCTTTTTGTTGTGCGACTAGCTCTTCACTTCGAATAGGTTTTGTATTTAATAAGGTTTGTAAGGTGTGTATGTTGTCAATGTATTTACGAGAAGAATAATTGTATGTCTGTTTTTCTTGTTTAAGTGATTCAGAATATGTATGTATCTGGGGAGGTGCAAATGCTTCTAAATTTTGTATATTTGGTGTATATGGTTTTGAAAATATTTGGCTGAGGTTATAATTCTTTTTCTTTGGTATTTCAGGTCTATTTTGAGTGACTATATTTTTCCCTTTAGATGTGCCTGCAGCTGTAATTGAAGTTTCGACAGTAATTTGAGTTTTAAGGTGTTTCTCATCATCACCTTTTAGGTCTAGTTTTTTAATGTGCTCTTCCTGCACAGTATCTTGTTTTTTATAGTACTCGACTTGCACTTTTACATTTGTAACTTTAGTAGTTAGTGTAATAACTCGTTCTTGTAATAACTCCATTTGTTTAAACATTTGGAGCAATAAATCAGTCTGGGTATCTTTGGCATCAGCTTCTTCTATTGGTAAATCAGTTTGATTAGCTTTGTCTTGATAAGTAATCTGCAATGATATTTTTGTTAGTATTGATTACTTCAATTGTAAATGTAAAATTCAGTATATTTAATACTAGTCTCCGAATTTCCTTTGTCGTAGCGGAGTTTTGTATTTTTCTTGTTAGCCACCATCGTACCTATGTATTATCTGTTCTGACAATAATCTTGTTATACATGATATATGGTTCAAATGCTATTAAACATTTATATAAAGAACATAATTCTTTTCTATTTATTTCCCATTTTATTTCTATTTCGTTAAATGTTCCTGAATAATATCTACAATGATGTTCTAATTTTTCTTCTTCATACCTATATTTGAGTACTCCTCCATAACTATATTCACTTGCATCAGCTTCTACTATATATGTAAATTTTTTATTTTTATCTGGAAATTGTAATTTTGGTAATTCTTTACAAAGTAATTTTATTTTCTGTACCTGTTTTTTGTCTTCTTCATTATATCTATATTCTACATCCTTTTTTAATTTTTTCTGGGATGGTTTTAAGTTTTCTGCTAATTTTGGAATATATTCTCTTACTTGGTTTACTAATCCTAAATATGATTGTAATTTCTTATTTTTTGGACTATATGTTGTTCCATTTTGACTCCACTTTTATCTATTTGTATTCCTAAAAATTCTATCTGATTTTTCTTAATTTGTGATTTCTTCTCACTTAAACTTATTCCAGATTTTTCTATTATATCTGTAAATTTTTCTAATAATTTTAAATGTTCTTCTTTAGTTTTTGTATATAATAGTATATCATCTATGTATACTATACAATTAGGTAATTGTTTAAACTAACTATCCATAAAATGTTGATATCTACCTGGTGCATTTTTATATCCGAACGGTAGTACATTCCATTCATAAAATCCTTGTGGCACCGTAAATGCAGTTAATTCCTTAGATTCTTCTTCTAACTTTAAATGGTAAAATCCTGATTTACAATCAAATTTACTAAAATAATTATATCCTTGTATTTTCCTTATTTTTAATATCTTGTTTGGTATTGGGTAATTATAAGTCATTGTTTTTGCATTTAAATTATTATAATCAATAACCATCCTACTTTTTCCTCTTTTTTGTTCACCATGTTTATTTACATAAATGTTGGGCTATTATGTTTACTATTACTTTTTTGTATATATTGTTTTTCTAATAATTCTTCTATATGCATTTTAAATTCTTTTAGATCACCAAAATTATATGTTAATGGTTTCTGGGTTATTATACTATTTTTATCTATTAATTCAATTTTTATAGTGGTTCTATGTTTTTCCCATCCTTTTATTGGATCTTCACTATATAATTGTTCTAATTTTTTCTTAATTATTTCTATCTTATTTATTGAAAATATAGTTATTTCCTTTTTATTTATCGAAAATACGACCAGTTCTATTGTATCTTCAGTATTTTTTATATTTTCTAATTTTTGTGTAATTTTTTCATTTCCTTCTATCCAATCAGTTTTCTTTCTTATTTTATTAGTAACTCTTTTTGCTCTTACTTTCTGTTTACATGGTGTTGTAAACCACCAATCTGTTCTAGTTATTATATGTGGATATAATTTATCTAAAACGACATTCCTAAAAGTATATCTTTTGATGTTAGCTCATAATTATAGATTTTTTCTATTGTTAATATTTTATCCCATACTTGTGTTTTTACATTCTTAGCTTTATAAGTAATTAAGCTTCCTTCGTTATTAAATCCTTTAACTATTATTGGTGTTTTTAATTTATCCCATTTACTTTCTGGTAAACAATTATATCTATATAAATTAGCTTCTGCTCCTGTATCTATCATAGGCGTATAATATCTACTGTAATATCCTTCTACTACTATCTTCATTAATACATATATTTTCATATCATGTTAAAGCTCTTCTTAAGAAAATTTTTTCTCTATTATATGTTATAGATAATTGTGTATGTTCTATATTGTATGGTTTTACTTGTTCTAGCCATTTAATTCCTAATATTATGTCTGTTTTTTGCATTTCTTCCTTTATTTCAAATTCTATTTTTATTTTTCTAATTCCTATTATTATTTCTTTTTCTACTATATTTTTAGTGTTTATTAAGCTTCTTGGTAGATCTGGGCATCTATTATTATCAGATTTTATTTCCTCATTTTTTACTAGATATTTTGCTATATAAGTTTCTTCTTGTCCTGTATTTAAGAGTATCAAATATTCTTTTTCATTTATTGTTCATGTTATGTAATATTGGTTTAAATTAACTATTGAACTTGTTTCATAATTTGTTCTTTCTGATGAATTTGATGATTCTTGTTTTTTCATAAGCTATTCTTTTTGTTGTACTTATTCTATCATTTATTATTTCTAAATCTTCTTCTATGTCTATATTTCTGTAATTATAATCATTATTATCAATTGTTTTTACGAATTGTTCAGAAGGACTTTCTATTTGTATTTTATTAATTTTATTTTTGCCCGTTATTTTATGTTTTGTTGTTAACACATATAGATTTTTACATCTTGCTGTAAATATTTTACTTCCTGGGTTAGTTATATTCCTGATATTTTCCAATATGTACTAATGATTTATCTATATTTTTATCATTTATTGCTACTGAATATTTTGCACTTATTATAAATTAAAATTTTGGTATATTAAATCTCTTTTTATGGCAGTTACTATACTTTTTTCTATAGGTTTTATAATTCTATCATCTGCTAAATATAATTCTATTGGTGTATCTATTCCTTCTCTAAAGCATGCTTTTATTAATATCTCTGTATCTCCAAGGTGTACATATTTTATTGGGTCTCTACTTTTTATATCATTTATTTCTTTATTAATTAACCTTTTTGTTAATAGTGGTATACTAGCTTTACCTTTTGCATATCTACAGTCTATTACATGTTCCTTTTGACTTACTACGTAATATTCTTCCTTTTTCCTAGTAAATATATATTTTTTATTGTTGTTATTTTAAATATTTTTCTATACTTAAGTCTAACTCTTTTTCTTTTATTTCATCAAATATATTACTATCGAATATTATTTTTTGATCTGTTCCTTCGTCATTTAAATATTCTTCTTTTGTTATTATTTTTATATCTTCTTCAGTCATTTGGTTTATTTGTATATCTTCTTCAGTCATTTAATTCGTCTAATTCACTATCTATTTCATTATCTTCTATTTCATTATCTGTTTCATTCTCTGAAATTTCATATATACTGTCTTCACTTTCTAATTCGTAATCTATATAATCTATCTGCATATATTCTGTATTTTCTATTTTTATTTCTAATATTTGTTTATTTTTTGGGTTTTTAGGTAATTTACAATCTCTAGCTAAATGTCCTAATTTTCCACAATTATAACAAGTACATTCCTTTATAGATTTGTTTTCCCTATATGGTCTTTTATGTTTATAATTTTTTACATAATATTTTTTTCTTGGTTTCTTATACTTATATTTTGATTTCTTGTATTTCTTATATTTCTTATGCCTTTTTGTTTTCTTATAATATCTTTCTTCGCATCCAAATTGAGGTGCTATTTTATCTTTGCAACATGCTAAATTTTTTATTAATGTTTTTTCCATTTTTATTTCTTCTCTATATTTTTCACATAGGTTTTTATACCATTGTTGTAAAAATTTTATTCTTGCTCCTAGAGTATCTACTATTTTTGCTTCATCCCAACTTTTTATTATTTTTGAACTAAATGGTTCAGGTAATTTACTAAAATATAATTTCCTTATTTCTTTACTTTCTTCTGTATTATATGCTCCTTTATATTAATATTCTTTAAATGCGCAAGTATATTCATCTATGTAGCATATATTACATATTGCTAATTTTAACATTAAATTCCTATTTGTATCCTTCTCTTCATTTTGTTGTTCTTCTGTTGTTGTCATGCTACTAAATTCATCTTTTTTATCTGTTTCATATTTTTTTAATAATTCTAAAGGTGTTAATTTAGTTGTAGTTATTGATGATGTTCCTTCTGTAGGTTTGTCAGTTCTTAATACTCTTTTACTATTTTTAGTTAGATTTAAAAACCATAATTTCACTGTTCCTATTAGTGTTCTTTCTATATATTCTGGTGCATCTATTACATTTATATTATTATCTAATAATTATTTTGTCATATATCCTATCCATAATTGTATTTTTTTTTTTGTATCTATTACACAATCTAAGTCTAAAAAGTTATAATTTTTATTAACTATTTGTTTTGGTGTCCATTTGTCATATTCATTCTTTAGATTATATCTTTTAAACTTATTCTTATAATATGTAGGTTTTCTTATTTTTGATGTTCAAGGTATTATATTTTCATCATTTTTTTTATCAAGAGTGTTTATTTTCGTGTTTATATTTTCTAAGTTTTCTTCATTTATTACTTCTAGTTTTTCATTGATTCCTAAATTTTTTGTAGTTGTTAATATTTCTGTATATGTTTCACTATCTTCCGAATCATAATTATCTGTTTTTCAACATCTATTGTATTAATTTCTAATTCCTTGGTTTCTACTTCTTTATTGTCTATTTCTAATTTTTCTTTAAATTGATTTATCTCATTTAATAATTTTTGTTCTTTATCTTTTTCTTTTTTTTCTTTCTGTTTTTTTTCATACAGATCCTTTAGCATTTATAGTTCTTTTTCTAATTCAGCAATCCAACTATTTTTAGTTTCTTCTAATTTTCGTATTTCTTCTGTAGTTTGTTGTTTTATTTTTTCTATTTTCTTTTTTTCTATCTATTTCTTCATTTTCTTTTTTTATTCTCACCATAGCTGTCAATTTATCTTCTAATTTTAATTCTTCTTTCTCTAACATTAAATATAAATATTCACCTATTTTCTTATACCTTCTCCCTAAATTTGAAAAAACTATTTTTATTTTTAACCGTTCATGGTTTTCATATGTTTTTTCATCTATTATAAATTCTTCTTTGTTCATTTTTTATTTAATTATTAATAGATCATGTTGGTATGTATATTCTAGACTATCTATTGTTGATTCTAAATTTGATATTTCTTCTTTTTGTGCATTTATTGAGTTTTTACTACCTTCGATAATTATGTTATATTGTAGTCTTTCTATCCTTATTTTAATTCTTTATGTTTTTCAGATATTAGTTGCTTTAATTCTTTATTTTTTTGTAAGTTATTCATTTAAATAATATTTTGGGGAATATCTAAATTAATCAAATAAATCATAATCAATAAATTAATCAAGTAAATCCATATATGTACGGCTTCCGTATTTTTTAAATAACAAGGCTTTGATACCAAAATATGATCTTGAATTCTTGAAGAAAAGTTGGAATTAGGACTTTGAATGGTTGAATTCTTGGAAAGAACTTTCAATTTTGTGTTCTTGAGGATGAGAGATGTTTATATGTCATTAACTGATGATGAATGGGGCAAATAATTCCCCTCTTAGGTCTTTAAGATGTGAATTAGGCATTTAGGAAGAGGGGGAAAAGACCAAAATATCCCTCACCCCTTTAGTGAAACAGCAGGATTTACACAGCCTATATGGCACAGAGGCTATCACGGAGACTAGCCATCATGACACATTGTGTATCGTGGAGGCTAACCTCCATGAAATGCTACATATCACTGAGACTATCCTCTGTGACATGCTATAATCATAGAGGATTACTGCCTTCGTGGTCCAAAAATACCTCGAACCTCTTCTAAAATTTCTAAAACTCTCCTGGATGACCCTTTTAACATCCCTAAACATATTTCAACTCATATATCAACATTTCAAAATCAAGAAGGCCAAAAATTAAATGTTCAAAATATTGGAGTGTCAAAGTGGATATGTCACTTGTACTTAGTGTAAATTAATGACTTTGGGACCTCTAAATGTGTGTTGGATAACTGAAAACTTGTCTAGGATTTTGCGGGGTATTACCATATCTCCCCCTTAGGATCATTCCTCCCTAAAACAAAACTATCTAAGCTAAGATACTACGAAGACTGAAACCATGTTTTGAACACTTATTAGCTGAATCATGATTAAGTAACTGAATCTAAATCATGACGCATGGGCTGAACTGAATTCATGAATGCATTCTATAACATGAGGATTGTTTGATAGATGAGATAGAAAATGAGAGGATCAATTTAAGAGAAACCATTACCTCAAGATGAATCTAAATTTGTAAAGAAAATATTGGGATACTTGGTTTTCATATCTGCTTCTGTTTCCCAATAGCTCCCTCAACGGACTGATTTCTCCATAGAACCTTAACGAAAGAAACTTCTTTATTCCTCAACCTACGGATCTGACGGTCAAGGATCTCAACTGGGAATTCTTTGTAGGAAAGTCTATCTTTCATATTCGTACATTCTAAAGGCATGACTAAAGTTGGGTTACCAAAACATTTCTTTAGTAAAGAGACATGGAATATGGGATGCACTGATGCTAACTCTGCAGGCAACTCCAACCCATAAGCTACTTTTCCAAAATAGCTCAAAATTCTGCATGGGCTAACATAGCGGGGACTGAGGTTCCCTTTCTTGCCAAATATATTCACCCCTTTGATGGATGAAATTTTCAAATAAACCATGTCACCAACCCCAAATTCTAGATCTTTTCTTCTCACATTAGCATAGGATTTATATCGGTTCTAGGTTGTCTTCAACCTTTCTTGAATCAACTAAACTTTGTCCATTGCCTCATACACTACATCTGGCCATATCAAAGCAGACTCACCTACTTCATACTAGCCAATAAGAGATCTATACCTCTTTTCATATAGAGCCTCAAATGGAGCCATCTTAATACTAGAATGGTAGTTGTTGTTATAGGTAAACTCAATCAAAGGTAAGTGGTCACCCAAACTACCCTTAAAGTTGATAACACAAGTCCTCAACATATCCTCTAAGATCTGAATGGTCCTTTCTACTTGATTGTTTGTCTGAGGTTGAAAATTTGTACTGGGATGAACTTGGGAGCCAAGACCCTTATGAAAAACCTACCAAAAATACTAGGTAAACTAAGTACCTCTATCTGAAATCATGGTCAATGGAACACCATTTAACTTTACCAAGTCCTTGAGATAGAGTCTACCATAATCCTCAGCTGAATATGATGTGTGAACTGGCAAAAAATGGGATGACTTTGTCATTCTATCTACAATGACCCAAATCAAATCATGTTGACGACGCGTACGAGATAACCCCATCACAAAATCCATGTTCACCACTGCCCACTTCCAAGTGGGAATGCTAAACTCCTGAAATATACTACTAGGCCTTTGGTTCTCAACCTTAACTTGCTGACAATTCTAACACTTAACCGCAACTTCTGTAATATCTTTCTTCATACCATTCCACCAATAAATTTCTCGTATATCATGGTAGATCTTACTTAGGTGAATAGTATATCACACATCATGTGTCTCTGCTAATAGTTTCTCTCTCAAACCATCTATACTAGAAACACATAACCTGCCCTGATAATGGAGCACACCATCTCCCTCTTGGGAGAAAACATCAACCTTCTTCCCAAACTTCCTCCTTCAACTTGTCCAAAATAGGATCCTTGTCTTGCTTTTCTTTCACTTAAGCAACTAATAAGGATTTCAAACCATTCTAAACCCATATACTACCTTTGTCTGAATCAAACAACCGAACACCTAATCTAGCAAGTTGATGAACCTCATGGATTAACTCTTTCTTACCCTCCTTAATAGTAACAACATTTCTCATAGACAATCTACTAAGGGCATCAGCCTCTATATTAGCCTTACTCAGGTGATACAACACACTTATATCATAGTCTTTAAATAATTCAAGCCACCTTCTCAGACGAAGATTTAGATCCTTCTGAGTGAATACATAGTGTAAACTCTTATGATTTATGAACACACCAACATAGACCCCATAAAGGTAATGCCTCTAAATCTTTAAGGAAAAGACAACTGCTGCAAACTCAAGATTAGGGGTCGGGTAGTTCTTCTTATGGGGTTTAAGTTGCCTAGAGGCATAGGCTATGGCCTTACCTTACTATATCAATGCACAACCAAGACCAACTTTAGAAGCGTTACGATAAACTACAAACCCATTTGAACCCTTTGGTAGAGTCAATACAGGGGCGGAAGTGAGTCGAGTCTTCAACTTTGAAAAATTCTTCTTGCAAGAATCTGACCACTAAAATTTTACTTTCTTTTGGGTTAGCCGGGACATGAAATAAGTAATATAAGAAAAACCTTCAACAAACTGTCTGTAGTAACCAGCTAAACCCAAGAAGCTATTGAGTTTGATAGAGAGATGGGTCTTGGCCAGTTTCTCACTGCTTCTGTCTTCTAAGGATCAAGTCGAATACTATCATAGGAAATGATGTGACAAAGAAAACTATTGATCTCAACCAGAATCTACACTTACTGAACTTAAAAAATAACTGGAAATCCTTAATGTTCTGTAATATAATTTTTAAATGATCAGTATGATCACTTTCACTATGTAAATAGATGAGGATGTCATCTATAAATACTATAACGAACATGTCCACGTATTGCTTAAAAACCCTATTCATCATTTCCAAAAAAGATGCAGGAGAATTCATTAGTCTAAAAGACATAACTAGAAATTTGAAGTGACCATACTGAGTTTTGAAGGTTGTATTTGGTATGCCACATTCCCTAACTCTAAGCTGATGATAGCCGAATTTGAGGTCTATCTTAAAGAAATTGCTTGCACCCTAAAGTTGGTCAAACAAGTCACTAATTCTGGGGAGAGGATACTTATTCTTAATTGTGACTTTATTCAACTGAAGATAGTCGATGCACATTCTGAGGGAACCATCTTTCTCGTACACGTAGAGAACTAGAGCACCCTACGGAGGAACACTAATCCTAATGAAACCCTTATCTAAGAGATTTTTCAACTATTTATTCTATTCCTTAAGCTCAGCTATAGCTATTCTATAGAGTGGAATTGAGATAGGTTGGGTATCTGGGAAGATATCTATTCAGAAGTCAATTTCCCTCTTGGGATGAACTCTAGGAAGATATTCATAGAACACTTCTGAAAACTCACTTACTACTGAAACTGACTCATGACTCGGAGTTTTAGAATTTAAATCCTTGACTTGAACAAGATGGTAGATACATCCCTTGTAAATAATCTTTCTTTCCTTAAGATAGGAGACAAATAACCTATAGGAACTAAAGTAATACCTATCCATTTAATAATAGGCACATTAGGAAATTGGAACTGTACAATTTTGTTTCTATAGTCAACTTAGGCATAGAACAAGCAGAGCCAATCTATGTTGAGAATGACATCAAAATTAGTCATCTCTAACTTTATAAGGTCAATTGAAGTGACTTTCTAAGACACTGTGTGGGTCAGTTACTATATACCTGTCTTGTTATAATAGAACTATTAACTGGAGTAGACACAGAGAAGGGTTCAGCTGAATTTTTGGGGTTGACATAAAAGTTTACTGCTATATAGGGAGTCATAAAAGAAAGAAAAGTTCCAAGGTTTAACAATGCATAAAAATTAAGATAGAAGACTTGTAACATACCCATAACCACACCATGAGAACTTTCCTAATCGTATCAAGGTTGGAGATGATAAAGTTAGTTTTGATGCTGCCCACAAGTGGAACTGGAGGTGGCGTCTTACTGAGTAGGTTGACCTGCTGGTGCTGTAGAAGGATTAGTCTAGCCCTACTAGCGATCATTTCTACCCTTCTTTATACCCAATAGGTAATTCCTAATCTTGTAGCCTAACTTTTCACATCCAAAGCATGCATCACTGCCTGCTCTGCTCTCACCCTGATGATTCTTACCATACTTCTTACAGACTAGATTTATGTGGAATTATTCACACTACCTTAGGACTTGGAGCCTGGGGCTCTATCTTGATTTTCCTGTCTGAACTTAGGCTCTATAGAAATGGATGTAGATGGGGATTGAGAAAAAGATCTTTGGTGGAAAGAAGAAAGATTACCACTTTCTGACATTTCCTAAGAAAATTTGAAGCTACCAGTTCTAATGTTTTTATTTTTCCTCTCCTTCTTCTTACTTTTCTCCTCCTTAATCTGCTGAGCATGGACCATCAACCTAGAGAGATCCATCTCCTTTATTAGCATCTCTATTCTAGACTCCTTGACTACATCTTTAGAAACTGCCAACATGAACTTACTCATCCTAGACCTAGAATTGGCCACCATAGTTGGAGCATAGCTTTTCAAATGGGTAAACTTGAGTAAGTACTCTTTCAAACTTATATTGCCCTATTTTAAACTGATGAACTCTTGATCCTTATCCTCCCTCAACTCAAGTAGAAAGAATCTGTCAAAGAAACCCATAAAAATCTCATCCTACTTTATAGGACCTAACTTAACACCTCCGTCCTCCTTCTACTACTTAAACCAAATATGAGTTAATCTTTGCAATTGACAAGCAGTGAAACCCAAATGTCTTTCACTTTCTGCAGACCATCCAAAAACTCTTGCAGATCCTCCTCAGACTTTGATCCAAAACACAATAGAGGATTTATTCGAGTGAAGTCTCGAATCCTAGCTACAGCCGTATTTACTATTGGGTTGACTGGGTCAATAGCTTGCTGATTATTTATAACACCCCGAGACTACACCCTGGGCATCACACGGTGCTTATGACCCTAAAGAACCCCAAGTTAATCCATGACTGGTCATGCTATGAGCACTGAATAATAATCATGAAATATATGCGGAAGTAAAAGCTAAAAAATGCCATAAGTTTTATAAAACTGAATCAATACTGAGTACATCCATAAAATAGTTTTTAACTAAAAGTGTATGAAAGCCTCTAACATCTGAAATAAATGAGTTGATGGGATAGGACTAAACTTACTCCAACTACTGTCTGAAAGTAACTAAAAAATAAAATACTGTAAATAATAAAATAACTAAATAAGTGTCACATCCTCAATGGATGAGGACTCTCTACTATAGATACAGCTAATCGACTGATCTGACTAGGTACGGTCAGGAACTCGAGCATTCAAACCTATGATATGAGATATCAGAGCACAAAGAAAGAGTATACATTTGTAGATTGAATATACTGGTATGCTAGGTGAGGTCAAACTAATATACATGGGTTCACGTGCAAGATAATAATAACTAAATATCATGAAATAACTGGCTGACAGTATATGCAAGACAGGGACTACTGTAAGTACTAAACATGCAATACCAAGCATATATCGTCTGCCTGAATTAGTCTGAAGCTAAAGTACTAAGTTTTTGATAACTGGATAACTGAGAGTCATCATCATGTAGAACTGCAATGAGTTCTGTACTAAATACTAAATAATGGATACTAATTACTGAATATTGAACCTATAACTGTGAGAATTATCATCTAACCGACATACCCCAACTATATACTGATTTAGGGTCAAACCTGTAATCGCAGTTGGAAGGGTGTTAGCACCATGCCACGGGTTACTAATATTAGCTAGGTCAACCCTAATTGGCAGAAAGACTCATGAGATGTATATGGTTACGTCAACCATAGTTTGACAATAAGACGATTTATCCTAAGCTGGCTACGTAGTTCTGTAACTCAGGGACTGCTACTAAGGTTCAAACCCTCTATTGGCAGGAACACCCCTATCCCTGGGTTCACTCAGTGCTGAATCCTACTCCAGCTAAATCGACACTGAACTTATCACTAGACTAACTAGGCTTGACTGAACTCACACTGATTCTGATTCTGTTAACTGACCGAACGCTACTGTTTAGTATACTATGAAATTTCGGGTATTCAATACCCCCAGGACTCGATAGTACTGATAATGGAACCATATCTTAACTTTAAAATCATCACACATATGCTATCATGCACAATTCCTCCATATAGACATTTTGTCAAACACCTAGGATACATAAATATTGTACATGAGAATGAGAAATATATGAATTTCATGACTACCATATTAAACATCACAATTAAAGAATTTGACACGAGATTACATAAATCAACACACATTCTAGTTCATTTACATGAAACTCAAAATATTCTTGGCTTGAAACACACATAACAACACATACATGAACATAATTCCATTCAAGAATATAAATCATAATCTAAGTTTCTAAAAAAAGATTCTTGAACTCCAAGGGTGGAAGGAACCCAAGGATGAACACCTAAACATACCTTGATTGTGGAATTCGTGAGAATTGTTGATGATTTCTTGGAACTTGATCTTAGACTTGATAAACTAGGGTTTTGATCTTGAGAGAATTTGTGAAATAAGGAGTGAATTTTTTCCTTTGAGAGGCTTAATTTCATGTTATAGTAGGTTAAGATGGGTGTAAAATGACTCTTTTTCCCCTACGAACCCGTAATTTAGTAAGAAAAAAATTCCTAGTGATGCAACAGGCGACGCATCGCAGTGATGGTATTGACGCGATAGCCAACGCAATGCATCCTGATCACGTTGTCTTGTTATTTAGGTTTTCAAAATGAGTCTCAAATGTTGTCCAAAAATTCTGATACCCACCCGAGATGACTTATAGATAACCCTGATCATGAATCAATCTAAAAATAAATAATCTAAGGCTAGAAAGATCGAAAATGAGACCATTGAAATATTGAGGCCAAAAATGATACTAAGCCTCAACACGTAGCTGAAACTTTCTATGTCTGGGAACTCTTTTGGTATGCTACAGGACTTAAATAGGCTAGGACTTTATGGTGTTTTACAATATCTCCCCCTTGAGAATATTTGTCCTCGAATGAGACCGATTGAAGTGAGAGGCACTGAGGTACTGTGACTATACTGACATGCATAGCTAAAACATGACAGAATCTTGAGACATGAATCATGACTGAACTGATTCATGCATTCATGAATGATATGAGAAAGATATGCAGCTAAAACTAAGTATAGAATTGAGTAACTCTAAGGAAGATTGTTACCTTAGGCTGAGTTTGAGTTTTTGAAGAAGAGATAAGGGTACTTGGTTTGCATGTCTGCTTTTGCTTCCCAAGTGGTTCCCTCAACGGACTAGTTTCGCCAAAGAATGTTGACCAAGGGAAATTCTTTGTTCCTTAGTCTGCAAGTCTGAAGATCGAGGATTTTGACTGGAACTTCTTCGTGAGAGAGACTATTCTGAACATCTACACTCTCTATGGGGACTACAGCTGTTGGGTCACCTATGCACTTCTTTAGCAAGGAGACACTAAACACTAGGTACATTGATGCTAAGTCGGCAGGCAACTCAAATTCGTAGGCTACCTTTCCAAAATGACTCAGAATCCTATAAGGACTAATATATCAGGTACTAAGTTTCCCTTTCTTACCAAACCTCTTCACCCTCTTCATGGGAGAGATTTTTAAATACACAAAGTCACCAATCTAAAAGTTAAGATCTTTTCTCCTCACATCCGCATAAGATTTCTGTCGGCTTTGGGTTGCTTTAAGACTTTCCTTGATCAACTGAACCTTCTCTAAGGCATCGAATACTAAATCGGTCCCTATGGGTGTAGTCTCCCCTACCTTGAACCAACTAATAGGAGATCTACACCTCGTCCCATAAAAGGGCCTTAAATAGAGCCATTTGAATACTGGAATGATAGCTTTTATTATACACGAACTTAATCAAAGGTAAGTGGTCATCTTAACTGCCCTTAAAGTCAAAGACACATGCTCTCAACATATCCTCTAGAGTCAGAATGGTCCTTTTTACTTGACAATCTGTCTGAGGGTGGAAGGTTGTACTGAGACGGACTTAGGTACCAAGACCCTTTTGGAAGGCTTTCCAAAAGTGAGAGGTGAACTGCATTCCTTTATCTTAAATGATGGACAATGGGATACCATGTAACCTAACTAACTCTCTCTCTAAATAAGGCTGGCATAGTCCTTGTCTAAATAGGAGGTATGGGTTGGCAAAAAAGGGATGGACTTGGTTATCCTGTCTACAAAGACCTAAATCGAATTGTGTTGACGAAAAGTATGAGGAAAACCCATCACAAAGTCCATGTTCACTTCTTCCCACTTCCATGTGGGAATACTGAACTCTTGCATGGTACCACTAGGCTTTTGGTGCTTAATCTTCACCTGCTGATAAGTAGAGAACTTAGCCACAAACTATGTAATGTCTCACTTTATCCCACTCCACCAATAGACTTTCCGCAAATTGCAGTGCATCTTAGTGGCCCCTGAATGAATAGAGTAATGCACACCATGCATTTTATCAAGAATTTGCTATCTCATGTCATCAATACATATCACACATAGCCTACCTTGGGAATGCAAAATACCATCTCCTACTTGGAAGAAAACCTCTACTTTCTGGTCTCTGGCTGAATCTTTCAACTTAGCTAAACTGGGATCCCTATCTTGATTTTCTTTCTCCACGGAAAGTAAAAACGATTCCAAGGTATTCTGCACCAAAACACTACCCTCAGCTGAATCAACCAAATGGACACCTAGTCTGGTAAGCTGATGAACATCCTGAACTAAATTTTTACCATCCTCAACATGAGCAACACTACCCATGGACAACCTACTGAGGGCATCTGCCACTACACTGGCCTTTCTCGGATGATACAAAACACTCATGTCATTATTTTTCAACAACTCTAACCACCTTCTCTGATGTAATTTCAGGTCTTTCTATGAAAATACATACTGTAGGCTTTTGTGGTCTATGAACACATCAACATGGGCCCCATATTAATAGTGCCTCCAAATTTTTAAGGTAAACACAATAGCTGCCAACTCAAAATCATGAGTGGGATAATTATTTTCATGAGACTTAAGTTGTCTAGAGGAGTAGGATATAACCTTACCTCTCTGCATCAAATCACACCCCAAAAAAACTCTTAAAGTATCACAGTATATAACAAATCTATCAGAACTATCAGGCAAAGTCAAAACTGGGGTTGTAGTGAGTCGAGTCTTCAACTCTGAAAACTTTTCTCACAAGAATTTGACCACTGGAACTTGACTTTCTTCTGAGTCAATCTGGACATTAGGGATACAATAGACAAAAATCCTTCAACAATCCATTGGTAATAGCCAACTAAACCTAAGAAACTCTTGATATCTGATAGAAAGATGGGTCTGGGTTAGTTTCTCACTGCTTTGGTCTTTTGAGGATCAACTCTAATGCCATCATCAAAAATAAAATGGACAAGGAAAGCTACTAATCTTAGCTAAAATTTTCACTTACTAAATTTAGCGAACAACTGATGGGCTTTGAGAGACTATAATACTATTTTGAGATGGTCTACATGACCATTTTCATCGTGGGAGTAAACAAGAATATTATCAATGAAGAATATAATGAACATATCCAAGTACTGCTTGAACACTCGATTCATCAAGTCCATAAAGGCTATTGGGGCATTGGCGAGACCAACGGACATGACTAGAAACTTGAAGTAACCATATCGGGTTCTGAAAGCTCTTTTTGGAATGTCACTTTCTCTAACCCTGAGTTGATGATAGAAAGATGTGAGGTCTATCTTAGAGAAGCAACTGGCACCGTGAAGTTTGTCAAACAAGTCATCAATTCTAGGAAGTAGGTATTTATTCTTAATGGTGACTTTGTTCAACTAACAATAGTTTATACACATTCTAATAGAACCATCTTTCTTTCGTACGAATAGAACTGGTGTACCCCAAGGAGATATACTGGGCTTGGTGAACCATTTGTCTAAGAGGTCTTCCAACTGTTCTTTCAACTCTTTAAGTTTAGCTGGAGCCATTCTATATGGAGGAATAAAGATAGACTGAGTATCTGGAAGAAGGTCTATTCTGAAGTCAATTTCCCTACCGAGAGGAACCCCAGGGAGATCTTCGGGAAACACATCTAGAGATTCACTTCCCACTGGAACTAACTCAAAACTAGGAGTTTTTAAACTAGAGTCTTTGACTCGCACGAGATGATAAATACACCCCTTGGATATCATTTTTCTCTCTCTAAGGTATAAAATAAGTTAACCCTTAAGTGATGTGGTACTACCCCTCTATTCAAGGACTAGTTCATTCGGGAACTGAAAATAGACAATTTTTCTCCTACAATCATCTGAAGCATAGAATGAATGGAGCCAATCAATGCTGAGAATGACATCAAAATCCATCATCTCTAGATCGACAAGGTCTGCTGAAATAAATTTATGAGACACCATAACTGGATAGTTCCTGTATAACTATCGGGCTATAATAGCCTTACCCACGGGGGTTGAGACTGAGAAAGGCTCTATTAGGATTTCGAGACTGACTCTGAAGTTGATGGCTATGTAACGAGTTACAAAAGATAGAGAAACTCCAAGATGTAACAAATCATAAACATGTAAGTGAAAGACTTGCAACGTACCAGTAACCATATCAGGAGAATTTTCCTGATCTAGTTAGGACCGAAATATATAGAGCTTGTTTGGGCGCTGCCCACTGGTGGCACTTGAAGCAGCACCCTGCTGAGATGGACGACCGGATTGATCTAAGGGATAGTTGTACTGACACTGTGAACCCGGCTGAGGACATTCTCTGATCCTATGGCCTGGCTTACCATACTCAAAACACACGTCGCTGCCAGCCCTGCAGACACCCTGATGATTTCTACCATATTTCTAGCAAAAAGGATTTGTTCGAGCACTGTTCACACTACCCTAAGATTTAGAGCCTTGCTCCCTATCCTTATTATCATTCTTGAATTTGGGAATCGATGTACTAGCCAAAGATGGAGCTGGGACTGAAGATTTTAGGTAAAACTAAGGACAGTTACTACCTTCTGACTTTGGCTGAGGAAAGCAAAAGCTACCTGTTCTAGCCCTCTTGTTCTCCCTCTCTTTCTCCTTAGTCTTCTGTTACTCAATCTATTGAGCATGGACCATCAACCTAGACAAGTCCATCTTCTTAATCATCATTGTGGTACTACACTCCTTGACCATACTGTCAGATATACCTAATACGAACTAGCTCATCTTAGACCTTTTATTAGCCAACACATGAGGAGCATACTTGGCCAACTGAGTAAACCTGATGGAATACTCTTTCACACTCATATTTCCCTGCTTCAGGTTGATAAACTCTTACACCTTAGACTCTCTTAACTCCAATGAAAAGAACCTATCTAAGAAGGCAATAGCAAACTCTTCCTATTCTACAGGCCCTGCATCTGCACCTTTATCTACCTTTCACTACTTAAAGTATGTATGAGCTATATCTTTCAGCTGATATGCAGCTAACTCAACACTCTCAATAGCACTTATCCCTATAATGTCTGTTACCTTCTTTACCATGTCAAGGAATTCCTGTGGATCCTTCTCAGACTAAGAACCTGAAAATGAAGGAGGATTCATTTGGGTGAAGTCCTGAATTCTAGCTGCTGTAGTATTACCCACTGATTTGGCTGAAACAACAGTTGGTCGAACATTCTGAGCTTTCACGGAATGGGCTAGTCTGGTGAATGCTACTATGAATTCTAAGTGAGAAATATACTCATTCACGGGTTATTCCTGAACAGGCAGAGGTGCTGGCTAGTTCCCAACTATTCTTCCATTAGTCTTTCTAGGAGGCATGATCTGTAAATGGAAGGAAAAGTTTGATTGGATAGAGAGTTTAACTTGAGCACATGCTCACTCATACAATATGAATACTAAAATAAGGGAACTTTTCTTAAAAATACCTCGTAGCCTCTTATCTATAATTATAGCAAGCTACATACCCATACACAAGACTCTACTTGACGCCGAAACTTTTAGACTCCCTAGGACACTTTAGAACCTTAGGATATGATACTAAGTTTGTGATACCCCGAGACGATACCCTAGGCGTCACACGGTGCTTACGACCCCAAAGGACCACAATCTAATCCATGACTGATACCTGCTATGAGCACTAAATAATAATCATGAAATATGTGCAAAAGCAAAAACTAAAATATTCCATAAGGTTCTTAAAACTGAATCAATACTAAGTACATCCGAGAATAACTGGTAACTAAAAGTGTTTGAGGGCCTCTAACATTTCAAATAAACAAATTGATGGGATAGGCCCCAACTAACTCCAACTACTGTCTAAAAGTAACTGAAAAAATAAAATACTATAAATAATAAAATAACTAAATGAGTGTCACATCCTTGATAGATGAGGACTCACTACTATAACTGCGGCTGATCGACTGATCTGATTAGGTACGACCAAGAACTCGACCATCTGAACCTATAATATGAGACATCATGGCGCAAAGAAAGAGTGTATGTCAGTACTTTGAATGTACTGATATGCTAGGTGAGGTTAGGCTTATATGCATGGGTTCACGTGCATAAGAATATTAAGTAAATATCATGAAATAACTGGATGAGAGTATATGCAAGACTGGGATTGTAAGTACTGAACATGAAATACCAAGCATATATCGTCTTTCTAAATAGTTTGAAGCTGAAGTACTGAGTTTTCGATAAATGAATGAATTACAACTGTGAGTCATGATCATGTAGAACTGAACTGAGTCATGTACTGAATACTGAATACTCGATACTGATTACTAAATACAAAATATTAAAACTGTAGCTATGAGAGTTATCATCTAACCGACATACCCTAATTATAGACTGATTTGGGGTCCAACCTGTAACCCCAGTTGGAAGGGTGTTAGCACTGTGCCATGGGTTACTAACATTAGCTAAGTCAACCCTAATCTTGTAAGAATACTCATGAGATGTATATGGTTACATCAATACTAGTCTGGCAGTAAGAGGATTTACCCTACGTTGGCTAAGTAGTTCTGTAACTCAAGGACTACTACTAAAGGTCAAACCCTCTGTTGGAAGGAATACCCCCATCCCCGGGTTCTCTTAGAGATGAATCCTACTCGCAACTGAATCAACACTGAAGTGATTACTAGACTGTACTAGACTTGACTGAACTCACACTACCTCTGTTAACTAACCAAATGCTACTGTTTGAGATACTACGAAATAATTCTATTTCGATTGGAGACTAGATAAATAGCTAAATTTTGGGTATTCAATACACCCAGGACTTGATAGTATAGATAATGGAACCATATATCAACTTTAAAAACATCACACATAGGTTATCATGCACAATTACTCCACATAGATATTTTGTCAAACACCTAGGATACATAAATCTTGTACATGAGAATGAGCAATATATGAATGTCGTGACTACCATATTCAACATAACAATTCAAGGGTTTAAAATGAGGGTTACATAAATCAACACACATTCTAGTTCATTTACATGAAACTCAAAATATTCTTGGCTTGAAACCTACACAACAACACATACATGAACAAAATTCCATTCAAGAATGTAAATCTTAATCTAAGTTTAAAAGAAAAAAGATTCTTGAACTCCAAGGGTGGAAAGGACCCAAGGATAAACACTTAAACATACCTTGATTGTTGAATTCGTGAGAATTGTTGGCGATTACCGATGTACCGCGTCAATGATGATGATGCGATAGCCATTGTGACGCGTCCTGATCGCATTGGCTTGCTATTTAGGTCATCCAAACGTGTCTCAAGCGATGTCCAAAAATTTCAAAACTCACCCTAGATGACCTATAGATAACCCTGATCATGAATCAATTTAAAAATCGACAATCTAAGGCTGAAAAGATCGAAAATAAGACCATTAAAATATAGAGGCCGAAAATGAGACTATGTCTCAACACTTAGCTAAAAGTTTCTAAGTCTTGGACCTCTTTTGGCATGCTATAGGACTGAAATGGGCTAGGACTTTATCGGGTCTTACATTATTCTGGGCTGCCATGGATTGGGCTAAGGCTTTGAAAGTAGCACTAAATTCTGCATGGAAGACCTATTCGTTCAAAGGGTTTTCAAGGATTAAAGGTGGTGCGGGATGATTCCCATTCCTTCTTTCGTTAGCCCTTCTGGGAAGCATTTGTAGAGAACGAGTTAGAAAGGAGAAGATTAACAGAGCTTACACTCTATTGCAAGACATGAACAATGAAACAAGGGAAGCTTTCCTAAAATATCTCGTAGCCTCCTGTCCATAAGTGTGGCGAGCTTCTCACCCATGCACAAGACTCTACTTGATGCGACATTAAGACACCCTAGGACACTTTAAAACCTTAGGCTCTAATAACAAGTTTTTCATGCCCCGAAGCTACCCCTTAGTCATAACATGGTGCATAATGCCACAAGTGACCCTAAGCTAACCCATGATTAGGTACCTACTGTGAGCACTAGATAAAATAATAATACAAGCATCATATGCAAAAACTAAAGTGATAAAAACTCTATCATGATGAAATACTAAAACAATACCCTTAGTGTCTGAAACGGATGATAAAACTTAAAACAAGTCTGAATATCTGAAAGCCTCTAAAACTTGGGGAGTTAATGAGACTAAACACCAACTAACTCTGATTGAATAAGATAAAGGAAGTACTGAAAATAACTACACTAACTAGTCCTCGAATAATAAAGACTCACATAACTACTACTGGTGGCACTGAGCCAACTAAGGTCGATGAGGGACTGAGTGTCCAAACCTATGTTATAAGACAACATAGCGCAAAAGAAAGTAAGCGATTAGTACTTTACATGTATTGGTACGTGAGGTAGGGACAACTAATATACATATAAGTACAAAGCTTAAATGCATGAACATGTGAAATCAGTGCAAGACTAAGTAAAACATGTGATTCTATAATATGTAAAATAGAATAACTGAATGACTAATAAATTGAACACTTGGTCATACAAACCTATTCCTATATGATCTGAATACTGAACTAAAACTGTAGGAGCTAACTACAACCGACATGCCCCAATCTAATCTAATTCTTGTTCAATTTGTAACCCCAAATAGAAGGGTGTTCGTACCTTGCCTGGGGTACCAACATATGGTTGATGATGTAGATCCACAAAGTTGATGTCCCAAAGGGCGAGGGTGTAAGGCCTCTACTGATAAGGGAGTGACACAACCTAAACAAGGGCCATGTCGTAATGGGCATCTCAAGTCTAACAAGGGCTGGGGATCCCCCCTGATACCCAACCCAACCATCCAAATTCATACCTTGAGTCGGATGAACTTTGACATATATAACAAGATAGTGTAATTATCCAATTACAGGCTTTGGGATAGGTCTATAACCGAGACCGGCCCAACCAAGTCCAACCATCCCAACCCATATGATAACCAATTACTAAACGAAAACCATAAACCAACAACCAATTAATAACCAAACCAAGTTCCATAAGATAACATAAAAGGATAAAATAGTGATAAATTTAGCCAATCGGTATCATCACTAATACCATTGCCAATACTAAGGCTGACACCAATACCGATCCCACTCATACCAATTCATTGTAGTTCCGCAAAAATCTTAAACCAAAAGAAAACCAATATTCGATTGAGACATCACCCTAACCATAGACAAAACCAATATCCATAAAGAAACCAAAAAAGTATAAACATCAATGAAAGAAATAGAGCATTTTGGAATATGAAAGCTCACTATTTGAATCCAATAGCTGATCCCAAAGCTGAACACTAAGCAGGAGGAGTAGAATGGTCAATTCTTGCATCGTATAGGGAAACAGCCGCCCGAAGATGGGTTGGAAGGTAAACACTACCGAGAAACTAAGGATAAGGATAAAATAATGTCAACCAGAAAACCAAGTAAACCAACAATATGCATACAAACCATACATATATATAACCAAGCCGAGAAAGGGAACCAGGTTTAGCGTGCACTTAAAACCATTAACTTTGGATTGTGTAGCTTAACCATCCTAAAACTACCCATAGGCTATATGGGTCCAGTGTAACCCCCTTAACGTGCCTCAATGTGTACAGCTGCACGAATAGGAGATACCATAAGAGTAGAGGATTCCTAAGTACCATTCACTTTCCATGATACATATGTACAATGTACTTAAAGGATTTTCATATACCTCATATCATATATGGTCGCTATGACCTCCCCTTATGTCGGAAAACATGAGTTTTTTATGTCTGTCCATTAGACTTGCACCTTCACGGTTAGCTATCACTCCCCGCCACAATTTCCCAATTAAAACTATTTCCATCAAACCAAACTATTAGACCATTATTATTAACCAAGAATATAAGTAGTGGTATCATCATACTGACTAAAACTTGCAAGTAATGTCAATAGACAAATCTTAAGTGATTCGCATGTACCCATAGGATACATTATTAAGTCGACTTAGGGGAATCCCATGTACCCCACAAGTATTTGATTATCAAGTTTGCTTGGGGGAATCCCATGTACCCAACAAGTGTTTCATTATAAAGTTTGCTTTAGGGAATCCCATGTACCCCACAAGTTGTTCATTAGTATGTTTACTTGGGGGATTTCTTAGTACCCCACAAGGCTTTCAATTAGACCAACCATGACAAACAAAAATTACCATTTTAACCATTCCAAACCATTTATACCATTTAGGGTTCCATTACCAAACCATACCATGCAATATTTCTATTAAAAGTCCAATAATGTAGTAAAAGCATTCTCATAAGCAATTTATCAAACATGTTGTGGGCATAGTGTTTCCAAAACCAATTCCAATAACCATTCAACCATTCCCATGCAACCAATTGTCCAAACCACCATTAAAGCAAGTAAAAACATAATTAAAACATGGGAAAACCATAACCAAGCATTTAATACAAAAAAACCCATCATATATTTGAAAACCCCAAAACCATATAGTAATCATGCCATGAAAACATTATTTAAAACATGCCTTTAGTTGGAACTAACAATGAAGGAGGAGTAAATTCCCTTTGATTAGAAGATAATGGAGATAAATAACCCAAACAAGTCCCAAATTGCTCCTCTAGATGAAACCCTAGTTTTCCTTTACCCAAAAGTCTTAGAGAGAATTAAAAAGTGTTCAAGAGAGTTTTTAAGTGTTTAATTATAGAATAAAAAGGTAAATAACCTCCAAAGTGAGTTAGAAGTCATAGGGCCTTAATAGGTTAAGTGGGAAAATGTCCAGATTACCCGCACTTAAACTGCACAAAAATCCTGAATATGAGTATGACTCACCATACCAGTCATACCTTTCTATACGAGTGGTACCCACTACTTGTACCCGGAGTCCCCCCTTTGGACACAAAACTGTCCACCATAAAACTTATCTAAACCAAGTCATACCCAAACCATATGATTTGTACCCCTAAAATGTATCCCTGACTGAATAGTATCAAAGGAAGTTTGTACACTGTCTACCATACGAGTCAATGACAAGACTCGTGCCCTACCATATGACTCATACCACCCAAGTTGGACCTATTCTAGAAACTAATCCAACACATCAACCAACACTAGAAAACATACGACTGGTTCATACAACATGTACCCACACAATACAACTCACAATAAGTCGTACCTGATCCAGAAAGTCAAAAACTCAAGAAATTTTCTAAGGACCAAAACCCAGGGTGTTTCAGTCTCTCCCACTCGGATAATTCATACCCGAATAACAAATAAGGTAGGTAAAAAACAAGCACGAGTCATTTGCATTATCAAACATTAACCCAACCTTTAGATGTCTTTATTCTTACCTTTAAGACAAAAAATAAAGATGCAAGACAATCACCTTCTTTATTTAAATCAAAACTAAAAAATGAGAATAATATGAAGAACATATACCTTCTGCAAAAATATACGAAGCGGAAAAAAAATGTAGATATTTGGAATTCATATCCACTTCCACTTCTATGTAGCCTCTTCTACCTTGTGGTTCTGCCATAGAGCCTTAATCGAGGCCACATCCTTGGTCCATAACCAACGACCCTGCTGATCTAGAATATCAACGAAGACCTCTTCACCAGACAGAGAATCCGAGATACCCAATCCTTCTAAGGGTAAAACCGAAGAAGGATCACAAAGACACTTCCTCAACATAGAGACACGAAATACCGAATGAATGGAGCTCAAACTAGAAAGCAACTCCAATTCATATGACACATTACCAACCCTCCGTGAAAACACATAAACACAAATATGCCAGGGACTAAGCTTTCTCTTTTTACCAAACCGCATCACTGCCTTCATGGGAGATATCTTTAGGAACACCTTATGCCCAAACTTGAACTCCAGGTCTTTATGCCTTATATAAGTATAAGGCATTTGGCGACTTTGAGAAGCCTTAAGCCTATCCTGAATTACCTTTACCTTTTTCAAAGAGTGATAAACAAAATCTGCACCAAACATACCTGCCTCACCAACCTCTAACCACCCAATAGAAGATCTACACCTCCTACCATATAATGCCTTAAAATGGGCCATTCCAATACAAAAATAATTGCTATTATTGTAAGCAAACTCTACCAAGGGTTAATGCTCAACCCAATTGTCACCATAATCAATAGCATATACACGAAACATATCCTTTAATATTTGAATAGCCCTCTCTGATTACCCATGTCTATGGATAAAAAGCAGTACTCAAACTAACCTTAGTCCCTAATCCTTTCTATAAAGACCTCCAAAAATGAGATAAAAATTGCGTACCATGATCAAAGATAATCAAAACAGGCACTCCATCCAGCTTCACAAACTCATGAAGGTACAATCTCGCATAGTCCTCAGTTAGATAGTTAGTCCTCACTGGCAAGAAGTGAGCTAACTTTTTCATCATATCAACGATGACCCAAGTTGAATAAAATTGATTTCGAGACCGAGGAAGACTAGTAATGAAATCTATATTGACTATCTCTCACTTCTATTTAGGTAAATCAGTTTCTTGATACAACCCACCAGGCCTTATTTGCTCAACTTTTACTTGTTGGCATACCATGCATTTGGCCACAAAATCAGCCACATCCCTCTTCATACCATTCCACCAATACATCTCCTTGAGATCATGATACATCTTTGTTGAACCAGGATGTAAAACATAGTGCAATTCATGCGCCTCTACCAAAATCCTTTGTTGTAAACCATCGACATCAGGAACACATAGCCTCTCATGGTACATCAAATTACCATCACCATAGATCTCAAATACCATAACCTTCTGCCTACCTACCTCATCCTTGATCTTCATTAGGATGGGGTCTAGCATTTTCTTCTCCTTGATCTCTGCATTGAGAGATGATCGAACCACTTCTTGTACCAATATACTACCATCCTCAAAGTCTAGAAGATGACCCCTAAGATTAGCCAAGTGGTAATTATCCTTTTCCAATTCCCTCTTCTTCTTATCCATATGATCTAAACTCCCCTTGGATAACCTGCTAAGAGCATTAGCAACAATATTAGCCTTACCTAGATGATAGTGAAAACGCATGTCATAATCCTTGAGAAGCTCCAACCATCTCCTCTACCTGAGATTTAGCTCTTTTTGAGTGAATACATACTGTAGACTCTTATGATCAGAAAAATGTCCACATTCACTTTAAACAAATAATGCTACGAGATTTTCAAAGAAAAAATGACCGCTAAAAAATCCAAATCATGAGTAGGATAATTCCTCTTATGCACCTTCAATAGCCTAGAAGCATAGGCAATCACCTTTCCATGTTGCATCAAAATGCAACCAAGTCCCACCCGGGACACATCATAATAAACCACAAACCCCTTAGTACCTTAAGGCAAAGTCAAAACTGTAGCCGAAGTTAGCTTATCCTTAAGCTTCTAGAAACTCTCCTCATAAGTATCCAACTAAGAAAACTTTACCTTCCCCCGAGTCAACATAGTCAATGGGGAAGCTTTCATCGAAAACCTCTCCATAAACCACCTATAATACCCAGCCAAACCTAAGAAACTCTAAATATTATTTGAAATCATGGGTCTGGTCACCTTTTCACCATCATAACCTTTTGTAGATCTATTATAATCCCCTCACTAGAAATAATATGACCTAGAAAAGTCGTAACATTTAACCAAAACTCATACTTGGAGAATTTGGCATACAACTGTTGTTCCTTCAATGTCTGCAACACAACCCAAAGGTGATTAGCATGATCCACCTCACTCTTAGAATACACCAGAATGTCATTAATAAACACAATAACAAAATGATTTGAAAACTATCTGAAAACCCTGTTCATCAAATCCATGAATGCTGCTGGAGCATTAGTCTATCCAAATGACATAACCAAAACCTCAAAGTGCCCATATCGAGCGCAAAAAATTCTCTTAGGGATATCCACCTCCCTAATCTTAAGATGATGATACCCAAGCTGAAAGTCTATCTTTAAAAATAATTTGGCACCTGCAACTGATCAAACTCGTCAGTTATCCTTCGAAGAGGATATTTGTTCTTAAACATTACCTTATTTAACTGCCAATAGTCAATGCACATTCGAAGGGAACCATCCTTCTTACAAACAAATAAAACATGGTGCACCACACGGGGAAATTCTAGGATGGATGAAACCTTTATCCAGAAGATCCTTAAGTTGATCCTTGAGTACCCTTAACTCAGTCGGAGTCATTCTATAAGGAGGAATAGATATTGAACGAGTGTCCAAAACTCAATCAATACAAAATACAATCTACCTATCCTGAGGAACATCAGGAAGACCATCTGAAAAGACCTTAAGAAACTCATTTACGACTGGAATCGATTGAAAAGAAGGACCTTCCGAGTTTGAATCTTTAACCCAGACCAAATGACAGAGACACGCCTTAGAGTTTAATCTCCGAGCTCTAAGATATGAAATAAAACTCCCCTAAGAGCTAGGGAACCACCCTTCCACTCAATAATTGATTTACCAGTGAACCTAAAGACAACCTTACGGGTCTGATAATCCAAGGTTGCGTAACAAGAGTATAATTAATCCATTCTTAGGATAACATCAAAATCCACTATATCAAGTTCAAAAAGATCTACCAAGGTCTGCCTACTGCCAAAAAATACCACAAACCCCCTATACACCCTTTTAGCAATCATAGATTTACCTACTAGGTATAAATAAAAAAAGGATTTGAAATAACATCGGGATCAAAGCCAAAACACATAGCCATATATGGGGTTACATAATAAAGAGAGTATCCCAGATCAAGGAAGCAATATACGTCATGAGAAAAGACTTGTAATGTACCAATCACGATATCAGGTGATGCCTTAGATTCCTATCGAGTAGCAAGAGCATATAACTTATTCTGGACCGTGCCGTTACCAGGAGTAAAAACTAATACAGAAGCAGCACCATTAGGTGCAGGAGCATAAGATGAAGGAATCGGAGCCTTACTCCCTCCCGAAGAACCCTTATTAACCAGACAATTTCTAAGCATATTGCCTTGTTGATCACATTTGAAAAACCTATTCGTCCCTTTATTACAAAAACCCCTATACAACCTACCACAGAACTGACAAGAAGGGCATGATGAGGTCAATTGATCCCCACTCACCTGAGATTGGGCACCGTGTTCCCAAAAATTATTGCCACCTTGCTGACGCCTATCACCTGACTATTTTATGTAAGAAGCACTAGCTGTAGAGAAGGAACTAGAACTCCATCACTTCTTCTTTTGCCACTTACCACTATTCTAACCACTTTGCTATTGAGCACCACCCTATTAAGAGGACCTGGACTTTTTACCCTGCCTTTCCCTAAACTTAGCTTGCTTTCTCTTTTCTCCCTCCACCTACTGCATATGAACTACCAACCTAGAAATATCTATATCTTTAATTAGTAGTGCAGTCTTACTTTCAAGGATCAAATCCCAAGACAGTCTTAAAGTGATCTTCCTAATCCTAGTCCTCATACTAGACACTAATTTCGGAGCATAGCTAGACAGCTGATGAAATTTCAAGGCATATTCCCTGACAGACATCTTCTTCTATTTAAGATTAACAAATTCTTCTACTTTTGCTTCCCTATACTCCTATGGGAAAAAAGGTCCAGAAAAGCATTGGAGAAAGTCTCCCACAACGATGACTTCTCAATATCATTATCCCTTACCTGATCCCATTCCTCACACCATTGGTATGCTATATCTTTTAGCTAATAAGCCACAAAATTTAACCCTTTAACATTCGTGGCCTACATCACCCTAAAGATTTTCTCCATCTCATCCAAGAAACCCTGAGGATCCTCCTCCACTTTCACACCAATAAAAGTAGGAGGATTCATTTTAATAAACTGGCCAACCCATGTGGCCTTATCAGATGACACACCAAATATACCCCACTCAGCTTGAGCAGCAACCAACTGAGCAATAGCATGAATCGATTCACAAAATTCAGCATTAGTCACCTTACCTTGAAGAGAACTAGTAGCAATTGATGGGACTCCAAAAACATTATGGACTAGACCCCTAGACCAAGTATGGATCCCCTGAGTACAGTGTGTCCCATCAACATTACCCCTAGTTAGGATAGAAGAGTTACCTTGTATCTTAGATCGTCAAGGTATGATCAGAAAGGTGAACAAACATAAATAAGAAAAGACCTTAGACCTTATATCTTGAAATAGAATACCAAGAAAGAAAAATATTCTTAAATGCCTTGTAGCCTCTCCGATATGAGTGTGGCATGCTACACACCCCTAAAAGACACTCAACTACACACGGCTTTGTGGCCTCTCAATTGACCATGAACCTAAAGCTCTGATACCAATTTAACACGACCCGAACTAGGGCCTTGTCATAGTGGGCATCCCAAGTTCAACAAAGGTCAAGGACAACCCCCGATACCCAACCTAACCATCCAAATTCATACTCTGAGTCAGATGAATTCTAACATGTATAATAAGATAGCTTAATTGCCCAATCACAGACTCTAGGATAGGTCAATAACTGAGACCGGCCTAACCGAGTCCAACCATCCCAACCCATTCAATAACCAATTACCAAACCAAAACCATAAACCAACAACCAAATAATAACCAATCCAAGTTCCATTCCATAACATAAAAGGATAAAATAGTGAGAAATTTAACCAATCGCTATCATCCCCAATACCAATGCCAATACTAAGGCTGACACCAATAACTATTCTGCCCATACCAACCTATAGTAATTCCACAGAAGTCTCTAATGAAAAGAAAACCAATATCCGATTGGGACATTCCCCAACCATCCAAAACCTATATCCATAAAGAAACCAAAGTAAGTATACACTTCCATGAAAGAAATAGAGCCTTCCAAAATATGGAAGCTCAGCACTTCAATCCAATAGCTGATCCTGAAGCCGAACACTAAGCAAGGGGAGTAGAATGGTCGATTCTTACATCACGTGGGGAAACAACCACCCAAAGATGGGTTAGTGGTTAAACACTAGAAAGAAACTAAGGATAAGGATAAAATAATGTCATCCAGAAAACCAAGTAAACAAACCATATGCATACAAACCATACATATATATATAACCATACTAGGAAAAGGAATTGGGTTTATCATGCACTTAAAACCATTAACCTGGGTATGTGTAGCTTAACCATCCTAAAACCACCCATGGCTATATGGGTCTATTGAAACCCCCTGAACAAGCCCTGATTTGTGTCGCCGCAACAACCGGAGATACCATAAGAGTAGGGTATTCTCAAGTACCACTCTCTCTCTATGATACATACCTACAGTGTACTTAGAGGATTTCCATGTACATCCTAGTATCATATATTGTAGTTATGAACCTTCCTTTATGTCAGAAAACATGAGTTTCCAGTGTCCATCCATTAGACTCGCACATTCACGATTAGCTATCACACCCCGCCATTATTGCTTAATTAAAACAATTTCCATCCAACCAAACCATTATACCATTATTATTAACCAAGGCTATAAGTAGTGGTATCTTCATACTGACTATAACTTGCAAGTAATGACCTTAGCCAAACCTTAAGGGATTCCCATATATCAATACATTACATTATCAATTTGATTTAGGGGAATCCGATGTACCCCATAGGTGTTTCATTATAGAGTTTTCTTGGGGGAATCCCATGTACCCCACAAGTGTTTCATTATAAAGTTTGCTTGGGGGAATCCCATGTACCCTACAAGTGTTTCATTATTAAGTTTGCTTGGGTGACTTCGATGTACCCCATAAGTTGTTCATTAGCATGTTTACTTGGGGGATTCCTTTGTACCCCACAAGGCTTTCAAGTAGACCAACCAAGACCACCAAACATTACCATTTTAACCATTCCAAACCATTAATACCATTTAGGGTTCCATTTCAAAACCATACCATGCAATGGTTCTATTAAAAGTCCAATAATGTAGTAAAAGCATTCTCATAGAAATTTTATCAAATATGTTGGGGACATAGTGTTTCCAAAACCAATTCCAACAATCATTCAACCATTCCCATGCAACCAATTGTCCAAACCACCATTAAAGAAAGTAAAAACATAATTAAAAAATGGGAAAACTATAACCAAGCAATGAATACAAAAAAACCAACATATATTTGAAAACCCCAAAACCATACAATAATCATGCAATGAAAACATTGTTTAAAACATGCCTTTAGTTGGAACTGTGAAAATTAATGGAGAAAAATATTATTGAGTGGTGTGTTTACATAATTCCATCCAGTTCCTATCAATAGATACTATATTATAATCCTTTTCTAAGTAGAATTTTATATACAATTCCTATTCTTACTCATATTTTAACACTCCTCCTCAAGCTAGTGCATACAAATCATATGTACTTAGTTTGTTACAAATGTAATTAATATGAGGAATGGCGAGAGACTTCGTGAAGATATCAACAAGTTGATCACTCAACTTCACAAACTTTGTAATAGAATCTCCTGTGAGTGTTTTTTTCTGACAAAGTGACAATCAATTTCTATGTGTTTAGACCTATCATGAAATATCAGATTTGATGTGATATGAAGGTTTGCTTGATTATCACACACAATTTCCATCTTACTAGTTTCTGCGAATTTAGTTCTCTCAATAGTTGTTTGATCCAAACTAGCTTACAGGTTTCTATAGTCATTGCTTGATATTCTGATTCTGTACTAGATCGAGCTATTACACTCTTTTTTTACTCATCCAGGACACCAAATTACCTCCTACTAACACACAACATCCAGATGTAGACTGCCTATCAGAGGGTGATCCTGCCCAATCAATATCTTTATATCCAGTGCTATGCTCATGCCCTCAATCCCTAAAGAGTAGTCCTTTACCTACAGCTGACTTTATATATCGCAGAATACAAACAACTGTATCCCAATGAATATCATAGGGGGAAGTCATAAATAGAATTACAAGACTTATAGAAAATGATATGTCTGGTCTAGTCACTATGAGACAATTCGACTTTCCAACCAACTACCTATACCTTTCAGGATCACTAAGTGGCTCCCCCTGTCCTGGTAGAAGTTTACAATTTGAATCCATAGGAGTGTTAATGAGTCTACATCCCATCATGCATGTATACTCAAGAATGTAAAAGGCGTACTTACGTTGAGAAATAACAATACCTAATATGGACTGAGCAACTTCAATATCTAGAAAATATATCAGTCTGCCGAGGTATTTAGTCTGAAAATGCTGAAAGAGATGTTGCTTCAACTTACTGATACCATCTTGATCATTGATAGTGATAACGATATCATCAACATAAACCACCAACTAAATACACATATTTGGTTTAGAATGATGATAGAACACTGGGTGATCAGATCCACTACGAATCATACCAAATGCAAAATTACTATGCTAAACTTTCCAAACTAGGCTCGAGGAAGCTATTTCAGACCATAGAGTGACCTACGCAATCGACATACAAGGCTACTAGACTCCTCTGAGAAATAAAACCAGATGGTTGCTCCATATAGACTTTTTCCTCAAGATCACCATGCAGAAAAGCATTCTTAATGTCCAACTAACAAAGAGGCTAGTGGCGAACAACAACAATAGATAAGAAAAGAAGGACAAATCTTATCTTAGCCATGAGAGAGATTACTGTCTACCATACGACTCAGTGATATGACTCGTGCCCTACCATACGACTCATACCACTCAAGTTGGACCTATTCTAGAAACTAATCCAACCCACCAACCAATACTAGACAACATACGATTGGTTCATACGACCTCTACCCTCACAATACAACTCACATGATAAGTTGTACCTTATCAAGAAAGTCCAAATCTCAAGAAATTTTCTCAGAACCAAAACCCAGGGTGTTTCAGTCTCCCCCACTCGATAATTCATACCCAAATAACAAACAAGGTAGGTTAGACACAAGCACGAGTCATTTGCATTATCAAACATTAACCCAATCTTTAGATGTCTCTATTCTTACCTTTAAGACAAAAAACAAAGATGCAAGACAATCACCATCTTTATTTAAATCAAAACCAAAAAATGAGAATGTCATGAAGAACATATACATTCTGCATGAATATTCGGAGCAAAAAAGAAATGCGGATATTTAGACTTTATATCCACTTCCTCTTCTATGTAGCCTCTTCCACCTTGTGGTTCCGCCATAGAGCCTTAACCGAGGCCACATCTTTGGTCCGTAACCAACAAACCTGCTGATCTAAAATCTCAATCTAGACCTTTTCACAAGATAGAGAATTTGAGATACCCAATCCTTCCAAGGGTAAAACCAATGAAGGATTACCAAGACACTTCCTCAATATAGAGACATGAAATACCAGATGAATGGAGCTCAAAGTAGAAGAAAACTCCAATTCATACGCCATATTACCAACCCTCCATGAAAACACTTAAGGACCAATATGCTAGGGACTGAACTTCCTCTTTTTACCAAACCGCATCACTAGCTTCATAGGAGATATCTTTTGGAATACCTTATCCCAAACCTTAAACTCTAGGTATCTATTCCTTATATAATCATAGAGCATTTGGCGACTTCGACAAGCCTTAAGCCAATCCTGAATTACCTTTACCTTTTCAATAGCCTGATAAACCCAATCTGTACCAAACATACCAACCTTACCAACCTTAAACCACCCAATAGAAGATCTATACCTCCTACCATATAATGCCTTAAAAGGGGCCATTCCAATACTAAAATAATAGCTATTATTGTAAGAAAACTCTACCAAGGGTTAATGCTCAACCCAATTGCCACCATAATCAATCACATATGTGTGAAGTATATCCTACGGATGAAAAACAGTACTTAGACTAACCTTATTCCCTAATCCCTACTGAAAAGACTGTTAGAAGTGAGATAAAAATTATGTACCATGATCAGAGACAATCGAAACAGGCACTCCATGCAACTTTACAAACTAATGAAGGTACAATCTCATATAGTCCTCACTGGAAAGAAATGAGCAGGCTTTTTCATCCTATCAATGCTGACTTAAGTTGAATAAAATTGATTTTGAGACCGAGGAAGACCAGTAATGAAATCAATATTAACCACCTCCCACTTTTATTTGGGTAAATCAATTTCCTGATACAACCCACCAGGCCTTATTTGCTCAACTTTTACCTATTGCCACACCATGCATTTGGCCAAAAAATCAGCCATATCCCTTTTTATACCATTCCACCAAAATATCTCCTTGAGATCATGATACATATTTGTTGAACCAGGAAATACAAAATAGCGCGATTTATGCACCTCTACCAAAATATGTTGTTGTAAACCATTGACATCAGGAACACATAGCCTCCCTTGGTACCTTAAGGTACCATCACCACTGATCTCAAATAACATCACCTTCTACCTGCCTACCTCACCCTTGATCTTTATTAGGATGGGGTCTAGCATTTGCTTCTCTTTGATCTCAGCATTGAGAGATGACTGAACCACTTCCAGTACTAATATATCACTATCCTTAAAGTCTAAAAGATAGACCCTAAGATTAGACAATCGGTGAATATCCTATACCCATTCCCTCATCTTCTTATCCACATGAGCTAAACCCCCCATGGATAACCTGCTAAGATCATCACCAACAACATTAGCCTTACGTAGATGGTAGTGAAAACTCATATCATAATCCTTGAGAAGCTCCAACCATCTTCTCTGCCTAAGATTTAGCTCCTTCTAACTGAACACATACTGTAGACTCTTATGATTAGAAAAGATATCCACATTCACTCTATACAAATAATGATACCGGATTTTTAAAGAAAAACGACTGCTAAAACATCCAAATCAAGAGTAGGATAATTTCTCTCATGCACCATCAATAACCTGGAAGTAAAGTAATCACCTTTCCATGTTCCATCAAAATGCAACCAAATCCCACCCAAAACGCACCATAATAAACCACAAACCCCTCATTAACTTAAGGCAAAGTCAAAACGAAAGCCAAAGTTAGCTTATCCTTATGCTTCTAGAAATGCCCCTCACAAGCATTTGACCAAGAAAACTTTACATTTCTCTGAGTCAACTTAGTTAATAGGGAAGTTTTCATCAAAAATCTCTCTGCAGACGGCCTATAGTACCCAGCCAAACCTAAAAATCTCTAAATATTGGTTGGAATCCTAGGTCCAGGTCTCCTTTTCACCACCACAACATTTTTTTTGATCCACCATAATCCCTTCACTGGAAATAATGTGACCAAGAAAAGTCACAACATTTAACCAAAACTCACACTTAGAAAATTTGGCATACAACTGTTATTCCTTCAATGTCTGCAACATAACCCAAAGGTAATTAGCATGATCCACCTCACTCTTAAAATACATAAGAATTTCATCAATAAACACAATAACAAAATAATTTGAAAACTGTCTGAAAAACCCTGTTCATCAGATCTATAAATGCTGTTGGAGCATTAGTCAATCCAAATGACATAACCAAAACCTCTAAGTGCCCGTACCGAGTGCAAAAAATTCTCATAGGGATATTAACCTCCCTAATCTTAAAATGATGATACCTAGGCTGAAAGTCTATCTTTGAAAAGAATTTAGCACCCTGCGACTGATCAAACAAGTCTACTATCCTTGGAAGAGGATACTTGTTCTTAAACATTACCTTATTCAACTGTCGATAGTCAATGTATATCCGAAGGGAACCATCCTTCTTGCAAACAAATAAAACTGGTGCACCCCATGGTGAAATACTAGGACGGATGAAACCTTTATTCAGAAGATCCTTAAGTTGCTCCTTGAGTACTCTCAACTCTCTCGGAGTTATTATATAAGGAGAAATAGATATTGAACGAGTGTCTAGAACTAAATTAATACAAAACTCAATCTACCTATCCTGAGGAACATCAGGAAGATCATCTGAAAAGACCTTAAGAAACTCATTTACCACTAGAATCGAATGAAAAGAAAGACCTTCTGAGTTTGAATCTTTAACCTGGACCAAATAATAGAGACATCCCTTAGAGTTTAATCTCTGAGCTCTAAGATATGAAATAAACCTCTCCCTAGGAGCTAAGGAACCATCCTTCTACTCAATAATTGGTTTACCAGTGAACCTAAAGACAACCTTATGGGTCTAACAATCCAAGGATGCGTAACCAGAGTATAACTAATTCATCCTTAGTATAACATCAAAATCCACCTTATCAAGTTCAAACAGATCTACCATGGTGTGCCTACTACAAAAAAAATACCACAAACCCCCTATAGACCCTTTCAACAATCATAGAGTCACCTACTGGGTAAAAATGGAAAAAGTATTTGAAATAACATCGGGATCAAAGCCAAAACACACAGCCATATATGGGGTCACAGAAGAAAGAGAGGACCCCGAATCAAGCATACAATATACATCACAAAAAAAAGTTGTAACGTACCGGTAACGACATAAAGTGATGCCTCAGATTCCTGCCGAGTAGCAAGAGCATATAATCTATTCTGAACCGTGCTGGTACTAGGAGAAAAATGGATATAAAAGCAGCACCCTTGGGTGCAAGAGAATAAGATGAAGCAATCGAAACCTTACTCGCTCTTGAAGCACCCTTACCAACCGGACAGTTTCTAAGCATATGGCCTTGCTGATCATATTTAAAATACATATCCCTTCCTTCATCATTAAAACCCCTATGCAACCTACCATAGAATCGACAAGAAGGGCATGATGAGGTCAACTAAGCCACACTTCCCTGAGATTGGGAAACTTGTACCTAAAAATTACTGCCACCTTGCTGACGCCTATCACCCGACTATTTTGGGTAAGGAGCACTAGCTATAGAGAAGGAACCAGAACTCTACCACTTCTTCTTTGTCCACTTACTACCATTCCAACCACTTTACTATTGAGCACCACCTTATTAAGACGACCTGGACTTTTTACCCTACATTTCCCTAAACTTAGCCTACTTCCTATTTTCTTTCTCCACCTACTGCATATGAATCACCAACCTAGAAATATCTATATCTTTAATCAGCAGTGCAGTCTTACTTTCAAGGATCAAATCCCAAGACAATCTTAAAGTGAACCTCCTCATCTTAGTCCTCATATCAGACACTAATTTTGGAGCATAGCTAGATAGTTGGTGAAATTTCAAGGCATATTCCTTGAAGACATCTTCTCCTATTTCAGATTAACAAATTATTCTACTTTCGGTTCCCTGCACTCATGGGAATAAAAGTGGTCCAGAAAAGTATTAGAGAAAGTCTCCCATAATCATGACACCTTAATATCATCATCCATTACTTGATCTCATTTCTCTTACCATTGGTATGCCATATCTTTTAGCTGATATGACACAAAATTTCCCCCTTCAACATTCATGGCCTACATCACCCTAAAGATTTTCTCCATCTTATCTAAGAAACCCTGAGGATCCTCCTCCACTTTTATACCAGTAAAAATAGGAGGATTCATTTTCATAAATTTGCCAACCCTTGTGGCCTCATTAGATGATACACCAAATGCATCCCACTCAGCCTAAGAAGCAACCAACTTAGCAATAGCATGAATCAATTGACAAAATTCTGCATTAGTCACCTCACCTTTAAGAGAACTAGTAGCAATCGATGGGACTCTAGAAATATTAGGGACTAGACACCTAGACGAAGTATGGATCCCCTGAGTAGAGTAGCTCCCATAAACATTACCCTTAGTTAGGATAGAAGAGTTACCTTGCATCTTTGATCATCGAGGTATGATTTGAAAGACGAACAAATAAAAATAAGAAAAGACCTTTGACCTTATATCTTGAAATAGAATACCAAGAAAGAGAAACATTCTTAAATGCCTTGTAGCCTCTTCGTTATGGGTGTGGCTTGCTACAAACCCCTAAACGACACTCTAGTACACACAACTTTGTGGACTCTCAATTGACCATAAACCTAAAGCTCTGATACCAACTTTACATGACCCAAACTAGGGCCTTGTCGTAATGGGCATCCCAAGTCTAACCAGGATCGAGGACCGCTCCCGATACCCAACCCAACCATCCAAATGTATACTCTAAGTCGGATGAATTCTGACATTTATAACAAGATAGCATAATTGTCCAATCACAGACTCTAGGGTAGGTCAATAACTGAGACCGGCCCACTGAGTCCAATGTATCCAATTGTTCAAACCACCATTAAAGAAAGTAAAAACATAATTAAGACATGGGAAACTATAACCAAGCATTGAATACCAAAATGCCAACATATATTTGAAAACCCCAAAACCATATAATAATTATGCCATGAAAACATTGTTTAAAACATGCCTTTAGTTGGAACAGAGAGAATTAATGGAGAAAAGTATTATTGAGTGGTGTGTTTACATAATTCCATCCAGTCCCTATTAATAGACACTACATTATAATCCTTTTCTAAGTATGATATTTTATACAATTCCTATTCTTACTCATATTTAAACACTCCTCCTCAAGCTAGTGCATACAAATCATATGTACCTAGCTTGTTACAAATGTAATTAATACGAGGACTGGCGAGAGACTTTATAAAGATATCAAAAAGTTGATCACTCAACTTTAAAAAATTTGTAACAATATCTCCTGAGAGTTTTTTTCTGACAAAGTGACAATCAATTTTTATGTGTTTAGTCCTATCATAAAACACCAGATTTGATGTGATATGAAGGTTTGCTTGATTGTTACACACAAGTTCCATCTTACCGATTTCTGTAAATTTAGTTCTCTCAATAGTTGTTTGATCCAAACTAGCTCACAGGTTGCTACAACCATTGCTTGATAATCTAGTTCTGCACTAGATCGAGATATCACACTCTTTTTTTACTTTTCTAGGACACCAAATTACCACTTACTAACACAAAATATCCAAATGTAGAGCGTCTATCAGAGGGTGATCTCACCCATTCAAAATATTTATATCTAGTGATATGCTTATGACCTCAATCCTACAAAAATAGTCCTTTATCTAGAGTGGACTTGATATATCACAGAATACGAATAACTGCATCCCAATGACTATCATAGGGGGAAGTCATAAACAGACTTACAATACCTATAAAAAATGATATGTCAGGTCTAGTCACTATGAGATAATTTAGATTTCCAACCAATTGCCTATACCTTTTATGATCACTGAGTGGCTCCCTCTGTCTTAGAAATATTTTAGCATTTGGATCCATAGGAGTATCAATGAGTCTACATCCCATCTTTCATGTCTCCTCAAGAATGTCAAAGGCATACTTACGTTGAGAAATAACAATACCTGATCTGGTCTGCCAAGGTCTTTAGTCTGAAAATACTGAAAGAGATGTTGCTTCAACTTAGTGATACCATCTTGATCATTGACGGTGATAATGATATCATAACATAAACCACCAAATAAATACACATATTTGGTTTAGAATGATGATAGAACACAGAGTGATCAGATCCACTATGAATCATGCCATATGCTAAATTACTATGCTAAACTTTCCAAACCAGGCTCGAAGAGACTATTTTAGACCATCGAGTAACCTGCGCAATTGACATACAAGGCTACTAGACTCTGCCTGAGCAAAAAAAACCATGTGGTTGCTCCATATAGACTTCATCCTCAATATCACCGTGCAAAAAAGCATTCTTAATATCCAACTAACAAAAAAGCCAGTGATGAACAACAACAATAGATAAGAAAAGATGGACAAATTCTATTTTTGCCATGAGAGAGAAAGTATCACTATAATCAAGACCAAATATTTATGCATATCCTTTTGCAACAAGGCAAGCCTTAAGATGATCAACTTGACCTTCTGGACCAACTTTGACTATGTAAATCCATGACAACCAATAATAGATTTACCTGTAGGAATGGAAACAAGCTCCCTAGTAGCACTCGTATGAAAAGCAAACATCTCATCTATCATAGCCTGCTTCCATCCTGAATGAGAAAGTGCTTTACCTATAATCTTAGGGATAGAAATAGAAAACAAAGATGATACAAAAGCATAATGGGGTAGTGATAGACGATAATTACTTAAGAAAGTATAATGTAGATTAGCATTACAAGTGGAATGCATACCTTTTTAAAGTGTAACTGATTGGCTAGGAGGTAGAAAGTCCACAATAGAAGCAGTGTTTAGCGTATGACATAAATCATCTGGGACTAATGTTCAATACGGATAATGACGATAAGTCAAAAGTGGTGGCACTATAGCTGGAGAAGTATAAGTAAGTAGTGGCGCTGCAGCTAGAGATATAGAAATAATCATCGATTCCTCAAAGGTTAGGTTAGGTAAATTTGTAGATACGGGCAAGATCACAGAAATATCAGGATGATCAGAAGATGTATAATAAGGTTGATATTCAAAAAAGGTGATATCAGCAGACATAAGGTAGCAACAAAGATTAGGTGAATAATAATGATACCCTTTTGGAACTCGAGAGTAACCAAGAAATACATACTTGAGAGCATGAGGGTCTAATTTATCTTTCCCTGGGGTTAAGTTATGAACAAAGCATGTGTTCCCAAAGACACGAAGGGGGATAGAGTAAAGATGTGACTGTGGAAACAATATGGAATAGGAAACCTGATTGTGAATGGAAGATGATGGTATTATATTAATTAGATAGGAAAATGCAAGGACTACATCGTCCAAAAATTACAGCGGTGCGTGGGATTCAATGAGAAGAGTATGAGCAGTCTCAAGAAGATGCCTATTCTTTCTTTCAACTATACCATTCTTTGAAGGGTGTACAAATAAGATATCTGGTGAATAATTCCTTGATGGGACATAAACTCCTAAAACTGAGAGGATAAGTATTCTAGGGTATTATCACTACAAAAAGTATGAATAAAACACCAAATTGAGTTTGTATTTTAGCACAAAAATTTTTGAATGTATAAAATAGCTCAGAACGATCTTTCATTAAGAAAATCCAAGTACATTTTGAAAAGTCGTCAATGAAACTAACAAAATAACAAAAACCTAAGGGTGAACTGACTTTACTAGAACCCCATATATCAAATGAACTAATGAGAAAATAGACTCTGAACGACACTCAATACTATATTAAAAGGTAGCACGGGTGTGTTTACCTTATTGACATGACTCATAATCTAATGTGGATAAATTAGACAAACTAGGCACCATCTTTTATAGCTTGGCTAGACTCAGATATCCTAAACATTTGTGAATTAGGTCTGGAGAATCTTTAATGGAGCATGTTGTGAAGGAATTTGATGAGGTAAGATGGTAAAGGATTGCTGATTCATGTTCTGTGCCAATTATCTATCATGTACTATGATCCTGCATTAGAAAAAAATCATTAAAAAAAGGTTATGCTATAATGAAAGACACGTGTCAAATGACTAGCAGATACAAGATTAAAATCACAACCACGGACATAAAGAATAAAGTCTAGAGTGATAGAGGATAGTGGTTTGTCTTGTACAACTCTGTTTGGTTTTGTTTAGATCCTATTGGCTAAAGTAATAACAGAAAGATATTGTGAATAAACATTATCAGACAAAAGTAAATCGTTACTAGATATGTGATCTGAAGTACCAGAGTCCACAACCCATGATCTAAGAGTACTAAATTGTGAAACATAAGCAAATGGATTACTAGTAATGGAAGCTTCCGGCTAGAAAAATAAGGTTACTTTTGGAGATGTCTGCTTACTTGCTTGATACTGAAGGAACTAATCATATTCTGTTTAGGCAATATGAGCATTATTGGATGATCGATTAGGCTATGGAGATATCTGCTTACTTCCTTGATTTTGAAGGAACTCATTAAATTTCTTTAAAATAATAAGATCATAACTGGGTGGTGGACCATGCAAACTATGACATATATCTTGAGTATTCCCAACCTTATGACAATAACTACACTTTGATCGAGATTTTTTAGAACGACCTCCTCCTCACCGATTATCTATAGGTTGATATGTTTATTTTTCTATGGTTTGAGATATAAGAATAGATGAGTCAACAGTGGGTGATGAAACTATTCTGTGACTGGAAGGCGAGACAAGATGAAGCAGATGAAAGAAAAACTCATCAATTGTAGGAACTGTAGGACTACCAAAAATCTTATAACGTACAACATCATGGTCAGTAGAAAGTCCAGAAAGTGTAAGAACTAAAAACAACATCTATCTGTGCTCTTTATGTTTTTCCACATCCACAGTGACGGGCATCAATGTATCAAATTCTTCTATGACTGCTTCTACTTGTCTCAAATAAGTAGATATATTAGATTCTTATTTCTCCAAGATGGTAATATGAGATATCACATCATAAAAATGAGATATGTCATTAGTTTCCAAAGCACGAGACTTTTCCCAAACTAAATAACACGTCTAAAATAGATGAAACAAGGGCATCAACTTAGACTGAATAGATCGTCATAAGAAATTGCATAATTGAGCATCAACTTTCTCCCATTGTTATTTAGATTTTGAATCTTCCGTACTAGATTTTCCCTTTTCATCTACCACACTATCCTTGTCTGTTAAGTGATCTTGGACACCTAGATCTTTGCACCACATCTTAACCGAGGAAGCCTGGGCTAAATAATTTGAACTTCCTATTAAAGATTTGGAAGTGATCATAGGACCTAAACTTTTGATTCCAGTATTTTTGGAGTCAAAAATATCATTCCCAAAATACATATTGGGAATTTGACTTGAAAACCCCAAGAAACAGTTGCTGGAAATCAAAAACAGTTAACAAAAATTAATAAGTCGCCAAAATTTAGATCCTGGCGATCTAAATCTCCAAATAGTTGGAAGAATATAGAAAATAAAATATGGTCGGAGTCAAAATAGATCGGCGACCCCAACAGGAAAAAGAAAAACTCAAATTCTAGCAGAGACATTCTCGCGCACCGGCGCGTGAATTAGATCTCACTGGAATTACGGGATTCTGGTTGGTGTGTGAGGGTACATGGCTAGTACTTTTTCAATGGGTTTTGTTAGTTTTTTGTCGCTTTATCTTTCTGATCCTCTTGGAGGTGTTGTATTTTTCATACGACCCACAAAATTAAATATGACGCAAATCAGTCATTGAAATTAACGTGACTGATTTTTTTCTGATGTTTCTCACCAACGCTCTGATACCATGTGAGAATTAATGGATAAAAATACTATTGAATGGTGTGTTTACATAATTATATCCCTCCCCTATTTATAGACGCTACATTATAATCCTTTTCAAAGTAGGATTTTATATACAATTCCTATTCCTACTCATATTCTGACAGAAACTAACAATGAGGGAGGAGTAACTTGTCTTATATTAGAAGATGATGTAGAGAAATCACCAAAATAGGACCCAAATTTCTCCTCTAGATGAAACCCTAGCTTTCCTTTACCCAAAAGCCTTAGAGAGAATTAAAGAGTGTTCAAGAGAGTATCTAAATGTTTGATGATAGAATAATTGGGTAAATAACCTCCCAAATGAGTTAAAAGTTGTGGGGCCTTAATAGGTTGAGTGGGGAAATGTCCAAATTACCCGTACTTAAACTACATAAAAATCCTGCATATGTGTACAACTCACCATAACAGCCATACCCTTCTTTATGAATGGTACCCACCACTTGTATCCTGTTCCTCCCCATGGACCCAAAACTATCCACCATATGACTTACCCTAACCAAGTCATACCCATACCATATGATCTATACCCCTAAACCGTATTCCTAGTAGAATAGAATCAAAGAAAGTTTGAACGCTGTCTACCATATGAGTCAATTACATGACTCATACCTTACCATATGACTTTTACCACACAAGTCATACCCATTCCAGAAACCGATCCAACCCACCAACCAACATTGGACAACATACGATTGGGTCACACAAACCGTACCTACACAATACGACTCACAAGATGAGTCATACCTTGTCCAGAAAGTTCAAGACTCAGGAAATTTTCTAAGGACCAAAACTCAGGGTATTTTAGGTACCTCTCATAATCTACGGTTGCACCGTAGGTTTGAAACTTAGGGACTGCTACTAATGATTCATGCCTAACTGAGAAGGGAGGTATCACACTTGTGTTTACTCGGTGCTAAGTACTACTCCCACGAAATAAAACTAGTATTATTATTTGCTTAACATGATTTAGTATTGATAAATACTCAACATGAATATGGTAAATTGGAATATAATGATACAAATATGGTTTGAATGACTGGTAACTTACAGATCTAAAATATGCATGGCTATCTAGGTATCAAGCCTTCAAAACACTCCAGTGCTGAATAATTCTTTAATTACAATAGAATCATTTAAAACACTGTCAAGGAATTCATGATTAGAGAGACAAAACATAGAGTACTTTAATAATTGATGAAAACTATGATTATAGGTATGAGAATATGTTAAACTTATAAGGACAACATACTCACATCATTTAATTCATAGATTGTTAAATTAATGTGGTGTCAACTAAACATGATATGGATGACTGAGATTATAAAGCATGTAAAGGTATAATTCTCATGGAGAAGGACAATTTCATGGTTTGTATTCAAAACTATTATAAGAAAATCAAGTAAATTCACAATTAACAATGAAATTTCATGAAAATAGAAAAAAGGGTTTTTACTTGAAAAACAAAGGATTCTTAGGAATCAATGGGTGGAAGGAATCCATTGATGAACACCTCATATACCTAAGTTGCTTGAATTCTTGAAGAAAAGTTGGAATTAGGACTTTGAATGGTTGAATTCTTGGAAAGAGCTTTCAATTTTATGTTCTTAGGGATAGGAGATATATACATTGTTAAATGATGATGAATGGGGTAAATAATACCACTCTTAGATCTTTAAGTTGTGAGTTAAGCATTTAGGGGGAGGGGGAAAAAACCAAAATGTCCCTCACCCCTTTAGTGAAACTTCAGGATTTACACAACCTCTATGGCATAGAGGCTATCTCAGAGACTAGCCTCTGTGACACATTGTGTATCTTGGAGGCTAACCTCTATGACAACATGTGTATCATGGAGACTATCCTCCATGACACGCTGAAATTGTGAAGGCTTACTACCTCTGTGGTTCAAACACACCTCGAACCTTTTTCAAAAAATTCCCAAACTCCCTCGGATGACCCTTTTAATATCTCCAAACATATTATAACTCATATATCAATGTTTCAAACTTGGGAAGGAAAAAAATTAAAATGTTCAAAATATTGGGGTGTCAAAATGGCTATGTCACTTGTACTTAGTGTAAATTAATGACTTTGGGACCTCCAAACATATGTCGGATAGCTAAAAACTTGTGTAGGATTTTGAAGGGTGTTACAATACTGTTATATACAACTTTTGATAATCCTGTATTTTAATATATGTACGACTAAATATTTATCAAATATTTTTTTCCACCTATATATTATCTTTCCTTTTCTTAATTTTTGTTATATATCACCTATATACTTTATGTATACCAGTCTATTTATATATATCAGTCTCTCTATTGGACCTTGGTTGAGGCTTTTGGATAAAAAATGATAAGATCCTTAGCCCATTAAGGAAATGCAAAAGAGGAAGAGTCCATTTAGACTCAAATTAAATTTTCATGCATAGAAGGAAGAAAATTAAGTTGATGCTAAAGGGGAAATGCATAATTAATAATTATGTATAGTTATAATGATCCAATTCATTGTTGGACTGATATAATAATTAAGACATCCTCTAATATTTCCCATAAATAATTTTTAAGAAATTCAAGGTCGGCTTTGTATTAGGTGAATTATGAGAGTGTGTTAGACTGATGAAATTTAGTACTAATGTGATCATTGGGCGAGGTACTTGACTTGATTTTTAGATAAAGGATGTGTTTTGAAAATGGTAATAACTTTTGATACATAATCTAGGTCAATAGAACTTCGATTGTAGAGTTTAACATGAAAGGGTTGGTATGTTATGTCATATTTTGAGGAATGTGTTGTAAAATGGACTAATTTGAAAAGAATCTCCAATATTCTGCCTTGGTACCACTATAGAGATAAAATAACAACTGTAGTAGTAAAAGGTACCACTGCACAGGTGGCCTTAATTACACAGCAAACCACTGCACTAATAACTTTATTGTCACAATGGTAAAAGGCAGTTTCCAGCTTTTAAAAAATCAAAAATACATTTTCATTCCTATTTTTCTAAAATATTACATAAGATCTCGAAGGAAGGTTATTTTCTGAAGATTTTGTAGAGTTTTCATCTTTGGAGGTAAGATACCTTAACACTCTAATCTTGAATTACTCTTATAATCCTTTGAAATTGCTAGAATTTGTTCATGGTAGAAATTGAGGTTTATCCCTAAATTATGAACAAAATAAAAGTAAATCAAATTTGTTGTTGAATCGGTTGTTAATGATCCTAGGGTGTTAGAAATTACTATTTAGAGTAGAATTATGGTTGTATGCTAAATGAAGTAGAATTCATAGTGTTTAAAGTATAGAAAGTCCTAAGGTGATGAACTAGGAAAATTTTATTATTTCAAATTGATAATTATTTGTTTTTAATGGTTATAATAGATGACATAATTTAAATGGGTGAGTAAATTTATCATCATAGATCAAGAAAGGGGAAAAAAGAAAGAAAAGACAAACTTGTGGCCCTAAAGTGATTCAAGCATGCATTATAGCAACTAGGCTTTCTTTATTCTTATATATAAATTGATCAACCATAATTTATTTTAGGCATTATAGTAATTACTGACTACATTTGCATATTTATACTTGTTGATGATGATTTGATTCGGTATTGTGAATATGTGTTGATGATATTGATAAAGGTAGTTAGACCATGATGATGATGATATTGATAATGAAAATTGATTATATTAAGATAAAGATAATGATAATTTTTAGATTGATATTGATGATGATGATGATGATAATGAAGAGATGTTGATGAGAAAAAGTGATATGTACATCTTGGATACAAACATTAATCATATGCATTTTATTATACATTTATACATTTATGTTGAGGTGAACCTTGTTGAAGAATTTGATTAAGTGTTGAAGGTGTAATCTTGTACTTGTATTCATGTTGAAATGAAGTGTCATATCTACGGTTGGTTGTCTTTAATTGTAAGTTTTTTTTATTAGTTATTGCTTGTGTTTGACTTACCTATTTTTGTAGTGCTGAGTTGAGTCGGCCTTTGATGTCTACAAGTACTTATTGATGATTGATGGTACATGTGCTCTTATTTTTGTTGAGTGTAGAGCGTGTTTCAAAATTTAAAATAAGACTTCGACTTTAGCTAGCAGTTCCAGACTTTGATTCAAGGGTGAGCAGCATGACCAGACAACTACTGTACATCTTACTTTTCTTCATGTCTTTTATTTTGGGACTAAGAAAGTATCATACTTTTTTGATATATTTAGATACTTTTTTAGCTACAACTATTGGATATTCTTAGTTTTTCTTCTATTGTGACTTTACGTCCTGATTTTGTAATAAATAGAGAGATTTTTCACTATGTCCTAAGTTTATGATTTTTGATTCAGGTCAAATTCAATTTGGTTGACTATTAATGCATTTAGTAACTTTGAAACTAAGAACTTTACGAAAACAACTTGTGAAGCATCAAACTGACTTGGAATGGGTTGGGTTAGATGGTTTTCAAGCTATAGTGTTAGGGAGGGTGCTAATCATAGTCATTTGGGTCATGATAAATATGGTATAAGAGAATTTGGTTCATATATTTGGTCGTAAGAGAATGGGTCTAGTAAAGTATTATAAAATAGTGCAAAGACATCTACATTTTTCTTTGAGAGGCTACAGGGTTGTAGGAAACAAAATTCCTTTCTTTCTTTCTTTTGATTTATTACTTAATTATAATTGGTATTTAGTGATTAAAATTGGTACGAAAATCATTCAGTCTTGACTTATAGATAGCGAGTACTAATTCTACTAGAGCAACAATATCAACACCTACAGCGGCACCTCTATTAGTATTTGAGGCTGTAGTTCAAAGTATGCCTTAAGTGATGGCATAGATAAGGATATTCAATATAGGGGCAACACCTATAAGGAATAGAGCCTGGGAAACTAGATGATTGGCTATATGGAGAACATCGTTCCCTCCCCCTTAGCAGGATAATCGAGAGGTAGCTCAGAGTGAGGATATAGTGGTTGAGAAAGAAGTAACGGTGGGCTTAGAAAATATAGGACATGTAAAAATGGTGTGGCCTAAGTTCCTATGTTTTCCAAATTTATTCAACAAATATTGGGGTTTTTGAGAAGCTTGGTTGGCACTAGTGCTACTCCAACTATTTCTATATTTATGTCTCTAGTTTTCCAGCATCTAGTTGTTGTAGAGTTAGAGATGGATGAGGGATTTGAGAGAAGAGTATTTCCTCGATAGCTATTGGGGTAGATGATGACTAATGATAAACATAGACAATTTTTATGTTTATAAACATAGAACCCCCAATGTTTTAGGGTACATAGTTAGAGGATTCTTTTGAGTTCTTGATAGATTATCATGAACACCTACATAAGATGGGTATTTTTTAGAGGTATTTAGTATAGTTTAGCTCTTTTTAGTTATTGGTTAAAGCCAAACAATAGTGGAGGTCTTTTTTAGAGTGTAAGCTCGCCTTACCTCAACTTACTTAGGCATAGTTTCAGAATGTATTTCTTGAGAAATACATTCCCAACACTTATTACAATTAAAAGAAGAATGAGATCTTGAGGTTAGAGTAGGATAATATGACTGTGGCAACCTATGAGGTCAAGTTTCATGCATTATCCCTTTATACACTACAATTTATTACTACAAAAGATGAGTGGATCAAGTACTTTGTAAAGGGCTTGAATTCAGGGATTTAGATGGCTACCTTATTAGTGGCAACTCTAAGTAAGACTTCCATGAGGTGGTTGAGTTTGCAAAAAAGGCTAAAGCTATTGGGAAGTAATGAGAGGTAAAGGTGGATGAAAAGAAGGTCGTACATTGGCATAGTTCAATGGTACTTATTCTAGAGTTTATGGTTTTCAGGGTCATTTTTCTTGACCTTATTATTTAGCCAAGTCTATGTCAGTAGAGGGCCCATCTAGGTTAGTTGCCAACCATCACGTATAGGTTGCTATACACCTTTGTTCTTTTTAGTTTAGAGACTTGTATTGGGAGTCAGGTTCTATGAGTGTAGGGGTTTAGACCACATAAGGAGGTATTTTCCTAATTTTTTATCTTTAGGTTAGTTGACTCAACAACAAACTTTGAGTGCTCTTGTTTCAGTAGGTCTTGGTGGTAGAGAAAATCGTAGAGGTCATCCCCAAGGTGGAAATGGTGTCCAGGCTGCAGGGAGGGATGGCTATCAAGGCAACTGAGGTAGAGGACAAGTTGGTAAATATGGAGTTCAAGCTGGTAGAGGAAGTATGCAGGGTTTGTGATAGAGTCCAACTTTATACTTTTCCAGCTTATTCCAAAGAAAAATCTTCTGTTGTTGTAATCACAAGTACTATTCTTATCTGTGATTGTATCACTTCTATATTATTTGATCCTAGGTCCACTTTTTCCTATCTTGTCCATATTATTTTCTCTAAGTTAGGAATTAGACTGTGAATTGCTTGATACCTTTATGTATATGTCTACAATAGCTGGGATGACGGTATATGTTGATCAGGTTTATTGAACGTGTTATGATGTTTATGGGGTACAAGACTTTGGTAGACTTTCAAATATTAGATATGAAGAAGTTTGATATTATCTTAGGAATGAGTTGGTTGTCTTCTTATCGTACAATTTTTTTATTGTTATGCTAAGACTATGTAGAAATTCTTGGGATGGAAAAATTAGAGTGGGAGGGTACTTTTTAAGCCTACTCCTGTGAGAATTATGTCAGCTATTATGCCCAAAAGTTAGTTAAGTGGGAGACTAAGGATTTTTTAGCCCATATTGGGGAAGAATGTTCTGTAGTTTCTCCTATAGTTTCAATTCAAGTTATGTGATATTTCTTAGATGTATTCCATTATAACCTTCTTGATATGCCTCAGGCCCAAGAATTTGACTTTTGTGTAGACATAAAGTTGGTAACTTGCCCTATCTCTATCCCTATGTATCATATGGCACCAATTGAGTTAAGGTACTTGAAGTCCCAGTTGTAAGAACTATTAGAGATGAGGGTTATTCGCCTAAGTGATTCGACTAGGGGTGTTTTTTTTTTTATGAAAAAAGAAAGGATGGAAATATGTTTATGTCCATAAACTTTCGTTAGTTGTACAAGGTGACCATTTCCAACAAGTATATTTTCTTAGGATAGATGTTATGTTTGGCAAGTTATAGGGAGTAGTAGTGTAATCCAAAATTAATTTGAGGTCGGGTTTTCATCAACTTAAGAATAGGGTGGAGGACATCCTAAAAACTTCTTTCCAAACTCATTTTGGACATTATGAGTTTCTAGTGATGTTTTTCAGTTTGACAAATGCCCCATCTATGTTTATGAGTTTGATAAAAAGGATTTTTAAGTCATTCCTGGATTCTTTCATCATTATTTTCATTGATGACTGTAATGCCCCATACTTTTTCCTAGCTAATTTCATCTCAAGAATGTCTAGTATTAGATTCAAAATTCAATGATGGTTATTCCATGAGGAATCTTTAAGATTTTCACTTTTTCTCAGGTGGGAAATTCAATAAGCTTTCCATTGATATAAGATTCGCCCAAATCCGATAATCGAGTCAGAAGTTACGATTATTTTAAGTTCCCTTCATAAAACAGTACCACATTAGTCAGTGACGCGCCGCTCCACAATAGGAAAGGGCATTTGGCAATTTCCATTAGGTGTCCGCGATTATGGCGCATCGTGCCAGCACTCAAATTCAGAATTATCCTTTTTCCCAGTGTCTCAGCGCGATTTCCCCTGCGTCGCGCCAAAGTTCTAGGTCACGAAGGAAGGGGCAATGCGATGGCTCCTCATCGTGCCATCCCTTAATGTTCCAATTGTCAATTTCCAGTGACATGGAGCGATAACGCCACGTTGCACCAGGGGCCGAGTTCGGGAAAATTTTACTAAAATTAAATGACGCATCCAGGGTTAAAAGGGTCAACTTCACACCCCTATTTAAGCCATTCAACAGGTGATTTAGCCACTTTTCACCCAAAATACACTCTCTTCTCTAAAAAACCTCTCAACAACAAGCTAGGGTATTCATAGAAGATCCAATTCCAAGAAAGTTTCTCCATCAATCTTCACAAAATCATGAACTAAGGTATGCGTAGTGTTCATTCATGAACTCCTTTCGTCCATGAAGCCCAAGAATCTCTTTTCTAAGATTAAGTTTATGGGTTTATTTATGAATTTCATGTTTCGTTTGTTTTGTTTATGTTGAGAATGATCAATTGAATTCAAATTCATGTTGGATGATCAATTTTATGTGGAATTGATTTGTATAAATGTATATTCATGTGAACCTATGAACAAACCCTAGATGATGAAATTAGAGAATCATGATGATTAATTGTTGTATAATGTTTTCTACATGTACTATGCCTACCATGTGTTTGATTAAAGGCCTAGATGAAGGAACAATGCCCAACTAGTATGATATCATGAAATCCCCATGTATGGGCAAGTTATGCCTATCACATATCTTGAAGGAATGCTTCTATAAATGTATTATGGATTATGGTGTTAGTTATATGTTCAAGTAAGTTATGATTGGTCAGTTTTCCTTCCATCGAGTCCTGGGGTACTTGTACCCAAAATATTAGCTGTGTGCCTAGAGCCATGTCATGTTTCCACGATACTCTCAGTCAAGCCATGATCCTTAGACTTCAGACAGTCTTATAACTTAGGAAATCTCCATGATCTCATGAACTCAGTCAGTTTTTAGATGTTAGTAGTATTCCATCAGTCAACGAAAGTCAGTAACTCAGTCCATGTTCAGTTTAGTAAATCATGTTCAGTATCTATTCTGATGGGAGTAGAAATTAGCACCGAGCGAACCCAAGGGTGGAAACTCACCTATTATATGAGGGTGTGATTCTTAGAAGCAATCCTTGTATTCCAGAACTATATAGCCAACATAGGTTAAGACATCATAGCCTGCTATATGATGGTAGATGAGGTGGCTTAACCTGCTATATGTGGGTTCCCACCATTCGCACTAGAGTTACCTGTTATATTAGGGTCACTCACATGTTGTCCTTATCAATGGCACGGTATTGACACCCTTCTAATCAGGGCATAGATTGGACACCAACTCAGCTATAATTTATCATTTGGGGCATGTCGGTTAGATGACTACCTCCCACAGTCTCAGTATCAGTCTCAGTAAAAGAACTCAGATAGTTCTTCAAGATTCAGGGTTGTTAGATACAGTCAACTCAGACACAGTACAAAACTCATATAGTTCCACTAGATTTAGGACTGTCAGATACAGTCACTCATGTTATCAGTTATATTAGTTATCAATATATCATTTTATCAGTATTTAGATTCAGTACTCATATTATCACGATTTTAGATATAGTTACTATGTATGCATGCATGTATTCTCACATTCATATTAGTCAGTTAGCCAGTATTGTTCATGCATATGAACCCCATGCATTAAGCCTACCCCACATGCATACCAGTACATTCAAAGTACTAACGCATTTGCGCTATGCTATCTTATACCACAGGTTTAGAGACATGAGCTCCAGATCAGTAGTAGATTCCAGTTCCAGCAGTCAAAGTTAGAAGTGAGTCCTCATTATTTGAGGACACAATTATTTCTCTATTATCTCATTAATTAGTTTATTAGTTGGAGTTAGTTGGGGATATGTTCCATCAACTCCTTACTCAGATAGTTCAGTCATTAAGAGGCTTACTAGACTTATCATATTTCAGACTTCAGTATGTTCAGTTTTATTTTGGGTATTTTATTACCCCACACAAATTTTATATCATTCAGATCATGTTCAGTATTGAACCTTATGGCCTTTTAGTTCATGTTTCCACATTATAAAGTATTTTATGCAGTATACAGGGACAAATATCAGTCATGGGTTAGCTTGTGGTCCCTCGGGGTCATGAGCACCGTGTAACATTTTGGTTCAGCAAATTAAGGTATTACAATGACATTATAGATTACTCCAAGAGTGAAAATGAGCAGGAAGCTCATTTGCATACAGTATTAGGGTTTCTTAAAGAGAAGCAATTATATGTTACATATTCCAAGTATGCATTTTGTTTGTCTTCAATATCCTTCTATGGTACATGTTATGTATGGTGGGGTTATGGAGGACCCAAAGAAAGTTGAAGTTATTAAGAATTTGGCTAGACCGACAAATGTCACCGAGATTCGTTATTTTATAGGGTTGGATAATTACTATCATTAATTTTTAAAGGGGTTTGATGCTATTGATTTGCCTATGACCAGCTTGACTCAGAAAGAGGTTCTATTTAGGTAGGATGACACATATGAGCAGATCTTTACAACTCTCAAAACTTTGTTAACTTTAGCCACAATTCTCAACTTTTCTGTGAAAGGCAAAGATTTCATTGTCATAACAAATATTTTTTTCTAATAATTCAGAGTCCTAAATAATGATGTAATCCCCATCTCTATAGTACTTATTAAGCACAGATATGTGGTATACCAAATGAAACCCAGACATGCTAGGAGGCAAGGCCAGCTTATAGGCTACTGAACCCACCCCCTTCAAAACCTCTAAGGGTTTGATTTACCTCGGGCTCAACTTATCTTTCTTATAAAAACTCATTAACTCCTTCACGGGCGACAATTTCCAAATCATTTTCTGACCTATCTCAAATTTCATATCTCCTACCTTGTTATCCGTATAATCTTTCTATTGGCTCTAAGCTGCTATTATCTTTTCTTGTACAAACCATACCTTCTCTATCAAATCCTTGAGCATATAATTTCTACTAGGTCTCACTTTAAATGCATCAAACCATTCAATCACTGACCTACATCTCCTACTATGCAAGGCTTTAAAAGAAGTCATGTCAATATTGGAGTTTAGCTATCATTGTAGCAAACTTACACAAGGGTAAGTATTGGTCCCATAGACCATTGAAATCTGTTACACAAGCCCAAAGCACATCCTCAAGAACTTTAATTGTTTGCCTTAACTATCCTCAGTCTATGGATGGAAGGTTGTACTTAGGTCCAATCTCAAACCTAACTCTAACTGAAACTTCTCCTAAGAAATCGGAGGTAACCTAAGTACCTTTGTCTGACATAATAGAAATAGGTGCCCTATGAAGCTTTACAACCTCCTTCATATAAATGTTGGCTAATTTATTTGCATTATAATCCATCCTTATCAGAATAAAATAAGTCATCTTGGTCAATCGATCGATGATAACCCATATAGAGTCATACTTTCTCTAGGTCTTAGAAAGATCCACCATGAAGTCCTTTCCTACTTCTACTATGGAATGGGTATCCTTTGAAATGTTCCACCATATTTTATATATCATACTTAACCTGTTGATAATTTTGACACTTGATCAAAACATCTGTAATGTCACGTTCCATTCATGTACACCAATAATGTTGTCTCAAGTCTCTATACATCATGGTGTCACTCGGATGTATAGAATACTTGGAATTATGAGCCTAAAATAATAGTGGAAATTAAGATGCACATATAATAGCCTCCAAATCCCTAAAACTCTTTCATAATCAAGAATGGCCTCTCTAACCTCACATTGCAATATTTTATCTTTATGGTTTCTTAACTTCTTGCCCTCGAACTGTCTGCTTTTGATCTAGTCAAAAAATGTGAGGCTATCCTCTAATGTCTTGAACATCTCCCTCACTAGTCACCTGTAGTCTAAGAAAAACATTACCCAAAGATTGTACAGCTCTAGCCAATGGGTACTCAATCAACTCCAACTATGCCAGCTTTCTATGCTTGCTGGCTTCTAGCTTAATGTATCTACCACTATATTGGCCTTACCGAGATGATATAAAATTATGATATCTTAGTATTTAATCAATTCCATCTATAGTCTCTTCCTCAAGTTCAAGGCTCTTTGGGTGAGTACATATTGCAAAGTACAGTGGTCTATGAATAGTTCACACTTCATCAAACTAATTTTATCTCAAGTTGATAAATCTTGTTACAACATTAATCATTAGATGAGAGCTTAACCTTCCCAAATCCTTGTTGATAATTCACTACCTTTAGTTTATTTCTTAGTTCGAGCAAATGAACATAAGGCAGGATTTATTGTTTGCAACCAATAAATAACAATCATAACATAGGAATTATCAAGATGTCCCCATAATCACTCAAACCCTAACCAACTATTAAATCCATGGGGGAATAATCATAGATCCCACAACCCTAGTTGTGGGTTTTAGTTCCACATGCGAAAGAAAGAGATAACAACAATTATAATCATCATTCAAAGTAATTAAACTTACAAAAGATAAAGTATAAAGTTGATTCTCTTCTAAATTCAAGAGAAAATTCCCACAACCAAATCAAAGAGTTGAAAATCAAATTCTAAGTGAAGAGAGCCCCAAAAAGAAGAGTAAACTCCCTTGGAATTAGTTCTAGATATTTAGTCCCCTTTTTTTCTATTAGAAAACCCTAACATATTCTTTAAATACTTCAGCCTAAATATGGAAATAAAATTATAGATCATAGTATTTTCTCGGACAGGCGACGACGTGTGTGACGGCTTATCAAGAGTCTGACGACTTATCAGGAATATCGTCAGTTCCTCTTCACTTTTGACAATCTCTACCTTAGGTTGATGATGAGACATGACTGCTTATCAGACATGTGATGAATTATCAAAATTGTCATAGCTTCTTCACTTTAAATTCCATTCCCTGCCAAAGCCTAATGATGAGCCTGATGACTTATCATACTTCTGACAGCGTATCACAGATGTCATCACGAATTCCAGCTGAAGCCCATTCTCTATCTAAGACTAACGACGAGCTTGATGGCTTATCACACTTCTGACGGCCTATCACAAATGTCATCACAAATTCCAACTAAAGCTCATTCTCTATCTAAGGCTGACAACAACTCTGATAGCTTATCACAAGGCTGACGACTTATCAGGTAATTCATCAGCTATACTTTCCTCTCTACTTTCTCAGAAATCAACTCTTTTACTTCCATTATTGTTGGTTATCTTCCACCTTGACTTTTACTGTAATATAAAAAAGAAAACAATCAAAAATGACAAAAGTTGCTTAAGATTTTGCAATTATTCTCAGTTAAAAGCCTTAAATGTGTTAGCATTTGCTCACATATCAGTGGACCAACTTTATTGATTCAATGCAAGGTATATCTTGGATTATGTATAATATGTATTCCCTTAAGGTATATGATTTTATAGGCAACATAAGCATCTTAGTGGTTGTAAATCCCTTAGTGCATTACATTAGTTGAGATCAGAGGAAATTCAATCCAATAGTAGGGTGCCCTCATGTCCTAAATTAGTGAAGTCTCTAGGTTTGTCTAGAGTGGCTTATAAAGTGTAAAAACTTAAATAATGAGTCAACAAAAGTTTAAAAGAGGTATATTAGAGTGAATTATTATAGGAAAATGGTATACGGAAATGTTAAATGGCAAGTAGGTTGCAGAGATGCTAAAAATGTTGTTTAATAATTTCATAATTTTGGAATTAGAAATTGTAACTTTACTTGATGCTATTACTTCTTCCTATTTAATATTAATACCATTTGTTGCTAACCCTAGGCTGTTGATTATTCCTACTCGTACGTGTAGTTTTACTAATGCTACACCTACTATATCTCCAATCGGGGATATAGCCATGGTATAGATCAGTTAGAGTTTCTATTGCAATAAAGTGATAACTCTTCGGTAGCTCCTATCCTCTCGATCTTACATGGATGCTGGGAATTCGAGTTTTATGTTCCTTATTTAGTTCTCTTGTACCAGTTTAGGATAGTTTTTGGGGATTCATTATTGGTTATTTTTGACATTTTTTATATGTCAAATGTATTATAATATATATACATACATTGGGTAATAGGTTTAATGAAGGATTAGTTAATTAGATGACTGGATTATATTATTGAAGTAGAATTGTTTTTACTTTTGCAATAAATAAGTGGTTGAATGGTAAGTGTTCTTCTATCTAGGGTGGGGTCACGTAGGTTCCCATATGATCTGTGGCTTGGGTCGTGACACAAAGCCTTGAATAGTTCCATTTGAATGGTGAATGGAAACTATTATTGTAGGAAAACCCCATAAAAAGCAAGAATTGATCCCATTGATCGCCAAAATCAATCACACATAGTCGAGGAATATCCCTAAAACCTTAATATTTTGCTCTGATTGACTATCTATTTGTGGGTGAAAATTTGTTGTCAGCTCCAACTAAGTGCCAAAATCTCATTGGAAATAACTCTAAAAGTATGATGTAAACTGAGTACCTATGATGTGAACTGAGTACCTCTATCTGAAATGACAAAAATGGGCACACCATGCAACCAAATATGTCTAGTGTATTTCTTAGCCAAATTCTACGTATTGTAGTTAACATTCATTGGTACAAAATGAGTTGTTTTGTTCAATCAGTTAACAATCACCCAAATAGAGTTAAGATTTCCCAAAGTCTAAGGCAAACCAACCACAAAGTCCATAATGATACACTCCCACTTGCACTTAGGTATAGCTATCTTACGAGTCACATCAATCGGTCTCTAATGCTCTAACTTTAGTTGCTAATAATTCAAATACTTATCCACAAAATTCATGATGTCCCTTTATGCCTAAACTACCAATAATGCTTATTTAGGTCCTGATATATCTTGTCTATACTGGGATGAATTGATTACCTGAAACTATTAGCCTTCTCCTTGATAAATATTATCAAGTCACTGATCCTTGGAACTAACCCTTGATCCTCAAAACATCCTCTTGGTCAAGAATAGCTTCCTTAGCTTAACCTTCAACACATTATCCTAAATGATCCACAAATTACCATCCTTAATCTATATATATTTAAAATGCTATATCAAAAAAGACCATGCTTTTACATACGTGAAAACTCCATCAAGCTCTGATATCAAGTCTCATGAAGCTATTGGCTGAACTCAAAACATCCATAGTCGGATGTCATTCCTCCAATATAAACTAGGCAAGGATACCTATACTCGCTCTCAAACTCAAAGCATCTGCCACTCATTGGCCTTGCTTGGATGATAAAGAATAGTTATGTCATAGTCCAATGTATTTTCTTAAATTCAGATCCTTTTTGTTGGATATGTATTGAAGGCTACGATGATTAGTGAACACTCTATAATGATCTCTATGTTGACACCTAGGTTTTTCCCTCATATTTCAAATTAATTTTTGAGCTTCGTTTTAAACAATTTTGAAATAATTATCTTAAATTGATTTCAAAATAATTTCAAGCTAACTTTGTGATATGTAGGGGACAAAGTATATTCTATATTTAAATATGTAGAATTATATAAATTTCACTCAAGAAAACATTTTAGAAATTATTTTGAGTATGAATCATGTTTAAATTGAAAATACTCTGTTTGATTTAAACATGAGAAATTGATGGCATAGTTAGTTTCTTGATAATAATGCTATATTAAAATAATTATCTTTCGGGTTGTATCATGACCTGACATTAACCCACCAGTAGGAACCATAGTCTAGAATGACCAGTAACAGGCTAAATAGCAGAAGATGAAGGAATACAGAATTTAACATGCAAGTAGAAAACTAAATAAAAACATATAGCAATAAAAGTACTAGAAAATAGGGAAAAACTGGGAAATTTACAAAAGAGTATCCTATGACCTGGTAGGATTGGTAGAAGAGCCACAACGTTAAAAAAGAGTAGAGTATTTAATAGAATTTAATATACAAGTAGTCTAAAAAAAGTAAAGACTGTCCAAAAAGAGTAGAAGGAGAGAGGATCAACTCTGACTCTGAAAGTTCACCCTATCTCTGAATCCCCAAAAACAAGCCTAAATGAAGTATCGATGGTGAGAGCTCATACTTAAAACTGTATTAGAAAAAGATGTAGAAGTGTAGTATAAGTACCAAAAATAATGGGTACTGATAACTTGTACTCAGATCTGTATCAGAAAAAGATGCAGACGTGTAGTATGGGTACCAAAAACAATGGATACTCTGTAGGCATCATCGACCGGCTAATCTAAATTATAATAAAAGTATAATAAAATACAAGAATATAAAATCAAGTAAAGGATAAGGACAAACCAAAAATAATAGTCCAAATTAGGATAACGGTATATAGATAGAATAAGTAACTTAAATTAAATACCATATAACTATCCACTAACTAAGCCCCCATAAGCCCAAAAGGCACAAATGGGAGAAAATTAACCATACCGAGCCTCCATCAGCCTTACGGATGGAAACTAGGAGGGAATAGAACAATAGTAATCTTAAAGTGATCTCAAAAGTGATAATATACTTGAAACCTTTTCAAACTGTAAATGCCGAACATAAATTGGAAATAAGAATAGAATCATCGTAATAAAGTGCCACATAAAGATCAAGAATTCCAAACTTGAACCAGAACTAGTAATCAAGTGCCATGAAGTAAATACGCCATAAAGGAACCTAATATAATCAATAACATAGAAGCTACCAATCGCCGAACTCAAAGAGAAGCTAAATAAATAGGCCAAGTATCATAAAGTTCCAAGATCATGAATTTCCTTCTACTCCATTTAATATGACTACAAGATAATACAATCAAGGAAATAAGAGAAACGTTGTTAACCACAAAGTCTAGGTGCTTGGTTCAAAAATCCAAAAGGTCACTTCAACCAACATTATAAAACTAATCAAAGTCATTAAATTATCTCAATCATCATTAGGTCAAATGTATAATCAAAGTTCACAACTTAAAGGCTTCTAAAGTCTACAAGGAACTAAACTAAGAACACTACCTAAAGAAGAGTTGATTAGGCCCACTACTAGTCTTGAATATCTATGATAAAGCAAGCATCTACCCAAACCTAGACTAAGAATATATAGTTCCATCATAAAATACTAAGTCAACCTAAACTAGATAATATATGTCAATCTAATTCAATATAGGGAAGGACGAGTTAAGTTCTGACCAAAAAGCTTTCTAATAAGCAAATTAATCCCATAATTGCTAAATCATCAACCAAGCCATAAATACCCAATCAAATCTACATAATACCACAGTAATATCATAATTAAGCTTAATAGAAGAGGAAAGTAAGCCTAGTCTACGCTGATGCTGTCAAAAGCTTGAGAAAGTACACTATATCAGGGATTTTTCCCATTCGAGAAGCCTCCGAATGCTGCTATGCTATAAAAATAATGATACCTATTTTTCATATAAATGCTTTCGGAAAAAAGTCAAGCTAAAAATCCCATACAGGCTCGCTTGTGAAATCATAAATTTTAAATCGTCTACACGTTCCTCTAAGCTAAAAAATCTCATACCCCTAAAAATGAACAAAATCCAAGCACAAATGAACCCCCAAATCAGACCTAACATAAAGTAGGGGGTTAAATTTAATCTGAGGATTAATAAGAAAATAAATGAAAACATATAGAAATAATGGTGAGAAAATGACCAAAATGATGTTTCCAAATAACTCTCAATACCCAATGATTATTCTCCATAATGTTTCTAAGACTTTTAGAGTTCAATGAGGTTGGGACTTAACAAATTAAAGAGGAGTCAGGTTTCACCACATAAAATGCTACCAGGGGTCCCTTCATTGCGATCATGTGGACTCCATCGTGAATGTAATATTTACTATGGCTAACTCATCTCAAATACGGAGGCTGACTCATGAAAGAGATGACTAATCACTTTGGTTTCCATGACCGTGAACCAAGGAGTCACAAATATGATAAAGAATGACCTTGGAATTTGCAAACACGACTAAAGCCTCATGAATGTGATTTCCATTTTTGGTCCGCACCAGCATACTTAGAAATTTGCCAAGTTTTCAATCGGATACTCAGGATTTATTTAGAATCTCGTGAATGCTAGTAAACTATATTACCTTAATAAATTTAACATTTTAGTGTTAATGATGCTATCAAAATTTCCATTCGAGGTCATTTTAATACAATGTGTGTCTCACACCTAAAGGGTTGTTTTAACTAAATTCTACTCAATAGCCTAAAATGAGTTCAAAAGTCTTTAAACCCAAACCAAGAGTTCCCCTAGACTAAGATCGACATCCCAAAGCTAATGAAATTGTCAGAATTTGAATCTCGAACCATTTGACTAAAGTTTAGGTCAATACCCAATTCTTAATAGTGAAAGCTCCAAAATAGAGAATTGGCTTTAAAAACCAAACAAACCACCCAGTGATCGAATTGTTAGTCCTAGTAAGTCATAAATAACTTGGGGCATCTATGGAAATGCTCTAAACATTGAAAATGCATAAAACACATGTAATGACCTTGTAGGTCATTAGAATATCCATTAATAAAAGGACTTTTATCTGTAAAAATTAACGAATCAAGATATATTAGAAGGCTCAAATAGGTGAGGATACAACCATCTTCTCACTCTCAATCTCCCAAATATCCTCCTCAACTAGACTATACCTTTACTAAACCTTAACTACTAGAATCTCTCTTGAGTGTAACCATCTAACATCTTTGGTTAATATAGAGACTGTCTCCTCCATAAAGATCAACAAATCTAACTAAATTAAGTCCTTATAAAGCACATAGAACTTATCCAAAATTTAGCACCATAACATAGACACATGAAAGATTAGTGTAATGCCTCGACTATCTAAACCGGAATGCTACACGGTGCTCATGACCCTGAAGGACCATAAACTAACCCATGACTGATATCTGTACCTGTAAAATGCATAATATATAAATATAAATACAAAAACATAAACTGAAGGCCATAAGGTTCAATACTGAACATAATCTGAGTAATAAAAATTTCTGAATAAAGAGGTATCACAATACCAAAATAGAACTAAAATACTAAAGTTTGAATCTAGTCTGTAATCTAGTTTGCATCTAGTTTGAAAGCCTCTACTGTCTGAATAATTTGAATAAGGAGTTGATGGGATATGTCCCCATCTAACTCTAACTAATGAACTAATCAATGAAAAGATAGAGAAATAATTATGTCCTCAAAGAATGAGGACTCACTTCTAACTTTGACTTCTAAAATATGCAATGTTACTGCTACTCTGGAACTCGTGCCTCTAAATCTATGGCATAAAAAAATACTATAGCGTGAATGCGTCAGTATATCTGAATATATTGAGTATACGAATGAGGTAGGCTAAATGTAAAGGGTTTATATGCATGAACAATGCTGATTGATATGAGCGGGAGAATACATAAATGCATAAGTAACTATAAATGAACTCATGGTGGTACTGACTACTGAGTCTGAATGCTGAAAACATAAGTTTACTGATATTGAGATACTGAATAGATGAACGACTATTTCTGATAGTTCAAATTATGAAGAAATAGTCTGATTGATTATGTCTAACAGTCCTGAAACTGAATACTGATAACGTAAGCTATCACAACTGATCTAACTGATATAGCTGTGATGATCATCCTAACCGATATAACTAATACTGAGCGACTATATCTGATAGTCTAAATCTTCTAATAATAATTAAGAGTGACTAAGCTTGAGATCAGGCCTAACTAACGGGTGATCTCTGCAACTAATATTGAGAATACTCAACTGAATTCGAGACTAAGATCAAGCCTATCTGATGGGGACCTCTATAAGTACTGATACTGAATAACTTTATGTTAGACCAAGCCTATCTAGTGGGTGTTCTATAAATCTGTGGAACTAGCTGAGTTCCTTAGTGATTAATGATTGTATCTAATAGTCTTGATTTTTGAGTTCTACTCTGAAAACTCATACTAAAACTATAACTATGGGAGTTCTCACTTAACTGACATACCCCCAGTCTGAACTAGTGGGGTCCAACTTATAACCCCAGCTGGAAGGGTGTCAATACCGTGCCATGGGTAAATACATCTCTGGTCAAGCTTATCTAATGGGTGACACTCGTAGGAAGTAAAGCCTAAGGTAGCATAATAGTCAAACCTCTCTGACGGATGACAAGCCTTTTTTATGACAGGTGACTCCTTCATCGTGCATTGGCTACGTAGTTCTGAAGTTTGAGGATTGCTTCTAACGACTCTACCTCTCTAATGGAGAGCCTCCATCCCTGCACTCACTCGGTGCTAGATCCTACTCATACATACATGCATAGTAACTATAACTAAACTCGTAGTGATACTGACTGTTGAGTCTGAATGCTGACAACATGAGTTTACTGATACTGAGATACTGAATAGTTGAACGACTAATTTTGATAGTTCAAATTATAAAGAACTAGTCTGATTGACTGTGTCTAATAGTCTTGAAACTAAATACTGATAACGTAAGCTATGATGATTGATCTAACTGATTTAACAGTGATAATCGGCCTAACCAATGTAACTAATACTGAGCGACTGTATCTGACAGTATAAATCTTCTAATAATGATTAAGAGTAACTAAGCTTGAGATCAGGCCTAACTAACAGGTGATCTCTGGAACTGCTATTAAGAATACTCAATTGAATCTGAGGCAGAGATCAAGCCTATCTGATGGGTGACCCTCTATAAGTACTGATATTGAATTACTTTATCTTAGACCAAGCTTATCTAGTGGGTGGTCTATAAATATGTCGAACTATCTGAGTTCCTTACTTATTAATGACTATATCTGATAGAGTTGATTCCTGATTTCTACTCTAAAGACTTATACTAAAACTATAACTATGGGAGTTCTCACTTAATCGACATGCCCCATGTCTGAACTAGTAGGGTCCAACCTGTAACCCTAGCTTGAAGGGTGTCAATACCATGCCATGCATAAAGACCTCTCTGGTCAAGCTTATCTGATGGGTGACCCTTGTAGGAAGTCAATCCTAAGGAAGTATAATAGTCAAGCCTCTCTGACGGATGACAAACCTTTTTCTGATGGGTGAGTCCTATATCCTGTACTGACTATGCAATTCTGGAGTTCAGGGATTGCTTCTAATAACTCTACCTCTCTGACGGAAAGCCGCCATCCCTGTACTCGCTCGGTGCTAGCTCCTACTCACAACTGAAAGACTCTGAACTGATTCTTAGAACTTGTACTTTAACTAAACTGTAGTTGTTACTGAGTTTCTTATTTGACTGAGCTGACTGAGTTCACTTAGTTCTGTTATCTGACGGAATACTACTGAATCTATTATTTGACTGAATGATACTAAGTTCTGAATTGATTTCTTGAATGCTACTGAGATTTGAGTTGAGTACTGAACTGAAGCTGGAATGATAACGATACTTAGATTTCTTAAGTTCTATAACTATCTGAGAGTTCTAAATTTTGTAACTGACTGAGTTCTACTGATCATAGCATGACTGATATTAACTTGAGACTGGCTCGGCTCTAGGAACACAGCTATATTTTTTAGGTACAAGTACTCCCAGGACTCAATGGAATGAAACTGACACATAGGATACTTCTTGATCATAGGAATAGAATCCACAATTCATAATACCATAAATAGAGGATTTCATACTACACATGGTTCTCAACATCTTATACATGAAAGGAAATTCATATAATAAGTAAATACTTGCATGATTCCAATTTCATGAGCATTCCATATCATAACAACAATCCATAACAATTAGCATGGAATTCATGATGACTCATAAGGAATAGAGCATGGACTTGTCATTTAAGTTCTATTTAGCTATAATACATGATTTCTAGTCTCTTAGGTATTTTATCAAACACCTTGCATGCACACCCTGTGGCATAGGGATATTTATCACATTAATGATTCAAACCACCCAAAATTCATATATTTCAATTTGCATGTCATCCTAATTTCATAAAATCACATAAAGATTCAAACTTGGGAGTTGCATAACAATCAATCACACAAATTTAATAAACCCACAACATAACTTCATGATTCATAGTTTAAAAGAGGGTTCTTGAACTCCATGGATCAAAGGAATCCATTGATGAACACTACGAAAACCTTAGATTGAAGATCCGTGAAACTAGTGGTGAAATCGGCTTGAATCTTGAAAGAGATCTAATGTTTTTTTAAGGTTCTTGATTTTTGTTTACTAGGGTTTAACCCCTTTGGGAGAGAATGTTCTTGTTCTTGAGGAGATGATCTTGAGAGTAAACTCTAATCTTGTGGTTGAGAGTGTATGAGAGAATTTTTTTGGGATATTTAACTGAAGAAAAATAGGAAAAAGTTACATCCCTTGAGGGTTTTAAGTCATGGGAATTGAAGGAAAAATACCAAAATACCCTTACTAAACCGCTTCCCAGTTGCTGAAAATATAAGGCTGACGACATTTGTGATAGGCCGCCAGACTTGTGATAAGTCATCACAAATGTCGTCATTGGGGGACTGGAATTGATGGATTTCTGCCTAAGCCTGACGACATTCGTGATAAGTCATCACACTTGTGATAACTTATCAGAAATGTCATCACTGGAGGCTGGATTCTGCCTAAGGTTGACGAACTTTGTCATAAGTCGTCACACTTGTTATAAGTTATCACGATTGTCGTCACTCAGTTTTCCAGGCTGACAAGCTGGAGTAAAATGCGTAAAAATTTTTTCTCTGGTATCCGATTTGAGTGAAATTAGTATCGTTGTAAAGCTAATTCAAAGAGATTTCATTTGACATATAGTAGGTCCTCTGATTATATACATAAAAGGATTTATGGTCGATTGAAGTTGACCTAAGTTTTGACGCTCACTAAAACTTGAATGATAGGAAATCTTTCAACTTGTCCGTGAGTTAGGGTACCTCTATGATCTAAATTCATTCTCAAATAGATTCCCATGATAAATAATTGATTAACACACTAAATTTACATAGAATTCTAGGGTTTTGGAACATCTACTCTTATGAATAATGGATTTTCATTCTAGTTTTAACTATGGGGTGTTACAATTAGATGAGCGACTGAAAAGTTTGGGGGAAAGGCTAACTCATATGCTATCTCTCCTATACTCTAAAGTATGTCAAATGGATCGATATACCTATGTTCGAGCTTATCTTTCCTCCTGAATCTCATCAGGCCCTTCATAGGTGATACTTAGAGAAAACTTGCATCACCAACTCAAAACTTCAAAGTGTAAAGATGACAATCAACTTAACTTTTTTGCCTACTCTGATATATCCATAGCCTATCTTGAATCACCTGTAATTTGTCCAAAGACTAATGATGTGTGAGTAGATGCTAACACACTTGAGGCTTTTAACTGAGAATAATTACAAAGTCCTAAGAAAATTTTGTCATTTTTGATTGTTTTCTCTTTGATATTGCAGTAAAAGTCAAGATGCAAGAGAACCAACAAAAATAAAAGAAAAAGAGTTGATTTTTGAGCAAGTAGAGAGGGAAGTATAGCTAACGACTTGTCTGATAAGTCATCATACTTATGTTAAGCTATTACAGTCATTGTCATCTGTAGATAATGTGAGGAAGTTGGAGAAAAAGTATGACGACATCTCTAATACGTTGTCACAATTCTAATAAGCCATCAAGAATGCCATTAGACTAAGGCAGTACATTAGATTTAAAGTGAAGAAGTGATGAAATTTTCTGATATGTCATCAAAGCCCTGATAAGCTGCCAGGAGTTGCTGTCAGCCTATGGCAGAAATCATCAAACATAAAGGAGAAGATGACGACATCCCCTGATAAGCCGTTAGGTATCTGATAAGCCATCAAGCATGTCGTCACACATAAGCAAAAGGAAATAAATGGGAATCATGTTTGATGACAAGGTCTGATAAGCTATCAGATCTCTGATAAGCCATTAGACATGTCATCAGCTAAGGAGAAAAATGTGTATTTTTAATTTTGAATTTTTCTTAAGTTACAGATATAAATAGCAACTTTTAGGGTTTCATAGAGAGGGGTAGAACATATAGAACTTATTCCAAGAGAGTTTACTATTCTTTTTGGCTCTTTAAACTTAGAATTCAATTTTTAACTCTTTGATTTGGTTGTGGAAATTTTCTTTTGAATTTAGGAGAGAATCAACTTCAGACTTCATCTTTTGTAAGTTTAATTACTTTGAATGATGATTATAATTGTTGCTATCTCTTTCTTTCTCATGTGGAACTAAAACCCATGGCTAGGGTTGTGGGATCTATGATTGTTCCCCCATGGATTTAATAGTTGGTTAGGGTTTGAGTGATTGTGGGGACATCTTGATAATTTCTTTGTTATGATTGTTATTTATTGGTTGCAAACAATACATCCTTTCTTCTATTGATTTTCTCGAACTGAGAAATAAACTAAATGTAGTGAATTATCAACAACAATTTGGGAAGGTTAAGCTCCCATCTAATGGCTAATATTGTAACAAGATTGATCAACTTGAGATAAAAGCAGTATGAATAGAATGATTTCCTAAGTTTGAGAGAATTAGGGAGTTCAACATCTAAGTAGGTTGAGAAACACTTAGATGGACTGTCGAAACTGATAATTTAGTGTTTCCCACAAGTCATAAGAACCCAATACTATAGTTATTATTTAATGGGGATTAATAATCATAGTTATCACAATCCTAGTTCCTCTCTATCACTGATTTCAACTACTGAAATTTTAGTTTTGAGCTCTGAAGTAAGTTAAGACTTTAATTATTGTTTGATCATCAAAACCCTCCATTTTACCTTTTTGTGCCATTTGTTTGAATTCAACTTATAGCTATAGTTTTAAATTAGTTTAATCGCAACTCACATTGTTCCTCGTGTATTTGACCCCATCTCCAAAGATGGGTAAATATATTGACAACGATTGCCTTGCACTAAATTGTCGTGTAAGTTAAGCGTTATAAAAAAATAGCGCCATTGTCGGGGAAAAATTTGGCGTATTGAGTTGGTTTGGAATTTTAGCCTACTTGGTTGAATTTAAATTTATAAATATTTTTTTAGTTTTCTTTTATTTCTTATGTTATGTAGACTTTTATTTTAGTTTACTTGTTACTATGGCATCGTGGAATGAACATGAGCTTGGTGGTTGGAAATCTTATCTTGATGAACCATGTCCATATTGTGATGGACCTCACTTTTGGAAAGATTATAGATATGCTCCCTGAAGAGAGATGTGTGAACCATCTCTTTCCTACCAGGAGTATGATTGTTCTTTATGTGGTGGTCAAGATGGACATTTGAGTGATTGCCCAAATTTCCCTTCCCCCTATTGCGCTAATCCAAATTCTAGTTCTTTTTATGAGTTTGATAGTTCTTATAGTTAAGAAAAGGAAGAATAAAGCACTGAGAAGAGTGGCATTAAAGCTATATTTCAACGAATGTTAGATGTTCAGAAAGAAACATATGGTATCATATGTGATATGTGTCAAGACATGAAGCCAATCATTCATGAGGAGATGGATACAGAGGTCAATCATTCAAAGCATTCTTCTATATTATGTTTAGATGATATCTTGTCTGTGGAATCATTTAAAATAATGAAAGAGTGTGAAGATGAGGAGCAAGAACCCTATATTAATGTTGAGCAACCCTCAGTGATTTCCCAACTAACCAAACCAACTATAAGAGATTATTCCAAGATTGAGGACATGGTGCTAGAGGCAAAAGAAGAAAAAAAGAAAATCTCTAATAAAGACTCTAGCCTAATTCAAAGTGAAGATGTCGAGAAGGTGAATAAAAGTGAGTGTGTAGTAGATAGTGTAAATTTTGAAGTAGGATTGATTGGGCCCCATTCAAAGCACTTTTCTATATTATGTTTTGATGATATATTATCTGTGGAATCATTTAAAATAGTAGAAGAGTGTGAAGATGAGGAACAAGAATCCTATATTCTTGATTTTACATTAGACAAGCAACATAAAAACATACCTCACTTTAAGGCCGAGTGCTTTACCACGCTCAATCCATTACTCGACTTCTTAATTTTTGTACCACCCCCTATGATTGAGGTAAGAAAATGGACTCTAAGTTGGGGGTGAAATACATATCCTCAAAGTGGAGGAAAAAGCTGAGTTGGCTCGTGCCGCAATACTAAATTAGGCACTGCTTGGGAGGCAACCCAAGGTATTTTGTTATTTGCATTTGTATTATGTCATTAACATCAGATCTTCACACCCATGGTGCCACAGGTATGTTTCTAACTCCCTTGTTTTAGTTTGACGTATTGGGGACATTGCATGATTTTAAGTTGAGGGTGGGGCTACATGTGGGTGTTGATGTCCTCTTGGAGTGTTGTTGTCATGCCTCTTTTCCTCGGAGTCTTGTTCCTAGTAGAGCCGGCATGTTTAGGCGTATTGTGTTTTATTTTGTGATGTGTTGTGGTTAACTAGGAGAAAAATAAGTGTCTACAGTGGTTGACATATTTTTGTTAAGTTTTTTTTGGGAATGATAAATACCTCTCCAATTGTCTACTTCATAACTATGTGATGTGCATCTATATGTGACTACTATGAATCTTTTTATGGCATTGGTATTAGTGACTTGATAATCATTGCTAAACAGTTGAATGAATTGGATAAGTAGTAACTTGTGATATACATGTGTGCCATGTGCGTGTGAGATCTTACTTAGTTCCCTTTGTATGTTGATTTCAGAACTTTCCCGGTCAGTCTTACCTAGGTTGAAGGATACGAGTTAGGAAAGGATCATAGGCCATTTTGATATTAGCCCACTTTTAGCCTAAATGACCTTCCCTATATACATAATATTCCTTGATCCCTATTTTGAGCCTGAATAGTTTATTTCTTTTTATGATACCTATCACCATTCCATTCATATCATAATGAACCTATTTTGGCCCTGGTCCTCCTTGGACACTATGCACCATGACTTAGGCAAATGGCCTAAGTTGAGGGTGTCTATCATAGGGGTGCGTGATGTAAAATGAGTACGGAGAAAGGTAGAATAAATGAAAAAAATAAAAATATAGGTGCGGTGGAAAAGAACAAAAAAAGAAAAGTTGTGAAACAAAAGAAGTGATTGTAGAAAAGATTGCACCCATCCTAAATATGTATGATCAAGAAAAGAGAAGAATAAAAAGGTTAATCAGTGAGACCCCTGAAGCTAGTGTAGTGTAAAGAAGGCTTAGTCACTTTAAATATCATCAAGTATCATACCATCCCCTAGCCTACATTACAAGCCAAAGAGAAGACCTGTAGTGATCCTAGCTGACCTGTCTGAAAATCTTAGTAAAGAAAATAAGGGCATGCCTATGGTATTTGGCATATATTAATTGGAACTTCTTTCTTAGAGTGAACGTCTTTTGATTGTCCCCATGGTTACATATGTGATGTTTGATAAAAGTGAAGTGGGACTACTTTGTAGTAAGGGTACAATGGTTACGTTGCTAGTTGCTAACTTGTTTGGATAGTGTAATCTTGGTATATGCATGGTTACTGTTGCTGAATTAATGCCATATCTTGATTCCTGTGTGTTGCATTGTTGTTCTTCAATAATATGCAAAGTTGTTTTTAAAATTAATTGACCTTGGAGATGGTGAAGATGTTTTGAGAAAATATGGATGGTTGACTGCCGAATAAACTTTGTATCCTCTTGGTTGTGTTTTAGTTGCTTGAGGACAAGCAATTGTTTTAAGTTGAAGGTGTTGATGTTTGAGCAGATGCTAACACATTTGAGGCTTTTAACTGAGAATAATTGCAAAGTGTTAATTAAATTTTGTCATTTTTTATTTTTTTTCTCTTTAATATTGCAGTAAAAGTCAAGATGTACGAGAACCAGCAACAATGGAAGTAAAAGAGCTGATTTCTGAGCAAGTAGAGAGGAAAGTATAGCTAACAACTTGTCTGATAAGTCATCAACCTTGTGATAAGCTATCAGAGTCATCGTCAGTTGTAGATAGTATGAGTAAGTTGGAGCAAAAGTGTGACGACATCTATGATAAGTCATCACAATTCTGATAAGCCATCGAGAATGCCGCCAGCCTAAGGCAGTACATGAGATTTGAAGTGAAAAAGTGATGACATTTTTTGATATGTCGTCAAAGCCCTGATATGCTGTCAGGAGTTGCAGTCAGCCTAAGGAAAAAATCATCAAACTTGGAGGAGGAGCTGACGACATCCCCTGATAAGCCATCCAGTGTCTGATAAGCCATCAAGTATGTCGTCACACATAAGCAGAAGGCAAGAAATGGGAATCATGTCTGACGAAATGGTCCGATAAGCTATAAAATCTCTGATAAGCCGTCAGACATGTCGTCAGCTAAGGAAAAAAATCTGAATTTTTAATTTTGAATTTTTCTTAAGTTACGGATATAAATAGTAGCTTTTAGGGTTTCATTGAGAGGGGTGGAACATCTGGAAATTATTCCAAGGGAGTTTACTTTTATTTTTGGCTCTCTAAACTTAGAATTCAATTTTCAACTGTTTGATTTGGTTGTGGGAATTTTCTCTTGAACTTAGAAGAGAATCAACTTCAAACTTCATCTTTTGTAAGTTTAATTACTTTGAATGATGATTATAATTATTTCTATCTCTTTCTTTCTTATGTGGAACTAAAACCCACAACTAGGGTTGTGGGATCTAGATTATTCCCCCATGGATTTAATAGTTGGTTAGGGTTTGAGTGATTGTGGAGACATCTTGTTAATTCCTTTGTTATGATTGTTATTTATTGGTTGCAAACAATAAATTCTGCCTTATGTTGATTTGCTCGAATTAAGAAATAAATTAAAGGTAACAAATTATCAATAAGGATTTGGGAAGGTTAAGCTCCCATCTAATGATTAATGCTGTAACAAGATTGATCAACTTGAGATAAAAGCAGTATGAATAGAATGATTTCCTAAGTTCTACAGAGTTAGGGAGTTCAACATGTAAGTAGGTTGAGAAACACTTAGATGGATTGTCGAAACTGATAATTTGCAGTTTCCCACAAGTCATGAGAACCCAATATTACAATTATTATTTAATGGGGATTAATAATCATAGTGATCATATTCCTAGTTCCTCTCTATCACTGATTTGAACTATTGAAATTTTAGTTTTGAGCTCTGAAGCAAGTTAAAACTTTAATTATTGTTTGATCATCAAAAACCTCTATTTTACCTTTTCGTATCATTTGTTTGAATTCAACTTATAGCTATAGTTTCAAATTAGTTTAATCACCACTCACATTGTTCCTCGTGGATTCGACCCCGACTCCAAAGTTGGGTAAATTTATTAACGACGACCGCCTTGCACTAAATTGACATGTAAGTTGATAGTTATCTACTATCAAAGAAAGTCGGTACCATGAGGGTTATTCTCAGAAGTCCCAAATGGTGCTTTAAATGGCTATACTTCTTATTTTTGCCAAGGTGAATAGAATATCTGGAGCTATGAGCCTCACAAAGAATCAACTGAATAAAGTTTCTTGCCCTCAGAACAAAAACATGACAATTCAATCTCAAAAATGCTCTCATAATCTAAGGTGTCCCTATTAGCTCACCTCTTAGAACATGACCACAAATATCATAAAGTCTACTATCCTCACACTAACAACCCTAAATCTGCTAAAATAAGTTAGAACTAGTCTCAACACTGGCAAGAATCCCCCTGGAGTTAGAAATATCGACCCAGACAATTTAGTTGGCTAAGAACTGAATATCCAAAAACAATGGACACTCCAAAAATAAAATAAAGGCCAATATACCTATACTCACCACCTTTCAGCTCATGGTGTCTGATACCATATTTGCCTTGACTGGATGGTATAGAATAAAGATGTAATAGTCCTTCACTAACATAATCCACCTGTGCTATCTCAAATTAATCTCTCTTTAAATCATGATATACTAAAGACTATGATGATCAACGAATATCTCAGAACAAAGATCATGCAAGTAATGCCTCTAAATCTTAAGTGTGAAAATACTGCCGCCAACTCTAAGTCATGAGTAGGGTAGTTGTGATCACCCACTTTTATCTAACTCAATGTATATGTAATGACTCGACCCTACTAAATTAGAACACAACCCAAAGCATTACTTGAAGCATCATAATTATAGTAAACCCCTTATCCTCAACTAAGAGAGTCAATCTATGAGTTGAAGTGAGCAAGCCCCTAAGCTTCAGAAAGCTCGAATAACACTCCTTAGACTACTAAAATAGAACCTCCTTCCTAGTCAATCTAGTCATAGGTGCTGTAATAGCAAAAAATCCATTGATAAATCGCCTTTAGTAACCCACCAAACTATTAAAACTGCATATCTCAGTCGGAGATATCGGTCAGGCCCAATCACGAATAACCTTAATTTTGCTGAATATATCATAATCCCTTCTTTAGACACCACATGCCCTAGGAATGTCACTGAATCTTGAAATAATTCACGCTTTGAGAATTTGTAAAAAAGCCTATGATCCCTCAAAGTGTAGAGTACAGTCCTTAGATGCTACTTGTGCTCCTTCCCACTCCCCGAATATTAAAAATATCATTGATAAAAACTAACATGAAGGAGTTAAAATAAGACTAGAAATTAATTGTCATGACCTGAGACTACCCTATAGTTGCAACAACGGTGCTTAAGGTCACAAGTGACCACAACCTAAGACATGAGCAGGTACCCGTTGTGAGCATTGAGTAAAACTGATAATAAAAGACATATGCAGAACAACAAACTGATAATACCGTAATATTTTAAATACTAAAGATACAACTGAGTCTACAAACTAAAAATATCTATGAGAAAACTAAAATCCAACTAAATAAAGTTGACAAATTAACTGGCTATCTAAAAAGCCTCTAACTGGCTGATTGTGGAGTTGATAGGAAAAACCCCTAACTAACTCCAACTAATTGAAATACAGGAATACTAAAATAACTGAATGAAGATAAACATGTACTCAAAAGATAAGTACTTACCACTACTGCTGCTATAATGTTGAACTATCTAAGAGCGGTCAGGAAACTGAGTGTCTGAACATATGATATAAGACATCATAGCGCAAAGAAAGAGTATGTTGTAAGTACTTTGCATATACAGGTATATAAGATGAGGCTAGGCTGTAATGCATGGGTTAACTGTGTATGAATATAATAACTGATGGAATATCATGAGATAACTGAGTATGCATGTATGAAAACTAAAATACTAAGAATGCAAGACTAAGCATATAATATTTCTGAAATAATCTGTAAATTGAATTACAGAAACCTGATAACTGAATTAATCAAATTACTGGAAGTTTGTATGCTATGGTCAGACAAACTTGAACTTAATTCTATATTGAATACTAAACTGAATCTGTGGGAGGTATCATCTAACCGATATGGCCCAATCTGAGCTAAATAGGGTCCAACCTATAACCCCAGTTGGAAGGGTGTCAGTACCTTGCCACGGGCACTAAAAATGGTTGTGTGACATCAGTCTTTAACTAGCGGGTGACCCTTAAGAGAATGTCAGTCCTAAACTGGCCGGCAATATCTCAGAGAATATCAGTCCTAAATTATCGGGTGACATCTCATACCCTACGCTGGCTATGTAGTTCTTTAACTGAGGGACTGCTTCTAAGGACCCAGTCCTAACTGATGGGTGAGCCCCATCCCTAGACTCTCTCGGTGTTAAATCCTACTCCCAACTGAATGACACTGATTAATAGTCTGAACTATGTTTAACTAAACAAATAACTGATCATAATAACTAGCTGAATGATGATGCTCATGGTATATCAGGAATCATTCTAAAACTATTGAAATTATGTAAACAACTAAGTATCGGGTTCTCATAACCCTCCAACACTGAATGGAAATAGCAATAAAGGAATGTAAAAGCTTCCAAAACCATAATTAGGAAATCTTCTATGAAATCACTCTCTTTGGCATTTTATCAAACACGTGGAGATTAAGACATTAACATGGGAATGCTTTTAAAACATGCTGATATAGCATGATTACATGACAAAAACCATAAATTGAGGATTTATCCTAAATTTAATAAATATGACATGGGAACTTCAACATCCAAAAAACACTATAATCCATTCCACTTGAAAACCATTATAATCTTATCTTCAAATCAAAATAACAAGTAATTCATGGAGATAATTCATTTAAAGCATGGAAAAACTCATAATTTAACATCAAAAGAGGATTCTTGGACTCCATGGTGAAAGGAAACCATGGATGAACATCTCACATACCTTAAATCCTTGAGCTTGAAAGAAGAAAACAAATTTTGGTTGATTTTTTGGTTTCCTTGGAAAAAAAGGAATAGAATTTGATGATCTTAGGGATGATTAGGTTTTGTTTCTTAAGGGAAAATTGGAGAAAAGTGAGAAAATAATGCCCTAACTGAAGCTAATTTTTGTGTTTTTACAAATTTGATTGAGGAGAAATGACTTAATTGCCCCGTAGAGATTTAAATTCATAACTGGAATGCCAATTAAAGGAGTGGCACAAAGCGATGGGTGACTCATCTCTTTGTGCCACTCAAAGCGATGGATGACTCATCGCTATTACCACTGTGATGCGATGCTATCATGGTGAGCTGCTAGAATCAAAATCTAAACACCACCTAATCCTCATCTGAAAAATCTGAAACTTCCACGAGATATGCTCCTTACATCCCTGAATATGAATTAACTCTAAAACCAATGTCTTGGGGTCGCGAAGACTCATTTAAAAATCCTCAAAGTTAAGAGGCAAAAAATAAGACTAAGTATCTAACACCTAGCAGGATTTTTATGCTTTAAGCCTCTTATGTGTGCTACTAGGAGATGAACTAAGCTAAGAAAAGTATGAGGTATTATAATATCTCCCCCTTGGAAACATTCATCCTCGAATGAGACTAATTAAGCTGAGAGTACATAAGGAACTAAGATCATATACTGAACATGTATAACTAAAAATATGATTACATAACTGGGCCTAAAACATGATACATGACTGAACTGAATTTGTGAATACATGCAATGACTTGTGAATGGTTATAAGAATGAATTAGAAATGAGAGTCAACTTATGAGTAACCATTGCCTCAGGCTGGATCTAGTTTTATGTAGAAAGGTTGGGAGGTTTAAGACATGAAAACTTGGGGGTATTACATCATCTCCCCCTTGGGATAGTTCATCCCCCGAATGATACTGACTTAGCTGAAATACTAAGGAAAGACTGAGATAATGCACGAGGAACTTATGAACTAAATCATAACTGAATATCTGAATCTGATTCATGATGCCTAAACTGAACTAAATTCACAACTTACATGGATGTGAGTAAACTATCTCTTGGAATGGCAATATTCATGAGACTTCTGATAGTAAGACTAGATCGGAAGGTAGAAAACATATATATATATATATATGTGGGAACTTGTCTATCTGACTACTAAACTAAATTCCTGGCTATATAGACTAACTCATACTGAAAGCTTATGCTCAGCTATACATTCCACTTCAATACTGCACATCACTTGAGGCTACTTAAAATATTCACATGGGCACTGATAACTCTATCTATTAATGTCTGAGCAGAGCTCAATTCTCTTACTATGTTCAAGCCTACTCGAATCTACAAGGTACACACATAACACTGTTATACTACTATGAGTCATGAATTCAACACACCCTATATTTTCATAAATTCTCATCTCAAGAATAATCCTTACTGCCTCTTCACAACTACATTCAAGCCTATCATGATAACCTTACATGATCTTCTAGGCAACAACCCCAAAAGTATCTTTCTGATATTCTATACTACTTCTATCATTAACAACTACCATGTGCTATTTTTAAGAAAATCACACACCAAATTTCAACTAACCATGACATATATCAAAAGCTCTACCTCAACCATCCTCCACACTTAGAACCTGAGATACAACAAACATGTAATAATATTTCCTTAACATGAAATATTTACTCTCTCCCATCTTAAAAATTATTCATCATCACTATCTGGACCTAAGGAAAGGTGACTGAGAGGTTAGATCATGCGGATTTGAAACATGAAAGGATACTATGTATAACTCTTACACTTAACTAAGGCCTGAGGAATAGAATATACATGACATAGATTAATTACAAAGATCACAACTGAGAATATATATAACATAATCTGAATTTCACTAGTCATTAAGAGTGTAGCATGAGTACTTGGAACTGAACATACTATAAATCATGAGTACGTGACTCATGAGCTACAGACCTGACTTTGGAGTCCATCAATTTAGTGAAATATGACTCGTACTGCTGAGTGAAATGGAACTCTTCATACTAGGGACTAGAAGCATATATAATTATGTGGAAAATGCGAGAATATGAGCTATAATCATGGAACTGACATGTAAGGCATGAGTAGGTATTGTGATGACTGAAGTACAATACTTTGCACTGAGATAAAAATGGGTTGGGAAGCATCCTCTTTTACTACTGTTCTACTAAACACTGACATCACTACTAGAATCTGAGAGCCTAACTTGGTTACTGGTCCTATCAACTCCCTCTTATCTATAAGCCATTTAAAATTTCAATTCTCCTTACTACTAGATCAACCATCCTGGATTCAAACTTAGATCCTAACACATAACATGGAAATTCAAAAAATTTTAATATGCCACACTAACTTCCGTCATAGCCTACTAATATCACATCCCTAATTCACACCCACATCATCATACCTAATTTTGAATCAATAATCATAAATTCTTGCATACACTATTTCAAGCCTTCTGATTCACCTATCTTGCAACAAACCCCATGATACAAAATCTACTAGATTTAGGTAACACTATCCCCACTTGACTACTGCTAAACTTCTGGGTTCATGCTTCTAACTTTAGATCATATGTCGTCATAATATTCTGAGAAAGGATCTGAAAACATATCTGACCCTTAAGCACTGAGGTACCACCCCTTCATTCAATGACTGGTTCATTAGGAAACTAAAACTAAATAACTCTATTCCTATAATCAACTAAAGTGAATTTCTAGGATAATGTTACCAGACAGCTCCTATATACCTACCAAGGTATAATAGAGACACCTACTAGAGTAAAAACTTAAAAGGGTTCTACTAAAGATTCAGTATAGATACTGAAATTGACTGTTATATAGGGGATTACAAAAAAAAGTGAGGATTTGGGTCTAGCAAGGAATAAATGTGAAACTAAAAGACCTACAACATACTCGTAATAATATTTGAAGGACTTTCCTGATCCTGACAGGACTGAAATATATACAGCCTATTCTGGTGCTTCCCACTGGTGGCACTGGAAGTAGCACCCTGCTGTGTTAGGTGACCAACTAGAACTTAGGAATAATCGTGCAGACTATGCTGACCCACCTGTAGGCATTTCCTGACTCTGTGGCCTGGTCGCTATATCTAAAAAATAAACCACTACCAGCCTTAAACATACCCTGATGATTCCTACCACACTTCCCACAGAGCAGATTAGTACAACCAATATTCACCCTACCCCGAGACTTGGAGCCTGGCGCCTTATCCCAACTGTCATTCCTGAACTTTGGCACTAGCGTGCTAGCTGAAGAAGGAGCTAGGGCTAAAAATTTCTAATGAATATAGGAACGGTTACCACTCTTTGACCTTGAATTAAAACTACCTATTCTGGCCCTTTTATTCTCTCTTTCTTTCTCTCTACGCTTTTTTTTCTCACTCGACTGAGTAAGAACCATAAGCCTAGATAGGATAATAACCTACTAATCATTCTTAATAAATACTAAATGAGATAAGGTAGTAAAGGTAGCTCTAAATTTGTCATGAGATACATACTCATTCAGGGGATCTTTCTGAGCAGGCAAATATGTAGAGTGATTTCTATTTCATCTTATGTTGTTTCTTTTGAGAGGTATTTTCTGTAATGGAATAAAGTATAGATTAGGAAAAGAGTTTAAATAGATATTATGCTCATCCGCATGACATGAATACTTAAAGAATGGAACCTTTTCCTAAAATGTCTTGTAGCCTTTTATCCATAAGTGTGGCACGCTTCACACCCATGCACAAGACTCTACTCAACGTTGTTTTTTAAACTCCCTAGGACCCTCTGAAACCTTAGTCTCAGATACCAAGTTTTTTCACAACCCGAGGCTATCCCATGGTCGCAACAATGGTGCTTACTATGACAAGTGACAACAAGCTAACACATGAGCTGGTACTTACTATGAGCGCTGGGTAAAACTAATAATAAAAGATATATGCTGAAAAACCAACTGATAATGCTTTAAAGTTTTAAATACTAAAAATATAACTGGGTATTCAAACTAAAAACATTTGCGAGAATACCGAAATCCAACTGAATAAAGCTGACTATAATACCCCGTACTTTTCCTAGCTTGAAAAGTTTCTGAAAAATGTTAGAAGCTTTCTTTGAAAGATGAATACACTTTTGTACATGTGTTATTTTCAATATTTTAATTTTTCATCATGTGGGTAATTGAATAATATTTCCATCGATACCAAATTCGCCAAAATCCAACTCCCGGGTAAAGAGTTAGAGCCTTTTTAGTGAGATAGTGTATTACCTGAGCCTCCAGCATGCCGTGGAGACAGCTTAAATGGCAATTGTCAATTTCCTGTGTTGCTATACGATAGTGGTACATCACACTAAATGTGTAGGTCGTAGACAAGGTGGAAACGCGATAGCTCCGCATTGTGCCACCGTGCAATTTCCCATTTGTCACATTCTAGTGACTTGGCGCGATAGTGGCGCGTCGCGCCAAGGATGAAAATCAGGAAATTTTCTTAGAAATTAAAGATGTGTACAGGGTTAAAAGGGTTAATTTACAACTCCAATATATACCCAATAACACGTGATTTAGTCATTCTTCACCCAAAATATAATAGTTTCTCTAAAGTTTCTCGTAAGAACTAGATAGGATTTCTTTTGGAGATTCAAATTCAAGAAGGTTTCACCATCAATCTTCATGAAATCATGAACTAAGGTATGCATAGTGTTCATTCATGGACTCTTTTCATCCATGAAGCCCAAGACTCTCTTTCTAAAGTAAAGATTTTACATTTTCTTTATGAACTTTATGTTGGGTTTATTTTGTTTATGTTGAGAATGATCAATTGAATTCAAATCCATGTTGGGTGATTAGTGTTATGTGGAATTGGTTTGTATAGATGTATATTCATGTGAACCTATGATTAAACCCTAGGATGATGAAATTAGATACTGAATCATGATGTCTAATTAGTGAATAATGGTGTCTACATATATTCTGCCTATCATATGTTTGATTAAATTCCAATAAGAAGGAAAAGTGTCCAAGTAGAATGATATTATGAAATCCCCATGTCTGTACAAGTTTATGTATATCACACATTTGATGAAGTACTTCAATATATGAATTATGAATTGTGTTATTGGTCATGTGTTCATGTAAGTCATGCTATGCCAGTTTTTTTCCATCGTGTCCTGGGGGTACTTGTACCCAACAATTTAGTTGTGTACCTACAACCATGTCATGTTTTCATGAAACTCTCAGTCAAGCTATAATCCATAGAAATCAGTCAGTCATGTGACTCAAGAAAACCTAGAAATATCAGATATCTCACTAATCTTAGTAGTTCAGTAATCTTAGTAATCTTAGTACTCAGTAATCTTAATGACCTCAGTATTCCTAGTCAATCTCAGTAACTTCAGTATTATCAGTCAGTCCGCAAAACCCAGTACATTATATTAGTCAGTGGAACTCAGTAAATTCAGTTTAGTTTAGCTCTGCTAAACAATACCACTAGTATCAGTTCTGCTCAGTTAATCAGTTCAGTGTCTTTCAGATGGGAGTAGGTTTCAGCATCGAGCGAGCCTAGGGATGGCGACTCACCCGCCAAATAAGATTGAGATCCCTAGAAGCAATCCCTAAGTTCCAGAACTACATATCCACCTTAGGTTGAGATGCACCCTACGTATTTAGGGACATATATACATCTTATTTGGGTTACCTAATAGGAGGGGTTGATGGAAGAGCTCCCTGTTAGAGAAGGTATACTCACAGTAGGTCTTTACCAGTGGTGCGGTACTGACACCCTTCTAGCTGGGGTTACAGGTTGGACCCTACTAATTAATTTTGGGGGTATGTCGATTAGATGATCACTTCCTATAGTTACAGTTTCAGTCTCAGTCTCCTCCTCGGTAAAAGAACTCAGATAGTTCTTCAAATTTTAGGACTATCAGATACAGTCAACTCAAATATAGAATAGAACTCAGATAGTTCCATCAGATTTAGGACTGTCAGATACAATCATTCATGTTATCAGTTATATCAGTCATCAAAACTCATGTAATCTGTATTCATCTTCAAGACTATCAGATACAGTCAACCCAACCAGTTCTTTATAATTAGAACTGTTAAACACAGTTACTTATGTATTAGTAACATAGTATCAGTCCTTCAGATATCAGTAATTCTATGTTATTAGTAAAACTCAGTAGTTAGAACTCAGTATTCAGTCTTATCACGTTATTAGTTACAATTATGTATACATGCATGTATTCTCATGTTTATGTTAGTCAGTCAGTTAGTATTGTTCATGAATATGAACCTATTGTATTTGGCCTACCTCACTTGCATACTAGTACATTCAAAGTATTGACGCATTTGTGCTATGGTGTCTTATACCATAAGTTTATAAGCACGAGCTCTAGAGAACCAGTAGCATCCCAGTTCAGCGATCAAAGTTAGCAGTGAGTCTTTATCCTTTGAGGACATGATGATTTCATTACTAATTCAGTTTTCAGCTTATTTCAGTAGTCGGAGTTAGTTGGGGACATGTCCTATCAACTCCTTATTTAGAGTGTTTAGAGGCTTTCAGACTATAGTATGTTAGACAGTTATTTTAGATTTGCTTTGGTATTGTTATACCATTTTCAAACATTGTTTATCAGATGTTCATTCAGTTTTGAACCTTATGGCCATTTAGTTCATATTTCCATATTTTATGGTATATTATGCAATATATAGGTACAGATATCAGTCATAGGTTAGTTTGAGGTCCTTCTGGTTTATGATCATCGTGTAGCATTTTCGGTAACAGATTCAGGGTGTTACACCGACAAACTAACTGACTATCTGAATTTATGATAAGCCTCTATGCGACTTACTGTTGAGTTGATAGGACAAACGCCAACTAACTCTAACTAACTGAAATAGAGGAAAACTGAAATAACTAAATATAGAAAAACTTATCCTCAAAAGATAAAGACTCACCACTGCTGCTGCTGCTTTAATATTGAACTATCTAAGCATGGTTAGGAAACTGAGTGTCCGAATTTATGATATAAGACATCATAGTGCAAAGAAATAGTATCCAGTCATTACTTTAAAAATATTGGTATAAGAGATAAGGTTAGGCTATAATGCATGGGTTAACTGTGCATGAATATAAAAACTAAAGAAATAGCATGAGATAACTGAGTATGTATGCATGAAAATTGAAATACTAAGAATGCAAGACAATGCATATAATATTTCTAAAATAATCTATAAACTGAATTACTGAAACCTGCTAATTAAATTACTGGAAGTCTGTATGCTATGGTAAAGAAAGCCTAAGTTGAATTCTATACTGAATACAGAACTAAAACTGTAGGAGGTATCATCTAGCCGACATGCCCCAATCTGAGCTAAGTGGTGTCAAACCTGTAACCCCAGTTAAAAAGGTGTTAGTACCATCCTATGGGCACTAACAATGGCTATGTGGAGTCAATCCTAAACTAGCGGATGACCCCTAAGAAAATATCAGTCCTAAACTCATGGGGATATCTCAGAGAATGTCATTCCTAAACTGGCGGGCGACATCTCATACACTATACTGGCTACATAGTTCTGGAACTTAGGGACTGCTTCTAAGGACCCAGTCTGATGTGTGAGCATATGCTAACATATTTGAGGCTTTTGACTCTAAATAAATGCAAGGTCTTGAGAAACATTAGTTATTTTTGATTAGTTTATGTATGATTTGGCAGTTTAAGCTGATATGATAGAGAACCAACATAAAATAAAGCAAAGAAGTTAAAATTTGAAGAAATCTAAAGACAAGTATGGATGACAACATTTGTGATAAGTCATCAGGTGATAAGCTATCAGTTATTCATCATCAGTAGACAAAGAATTGGCCTAAAATGGAAGTTGTGATGACATTTTGTGATAAGCCGTCAAAGGTCTAATAAGTTATCAAGTTTGTCGTCAGCCTTAAACAGGGAATGAGTTCCAGCCGGTAGAATTGACGACATTTTGTGATAGGCCATCATAATTGTGATAAGTTGGCAAGAATGCCGTCAGACTTAGGCAAACCATAAGAATTGGAGCAAAAGTGTGACAACATTTCTGATAAGTCATCACAATCCTGATAAGGCATCAGATGTTGCCATCAACCTAAGATAGGACTAGTGCAGATTTGAAGAAGACCTAACGACATTCTTGATAAGTCGTCAGGATCCTAATAAGGCATCACCAATAGTCGCCGTCTATTCTAAGAAAAAGCTGTAACCTTGATTTTGTTTCCTTATTTAGTGTAAATAATTTAAAGCTTTGTTTTAGGGTTTTCTAGACATTATCATTATCATTATTGTAATTATCATAATTATTCTGCAAAAGGTCGACACCTTGAGTTTTGGACAGTATATTTTGATATTATCTCTCTTTACTTCTTGACTTTGACAACACAACTATTTTTGAGAGATTATTATCAGTATTTTGGGATTTTTCCTTTATGATCTAATCTATGATTCACTAGTTATTATTCATCTCTATAAGTTTATCTTTCAAATAATGAATTCAATTATGTGTTTCTTTCATTACATCATGAGTGGCTAAACTCCATTAACCTGAGTTATGGGATCTAAGATTAGGACTTGATGGGTCCTAAGTATTCAAGATTCAAAAGGTGGTAGGATTTCTTGATAATTCTAAAGTTTTAATTAACGTCTGTTGGTTGCAACTAGTAGACACACTTGCTTTGATTTCCTTGAGAAAGAAATCAAATATAGTAGGAAGTGAATTATCAACAGGGACTCAGAAATACTTCATTTAATAATCAGTGCTGTAACAAGGTTGGTTAACCTAAGATAAAATCTGGGTAGTAAATAAAAATTCCCTAAGTCCGAGAGGATTAGGGAATTAAATTCCTAAGTAGGTCTAGAGACATTTAAGCATAACATTGATAAAGATAGCTAGTTATCCTACCCACCGTGAGAATCTTGAATCACTTTTAGCATCTGTAATGTACCGAAAGACCTAGTGAACATAATTCTAGTTGTTTCATACACTCTTGATTTATAAACACTGAAAGTAAAGTGAAAAACAACAACTTGTTAAACCTAAACACACATTTTAGGAAACATTAAACAATCAGTGGATTAAATCGTAAACTAAAGTTCACACCATATTCCCTGTGGGATTCTACCCAACCTAGTTGGGTTTTATATTGACAACGATCGCTTAAACCCATTCAAGAGTGTAATTCGAGCGTTATCAAAAATGGCGCCGTTGTCAGGGAATACGGTTGTAAGCTGAAGTTTGTATGTGCTAAATAACTGTTAGTTAAGTTTCTGAGATTTATATTTATTTGTTGTTTTTGTTTATTTGCAGGATTTTGTAGTGTATGCCAAGCACCAGAAGTTTTGGAGAAACATTATTATCACTAAATATGGAACCGCAATGAATAGGAAGAATGGCAGAACAACAAGAGGCAGACAGACTGGAAGCCTTAGCTAGAGTTCAGGTAAATATGCAAAATGTTAGGCAATATGCATGACATCCAAACCCTGAGGATGAAGATTTGGGGGACGAGGAGTTATTGAAACCTGGTAACCCAAGGCGTGTAGAGCAGATACCTACACAAGTGCCACGTAATATTAACCGAAACCATCCATTCCAAAGAAGTCAAGAGTACCAGCCGATCCAATATGATCTGAATGATGATGATGATAGCATGGATGGGGTAGGTGCAACGGGTGAAATTATTCCTCCACTGTTGGCACCTGGAGCCAAGTTCAACATTAATAGTACTATGATCCAACTCCTTAATCTGAAGGGGTTGTTTGGTGTCCTTCCTGGTGATGATCCGAACCTACATCTGGTGAATTTTGTCACCATTTGTAAATCTTTTAATAACCCAGGAATGGGCCAGAACACTATTCGATTGAGGTTGTTCCCATTGTCTCTATCTGGTGAGGCAACATTATGGCTGAATAAGCTTACGCATGATTCCATCACCCACTAGAGGCAATTGAAAGAAGTATTCCTAGAATGGCTCCACTCTCCAAGAGGGTACAGTTGAGGGACTAGATCAGCAATTTTAGATAGCTTCCTACTGAAGCTTTGCATGAGACTTGGGAGAGATTCAAGAAGAAGCTAACATAGTGTCTGAACCACAATATAATGGACCTACACTTGATGAAAACTTTATATAGGTCCCTTAACTCGGTAACAAAGCAGATTGTAGATAATGTTTCTGGTGGTTCATCTGTTGATCTGTCTTTTCAAGATGCCTCATATATGCTAAATAGGATGACCAAATAGAGTTGAGATTGGCATACTAGGGAGTTTGTGGTAGCAAGCCCTATTTTTTCTATTGGTATATCTACTGAACAAAGGAGAGATGAGGAGCAGGATCAAGACATGGCCCATCTAAAGACTCAGATGGACTTGTTAACCAAGCACTTATTATTAGGGAAGACTGACAAAGTGAAAGTTGTAATATATTATGACCGAGTAGATGTGGAGCCTGAAGAAGAGGTGAATTATGTTAATAATCAGGGGGTTTTCCGAAGAAATAGCCAAGGGAATCAAGGTCGGAATGTGTATGACAAGCCTAGTTACTAAGACAGGGAGCAAGGAAAGTAGAGAAGCAATAATAACAGGAGTGGTTTATATATTTCTCCTGGAAATCGAGAAGCTGCTACAACTAGCTCTGGAAAGATGTCCATGGAGGACATGATGAAGAAATTGTTGAAGGGAGTTGAGGCCACCAACTCTAGTGTAACCACCATAAAGACCGATGTGAAATCCATCAGTCAGTTGGTGAACTCACACTCCACTGCCATTAAACAGTTGGAGCAGCAGATGAGCCAACTTTCTACTGCATTTAACTAGAGAAAGAGCGGAACGTTACCAAGCATTACAGCTAAGAATCCATGGAATGATGGCTCATGTATAGCGATTACCACTAGGAGTAGTAAGATATTACCTGGCCCTTCTATGGGCAAATCTGTAGATGGTGAGGTAGTTGTTGATGAATCTAAAGAAAGCAATCCAGTGGAGTCTGAGAAGCTAGATAGTTTTATTAATGCTTTGGAGAAGGAAAGAGAGAAGGAAGAGGAATTAATATTGAAAAATACCCCATGACCACCACCTCCCTTTCCTCAATGATTGAAGAAGAAGGCTGAGGATGCAAAATTCAGCAAATTCCTGGCAATGATCAAGCAATTGGCAATAAATATGCCTTTGGTTGAGGCACTTGAGCAAATGCCAGGATACAAAAAGTTCATGAAAGACCTTGTGACCAAGAAACGAAAGGTTATCCATGAGTTGGAGGAAAATCTCCACCATTGTAGTGCTATATCTACAAGGACCTTGGTGCAGAAGAAGCCAGACCCGGGCGCATTTACTATTCCCTGTACAATTGGGACTATGAAATTTTCCAAGGCATTATGTGATCTGGGAGCAAACATTAAGTTGATGCCACTGACTATTTATAGAAAGTTGGGTCTGTGAAATCCCATACCCACCAACATATGACTCGTGATGGCGGATAGGTCAGTAAAGCGGCCTATTGGCATGATGTATGATGTGTTGTGAAGGTGCCCAACTTTATATTCCCTAAAGACTTCATCATTCTGGATTGTGAGGTGGACTTTGAGGTACTCATAATTTTGGGTCGACCTTTCCTTGCAACTAAAAGTGTGTTGATTGATTTGAGAGAGAATGAGCTCTTATTCAGGATGAATGATAAAGTGGTCCGATTTGATGTGGGTAAGTCAATGAAGCAACATGAAGAAATAAGTGTGTTCTCAATAGTTGATGTGTATTATGAGGATGAACAAGAAGTGTCCATAGCTGAGCAACTTATTATTGAACCTTTGGCCGCAATTATAATAAATTATGATAGTGAAGGCATTGTGGAGTATGAAGAGACCATTTAGGCTTTGACATGAATGGATTCATATCCTTATGCTCCTAAAATGCTAGACCTTGACCTTGCTAATCGACCAACACCCCCAGCCAAGCCATCTATTGAGGAGCCTCCAGTGTTGGAATTGAAAGAACTGCCTGGATACTTACGGTACATGTTTTTAGGCAACGGAATACGCTACCTATTCTTATTGTGGCTAATTTGGATAAGCAACAGTTAAATGCACTTATTTCAGTACTTTAGAGGCACAAGAGAGCTATAGGTTGGACCATCGCAGATATTATTGGCATTTCCTTAGGAATCTATATGCATAAAATTCAACTTAAGAAAGATTGTATTCCAACCATAGAGCATCAGCACCGTCTTAACCCACCAATGAAAGAGGTGGTTAAGAAGGAGATTATTAAGTGGTTAGATGCAGGAGTGGTTTACCCTATTTCTGATAACAAGTGGGTGAGCCCAGTTCAATGAGTGGCTAAAAAGGGAGGCATGACGGTGGTTGCTAATGAAAGAAATGAGTTGATTCCATTCAGGCCTGTAATTGGGTGGAGAGTTTGCATGGACAACCACAAAATAAATTCTTAGACACTGAAAGAACATTTCCTGATGCCCTTTATGGACCAAATGCTTGATCGATTGGCTAGAAGAGGGTGGTATTGCTTCTTGAATGGTTATTTTGGATAAAACCAAATCTGCATTGCTCCTGAAAATCAGGAGAAGACGACAGTCACATGCCCATGTGGAACCTTTGAATTTAAGAGGATGCCATTTGGCCTATGTAATGCACCTGCCACTTTTCAATAGTGTATGATGTCTATCTTTTCAGACATGGTGGAGGACACCATAGAGGTATTCATGGCTGATTTCTCTGTGGTGAGTGATTCATTTGATAAGTGTTTGGCAAATCTGAATCTAGCCTTGCAGAGATGTATTGAATTTAATTTGGTGCTTAACTGGGAAAAATGCCATTTTATGGTAAATGAGGGCATCGTTCTCGGCCACAAAATTTCCAAAATAGGGATAAAAGTTGATTGAGCAAACATGGAAGTTATTGAGAAACTACAACCTGCCATTTTAGAGAAGGGGGTGCATAATTTTCTTGGACATGCTTGCTTTTATCGGAGATTTATAAAAGACTTCTCAAAGGTTGCAAATCTACTTTGCAAAATTTTGGAGAAAGAAGTGAAGTTTTCCTTTGAGGATGAGTGCTTGAAGGCATTTGAATGCCTTAAAAAGAAGCTGGTTGAGACCCCTATTGTTGTTGCACCTAACTGGTAAAAACCATTTAAGATCATATGTGATGCCAGTGGTATTGCCCTTGGAGCTATATTGGGACAAAAGAGGGACAAACTGTTTCATCCGATATATTACACCAGCAAAGCACAGAATGGAGCACCAAAGAATTACACCATCACTGAACAGGAACTTTTGGCCGTAGTGTATGCTTTTAAGAAGTTTAGAGCTTATCTGCTTGGGACCAAAGTGGTGGTCCATACCGACCATGCTGCCTTGAAGTATCTGATGGCTAAGAAGGAAGCAAAACCAAGGTTGATTAGATAGGTATTGCTGCTGCAAGAATTTGACTTTGAGGTCAAAGATAGGAAAGGTTGTGATAACCAGGTTGCAGATTATCTGTCTAAAATAAAAGGTGAACAGGAAATTAGTGATTAAACGAAGATAAATGATGCATTCCCCGATGGGAGATCCTGGCAAAAACTATGGATAAATTGCCTTGGTATGCAAATTATGCAAATTATGTTGTGAATGACGTCATCCCAGAAAACCTTTCTTTCTAACAAAGGAAGAAATTGTTGCATGATGTGACTCATTACTTCTGGGATGAACCGTATCTTTTTTGGTGATTTGCGGACAATATTATAAAGAGATGCATACCGGAAGTAGATGTATTATGCATATTAGAAGCATGTCATGCTTCCCCAGTTGGGGGTCACCATGCAGAGCCGATATTACTGGTCAACATTTTTCAAGGATACCCACGAGTTTGTGTTGAAATATGACCAATGTTAGAGGCGGGGGTTAATCTCCAAAAGACATGAGATGCCCTTGACTAAGATACTTGAAGTGGAATTGTTTTATGTCTGGGGCATTGATTTCATAGGTCCTTTTGTAATTTTGTATGGGATAAAATATATTTTTGTTGCTGTTGACTACGTATCAAAATGGGTTAAAGATGTACCATTGTCTGATAATTAAGGGAAGTGGGTTGTTGCTTTTCTCAAGAAGAACATCTTCTCTCGCTTTGGAGTACCACGTACTATTATAAGCGATGGAGGATCTCATTTTTGGAACAAACTATTTTGAGCATCTTTAGCAAAATATGGGGTAAAATATCACCGAGTAGATACTTCATACCACCTACAAACCAGTGGGCAAGGAGAGGTGTCAAATTGATAGATTAAAGCCATCCTAGCCAAAACGGTGAACGTTAGCATGAAAGATTGGTCTCAAAAGCTCGATGATGTCCTGTGGGCATATCGAACTGCGTTCAAGACACCCATTGGCATGTATCCATTTTAGCTGGTCTATGGAAAAGCTTGCCACCTACTAATAGAGCTGGAGCACAAAGCCTTCTGGGCACTCAAAAGGCTAAATTTGAATTAGAAGGAGGCAGCAGAGCTAAGAATGGGGAAACTAAATAAGATGGATGAATTCCGTCTTAGGGCATATGAGAAAAAAGATCTATATAAAGAAAAGATGAAAAAATACCACGATTGAAGGATAGAGAAATGAGACTACTAAAAGGATGACATGGTGCTTCTGTTTAATTCCAGACTCAAATTGTTCCCAGGTAAGCTAAAATCTAAGTGGTCGAGCGCTTTTAAAGTTAGCCAATTCTACTCATCTGGATTAATAGAACTTAAAAATGATGACGGCTGTACCTTCAAGGTAAATGGACAATGTGTCAAGATTTACATTGGTCTAAAAGAATCAATGAAAAGTATCACCATTATCTGTCTCGATGAATTCCGAAGTAATTGAGATACCTAAGTCATGCTGAGATGTTAATCAGGCGCTGCATGGGAGGCAACCCATTAACCCCGAGATTGATCTATTCCAGGTATACTCTAACCCTGTTTAGCTTTATTTTTAATTTTAAGTTGAGGGTGTAGGGTAGGATGTTGTTGTAACAATTTTTGGTAGATAATTAGAAGTAATACAGGTACTTGAGGTAGATAGCTTGTTTGTGACTTTTGAGCACCTCTCTATTAATCTGAGTTTATAACTATGTGAATTGCATTTATCTATGACTGCGGTATATCTTTTTATGGCATTAGTCTGGAAACTTGATGATTTTTGCTGAACAAATTGCATGAATCGGATAAGTAGTGATATGTGATGTACTTGTGTTCCATGTGTATGTGAGGTCTTACTTAGCTCCTGCTGTGTGGCGAATCTAGAACTTATCCTATTAGTCCTGCCTAGGTTGTAGGATAGGGGTTAGGAAAGGATCATAGGCCATTTTTTACTGTAACCCACTTTCAGCCTAAATGACCTTCCCAATGTGAATAATATCCCTTGATCCTTGATTTGAGCCTATATGCCTATTTCATTCTGTGAAACCTCTCGCCTTCTCGTTTACCTCAAAATGAACTTGTTTTGGCCCTGGTCCTCCTTGGACACTATGGACCTTGACTTAGGCAAACATCCTAAGTTGAGGATGGCAATCATAGGGATGCATGATGCAAAATAAGCATGAAGAGTGGTAGAATAAGAGAAAAGAATAAAAAGTTTGATGCGGTGATAAAGGAATAAGAAAAGAGAAACCTATATTAAAGATGAGAAAAAGATAATATGATGATTGAAAAGACCACATCCATCTTGAGCATGTGTGATCAATAAAAGAAGAGGAAGAAAAGAAGGTTGAAAAGTTAAACCCTAAGAGTTTAGTGTAGTGTCAAGGAGGTATAGTCACTCTAAAATATCCATGAATATCATACGAGCTCCTAGCCTACATTACAAGCCTAAGAAATCCCTAAAGTGATCCTAACTGACCTGCCTAAAAATTTGGGTACTGACTATAAGGGAAAGCCTATGGCATTTGACATGCAGTTTTTGGAACTTAATTCTGACAGTGAGACTTGTGATTATCCCTATGTTTATGTATGTGAATTCTGATAAGAGTGAAAAAGGGATTCATTTTTTGTGAGGGCACATTGGGTATGTTGCTAAGTCACAGACTTGTTCAGATAGTGTGATCTTGGTATGGTATAACTGTTATTGCTGAATTTTTTCCGTATCTTGATGCTTATGAGTTGCATGGTTGTTTTTCAAAACATCAACAGTGAGTTGTAAATTGACTAACCATGGAGATGGTGAAATTATTATGAACTGATATGAGTAGTTAGCTGCCAAATTATACTTTGTATTCTCTTAGTTATGTTTTGTTTGCCTGAAGACAAGCAACTGTTTTAAGTTGAGGGTGTTGATGTGTGAGCATATGCTAACACGTTTGAAGCTTTTAGCTCAAAATAATTACATGTTCTTGAGAAACTTTAGTTATTTTTGATTAGTTTATGTTTGATTTTACAGTTTAAGCAGATATGATAGAGAACCAACATTAAATGAAGCAAAGAAGTTGAAATTTGAAGAAATCTGAAGACAAATGTGGCTGATGATATTTGTGATAAGTCGTCATCCCTGTGATAAGCTATCAGGTTGGTCGTCATCAGTAGACAGTGAATTACCCTAAAGTGGAAGTTGTGATGACATTTTGTGAATAGCCGTAAAGGGTCTAATAAGTTATCAAGTTTGTCGCCAGCCTTAAACAGAGAATGAGTTCCAGCTGGTAGAATTGACGACATTTTGTGATAGGCCGTCATAATGGTGATAAGTCATCAGGAATGCCATTAGACTTAGGAAGGACATAAGAATTGGAGCAAAAGTGTGACAACATTTCTGATAAGTCGTCACAGTCTTGATAAGCCGTCAGAAGTTGCCGTCAACCTAAGATAGGACTAGTGCATATTTGAAGAAGAACTGACGACATTCTTGTTAAGTCATCAGGATCCTGATAAGGCATCACCAATAGTCGTCATCTATTCAGAGAAAAAGTTGTAACCTTGATTTTGTTTCCTTATTTACGGTAAACTATTTAAAGCTTTGTTTTAGGGTTTTCTAGACATTATCATTATCATTATTGTAATTATCATAATCATTCCGCACAAGGTCGACACCTTGAGTTTTGGACAACATATTTTGATATTTCTCTCTTTACTTCTTGACTTTAACAATACAACTATTTTTGAGAGATTATTATCAATATTTTGGGATTTTTCCTTTGTGATCTAATCTGCGATTCACTAGTTATTATGAATCTAGGGTTATGGGATCTAGGCTTAGGTCTTGATGAGATGCTAAGTATTCAAGATTCAAAAGGTGGTAGGATTTCTTGATAATTCTGAAGTTTTAATTAACGTCTGTTGGTTGCAAATAGTAGACACACCTGCCTTGATTTGCTTGAGAAAGAACTCAAATATAGTAGGAAATGAATTATCAATAGGTACTCAGAAATACTTCGTTTAATAATTAGTGTTGTAACAAGGTTGGTTAACCTGAGGTAAAATTTGGACAGTAAATAGAAATTCACAAAGTCCAAGAGGATTAGGGAATTAAATGGTTAAGTAGGTCAAGAGACATTTAAGCATAACATTGATAAAGATAGCTTGTTATCCTACCCACCATGAGAATCTTGAATCACTTTTAGCATTTGTAATGAATCGGAAGCCCTAGTGAACATAATTCTGGTTATTTCATAAACTCTTGATTTACTAACACCGAAAGTAAAGTGACAAACAAAAACTTTTTAAACCTAAACCCCATTTCAGGAAACATTAATCTATCAGTGGATTAAATCGCAAACAACTAAGTATTCAATATTCAAAAGGTGGTAGGATTTCTTGATAATTCTGAAGTTTTAATTAACGTCTGTTGATTGCAAACAGTAGACAAACCTTCTTTGATTTACTAGAGAAAGAAATCAAATATAGTAGGAAGTGAATTATCAACAGAGACTCGAAAATACTTTATTTAATAATTAGTGTTGTAACAAGGTTGGTTAACCTGATGTAAAATCTGGGCAGTAAATAAAAATTCCCTAAGTCTGAGAGGATTAGAGAATTAAATGCTTAAGTAGGTCAAGAGACTTTTAAGCATAACATTAATAAAGATAGCAAGTTATCCTACCCACCGTGAGAATCTTAAATCACTTTTAGCATCTGCAATGTACTGGATGCCCTAGTGAACATAATTCTGGTTGCAGGAGGCGTGGTTCTATTTTTGAGATCAAGATCCAATTTTTTGGAGCATAATTGTAAGAACCTCTACTATGCAATGCTTTAACCATCGCATCATATTCTCCAGTACCATCACTCTCGAAATTCATGATCACCATTACTAATGCTTCGACCCTAAGCCTCTCTTCAATGGTCAAAGACCCTGTATCAACATCATTATCAATAGTATCTATCACCAACACCACTCAAAGATAATCTGGCTATTGTACTGACAGACACACACAAAAAACCACTTGCTTATTATTCATCCTGAAGGTTATCTCCCCCAAGTCCATATCAATCAATGCCCTACCCATGGATAGGAAAGGTCTATCCAATATAATAAGGGCTTGAAAGTCTACCTCATAGTCAAGAAACATGAAATAAACAAGGAACATAAAGGATGATACCTTTACCACTACATTACTTAAAATACCCATAGATTTTTTCAAAGAAGAGTTGGCCATCAACAACTTCATAGATGTGGGTTTGAGTGTCCCCATCCCCAATAGCTTGTATATAATCAGTGGCATCAAATTTATGCTGGCTCCCAAGTCACACAAAGCCTATTTGATACTGAAAGGAACAATAGAACACAGAATAGAAACGACCCCGGGGTCCTCCTTCTTTTCTACAAACAGTTTGGAAAGGATAGAACTACCATGTTTCATATCATCATTGAGCTCAGCGACCAAGTCACCACTATCATTAGTCTCATAATCATCATTAATAAATGTTAACTTCATAAACTCTACCTCAGGTGTCTCATCGATTATGGTACTATCATTCTCCAACTCCTCAGTAGTAGGCTCGAGGGGATCACTAGTAGGGGCACCACTCCTAGTGGTAATAGATAGATAATGATTGATGGTTGTAGGACTTTGAACGATGTTATTTGAAAGGGTACCCAGCTGACTCTGATTTAAAGTAGCAGACATTTTTCCAAACTATGCCTCAAATTACTTGATTACAATAGCATGAGAGTTAAGTTTCTGTGTTAGTGCTGAGATACCAGACTTAATCTTCTTAAAAGATGTCTCCTGATTTTCTTGATACTTCACCAATTTGTAAAATAATGCCTCCATTCTTGATTTAGTATCTCTACTGCCCAGTGGAACATACCTGTATCCCTTCTCCTTATAGTCATCTTTCCATCTCCAATCACTATCATGCCTCCTACTATGATCTCTATATTTATCTCTATAATAGTTCCAACCTTGGTTTTCTTGCCCTTTGGCTTGGAAACCCACTAATTCATGATTAAGATACTTAGCCTTCTTCTCAAGTTAGACTTATAAGCTCTGGAGGCTAAACCCTGTGCAACTACTGTGTTTACCTTCTCGAAATTCACTATCACAAATTATTTAAAAGTAACTCAATATAAGTCCTCAACTAAACAATCTCTTTTGTGATAGAATCATCCACTACTGTATCCTAGCGTAATCTCATGAATTCTCCTTTAGTGATTATGTTTGCCATAGCTCAAGAATTGATGTTCAGGGCTCTATATAATATCTCTGGTAAACTCATCCTTGAAATATGATGATTGGGTACCATGATTAATTTTTTCTCAAAACAGAACCAAGCCTCGTATATCAACTTTAAATAAAGTTGACTGAAATTACATATCATGTATTTAAGCTGCAACATCCTAGATTAAGGAAAGAATTGGTTTAAGAATTGTGTTGTGCAACTCATTCCAAGTGGTAATAAATCCTCTCAAAAGTTCCCCAAACCACAAAGAAGCTTCTCCAATCAACGAGAAGGGGAACAACCTCAATATAAGTGCCTCCAGTCTACCCTCAAAATAGTATAAAAAGTATAGATACCAAAAAAAATTAGCAAGATACATATTTGCATCATCTGTATCCAAGCCCAAAAATACACCTTTCAAATTCAAAAATTGGATCATGGCTTAGTTATGTTAAATTTCACATTAGAGGCAGTACAGAAGAAATGATAGCTCATGTTTTTGTCATCTAAAAGTATCCCATATTCTCCTCATCATCATATGGTTGAAAGTACTAAAATGTTAGGATCAGTTGATCCTGGGCACCTCAAACTCTATCTTGATACCATTGAGTGTTGCTCGATGATCAACTATCAGTGTTGTCCTGGCTAACTCAGCCTATTGAGCTAACCCATCCTTCCTAGCCTCCCTTCTCTAGTTAGCAGCATCCACTAATATATGCTCTATCTTTCTATCAACAATATTCTATAGATCACCTAGAACAGGAGAACGTAAAACATTAGAATCATCCCAATCCCTTTTTAAATTGCCTACTCATACTGGTTTTGTCATCATATGATTAGGCTATAAAAATCTCTCTAAGTTAGGATTTAGTGGGAGTAAGGAATTGCCTTAACTCCTGGTGTTAGGAATGCACCAGAATATACCCAACTAAGAATAGAAAAATAAAGACCCAAGAACTCTAATAAACTTCGATCAACAGTAACCACGTCTTCCCTGACAACAGTGACAAAATTTTGATAAATGCCCAAACTACATCTCCAACTAAAGGATTAAGTGGTTACTATCAAATATAGTTACCCAACTAGTTAGGGTCAAACCCACAGGTAAGATGTGGATTTGCATCTCTAGTTTGTTGAACTCAATGGGCTGAACAAAACGTAAATGGGGGGTTTGTTTTTGTAATCTCAAACAAATAGAAAATCTTAACTTTTGTTGTAATCAGTTAGTGACAAACTCTAGGATTGTGTCCTCCCTGGCTTCTTAACTCAGTAGGCATATCGTGCTTTATTAAACCAACCCAGTACCTTGCATGCAGAATCTAAAAAGTTATACACCATCGATTGTCTTGTGGACTCATTGATGGATTTCATCTATTACCTTCTGAATCTTAGGATGTCGCATTACTAATGCTTATCCTAGATCCCAGGTAACTATTACCTTTTGAGTCTCAAGTTATTAGATAATAGATAACTATCTTACATAGATCATACTGGTTAGCCTAGATTGACAGTTAATCTGCAAATTATTATTGATTATCTTTTCCTAGTCGCTACTTCTCTTATCGAGTAAGTAGTGATAATCTACATGGGATCTTATCATTTGCAACTGCTAAGACATCTATCAAACTAAAGATAATACAATACATACAAATATAATGGTTCAAAATAACTTAGCACTTCCCCTACTTTGTCAATATGCCAGGGTTTCCACAACCCTAACTAAGGGCTTTAGCCTCTCATTCTTGTAAAATGATCAACAGAATTTATAATAAAAAGCATTAAACAATATCACAATGATCAACAAGTAAAACCCAAATCCAATAACTAAATTATCAACCAAAATCAAGAATAAAGTAATCCCAATATCAAAATCCAAATCTTAGAATAAAATATAAGTTTAGAAGTGTTAAGAGTGCGTCCTAACTACAAAACGTGAAAAAGTTATTTATAGGATACAAGAAAACCCTAAAAATAAAAACCCGAATGAAAAAGAAAAATTGAAGTTTGTGGCCACTTACTTAGGCAACCTACAAATTGTATGTACAATATTCGAACCTATGTGATCCTAAGTAAGTGACAAACCTCCTACACAACTTTTACAACTCTCTGGACTTAGACCTCTGTCACTTACTTTGGTCGCATATGGATCGTATGTACTACATATGGATCATATGTGCTCTTAGTAACTGACAGAGTCTTCTGTTCCTTATTTTAAGCCTGTGGACTTCAAGTTCTAACACCTATTTTAGTCACCTACGCCCGGTAAATAGCACTTCTGCCAAGAAACACCTAAGTAAGTAGCCCAAAACTTCAATTTTTATCTTTTTCTTTCGTTTAGCCTCCAAACCTGATTTCCTACAAAACATACCCAAACACATTATATCTCACAAAACAACCTAAGAAACTTGCATATTTTAATCTTTAAACGTCAAAAGTGCTATAAATCCATAGCATATCAATTGCAAAAAATGGCAAAACTAGGAGTAATCCCAACTTTTTTACCTTTACACACCTACTATAGTGGGTGGCAGGCTGCTATGATAACGTTGTTACAGCGGGAAAATTCTCACTATAAAGAGAATCAAAGTTGGTCAATCCTGACATAGCAAGCGAATTCTGCTGTAATGATACTGCGATAGAGGGATAGGGCCACCATAGCGGGATAGTATAAATTTATGCAGAAATTACCTTAAAATAGTTTATTAATTTCTAAACTCGTTTGGAGAAAAACATAGACGATATTGGTGATTTTCCCCTATTTTCCCCTAAATTTCTTTGTAAAGGTAAGTTAGTCACTCCCATTAACTAGTTTATCAATTTCAAAATCTTAGAATCACAAGTTTACATATTTTGGGGAGGATTTAGCTTAAACAAACTGATTTTTCCGGAGCAATAGGATAAACTCAATGTAAATCCCATGGGTTTTGGTTAATTCTTGATAATTAGGTCTTGTATGACTATAATTCACTAATGTAACCATGCAATTGGTAGGTTTACGGTTGAATGATAGTATAAAAATCCTAATTGAAGGTAGGAAATTGACCTTAGGATTCAGGATTAGGAGTATATCCTCAATATTATGGGTCATTTGGTTGATTTTGTATTATATTCCTATTTTTTACCACAATTAAGCTGAGGTTGCAAGAAAAGAGAAGGCTAAGTTTGTTAGAGCATTTATAGCTTGTATTGAGGTAGGTGATGGTTTAAAATAGTTGAAACCCAATTTATTTTATGTATGCATGATAACTATTCCTTCATATTTCTTGTACAATACATGTTCAAGAAAAGTGAATGAATGCTTGATATCTTAAGTGTTTATCGCATGTACTAAACTTATATGAAAGCTTGTTGCTTTTTTCAAGTATTTTTTCTATTATTATTATGATTGTGATTGTTGTGATATCTATCATTATTAAGAGATATAATGGTATTTGGACATCTTCACAAGATTGGTTGATAGAAGGTTGGCAGACACTTAATGTCTAGGATTTGGTTCATGGACAAGAGCCAAATCTCTGCAGGTCATGGCAAGTGGGTGGCTAAAGACTCGTAGAATGTATGTACAAGGTATAGGTGAGAGTGATAATTCCTTTAGTGAAACATAGATTATATGTTTGTTGTTATATTGGTTCCTTGGATGAACCAGGATTAAGTGGTGACTTGTTTTGGTTTCTTGAGTCAACCATGTTCATGAGCTTATTTCCTAAAGGCGGTTTCTTTAGGTAAATCAAGTTGCATGATAATTGTTATTGTTGTTATAATTTGTATCCTTGAGTGGTCTAGGCTAATAGTAAATTGTGGCATAACTCTATATTGTTTATTTACTTGTGTAAATGAGCCATGATTGATCAAATTGTTTGTATCATGGTGGTTGACTTGAACTTTATTTATTATCCATGTTGACCTATAATGACTAAGTTCCATAATGTTATTTGAATAAGGTTAAGTGTTATGAACTTGAGATAAGGTTACATAGTAAGTGTTCATGGTTGTATTATTTTACTAAGATACAGTTACATGTTCATATTTCTTATTTTAGGTTGGCCGATGACCCTACGAGTACACCACTGTTTATTATGTACTGATACTACATGTGCTCTTCTTTTTGTTAAGTGTAGAGCATATGATGGAGACTATTTTGAGACTGCGGCTGTGCTTTGGATAGTGTTCAAACTCAAGGGTGAGCTACATCCTCTAGTTTGCCTCGAGTTTTTTATTAAGATTTTGGTCCATTATTTTAAACTATGATATTTTCAATTGTTTTGAGTTGAACCCATTTGTTGATAGTTATATGTGTTTTGGTACAAAGACTTTAGGGTTCAAGGGGATTTGTTAAATTTCATTTATTCCACATTGCTTATCGTTTAGAATATTAGATACATTGTTCTATTTATTGAAAAAATGTTACTTGCCTTATTTTGGCTGAGTGTTGGGTTGATGTTTTAGGGTTAGTTTTTTCTCCCATTGTGGATTTTATGTTGGTGCCACTCATGATGGCTTAGGTTATTACACTTACCTACCATGATGGGGTCAGGGTATGTAATGCCCCGTATATTTCCAACGTACACAACCAACTCATCACTAATAAAAGATTTAAACTTGAGATTGTACGGAGGTATATAAGCTTAAAACTAGAGTTTAGTATTAAGTTAGGGTAGAGGGATTAAGATGTTTGAAATATAGGATAAAATAAATGAGGTGCTTGTTTGACGTAATTAAGCTAGTAGATGACAAGTAGGTGTATCACCTACTTAGACTAATTGACCAAATTGAGGCCTAAATTGATGGACTTAATTGAGGCCCAATTAACTAAAAGAATATAAGGGGAATGGCAGCCAAGGCCCAATCTTTTCAATCCCACAAATGGTTACTTAAAAATGTCCTAGTAGGTGAATCACCTACTTGGACTTTTGACTAGTTTAAATGGCCAAAGTAGGTGCATCACCTACTTAGCATTTATGGTCTAAATTAGAGCCAATGGTGGCTGGAAATAAAGAGGAGAATGAGCCAGAAAATTGAGGCCTTTAAAGGTCCAAAAAATCACCAATAAACTCTCATATTTTTCTCATCGAATTCAATTTCTCTCAAATCTTTTAATCTCTCTTCTATCCTCGAAATAGCCTCCCTATTTTTCATTAGGGTTCTAAGTGTTCTTCAAAATATTTATTGCAAAGCAGACCATAAGACCACCTTCTGTCCTTCTTAGTTTTGTATATATTAGAATGTTATTCAAGAGAAGTGAATATATAGGTGTTGGAAGCCAAGGTACTGCCACAATCTTTCAAAGATTAAGGTAAGAATTTCATGTCATAAGCTTGGGTTGTTGGTCTATTTTCATCTAATGCTTTTGCTAATATTCATTTCCTATTTTGTGATTTAGAGAAGGTCACAAAGATAGTAATTGGGTAAAAATAACAGATTAAGATATCCAAGGTAAGATGCTGCCCTAACTTCTAATTATTAGCTCGTTTACACATTCTAGAAGTACTTGTGTATTAGAACACATGGGATGGTAATTGAAAGTTTGAGCTCAACTTTTCTAATGATATTTTGATGTTATAGGTGTATTATTGTCTTGAGAAGTTAAGAAATCATGGCTAGCCTTAAAAAAATATTTAGTTAATTTTATTATAGGGAAGAAATAAAGGTGCATACATGGGGTGTTATTCTAGTTGTTTAAGGATTTTGTGACTATTTATGGGTTGTTTTATATGTATTGCTATTGTGAGGAAGTGATTCACCTTATACAATGGTTGAATGGGCTTCTATTTAAGTATAAAAGGAGGGTATGGTGATACATCATGTGTTTGGGGGTTTGGATGGTATTACTGCCTATCAAGTGCTTAGCTACTATTTTTGCAGGATTATGATGTGAGTAGGTTCTAATATTAGCTTCATTATGTCCTTATATTGTAGAGTAATACCTAAAGGATAGGTGAATTGTTGTAGTCACATTAGTAGGAAGACAAGGAATGTAAGGCTATTTGATTCCATATTATTTGGCATGAATCTAGTACTTGTGTTACAAATTAAGTGTTCTAAGTGTTCTTCCTAGAATATGGATTGAAGGAGCAGCATATAATCTCCGGTGTAGCTAACGATCTTCCCCACCCCTTAGTGTGTAAAAGTACTTCAATGCGAGGTTATTACTATACTTGCTTCCATAGTGAACCCTTGTCACATATTTCTCTTAGATGTATCAATAATGTCCTTGATTATACATGGTAAGCATGTTCATTTGTCGGGTAGACAAACTGCCCAGTCATTACTAACTTGCTCCAATTGGTTTAGTTGATCGTGTACTTTGTTTGCTCACATAATTACATGTTCTTCTCATTGGTTATCACCCTAAGTGTCTTAGTATATAATTGTGGCTCATAGAATCCTTACTTTGTTTATTGTATTATATGTCCTTACTTGAAATGTACTATTTTTCTCAATTTGAATTTGCCTAAGTGTTTCACTGGCTCTCGTAATCATGTTCCCATTTTAATCGATATCTTTACTAAGTATCTAGTTATCATATGACTGTAAGCTTCTAAATATTGCGTTGGTGTTATATTTAATTATTTTTTTCATTGTTACTAACTTGAGTCCCTACTCACATGTCTCTACTATGATTTATTATTCCAAAACTAAAAACACTATGATCACCAAAATAACAATCTCAAAGATTAAGGAAGTAATGTAAAGCAAATATGATTATATTATGGGTGGAAGCTTAGGGGGGCAATCCTAGCATAGGCCAATCCCAATCTACTTATATTATGGTTGGCAGCTCAGGGGCAAAAGCCTAACATGGGTAAATCCCAATTCTTGGACTTATGGGTGGTAGCTCATGGGTGAAAGCCTAGCATGGGCCAATCCCAATTCTTTGATGGGTGGATACTCAAGGGTAAAAGCCTAACATTGGTCAATCCCGATTATTATATTTACCACTGATCATCTGGTCATATATATCACATGGCTTACAAATATTATAAACCAAAGAACAGTAAAGTAAAGAAAAACATGTAATGTACGGGCTTCCACAAGTGTAAGTAAAAGGTGGCCATTCATCCTTATCTATACATTTATATATTGATCCTTGACTTCATTGATAGCTTATTTCACTTATGGTTATTTCATTCCTTACATATTCAGTACATTACTTTGTACTGACGTCCTTCATCGAGGACCAGCTTTCTATGTTGCAGGCATATGTTCTTATCTAGTAGATCTCCCCAATAGAAGTACAGGATACTCAACAGCTATTGGTAAGCTCCAAGTTGATTCAGGCCATTGTCGAGTCTTTAGCATATATATTTTAATGGTTTTATAGTCATGGATTCCATTAGTAGCTTTGTAAACATTGTGAATAAATCATATGTATTCATAGATTTTCATGTCATCTATATCAGTTTGGCTAATTGGTCGGTATTGTATATATAGCTTCTTATCAGTGATTCCATTTTTGTAGTGATTCAATTTCTCATCTAGGATATTGTTATAGTATATGTTCCTAGTTATTGATCGCCTCATCCACTATTGGGGTGTGACAGGGTAGGTTCCATCATAGCCTTTGTAAATGTTAGGTTGTGACAGACATACACTTATAATAGGCCAGAATATAAATACTAATATCAGATAGACTGATTCAAAGAATATAATTAAGAGTACTACTAAGACAAAAGGAATCTCCAAGAGCACATAAAATATGCTATTGACAATACTTCATAACACTCTCAGACTATCTAAGCTAAAATTATTCATCTTTAAGTACCCGTGAACAGTTTTAAAAGCTCCCTCTTCACCAACACTCTCTTTGCACCTATTATCAAAAAATTACAATCATATATTTCTTTATTTCCAGTAAAACTCATCAGCAATAGCAAATTAAGATCAATTTTAACCTACCCTACAACTACGCACTAGTTCAAGAGGATAATATACATACTAATGCATTACTTAAGCCATGATGAATCTATGACGCGCAAACAAATCTACCGACTTAATGACACCATAAAACATTTAAAAATTAGGGTGCACAACTTGGTGCTTCACCTCTTATTCACTTTTTAATTTAATATTCCACTTCTATAACATGGCAGCAAGTGCAGTTGATGCACGTTTCTTTTTATACTGAAATTTATGGTGACAAGACAAGCATTTATCTTGAAATCAACCCTACCAATTATATCAAGCCAATCAAAGTCAGATTTTCATTGTTGTTTCAACATATTCCTCAACTTTGATGAGAAAATCCAATAGTAAAACTAAAAAAAGTAGTTTTGGAAGTGGTCATGGCAATAGAGGTTGAATTATTGGTACACAAAGAGAGACAACCAAATGAATTTGCACATTATCAAAATGAAAGGCACCACAATCAAGAAACCGTCCAGAATTAGAGTAAACATGAACTAGATCAAATACAACAAACAAGATTTTAACAACTCTATTGATCCAAGTACCTAGTGAGTTTTTGAAGTAACATTCACCAAATTCCTAAGGCACTCCTCCATAGCATGCTTTATCGATTGAGATAGCAAGAATTTGGGAATAGCTCGCTCCCTCCCAGCATCAACCCAACAACTTTTATGTATGATAAAGTCAAGGTAAAATAACACCCTATTTTATTTATCCACGTAATTTCCGTCGAGAGAATTCTCCAAACATGAAACTATGCAATGTCATACGACATCATCAAATGGATATTTGATTTTTGCAAATCATACAATCGCATCTAACGCCATAGCTTGTTGGCTAATAAAATAAATTAAAGGTCCAAATGTATCCCGTTGAGGAGATTTTCCAAGCATACCGTTATTTGTTTGTATCTTTCAGCACCATAGTAGGTACTATGAGTTGGAAAGTAAAATTTCTACAAAAGCTATCATTGTATATCTTTATTATTGTAATTTCTAAAATTCCTATTGCAATAATCAGTCCCATCACTATTGAAATATCCATGATAAAAACACTAGAATTTAAAATTTTATATCAATTCGAATTTGAGTCAAAGATAGATATTTATTTCATTTAATGATTGTAAAGAAATAGAATGAAAGAAGTAGGCCCGACTTGGCAAGTACTACTGTAATGGAACTCTTTATACTGTAGTGAGCTCACTGCGGTAAAAAATGGACCACTGCACCCATGGGTGAAGGCCCTAGCCATGTAATTGTTGAACTTTCTTGAATTGAAATAAGAGATAGAGAAAGTGGGAATATAAATTGATCTAGAGAAATGCATAAAGTACCCCCAAAAGTTGGATCAAATTTATAAGTAGACACTTAAAATTTACGGGGGTCCTTGTCACACCCCTATTTTATCACCCCCAACCCCGCTAGGGAGTTCGTTTTAGAGAAAAGGATTTTTCCAATTAAAGTGACGTTTTGAATAAGGATTATTTATTTTATAGAGTCGCCGCTTGGAATTGAGTGTGGGTGTTCCAAGTCACCATATTGAATCTCCAATCAAAAGAAAATGACTCTTTCTTTTTGGTCTGCGAATTAAAAATTCGGATAAGGAATTCTATTGACCGAGAAAAAGGTGTGAGGCACCCCTTGAGTTCCATGGTTCTAGCACAGTCTCTTTAATGACTTAATATTTAATATTTGTTAGCCTAAAATGACTCTTATATCCCGCTTTCTATTATTTTAAATTATTGCTTAAAATTGTCTTATTATATAAACGTGTGGCTTACTGGTAGTAGTACTTTCCATCCGTTCCACTAGTTTTGATATATTTCTCGTGCCTTTGAGGCATTTATGAATTGACCCCATTTTTTTAGTCTAAATAAATACCTAACATGTTTATAATCTACCCAACCCGATTCAATTGGCTTCCATTGGTATGATAAATTTTATTTTAACGAATGGTCGGTAGCAGGACTTTCCAAATTCATCAATAACTTTCTCTTGTATGTTAAAATTTTAATTTCTTTTGATCAAAAACGTAACTTTATTCTTTTATGAACTCAAACTCTTACAATTGGTTTTTCCCCTCTTTTTTTCGATGAATATTTTAAACATGCCAATTTATCTCTTGTAAATTATTCGTAATGATTTTGTCTATTCAAAACGCTATTTATTCTTAACGATAAACTAATGCAATATTCATTTAAAGTAATTAATTAATTTTAATTAAATAACTAATTATTAAATTCTATTAATGATGATAAATAAAAATTAAAAAAATAATATAAATCCACAAAAAGATAACTATATTATATTAATCTTTAATATTATTTCTCAATTTATTTTATTAAAATTAATGCTAAACCAAAACACTAAGAATCCATTCAAATACTAGACATTAAAGTTTCAGATTTTTTTTATATCCAAACTAAAATATCTAAAACCATAAAATACACAACACAAACATTAAAACCATATCCAAAAAAAAAAAACACTGATAATGCAAGGTTTTTATTTAAAATGAAATATATTTATTTAGAAAACTTAATGCAGTGCTTTACTGCCAATTTCAATTGTTTTTTGGTGGATTTAAATGGAGTAGCAACAACGGCGTTTGGTGGCCGAATCTGGTAGCTTTCGGTGGAGGTGTAGCAACTGGTTTAGCAGTGGGGCACCATGATGGTTGCTGAATGGCTCGTTTCATCATTTTCTGGCGGTTTGGGATGGGATTTCATCAGAATTTCACCGGCAACAACGAAGGTATGCAGTGGGGGTGGCTGGACGTTAGCAAAAAAGGAAGAGGGGGCAGCGTTGGTTAGTTCCGGTGGCGAAAACCAGTCATTTATGGTTGTTGGACCCCAAAAAAAGGGAAGACAGGGCAGCTCGGCGACTTAATGGGTTTTCGGCGAGTTGGCTTACCGGTGGGATGTCGAAAAAGGGACGTGGCAGTGCTGGGCTTCATCGGTCAGTGGTGAAGCAGCTGCGGTAGGTAATTTTCCAGTGAGGCATGACTAGTTTTGGGGGTTCCCGACGTGAAATCACTGGAACAATAACAACAATGGTTTTGGGGATAATTTTGGTTATTGGTTATTGTTTTAACATTTTCGGTCAATTTTTGGCAAAGAATTCGCCGAAAAATTCAAACCAACCGGCGATTCTCTCCTCTTCCCTCTTTCTCTTGATTTTCTATTTTTTTTATTCACTATTTCTTTATCTCTTGGTGCATCCGTGTGTGCAATAGATAAGTGTGTGGTATCTGCTTTGTGAATTCTCCACTGAAGTGTGTGAAATTGTACAGAGAGACAAGAGATGTGAATGTAAATAAACGAATTACTATGTAAGCAATTTTTACTCTATTTTTGTCATGTGCAACTATAAAAAAAAAGAACCAAATACTTTACTTCATACTATTAATTTTCTTTTTACTGTTAGCAGGATGTACAAAATACAGAAACTACAACTAACTCACATAATAATAATTCAGGAAATCACTTAAGCATTTTCATTCGTGCTTTTTACAATAACATCTTTAAAATAAATATTACAAGATTAAATAAGAACCTGTTGATGTATTAAAATAGCAGTTCAAATACCGTAACCAAAAACTACAAATGAAATTTTGAATTTCACTTGATACCTTTGTCTCTCCTTTTGATTGATGTTTTCTTTAAACTCTGATTTTTCTCTGACTGTTTTTTTCTCTCTCAGTGTTTGTGTCTTTTTTTTTTCTCTTTTTAGTCTCTGATTATCTCTCTATTTTCCTAATGTAGTGTCTGAGTAGTCAATGTACGTTGTTTTTATCATATAGTGGTATATGTGTGCTGAATGTGAGGGATATGAGGGAGTTGTAAGATAATGAGGGAAAGAGGTTGAGGGGAATTAGGAGTGTGGGGGTGGGGGGGGTAGTTTATGATAAAATTTTATTTTTTATTATTATTATATTAAAAGGGCAGCCCGGTGACTAAAGCTACCGCTCGGTGCGGTGTTCAAGGAAGGTCCCCACCATAAGGGTGTATCGTACGCAGCCTTACCTTGCATTTCTGCCAGAGGCTGTTTCTTAGGCTTGAAAATAGCCTCTGGCAGAAATGCAAGGTAAGGCTGCATACGATACACCCTTGTGGTGGGGCCTAACCCCGAAAAGCACGCATAGCGGTAGCTTTAGTGCACCGGGCTGCCTTTAATATCATAATAATAAAAAATAAAATTTTATCATAAACTACCCCCATAGTCCTAATTCCCCTCAACCTCTTCCCCCCATTATCTGACAACTCCCTTGTATCCCTCATATTCAGCACATATATACCACTATATGAGAAAAGCAACGTACATTGACTACTCAGACACTACATTAGGAAAATATAGAGATAACCAACGACTAAAAAAGGAAAAACAAAGACACAAACACTGAGAGAGGAAAAAAAATAGTCAGAAAAATTAGAGAGAAGAGTCAATTATATTATTTTTTAAAAATATAAATAAAATATAATGATAAAATATTAGCTAATTGTTTTGATCTGATAAAAATATAGAAATGTGAAATAGCTAGTCCTAAAAATACGATTAAGAAATTATTAGTATTATTATTAGATTATTTATTAAAACTATAAAATAAGAAAACAAATATAGTTTATGTATATATATACAGTAAACACTAAAAATGATGTAAAACACTCAGTTTGGTCAAAATGAGGTGTTTACAGAATGTCTTTCTTTTCTTGAAAATATGGAGAGTTTTAAAACAAAGAAGAAACATGACTAATTTTTTGCCCAACCATTTATTTAAAAGTCATACGTAAATAAGTAGGAAAGAGGTGTGACCGAGCCCTGGCTTTGGGCAGTCTACATACCTCGAGTTATAAGATAATCAGGTCACGTGTAGTTCAAATAGGTGTAGGAATGAAAGGATGAGTTAGAGAGTCGAGTGAGGTCCCATCGAAGTTTTGTTCCGTAGCTCTTTTTATTACATCAGAGAGAAAAGAAAAAAGTTAAACTAGAAAGAGAAATACAAGATTCCATCTATTTTACTTGTCTTGATTCTCCTGCTTCAGATCTTCTTTTTGGATTTTCGGTTATCATTTCACCTTCTTCTGGTAGGTACCTTGATATCAAAATCAGATCTTGAAGTTAGGTTTGAGACTTGAAATTAAAACTCGGATCTAGTCGTTGACGCTCCTCCAAAGGATAATTCATCGAATATTATTGGATGCTTGTTCTCTTGACCAGAAGCTAAGAAGATGACTCTTGAGAAGCTAGGCTGCTACATATGCTAAGCTGTCTCTAACCATCTTCGATATTGAACATTTTTCTCTAATCTAATCAGAAATGTGATTCCATTCTTGGACATCCCATCTGTTCTTTGCAGAAAAACCCACAAGCCATCAAAGAAAGACAAAAAAAGGCGAACAAAATTTTTCTGGCCCAGTTTGCACTAGGAAAATTTTGTAAGTTATTAGAAAAGCTCTAAACTAATTGCTTAAGTAAAAAAAAGATAGAAATGCTAGGAATCTAAACTAGGTAGAAAAATAAAACAAAGTTCTTGTTCTCAATAATGCAACCAAGGAATGTTATACCTTATGAATACATGAAAAAAGAATAAGGATATTTACTTCTTAAAATGTGACGAGGGAATGTCGTGCCCTATGAAGACTTAATGAAGAAAAATAGGAGATTTTAATTTCTAAAATGTCTACTAGGGGATGTCATGCCCTATGAAAATTTAATGGGGGAAATAGGAAATTTTATTTCCTAAGATGTCAACAAGGGAATGTCATACCCTATGAAGACATAAAGAAAAAAATAGGAAATTTTGTTTCCTATGATGTCAACTAGGGAATGTCGTACCCTATGAAGACATAAAGAAGAAAATAGGAAATTTTATTTCCTAAGATGTCAACTAGGGAATGTAGTACCCTGTGAAGACTTAAAATAGAAAAATAGAACATTTATTTCCTAAGATGTCAACTAGGGATGTCGTACCCTATAATGACTTAAATAAAAAACTAGGAAATTTTGTTTTCTAAGATGTCAACTAGGGGATGTCGTACCCTATGAAGACAAAGAAAAAAATAAGGAATTTTTTTTTCATAAGATGTCAACTAGGGGATGTCGTACCCTATGAAGACGGAAAAAAAAATTAGAAAATTATTTGCTAAGATGACAACTAGGGGATGTCGTACCCTATGAAGACGAAGAAGAAAATTAGAAAAAAAAATTTCCTAAGATGTCAACTAGGGGGTGTCGTACCCTATAAAGACGAAGACGAAAATTAGGAAATTATTTCCTAAGATGTCAACTAGGGGATGTCGTACCCTATGAAGATGAAGATAAAAATTAGGAAATTATTTCCTAAGATGTCAACTAAGGGATGTCGTACCGTTTAAAGATGAAGAAGATAATTAGAAAATTGTGTTTCCTAAGATGTCAACTAGGTGATGTCGTATCCTATGAAGACAAAGAAGAAAATTAGGAAATTATTTCCTAAGTTTTCAACTATAGGATGCCGTACCCTATGAAGATGAAGAAGAAAATTAGGAAATTGTGTTTCCTAAGATTTCAACTAGGGGATGTTGACCCTATGAAAACGAAGAAGAAAATTAGGAAATTGTTTCCTAAGATGTCAACTAGGGGATGTTGTACCCTATGAAGATGAAGAACAAAATTAGGAAATTTTTTCCTAAGATATCAACTAGAAGATGTCATACCTTATGAAGATGCAGAAGAAAATTAGGAAATTTCATTTCCTAAGATGTCAACTAGGGGATGTCGTACCTTATGAAGACAAAGAAGAAAATTAGAAAATTGTGTTTCCTAAGATATCAACTAAAGAATATCGAACCCTATGAAGACTTGTATAATTATTATTATTATTATTATTAGAAAAGGAAAAAAATGCCCCAATTTTGAACGTGAGGGGTTTTGATTTTTTTCATATTGATGCAAAATCAGAATTATAGGAGTATAACAAAGATAGAAAATTTAAGGAAACTTCACTTTGCAAAACTTGTCTTTTCCAATGAAATTCACAAGATTACTTTGTCCCTATACAAACAAAGAAAAATTTGTGATTTTTAAAATTAGTGGTTGGTTTGTGGCCTTAAATCCTTTGGGAGGTTTGCTTTATCTCTACCGACTTCATATAGTTGACTCAACGGCATGGTTGGAGAGCTTGAACCTTCATCTTTCAAATTCTGTTGCATCTATGTTTGTTCAATACGGTTCTATACTTCATTTTCAAACACCGCACTCACAAAAATTATCTCAACTGACTTCCTATCCCTGTCAAGGTGGTGTACACCCAACAATCTTTGTTCAATTTTACTGGGAACTGATGTGTGAGCTAATGCTAATACATTTGAGGCTTTTAACTAAGAATAATTGTGAAGTCTTAAGTAACTTTTGTCGTTTTTGATTGGTTTATGTTCGATTTTGCAGTAGAAGCAAATATGATTGAGAACCAACAAGAATGGAAGAAAAAGTGTGGCTGACAACATTTGTAATAAGTCGTGAGCCTTGTGAGAAACTATTAGATTCATCATCAGCCATAGATAGAGAATTGGCCTAAGATTGAAAGTTGCGACGACGTTTTGTGATAGGTCGTCAAGGATCTAATAAGCCATCAAGAATGTCGTCAACCTAAAGCAACACATGAGAACTAAAGAAGAGACTTGACAATATTTGCTGATAGGTCATCAAAGAGCTGATAGGGCGTCATTTTTTGTCGTCAGCGATAGGCAGCAAGCATTCCTTGTTTAGGGCTTTCTTAGGAATTTGGCACATTGAGTTTTGAGCAATATACTTTGATATTTTCCCTCTCTACTTTTGGCTTGAGAAAGCAATTACTTGGAAAAGATTATATTCATTATTTTAGGATTTCCTTTATGAGTAATCTGAGAATCTCTAGTTTCTATTCATCTTTTGGTATGTTTATCTTTCAAAGCATGAATTCATATAGGTGTTTTGATTATTACGTCATGAGCGTCTAAATTTCTTTAACCTGAATTATTGGATCTAGGGTTAGGTCTTAATAAGGTGCTGAGTGATCAGGATTCAAAAGGTGGTAGGACTTCCTAATAGTTCAAAAGGTTTTAATTAACGTCTATTGGTTGCAAACAATAGATAAAACCTACTTTAATTTGTTTGAGAAAGAAATCAAATATAGTAGGAGGTGAATTATCAATAGGGACTTGGAAATACTCCGTTTAATAATCAGTACTGTAACAAGGTTGGTTAACCTGAGGTAAAATCTGGGCAGTGAATATAAATTCCCTAAGTTTGAGAAGATTAGGTAATTAAATGCTTCAGTAGGTCGAGAGACATTTAAGCATTACTTTGATAAAGATAAATTGTTGTCCTACCTACCGTGAGAATCCTTAACCACTAGTAGCATCTATCAAGTACCAAAATCCTTAGTGAACATAATTATAGTTTTTCATGAACTCTTGATTACGAAGACTGAAACTAACATAACCAAAAATTGCTTGTTAAACTAAAAAAACCGCTATTTCTGGAAACATCCAACCATCATTTGATTAATTTATAAATGACTTACGTTCACACCATATTCCTTGTGGGATTCAATCCCAACCTAGTTGGGTTTATATTGACAACGATCGCTTATATTCTTATTGAGAGGTGTAGTTTGATCATTATAAAAAATGGGGCCGTTGTCGGGGAATACAGTTGTAAACTGAAGTTTGTGTGCGCAAATTGACTGTTAGTTAAGTTTCCTAATTTTACGTTTATCTGTTGTTTTTGTTTATTACAGGATTTTTATGGTGTATGCCAAGAACCAGAAGTTCCAGTGAACCATTATTACCTCCTAATCTGAAACTATAATGAATTAGAAGAATGACAGAATAGCAAGAGGCTGATAGATTAGTAGCCTTAGCTAGAGCTCAGGTGAATGTGCAAAATATCGGTTAATAAGCACGACATAAAAATCCTGAGGACAAAGATTAGGGAGACAAGGAGTTGCTAAGTACTGGTTACCCAAAGCGTGCAGAGCAGATAGATGCATCGGTACGGTGTAATATTAACAGGAATCGTCCATTCTGAGAAAGACAAGAGTACCAGTCAGTCAAGTATGTTATTAGTGGTGATGATGATGGAATGGATGGAGCAGGTGCAACGGGTGAAATCATTCCTCCACTGTTGTCACATGGAGGTAAATTCAACATTACTAGTACTATAATCCCACTCCTCAATCAGAAGGGGTTGTTTGGTGGCCTTCTTGGGGATGACCCAAACCTGCATCTAGTGAATTTTGTCACCATCTATAAATATTTTGATAACCCAAGAGTGGGACAAAATGCTATCTGGTAGAGATTGTTCTCATTGTCTCTATGTGGGGAGGCAAATTTGTGGCTAAATAAGCTGACGCTCGATTCTATAACCAACTAGAGGCAGTTGAAATGAGCTTTCCTAGAAAGTTTCTTTCTGCCGTCTAGGAGTAAAGTTGAGGGATGATATCAGCAACTTTAGGCAGCTCCCAACTGTAGCCTTGCATGAAACCTGGGAAAGATTTAAGAAGAAGCTGACACAGTGTTTGAACCACAACATGACGGACATATATTTGATGGAGACTTTCTATAAGGCTTTTAAGTTTTTTACAAAGCTAATTGTGGACAATGCCGCTAGTGGTTCGTTTGTTGATATGACACTCCCAAAGGCTTTAGAGATGCTAGACAGAATGACTAAACAGAGTTGGGAATGGCATACCTGAGACTTTATGGTAGCTAGCCCCACTGGTTCTATGGTTATTATTGCGAAAAAACACAGAAGAGAAGAGGAGCATGACTAAGACATGGCTCACCTTAAAACACAAATGGACTTTCTATCAAGCAAGATTAAAAAGATGAAAACTGTGGGATCTCAGGATAGGGTTGAGGCTGATGCAGATGAAGAGGCTAACTATGTTAATAATCAGGGGGGTTTCCGAGGCAATGGCCAAGGGAATCAAGATCGGAAATTTTATGAAAAGTCTGGTTATAAAGATAGGGAGCAGGAAAATTAGAGGAATAATAATAATAGGAGCGGGCTATATGTTCCTCATGGAAATCGTTAAGCTACTTCAACAAGTTCTGAAAAGTTGTCCATGGAGGACATGATGGCTAATTTATTGAAGGGAGTAGAGGCGACCAACTCTGGTGTAACCACCATGAAGACTGATCTAATATTCATCAATTAGGTGGTACACTCACACTCTACCGCAATCAAACAGTTGGAGCAGCAGATGAGCCAACTCTCTATAGCATTCATCCAGAGGTAGAACGAAACGTTACCAAGTGATATGATCCAAAATCTATGGAATTATGGCTCATGCATGGCTATTACCACTAGAAGTGGTAAGATATTACCTGGCCCTTCTGTGGGCAAACCTGTAGTTAATGAGGTAGTTGATGTTAAACTAAAAAAACATGGTCCAGTGGAGTCTGAGAAGCTGGATAATTTTGATGATGCTCCGGCAAGAAGTAAAGAGAAGGAGAAGAAGGTAGTGCTGAAAACTATCCCAATACCACTACCTCTCTTTTCTTAATGATTGAAGAAGAAAATTGATGATGCAAAATTTAGCAAATTGATGACAGTACTCTAGGAATTGACAATAAATGTGCCTTTGGTTGAGGTATTTAAGCAAATGCTAGGATACGTGAAGTTCAGGAAAGACTTTGTAAGAAATGGAAGATTAGCCATGAGCCGGAGGACAATCTCCTTCATTGTGGTGCTATCTCTACAAGATCTTTAATGCAGAAAAAGACAGATCCGGGAGCGTTTACCATTCCATGTACTATTGGGTACCTAAATTTCACAAAACCACTATGCGATTTCGGAGCCAGTATAAATCTAATGCCACTCATTGTGTACAATAAATTGGGTTTGGGGGATCCTACCCCGATGAACATGAGATTGGTGATGGCAGATAGGTCTTTAAAGCGGCCAGTGGGTATATTACATGATGTATTGGTAAAGGTGGCTGACTTCATTCTGCCTGCTGATTTTGTAGTCCTGGACTATGAGGTGGACTTTGAAGTACCTATTATTTTGGGTAGACCATTCCTTCCAAATAGGAGAGTGATAGTGGATATGGAAATGAATGAGCTGAAGTTCAGGTTCAATGGCAAGGAAGCAACATTCAAAATACACTTATCCATGACACTGACAAAGGAGATGAGTGTTTTCTTAATTGTGGGCGTATTCTATAAAGATGATAAAGGGGCATAAATAGGTTGTCTTGATGGAGTCTGAGTAGTCAAGATAACCAAGTTGTGCCGCGACATTAAATCAGGTGCTATTGGGAGGCAACCCAAAATTTTTATACTCCAGTAAATTATTTATTTTTGTAGTAGGTTATAGCTCAAAGAAGGTGGAATCGATGTATTCAGCCGAGTGCCCTTGACGACATTTTTTATGGGCTATCACGATTATGATTAGCTGTCAGATTTGTTGTCAGAGACCTCAGCTCTGAAGAAGAGTCTGTCAAGGCTGACGACATTTATGATAAGCTATCACAATTGTGATGGCTTATCAGAAATGTCATCACAAAAAGCCAAATATTATCTGAAACTGTGGGCCAAATTAAAAAGACCCGACCCAGCCCATAGGTTGGCCTTTCAACCTTTCCTCTTAGTTTTTAATTCCTTTAAGTTATTTTCCTTCCATACTTAGAATATTTTCTTCCCTTCTTTAAACTCTTTCCAAGTTAATCAAGAAGAAAGATTCCTTGTGTGTGGGGGCTTGCAATCAAAATAAAAAAAAACTCTCTTTACTTCCTCTTGCACGTGTAATCAAAGAGAAGGTCTCTATCAGGTATGCTCGAAACTTGACCTTTTTTTCAATTAGTAAGTGTTAAGCTGAGGTAAACTCAAGTTACCAAGAAGCTTGAACCAAGTCCAACTTGTAAAAAGGGCTAAAAATCAGAACTAAGGTTTGCTGTACAAGCCTAAGGCTTAAAAGTTAGCTAAAAAATGAAACTCGAGTGGAAAAAAAATGGGACCAAAAATTGAGTTAAAGTTAAGTTGTGGGTTCTGTTTAGAGCTGACGCCATTTGTGATAAGTTATCATATTTGTGACGGCTTATTAAAAATGTCGTCAGAAGTTGATAAAATCACATGGGTTCTGTTTAAGGCTAACGACATTCGTGATAAGCTATTACAACTGTGACGGCTTATCAAGAAATGTTGTCACACCTGGGACCTGAAGTATTACTAAACCCTTTCAAGGGGTTTGGAATTTTAATGATCAATGTGTTTGTTTTTATACTCTTGAGGGTCAACTAATGGTTTTTCTCTTGCTACAGGTCTTGAAATAGCAGCCAAAGTAAACAACTCAAAATCCATAAAGAAAGTGACCAAGGGAAGTGTACCTCGGAGACTCTTCAATGAAGAGTCTGATTATAAAGAGGAAGAGCCTCTGCTCAGGAAGCAAAATAAGAAGCAAATCTCTAAAAAGACTCTACCACCCCCACCTATTGAGATGGAGGAGAGTGAAGAAATTGACACTGAGCCAACAACATCCGAGCATACAGCTTCTGAGCAATCGACCTTTGAGCAACAAGAGTCGAAACATGCTGTTTCTGAAGAGCATAATTCAAATCAGCCTGAGTCTGAGGAACATGAGTCTGGACAACCTAAATCCCAAGGACCATCAACTGAGTCCCCTTTGCTGAGCCATAAGATGATGAAGACTCTTCGATTCGAGGAATAATGGTCAAATGAAAGAATCTTAAAGTCCGAGATAGAACTAGATGGTACATTCGCAAAGCTCAAAAAATCTTTTTTGAAGGGCTTCGTAGAAACAACAGAAGAGCTATCAAGAGGCTAATCTTTGAGGAGAAGAGAATCATCACTAAGGGGTTAAGAAGGTACCCAGAAGTGGAGCAGAAATTTAATGGCTATGATTTGGAATGGACTACACAAGGAGGGAATTCATTTTTCCCTACACTAGTTAGGGATTTCTATACAAACTACCAAGATCGCTTGGAAAACATATGTAGAGAAGGAGAGAAAGAAGCTGACCAACCTTTGTTTGATAAAGTTTAGGTACGGGGTGTAATGTTGGATGTTTCTGAAGCAACAACAGACAGGTTCCTTCATGGCCCAAACTTCACTCCTCAGGACACTTCACATACATTCTATGCCCGGTTGAAGCATCGAGAAAATCAGCAGAATTGGTTAGCCACACTCATAGTCGATGGAGAATCGAAATGGCTAACAAATCTGAGTAAAAGGATCTTCAAGGCCTTCCTGACTTTAGAGGCAAGATTTTGGTGGGGTATTGTACATACGTGGTTGATGCCCACAGATGGTGATAATATCCTTGGGGATGACAGAGCAATATTAGTCACAAGTTTTGTGGCTAACCTTGTATTGAATTTTGGAGAGATTATTGTCGAAGAGATAAAAATTCAGGTCTCAGGGTCTGATATTGCATATCCCTTCCCTTGTTTAATTATAAGGTTGTGTAGGGCAGCAAATGTGCCAAAGATTGTAGGGTTTGAAAAAGAACTCTCTACTAGGAACACCCATAATCTGATCCAAAATAAGGAAAATCAGCCAAGGCTAAAGCTTGACAGGGACGCAGAGATTCCAACTAATCCACCAGTTACAGGTACTAGTTCAGCACCTAATGTAGAGGTGCCTAATTCTGAAGCAGTACCTCCAACATCTGCAATAATAGTAGAATTATCAGTGCCTAGAATTGAGATAATTGCTCCAGTTGCAATGCCTACAACAAAATTTTCCCTCAACCCTATGAATTTCAGAAGAGTAGCAAAGCAATCCAAGTGGTGCGAGGCTCAACTTAAAGTCTTTGCCAAACAATTCGTAGCTGCAATTGACAAAAGAGTTAAGGGTGCACTTGAGCCTTACAAGGCTCTATTGGGCTGGATTGATTAATTGGAGAATCGCTTCAATGTACAGTCGGGAGAGAGGTCAGCTCTAGAGATGGAATTATTCAGATCAGACCTAGACAAAGTAAAAGCAGAGGGTGGAAAGCTACAGCAGCACCACTTTATGGTGTCAATAGATCTACTAGCTGAGGAGTCTGAGGGAGAAATCTCGATGCTTAATCTCACAAAGGAGCCAGTGAAGAAAAAGAAAAAAAAAGGTTAGAAGAAAGGCAAAGAAAAGAGAGAGAGAGACCCGACAGTGATAAAGAAAGAAAAACAGAGAAGAAGGCAAGAAAGAAGTCTGAAAAGAAGGAGATAAAGAAGGCAATGATTGAGTCCTTTACGGACAATGAGATATGGGAGGAAACCATTCGAGTGAGAGCAGTAGGTGCCTCTACTAGTAGGCCATCAGAGGCTGATAGATTAGCTGCACCAAAATAGTTCAAGGCTCCTGATGGAGATGCAACAGTAGGGTCAGGAACCCATGACCCCCGGGATTGATCCATTCTAGGTATACTCTAATCCTAAGTTTAGATTTTTTTTGATCTTAAGTAAAGGGTGTAGGGTAAATTTGGTAGTCAACTAGGAGAAATACTTGCACTTGAGGCAGTTGAATTGTTTTTGTGATTTTTTAAACCTCTTCAAGTGGTCTACTACTTTAAACTGAGTGATTTGCATTTAAGTGTGACCACCATACATCTTTGTATGGCATTAGTTCTAATAACATAATAATCATTGCTAAATAGCTGCACGAACTGAATGAGTAGTCGAGTGCGATATACCTATGCGCCAAGTGTGTGTCTGAGATATTACTCAGTTCCCTTTATATATTGAAGCAAAAACTTGCCCGATTAGTCTTACCTACATTGAAGGGTAGGGGTTAGGAAAGGATCATAGGTCATTTTAATATTAGCTCACTTTAGCCTAAATGATCTTCCCTATGTGTATCATATCCCTTGATCCCTGTTTTGAGCCTAATTAACCTATTTCTTTTTATGACACCTATCACCTTCTCATTTAGATCATAATGAACCTATTTTGGCCATGATCCTCCTGGGACACTGTGCACCTTGACTTAGGCAAATATTCTAAGTTGAGGATGGCTATCATAGGGGTGTATGATGTAAAATGAGTATGAAGAAAGGTAGCATAAAAGAAAAGAAGAAAAAGCTAGGTAAAGAGGAAAAGAACAAGAAAAAGGAAAAAAATTATTAAAAAAAATAAGTAATTGAGAAAAGACTGCACCCATCATAAATAATTGTGATCAAGAAAAGAGAAGAGAGGAAAAGGCTAATGAGTGAAACCCCAAAAAGATAGTGTAGTGTCAAGGAGGATTAGTCACTTTTAATACCATCGAGTATCATACCAGCCCCTAGCCTATATTACAAGCATAGTAAAAGTCCTGTAGTGATCCTAGCTGACCTGTCTGACGATCTTGGTGATGAAAATAAGGGAAAACCTATGGTACTTGGCATACACTGATTGGAACTTCATTCTGGGAGTGAGTGTTTTGATTGTCCCCATGGTTACATATATAATTATTGATATGAGAAGAGGGGGATTTCTTTGCTGTGAGGGCACACCAGTTACATTGCTAGTTACTAACTTGTTCGGGTAGTGTAATATTAGTCTATGCATGGTTGTTATAACTGAATTGATGTCGTATCTTGAGTCTTGTGTGTTGCATTGGTGTTCTTCATTGTTCTTTAATTGAGTAACCTTGGAGATGGTAAAAGTGTTTTGAGATAATGGGGATGATTGACTGCCAATTGTTTCTTGTATTCTTTTAGTTGTGTTGACTTACTTAAGGACAAACAATTGTATTAAGTTGAGGGTGTTGATGTGTGAGCTAATGCTAATACATTTGAGGCTTTTAACTAAGAATATTTGCAAAATCTTTAGCAACTTTTGTCGTTTTTGATTGGTTTATGTTTAATTTTGTAGTAGAAGATAATATGATAGAGAACCAACAAGAATGGAAGCAAAGGAGTTAAAATCAAAAGTAGATAAAGGCAAAAGTATGGCTGACAACATTTCTGATAAGTCATTAGCCTTGTGATAAGCTATCAGATTCATCGTCAGCCATAGACAGAGAATTGGCCTAAGATTAAAAGTTGTGATGACATTTTATGATAAATCGTCAAGGATCTGATAAGCCATCAAGAATGTCGTCAACCTAAGGCAACACATGAGAAGTAAAAAAGAGACTTGATGATATTTTGTGATAGGTCATCAAGGAGCTGATAAGGCATCACTTTTTGTCGTCAGCGAAAGGCAGCAAGCACCAAAAGCATAAAGGAAGCTGACGACATCTGTGATAAGTCGTCAGCCTCCGGATAGGCTATCACAAATGGCATCACCTAATCCCAATAATTTCTGAATTCCATTATTTTATTTCCATAATTAGGGTGAACTATTTAAATCCTTGTTTAGGGCTTTCTTAGGAATTTGGCACATTGAATTTTGAGCAATATACTTTGATATTTTATCTCTCTACTTTTGGCTTGAGAAAGCAATTACTTGGAAGAGATTATATTCATTATTTTGGGATTTCCTTTGTGAGTAAATCTGAGAATGACTAGTTTTTATTTATGTTGTGGTAAGTTTATCTTTCAAAGCATGAATTCATCTAGGTGTTTCTATTATTACGTCATGAGAGGCCAAATTCCTTTAACCTAAATTATGGGATCTAGGGTTAGGTCTTGATAAGGTGATGAGTTATCAGGATTCGAAATATGGTAGGAATTCTTGATAATTCTAAGGTTTTAATTGACGTATGTTGGTTGCAGACAATAGATAAAACCTACTTTGATTTGCTTGAGAAAGAAATCAAATATAGTAGGAAGTGAATTATCAACAGGGACTTGGAAATACTCCATTTAATAATTAGCGTTGTAACAAGGTTGGTTAACCTGAGGTAAAATCTCGGTAGTGAATATAAATTCCCTAAGTCCGAGAAGATTAGGTAATTAAATACTTAAGCAGGTCAAGAGACATTTAAGCATAACTTCAATAAAGATAACTTGTTGTCCTACCTACCGTGAGAATCCTGAACTACTAATAGCATCTGTCAAGTACCAAAATCCCTGGTGAACATAATTTTGGTTTTTCATAAATTCTTGATTACGAACACTGAAACTAATGTAACAAAAAATTTCTTGCTAAATTAAAAACCCCCCATTTCTAGAAACATCCAACTATCAGTTGATTAATTTGCAAATAACTTACATTAATACCATATTCCCTGTGGGATTCGTCCCCAACCTAGTTGGGCTTTATATTGACAACGATTGCTTACATTCTCATTGAGAGGTGTAGTTTGAGCATTATCAGGAACCATAGTCAATTTTGCACATCTTTCTTTATTCTACATTTGATATACAACTAGGTCTAAAAGGACTCAAAGAGTGTATTAAAATGACAATAAGGAAAAGACAAAAGAAGAAATAAAAAATTATGTTTAAATAGAAGGTGTCTCTAATGGAAAAGGAAAGAAACTTATCTGGAGGTGTCTATTGATTTGAATGAAACATGACATGCTTTTTAGAGTCGACATTTGATCCGTCAAAGCTGTCTAATCTTGAATTAAGCTGCCCCTTTCGGTCCAAAACCAAGTCATCTTTTTTGATCTTTTCCTTATCATGATAAACCTTGTTTGACTAATGGTGTCCTTTCAGGTTTTTCCGTAGTTGACCACTCTAGTTTTGTTTTTCTTGTTCACCAATGTCTTATGGCGCTCATGATGGTTTTCACCTATAAGACCTTCTTCTTCTTTTTTTAATCATTTTATGGTGCCTTCATGGGTTTTCACCTACAAGATTCTTTTTTATTCTTTTTTCTTTTTTTTTCATCTTGTGGTGCCCCGAAGGGTTTTCACTTATAAGACTCTTTATCATGTATCGCTTTTTTCTCTTTCATAGCACACACGGTTTGACATTCTCAAACTTGATCAAAAGGTCTTAAATGGACAAGGGAAAAAAGATTTTAGATTAAATTATAACTTAGGAACCATATAAAAAGTGACAATAAGATATATGTCTTGGTTTCTTTAAATACCAAGAAATACATTTTTTTTATTTGGTCAGACCGAACCCCAAAATAGGGCTGCCTATGTATCCTTTAGGAATCTGGCCGAACGTAGTTCAATATAACACAATTTTTTTTGGTTTTCTTTTTTTTTGGTTCCAAAGAGGGAAAGCAAAGAAATGTAGATGAAGCTAAAAGGGTTGATCAGGGATTAATGACATTTAATTAATGAGAATAATGGTCTTTTTTCATCTCAACTTGAGGATGTTAAGCACAAATGTGTCAAATATTGTTTCTTTCGACTGAATCGGCATTGATAGCTATCTCTGCTATTTTTTCGTCCATATCCACAAGTTGCAAAGCTCCATTTGATAATATTTGTTTAACTATATATGGGCCTTGAAATTTTGGAGCAAATTTTCCTTTAGCCTCCTCTTGATGCGAAAGGATGTGTTTCACAACAAGTTGGCCGACCTTAAGTTTTCTAGGATGTACCTTCTTATTGTAAGCTCGGGCCATCCTCTACTGGTATTATTGCCTAAAGCAAACTGTCGTTAACCTTTTTTCAACTATTAATGATAATTGTTTTAGTCTAGACTTGATCCATTCAGTATCATCAATCTCGACTTCCACAATGGTTCGAAGAAAGGGAATTTCTACTTCTGCAGGTATCATAGCCTTGGTCCCATAGGCTAATAAGTAGGGAGTTGTACCGATCGGTGTATGGAAAGTTGTACGATATCCTAAAATAGCAAATGGTATTTTCTCATGCTACTGTCTAGATTATTAGACCATTCTCCTAAGAATTTTTTAAATATTCTTGTTAGCTACTTCAATAACTCCATTTACTTTGGGATGGTAAGGGGTAGAATGATGATGCACAATCTTGAATTGCTCGCAAACCTCCTTTATTATATGACTATTAAGATTGACAGCAATGTTTGTGATAATGGTCTTTGGACTACCAAAATGACATATGATATTGGAATGAAAAAAATCCACTACTACTTTCTTCGTGACTGATTTGAAAGTAGCATATTTGGTGAAGTAGTCAATAGGGACCAATATGAATCGATGCCCATTGGAAGCTTTTGGTTCTATTTGACCGATTACATCTATTCCCCAAGCAACAAAGGGCCAAGGGGCAGACATAGGATACAATTCTAAATGTAGTGAATGAATTAAATCACCGTGAATTTGGCAATAGCGATCAAACAAAAAGCAATCTCGCTCCATAGTCAACCAATAATATCCTGCCCGCATAATCTTTTTTGCTAAAATATAGCCATTCATATGCCAACCACAAACCCCTAAATGTATCTCATTTATGATTCTTTCAGCTTTATAAATATTAACACATATCAATAAGTTTAAATCTAGAGTTTGTTTGTATAGAATCTCCCCACTTAAGAAAAAACCATTAGCAAGCCTCCTAATAGTCCTTTTTGATCTGCATTGGCGGGTGTTGGATAATCTTTTGTTTTTAAGAAGCGCTTGATATCATAGTACCATCGCTCATTATCTCGCTTTGCATCAATTATGTTGTAATAACCATGTTGATCTTTTATTTGTATCTTCAATGGGTCGATATATGTATTTCCTAGGTATAGAAGCATGGAAGCTAAGGTAGCCAGAGCATCTGCCATCTCATTGTGGACTCTGGGAATATATCTTAACTTGATAGACTTGAACCATTTGCTAAGGTTATCTAAACACTATTTATATGGAATGAGCTTGATATCTCTAGTTTCCCATTCACCTTGATTTGTCGAATGAGCAAGTCAGAATCTCCCAACACCACTGACTCATGTACATTCAGATTTATTTCCATATTTAACCCCTTGATGCAAGCTCATATTGTGTTGTGTTATTATTATAAAAGAAATAAAGTTATGCCATGGCGAGATGATGATGCCCAGTTGGTTAGACTAGAACTGCCCCAATCCCTACTCTTTGACATTAACCGCTCCATTAAAATATAATTTCCACCCATAAATATCATCTGGAACTTCTTCCTTAATTGAATTAATCTCTTCATCAAGAAAGTAAGTTTGTCAAGGATTATAATCATCATCAACTGGGTTTTGTACCAAATGATCAGCCAATTCTTGTGCTTTCATAGCAGTATGAGTGATATTCACAATGTTGTAAGTAAAATCTACCACTTTTTCAATCTGCCCGTGGGTATAGGTTTTTCAAAAATATACTTCAAAGGATCCATTCGAGATATGAGGCAGGTTGTGTAGGACGAAAGATAATGTTTCAATTTTTGAGCAATCCAAGTTAGGGCACATGTCTTTTATAAAAGAGTATATTTTACCTCATAACTTGTGAACTTCTTGCTCAAATAATAGATTGTTTGTTTCTTTTTCCCTGTGATATCATGTTGTCCTGAAACAAAACCAAATGAGCTGTCCATCACTGAAAGATACAGAAATAAAGGCCTACTAGGTTCTGGTGGGACTAATACTGTCGGATTTGCCAAATATTCTTTAATCTTGTCAAATGATTCGTGGCATTTGTCTGTCCATTCAATAGAAGCATCCTTTTTCAGCAACTTAAATACCGATTCATATGTAGTGTTGAGTTGAGCGATGTACCTACTTATATAATTCAACCTCCCAAGAAAACTCATGACCTCGGCTTTATTCTTTATTGGTGGCAATTCTCGAATGGCTTTTACCTTGGAGGAGTCCAATTCAATGCCTTTGCGACTAACTATGCAGCCCAAAAGTTTCCCAGATGGAACTCCAAATGCACACTTGGATGGATTGATCTTGAGATTATACTTTCACAACCTTTCAAAGAATTTTCTCAAGTCGCATACATGATTGACTTGTGTTTTGGACCTAATAATGACATAATCAATATATACTCCTACTTCTTTATGCATCATCTTATGAAAAATAGTAGTCATGGATCTTATGTACGTATCTCCCACATTATTTAAACAAAATGACATGACCCTGAAGCAATAATTACCCCATGGGGTATTGAAAGTAGTCCTTTCTGCGTCTGTTTTAACCGTCAAGATCTGGTGATATCCGACATAGCAATCCACAAAAGATTGAATCTCATGTTTAGCATAATTATCAACAAGGATATAAATATTGGGTAGTGGAAAATTATCTTTAGTATTGCTTTGTTCAAGTCCCTATAATTAAAACAAACTATGATTTTACCATTTTTCTTTGGTACAAGCACCACGTTGGCCAACCATGTGGTGTTCTGAGCAACCTTGATCACAGTTGCACTCAATTACTTCATGATTTCCTCTTTAATTTTATCACTCACATCAGTTTTAAAATTTCTTTGCTTTTCTTGGATCGATGAAAAATCAGGGTATTTGGGGAGTTTATGGACTACCAAATCAGTCCTTAGGACCGGCCTATCATCGTAATACCAAGAAAAAACATCTTTATACTCAAACAAAATATGAATAGTAAAATTCCTAATATTTTGATCCATATGAATACTTATCTTTATTTCTCTAATTTCCTTATTAGTTCCTAAATTTATTATCTCAGTGTCGCTTAAATTGGGTTTGGGCTTATCCTCAAATTGATCTAATCCTATTTTTACCTCTTTATCAGTTTCACCTTTATCATATTCATCTATTGCTTGATTTGTTGATTTGAGATTAGACAACTTTTTAGGATCTAGATGTGATCTCTAAGTGTGCCTGGCTGATGCTAATTCAATACAGTAGACATCTACCTAAACTATTTCTCAATCTATATAATGGTGGTCCATAAAATATCTAATAAAATCTCCTTAAGATAATTTTTTTGGCTCTTTGACCTCTTAACAAGTTCACAAGTAAAGCTTCCATCCTCAAATTTCCAAAATTAGCATCGTAGTTCCCTAGTAGAACATAAAGGTTGCTCTTGTCTTTGTATCATCTTTCTACTTCTAATCACCATCTCTGTCCCACTTTCTATCTCTATTTCTATACCTATGTAGTTGTCTCTATAGTAGTTTGGACCTTGATTCCCTTACTTACTGTTCTAATTGTCTTGATTAGACCCTTGACCCTTGGCTCAAAAACCCACCACCTCTCTATCAAGATACTTTACTTTCTTATCTGAGTCTAAATATTCATGCCTAGATGTCTTTGTACTTGTACCCAACACATTGACCTTTTATACTCTAGCTACCATTAATTTCTTTGTAAGAAACCCAATCTCAGTTTGCAACTATGCTACATATTGAGCCACTACATTATATAGTGCTTTTTGTTTTGCAGATGCTCTAATTGCATAATTACCTATGCTCTATCTATCTCCTACTTGTCACATGGGTGACCCAAGTTTGATCTCCAATAATAATGCCAAAATTTGATGTCACCTAAATTACCCCTCTTGAGTATGCCAACCACGGTTTATTTTTGTGATCCAATTTAAAATCTCAAAATATGTTCCCATCATAGACTCATGAATGACTACCCATAATAGTGTCTACTACTATCTTAGTGTTAATATTCAAGGCTCTTTAAAAGATCTCTTACAAGTTTTGACCAGTCATCCTATGGTTTGGAACACTATATAGCTTCTTATTGAACCATAACCAAGTCCCTTAAAGTGCCTCTAAATGCAACTGTCTGAAGTTATATATCTTATCTTTCAATTGCAACATTCTAGAAGATAGGAAAAATTGATCCAAGAATAGAGTCTTCAACTTATTCCAGGTAGTAATAAATCTATTTAGTAGTTTTCCCAATAATAGAGTAGCCTCTCCCATAGGAGATAATGAAAATAACCTCGACTAATTATCCTCCTAACTTACTCCAAGTAGATTATATGAGTGTAGATTCCAAAAAAGTTCACAATATGAATGTTTGCATCATTAGTAGGAAGGCCAACAAATACCTTTTTAAGTTTAGTCATTGGATCATTGCACTTGTGATGTCAAATTTAGTACTATGAGGAAATTTTGGTGGAATAATTGTACCCATTTTAATTGCCTCTAGATAATCCAAGTCATCCTAAGATATTCAAACTGAGAGAGATACTGTTATAGATGTTGTTTACCATATTCCTTCTTTGTTTGTCCCTATCAGCAACTATAACTAGATAATTTGCATTATCTTGTCAAGCCCTCTCTTCCCTTGTTGCTTGCCTGATAGCTTCTTGGCTAGCATTTTTTTTGGCTATCAATCAAGTAGTGACTTGTTCTACAATCTTATGCCCATTATCCTATTTTAGTGATTGATCATGATGTTTACCACGACTAGGCACACCTTACAACAAAGGTGTAGGATCATGAACTCCTTTTTTATCTGTCCTAATATAGTATTTCCCGTTTACCAGCTCAAGGTTAATTAAATAAAGATAAATCCAAATATTGTTGTTGATTCACTATTCCTATGTGATTATTCTTGTTGAAGACTAGAGAAAAGATAGGACGAGTTCCAACACATGCACTTATTAAAAGGAAACCAAATCTAAAGAAACAACAGTACTTACCTAAATACCCTTAGAAAATCACCTTGTATGTCGAACACTACTATGCTAATTTGTCCTGGGTTTCACAAACCTAATTGTGGTGTTTAGCTACTCATGGTTGGAAGCTTATGAGACGAATTCGTAGATGAAAACATAATTATGAACATAAAATATTAAGAAAACTCTAAAATCTCAACTTGAAATGAAACCCTAAAAATGATGTTAGTAAAGTCCAAGAATATTCCTTAGAATCTCATAGTATTATGTTGTAAGAATATAATAGAGTGTAAACATGTACAAAAAATTTAAAACCTATCCTTGTATAAACAAGAAATTTGAGTTGGTTGTCTCAACGAGTGGAAGGTACAAAATATGGTTAGATACCATGATCATCCATTGGTGCCCGTGGTTTCATCAGGTACTTTATCATCTTTAGGTATCTGATGCTACAGCTATTAGTACGAATTTGTTGTATTCACATACCTTTGTATAATTTTGTCTTCTGATCATCCTACAATTCAACTTCTAAAACTTAGATGGAGTTACTTTCCATGAACTCATCATACGATCGTCACTTCAAAGTACAATTATGGGATACTATCGTATGAGCCTCCATAAACTTAGCTTCTCAATCATATCTATAGGAAGTCCTTCCCACGATCAGATGGTATGATTGTATGATCAAGGTATGATCATGAGAAGCTCTTATCTGAGCAACCTCTGAGAGTACCTCTCTGCTTCTTCGTATGTGTAATACCCCAAAAAATACAAACCAAAATTAGCACCATGTTTCAAGCTCATGCATAGTACATCATGGTCCTTTATATTTTTATGATCAAGTTAGATGTATATTAAGTCTTCAAATAACTCCCAGCTATCAGACGAATCAAAACATTTCTTATCGATTAAATTCTTGGGAAGGATACTTCTATAGTCAATTTAAAATGAGAATATTTCTCGTTATACTATGAATTATTTATATCATAACCCACAAACATATATATAATTTAATGTGCTTTCCAATGATATCAATTTCTCCTAAATCCGTTATCAGACCAAAACGTTATGCCCAGTAAAATTAGTTTACCTCTGCTAAACAATACCACTAGTATCATTTTAGCTAATTAGTTCAGTTCAGATAATCAGTTCAGCTCAATTAATCAGTTCAGTATCTTCAGTTGGTAGTAGAAGTTAGAACTGAGTGAACCCAAGGATGGGAACTCACCTGCCAGTAGAGAATGTGATTCCTAGAAGAAATCTTTGCATTCCTAAACTATGTAGCCAACGTAGGTTGAGACATCATGCCTGCTAGTTGAGGGTAGATGAGGTGGCCTAACCTGCCAGTAAAGGGTTCCCACGATTCTTATTTTGACTACATACCAGTAGAGGGTTCTCACAGCCTGTCTTTATTAGTGGCGCGCTATTGACATCCTTCCTGTCAGGGTAGATATTGGAACCCAGTTTACCTATATTGGCATATACGGGGCATGTCGGTTAAACAGCTATCTCTCACAGTTTTAGTATCAGTCTCAGTAAAAGAACTTAGATAGTTCTTTAGATTTTTAGGACTTTCAGATATAGTCAACTTAGTTATAGTAAGGAACTTAGATAGTTCGATTAGACTTAGGAATGTCAGATACAATCACTCATGTTATCATTCATATCAGAACCCTAGTTGGTTTAGCATGGGGCATGTCAGTTAGGTGAATATATCCCACAGTTTCAGTTACAAAATCAGGACTGTCAGATACAGTCAATTCAGCTCAATAATACAGATTCTGGACTATTAGATACGGTCAATCCTTATTATTATAAACAGACTTTGGGACCACCCGCTAGATAGGACTGATATAAACTATGGTCAATCAGTATCAATATCATCAGGTTTAGAGATCACCCACTAGGTACGACTGATCTCAGAATAAATCAATTTATCTTTATTAACAATATACTCAAAGATCACCCACTACATAGGACTGATCTCAGATTAAGTTACTCTATATAGAACGGAACTCAGATAGTTCTATCATAACATAGACTGTCAGATACAGTCTTTTCGTATCAGTTATATCGGTTAGGCTAATCATCACAGTTATATCAGTTATATCAGTTATCATAACTCACGTTATCAGTATTCAATTTCAGGACTGTTAGACACAGTTAATAAGACTAGTTCTTTATACTTTGAACAGTCAAAAATATTTGTTCATCTATCAGTACCTCATTATCAGTAAACTCATGTTGTCAGTATTAAGACTCATTAGTCAGTATCACCACAAGTTTATTTATAGTTACTTATGTATGTATGTATTCTAATGTTCATATCAGTCGGCATTGTTCATGCATATAAACCCTTTGCATTTAGCCTACCTCACTCATATACTAAGTACCTTCAGTCGTACTGACGCATTTGCGCTATGGTGCTTTTGTCTTATGTTACACCATAGGTTTAGAGGCATGAGTTCTAGAGTAGCAGTAGCTTTACAAATTTCAGCAGTCAGAGTTAGAAGTGAGTCCTCATCCTTCGAGGACGTAATTATTTCTTCATTATCCCATTAGTTAGTTTATTAGATAAAGTTAGTTGGGGACATATCCTATCAGCTCCTTATTCAGATTACTCAAACAATAGAGGCTTTACGACTAGATGTAGACTAGATTACAGACTAGATTCAGACTTTAGTATTTCAGCTTTGTTTTGGTATTATGATACCACTTTATTCAGATATTTTTAATATTTAGATTATGTTCAATATTGAACCTTATTGCCTTTCAGCACATGTTTCCATATTTTTATGTTATATTATACAGTGTACAGGTATATATATCAGTCATGGGTTAGCTTGTGGTCCTTCAGGGTCATGAGCACCATATAGCATTCCGGTTCAGATAATCGAGGCATTACAAACTTGGTATCAGGGTTCAATAGAGTCCTAGGAAGTTTGAAAATCGCATCTAGTAGAGTCTTATACATGGGTGTGTTATGCACCACACTTATGTGCAGGAGGCTATGAGATATTTTAGGAACAATTTTCCTTTTTACATGTTTTAGATCGTGCTATATAAAGGTTTCCTAAGAAACTCATGTAGATTCTCATCAGGATCCACTCATGTCAACTCCACCTTACTTTCAAGGTATCAAAAATAGTAAAGCTCAAGTCCTAGCGATAGGGATTTCTCAGACAGTCCCTACAGATAGTTATGAGATTTTCCATATACTCTAATAGTATCCCTCAGTTCTGTTATGTTCCAAAGTTGTACGGATCTCATTCTTGATCATGAGAACTTGTTCTCGAACCCAGATTTAGATATTCCACCAGATCCCTTCTCAAAATCCAATGATAGCATATGACTAGAGTTAGAAGCATGAATCTAGGAGTTTACCAGTAATAGAGTTGGGATAATGCTATTTGGATTGATCAGATTATGAATTCATGGGGATAGTTAAGCCAGAATAAATCAGTAGGCTTGAACAGTGTGTGTTAGAAATTTAATTTTATTGACTTGAAATTAAGCATGAAGGTTTGAATGTGATATTAGTAGTATATGAGGAAATAGAGGTAGATGATAATTTTAGTAAGGCGAGCATGTGTCGATCAGAATGTAAGTATATGATGATGATTGTAGTTCAGTCTAGAGCTTAGTAAAGTGTTCATAGACTTAAGATGATGTCTTAAAGTTAGGGGGAGATGGTAGATCAAGTACCCAAGTCAGGATCTCAGATTTCAGTAGTAGTGCCTGTATGTATAGAAAAGTAGTTATGGAAGACGATTCCCGACCCATCCTTATCTTAGTATAAGGTTTGTCACTCCAGTCAGCATGATGCCTACACATGTTTTATAACTCAGTTCCATGAACACAGCTCATATTCACACCCTTTTCATAGAATCTTACGCACTTCCAGTTACCCGCATAAGAAGTTCCAGCTCACTCAGTATTACGAATCATGTCTCATGAGCATAGAAACTCCAACCTTAGGTCGTGCAGCTTATGACTCATGTACAAATGTCACTATTACATATTGCTCAGCTCTCATGACTCATGTTACACTTCTATTAATCATTTAATCTAGGATATGTCATATATATCCTCAGCTCAGACCTTTTAGGTTCATCCATATTATTGATATCCTATTCTTCAGGCCTCAGTCATGTGTCAAGTTCAGCTAGTTTCCATTCATGTTTCAGGTCCTCTTGATTCAACCCCTTCAGTGAGCTCTCTCTTTGTGAGAACAGTGTAGTGATAAGCAGTTGCTTAGATAAGTGAGAGAGTAAATGATACATGTTAAGAGAAGATTTTTGCATGCCTATTTTACACGAGGCTGTAGCTATGGAGATAGGCTTGAATGTAATGCTAATATGCAAATAAATGACTAGCGAGAGGTTGAACTTAGAAATCAAGAAAAAAAAGTTCAGAGTGTGAGTGTACATTCAGATCCTTGACTTATGACAACCTTCATTATGGGACTATCATAACTCAGTTGCCTTCTCAGTTATACAGTCTAAGTTATAGTGTATGCTTTAGTTCAATAATCAGCTCAGTTCATACGTCATGCCTTATTTTTAGATCTCATGTAATCAGTCGTGATTCAGTTTCCAGGTGCCTTTCACATCGCCTCAGTTTCCCTTAGTAGCTCAGCTAAGTCAGTATTCTATGAGGGACCTACTTTCCCAAGGGGGAGATACGCTATGATTCCCTAAACTTTCATAACATAAGCATTCCATTCACTCTTTATGTAATGAATCCAGTATAGAGTAGGGGATACACATAAGTTAACACTTGAGCTCCAACCACAGTTGCATTCCATGTATTACAGACTCAGTTTAATTTATGTATCACGCTCCAGACTCAGTTATGTTCTTATATTTTTGCTCATGCATATTGAGTAATTAGTCTTAGAATCATCGGTATTTTTAGTTCAAGGCAACAGTCTTACTTGAAGTTACCCATTCTCATGTTCAGATTTTAGTAACAAACTTGGTATTGAGTTCCATGCTCAGTTTTCAATTCAAACTTGGTATCTTTACTATTACATGTTCAGTCGCATGTTCATGAGTCAGTTCAGTTATATATTCACACATCAGATATGCATGATCAGCTTACCAGTTGTTTCAGTCATGCATTCACGTATTTGTCTGTCATAAAATTAGGCATTAGATATGCATTCTTATTATGAGAAACTTAGTTCATCAGAACACTCAGTCATTCATTCATGAATCAGTTACTCATGCATCAGATACGCATGCTCATTCATCTTATCAATCATGTTAGTCCAAAAACCATGTTTAATTATTGTATGTCTTTTATGTACTTCATTTGATCTTTTCTTCAATCTCAGTCATTCTTATTCAAGGACAAATGTTCCCAAGGGTGAGATATTGTAATACCCCAAAAAATACAAACCAATATTAGCGTCATGTTTCAAGCTCATGAATTTTAAATCATGGTAATTTATAGTTTTATGAGCAATTTAGATGTATATTAAGTCTTCAAATAACTTCCATCAATCAGACGAATCAAAACATTCCTTATCGATTGAATTCTTGGGAAGGATACTGCTACAGTCAACTTTAAATGAGCATATCTCTAGTTATACTATGAATTATTGACCTCATGACCGAAAAAAATATAGATAATTTAATTATCTTTCCAACGATACCATGTTTTTCAAATTTGATATCAGAGCAAAAAGTTATGCCTATTTTACTCCAGCATATTAGCCTGAAAACTGAGTGATGACATTTCTGATGACTTATCACAATTTTGATGACATTTTGTATAACCTATCACATTTTTGATGAAATTTTTGATGACTTATCAGCAATGTCATCATACTTAGGCAGAATGTCAAAAATTCCATCCCCCAGGTGATGACCTAGGTTAACGGGCTATCACAGATCTAACGGTTTATCAGCCCATGTCATCAGCTGATAATTTGAGCAATTGGGAAGTAATTTCGTGGGGGTATTTTGACCTTTTTTACTCACTCTAAACATGATATTGAAGCCCTGAGAAGGCTATTTTCGTATTATTTTCTCATTCTCCTCAAGAACAAGAACATTCTCTCCCAAAGGGGTTAAACCCTAGTCAAGAAAAATTAAGAACAAACCTAAGGATTTCTTCTAGAACATTCAAGAAATATTAGATCTCTTTCAAGATCAAACTTTAAGGTATGCGTAATGTTCATCCACAGATTCCTTTCATCCGTGAAGTTCAAGAACCCTCCTTTAATCTATGAATCATGAAGTAATGTTGTGGGTTTATTATGTTTGTTTGATTGATTGTTATACAACTCCCAAATTAGAATCTTTATGCAATTTTATGAAACTAGGATGACATGCAAATTTAAATATATGAATTTTGGGTGGTTTAAATCATTAAGGTGATGAATATGCCTATGCCATAAGGTGTGAATGCAAGGTGTTTGATAAAAGACCTAAGAGAATAGAAATCATGTATTATAGCTAAATAGAACTTAAATGACAAGACCGCTCTATTCCTTACGACTCAACATGAATTACATGCTAATTGTTGGGTATTGGTGTTGTGATATGGAATGCTCATGAAATTGAAGTTATACAAGTATTTACATGCTATACGCATTACCTTTCATGTATATGGTTTTGACAAACATGTGTAGTATGAAATCCCCTACTTATTGTATTATGAATTGTGGATGTTATTCCTATGTTCAAGAAGTGTCATGTGTGTCCGTTTCATTCCATCGAGTCCTGGGAATAATTGTACCCAACAATTTAGCTGTGTTCCTAGAGCCATGTCATGTTTCACAATACTCTTAGTCAAGTCATGATCCATAGAACTCAGTCAACCATGTGACTCATAAAATCTCAGAAATCTCAGTAGTTCAGTAATCTCAGTGATTTTAGTATTCCAAGTAAAATCTCAGTAACTACAGTGCTCTTAGTTAGTCCGCAGACATCAGTACCTTCCATCAGTCAACGAAACTTAGTAAACTCTGTTTAGATTTGATAAAAAATACCACTAGTATCAGTTCTGCTTATTAATTCAGTTCAGCTAATCAGTTTAGTTTAGTTAATCAGTTCATCTCAATTAATGAGTTTAGTCTCTTTAGTTGGGAGTAGAATTTAGCACCAATTAAACCCAAGGATAGGAACTCACCTGCCAGTAGAAGGTGTGATTCCTTGAAGCAATCCTTGCCTTTCAAAACTACATAGCCATCGTAGGTTGAGATATCATACCTTCTATTTAAGGGTAGATGAGGTGGCCTTACCTACCTGTAGAGGGTTCCCACCATTCTCAATTTGAGTACCTGCCAGTAGAGGGTTCTCACAGCCTTTCTTTATCAGTGGTGCGGTATTGACACCCTTTCAGTCAGGGCAATTATTGGACCTCAGTTTAGCTATATTAGCACATATGGGGCATGTCGATTAAACAACTACCTCCCATAGTTTTAGTATCTGTCTTAGTAAAGGAACTCAGATAGTTCTTTAGATTTTCAGGACTATCAGATACATTCAACTCAGTTACGATAAGAAACACAGATAGTTCCATCAGACTCAATACTATCAGATACAATTACTCATTTTATCAGTCATATCAAAACCCAAGTTAATTTAGCATGGGGCATGTCGGTTAGGTGAATACATCCCACAGTTTCAGTTATAGAATCAGGAATGTCAGATACAATCAATTCATCTCAGTAATACAGATTTAGGGTTGTTAGATATGGTCAATCCTTATCATTATAAATAGACTTCAGGACTACCCGCTAGATAGGACTGATCTCAACTATGGTCAAGTAGTATCAGTATTATCAGATTTAGAGATCACTCGCTAGGTAGGACTGATATTAGAATAAGTAAATTCATCCTTATTAATAATATACTAAAAGATCACCCGTTAGATAGGACTGATCTCAGATTCAGTTATTCCATACAGAGCGAAACTCAGATTGTTCAATCAAAACATAGACTGTCAGATATAGTCGCTTAGTATCAGTTACATTGGCTAGGCCGATCATCACAGTTATATCAATTATATCAATTATCATAACTCACGTTATCAGTATTCGATTTCAGGACTGTTAGACACAGTTAATCAGACTAGTTCTTCATAATTTAAACAGTAAAAAATAGTTGTTCATCTATTCAGTACCTCAGTATTAGTAAACTCATGTTGTTAGTATTAAGACTCAGTAGTCAGTATCACCACAAGTTCGGTTACAGTTACTTATGCATGTATGTATTCTCATGTTCATATCAGTCGGCATTGTTCATGCATATAAACCCTTTGCATTTAGCCTACCTCACTCATAGACCCAGTACCTTCAATCATACTGACGCATTTATACTATGGTGCTTTCTCTTATGTTACACCATAGGTTTAGAGGCACGAGTTCCAGAGTAGTAGTAGCATTATAGATTTCAGCAGTCATAGTTAGAAGTGAGTCCTCATCTTTTGAGGACATAATTATTTGTTTATTATCACATTAGTCAGTTTATTAGATGGAGTTAGTTGGGGACATGTCCCATTAGCTCCTTATTCAAATTACTCCAACAATAGAGCCTTTTAGACTAGATGCAGACTAAATTACAACCTAGATTCAGAATTCAGTATTTTAGTTTTATTTTTGTATTGTGATACCACTTTAATCAGACATTGTTAATATTTAGATTATGTTCAATATTGAACCTTATGGCCTTTCCGTATATATTTTCATATTTTTATATTATATTATACAGTGTACAAGTACAGATATCAGTCATGGGTTAGCTTGTGGTCCTTTGGGGTCATGCGCACCTCATCAACAGTATCATGATATCATGAATTCAACATCAGCATCATAGTCAACAACCCATTATCATTAATATGTATGAATATGCATATGAAAACAATAATCACACAAAATTCCTAAAGACAAATACAACTTTTTAATTAACATACAAAAACAAAGAAATAAATCTTTTTTCCCTGTATATAAATAGGTACATATGTAAATATCATTGTGTGCACCCACCCTAGTATTTCTAACATTGCCCTCAATTATTTCTTGCTTATATTCGGCCTTACTAATCGTACCCTTGTTATTCTACGACCCCTAATAAGCTACCTACTTTGCTACATACATCATCTTTAAGTTGTCCCTTAACTGGTCGTATTCATTCAACTACACTAGTATGGCGCTTAAAACTTTAATAGTTTAACTGTTAACCCTTAATCTACATAAATTCTTTATTAACCCTCTTTAATGCAAGTCATAATTAACTAGATTACTACTAGCACTTTCAATCAAACCCTAGCTTGCTTCTTACTCTCCCATTTTGCCGTACTTAAGCCCCACCATATTTGTAAACCATGATATAAATACAACTTGTTATAATTCTCAAAAGATTCAACTCATTTCATTCCACTAATGTCTCACCAATGGAGTACCACAATAATTTACAATATTATTAAAGCCTAACTAGATTTATACCATACACCATGCCTAAAGGCCAAATGCATTAAAACTCCTAACATTACTATCAATATTACATGAATATAACCCAAATATATTGAAAATTAACTATAACCTCTCTCATGGACAAAACATATGGCTATTAAGAAGAGAGAGTTATCCTATATGTGCTTAACATCTTCCCACGTTGGGTTTTTATTAGGTGTACCTCAAATTGCCATCATAAAGCTTAGCCTTTGGAATATTATAGTTGTGAATGTGGGGTGTACTAAGGGTGTTTTTAAAGGAAAGATACGACCTAGGAGAGCTAAAATAAAAAGGGTTTAAGGGAAAAGTCGGACTAGCTATTGTTGGGTTCTACTATAGTGGTTGAATTACTGCTGCTACAGTTAGTTTACTACTACAATGGCGGGCGCTAGACCAGCCCAATAGGAGGATTTAGTCACCCTAATTTTTTTCCAAAATATTTCTCAGCATAACAAAACTTTTGAATAGCTACATTAGATACCAATTTATGTATCGTTCATCCTCGAATAGCTATGGGATAAGAATTAAGAGTTTTAGGTATGATTCAATTATTCAGACCTACAATGTGTTTAAAGATGGGGACCTCATAATTTTACTATAACGCTCCTACTTTATGCTTTGTTAATTAATCCTAAAGCTAATGCAACCAATCCACATATCATTAGTAAATCCCCACATTATTTGAATTATTACCCCAAGTTTCAATCAGTTGTGGGTAAAAATCCACTATAATTCTTACATAATAGGTTATCCTGAAAATATCCAAATATTTCAAAAAAAAACATAATACACAATAATTTTGGAAGAAAACTGAAACTCAGGATAGGGAAAAAATATTGTTGTAGTGATACTACTACAGTGATAATGGGGGAAATGAATATTTCCACCATTTTCACTCCCCTTACTCAAAACTCTATCAATTATCTCTATGAAATCTTCCTCCTGCATCAATTTGCGAGGTAATTTCTCATCCCTACTAATTTTCTTGAGTTCTTACTATTGTAAATCTGTAGAAATTTGTTGAAATCAAAATTTTCAAATTGGTTGAAGGTAATATTTTTGAGTTGAATTTTGGTGGATTTTTTCTTTAAAATAATGAGCATGTTGGTTTCTACATCTACAATGCTCCTATAGCATCCTGAGCGTAAGATTGATGTATTTTATGGAGAATTTTAGCTGTGAATGAGTTAGGAGGTTAGGGTTTATTTTCATCAACAAATTTGGAGATTTGAGTATGAATTTGAGTGTTATACACTCCTATTTTAGTGTAAAAAGACTTATATGAACTTCACCAAGACTAATCTACCCTAAAATCTCAAAATATATAGAAAAGTTTGAAATCTATCATAGAATAGGAGGTTGATGGTTGGGGATGATGGGACAACTGTAGTGGTAACTTTTTCACTACAGTAGTAAGTTACACTGTAGCGATACTGCTACAGTGGTTAATCAACCATTACGGCAATACTTGGTAGTAGCTCCCTAAATTTTTATTTTATTGTAGTTTTAGAATTTTTTTCTCTTCCATAGCACCTCAATATGGATTTTTACCCTGTAATTTTGATATTTTCAAAATTATCATAGACCCCTAACCGTAATACCGAAGATTCCCCAATACAACCATCCACAACCAATATAAGAAGAGCCTGAGAATAAGGGGTTTTCTCTGTGAGTGAGGCTTTATAATAAGGGATATGGATGAAGAAGAACCCAATTTCCATGATCTACTGAGGGAATTTAGGTGGGTTATGCTTACTGAAGTTGTCCTAAGGTGAAACCTGGAGTTAGTTTGGAAGTTTTATGTTATTCTCCTAATCGTGGATTGGTTTGTGCCCCACCCCACCAATCACATTTAGAGTTAGAAGGTTCCAATGGATACTAACACCATTGATAATGACTTAGGGATCCTAAACCCCTCCAATGCTTGTTTGGAGGCCAATTTCTAGTAGTCAAACTTGAAGTAGGTGCCTAGGATCCTAGCATTAGAGGGTTAGGAGATGAATATGAACTGGTCCAATCTTAAAAAGACCAAGAGTACCCATTTCTTGGCAGAGGCTAGGGTGTGGTTGCAGCTGGTGTCCCAGAGGATTCATCCCTTGAGAAATATGACTAACGTGGCCTTTCACTTTGGTTGTGGTGGTGACATTTCCTGTTTTAGGGATTAAGATGAATGTAAGGGCGCAGATTGTAGATGTGTGGCAAAACTTTATGCTTGGAAGAGGTCGACGAGGGTCTTTTCTTACCTTTCTTGATCACAGAGTTTTGCGAGAAAGTGAGGTTTCCCATCAAGGATCATGAAACCTATAAGAAGTGTGACATGGAATTTAATTATATAATAGGTATAGGCACTTGAAGAGGCAACAAGAAGAAGGGAAAGGTGAGAGTAGTCATACTAGTAGGGGTGAGGAGTCTGGCACCTCTTCTACTTAAACTTCTGTATCTCTTGGGTGTTGGGAAGATGACCTTTCTTTTGTGAGGGTTGTTTGGAATAGACTCAGTTACCTCTACCTGAATTGACTCCTTCAAGCTTACAGCCCTAGTGGATCCATTCTGATCCTTTACTAAGCTCCAAAAAGATTTAGACATAGAAACAAATTATTGCTCTCGGGAAAGTAAGTTAGTGAGGATGTGGAAGGCGGTACAGATAATGTTCAAATGTGTCTCCCTATAATGACCTAAATTTTGATGAAATATGTTAAATATGTATTTTTGTGTGATTTGACTGGTTTACCTCTCCCCACGGTTGTGTTGAGGTATTTTTGTAATGTGGGGATGATTGACATTATTCTCGATGAACTTTTGTGCCATTAATGTGATTTTGTGCTTTTGGCAGCTTTGAGAGCATTATAAGTGCTTTTTGTTGGTATCTTTTGATCTGTGTGATGGATGGAAAAATGAACTGTACCAGCTATTTTGAAACATCAATTGAAGGGTGGTAATATAGTTGGTATGGTTTCATGGCTCTTGAATCTCATTTTGACCATCGATTTGGAAAGTTGTGATTTTGGGTTTTGGGGGTCAACTCTATAAAAATGGTATTTTTATCAAAAATTTGATATATCCATTGAGTTTGGAGCATTGAATTTCATAGGATAGCATAGTTCGTTTACATTCATGGGATTCCGAATGAATCCTGAGGGGCTCGTGGAGACTTGAAAAGATTACCAAGTCACCAACTGGTGCACGTACAATCACGAACCATGGGCCACGATAATGATTGGGCCAGTAGGGGGAACTATCGTGATCCCAACCCTTGTCAATGATTTTGATACCTCTATCAGAAAAGGTTTTGCTATTACGATCTTGGTTTGCGATCGCGAGTACTGGGTATTTATATACCTGGTTTATGCTATTTTAAACCATTTTTGAGACTTGAAGCTTAGGATTTCACAGTTTTGAGATACTTTCTCCATTTCTAATCTTTGGTAAGCCCCATTACACTAATTTATACTAATTTCTTCCATCTTCAACATTAAATTCTTATTTTAAACTTGGATCAAAGTATGGAATGTAGAAATTTTGGCCTACAAGGCCTAAAAATGGTATTTCTCCAATTTAAACCCCAAGTTCACTCCTTTTTCACTTGAATGAGTTTCTAATCCTATAATTATCAGTTTTCCCTCGATTTTATCTTCAAAACAACTTTGATTCTTTATTTTAAATGGATTTCAAATATTTTACCCAATAAAGTTTTGAAATATTTTTTCTTTATTTTGGAGCTCATTTTTAATTCATTTTTTCTTGAGTTTTTAGATTTAGACTCCTAAAAATATGGGAAATGTGTTTTTGAAATATAGTTCTAATTTTTCCCTTCTTTTTCAAAAATCCATTTCAGGGGTTCATTTTGACCCTAACTTAAAACTAGGCAATATGGGTATCGTTGGCTTCTTTTTTATGCGTAGATTCAATAATTTTATGTTTTAGTTTATTTTGAGACCATTTGTGAGGCATAAGCCTTTAGTATTGGAGGTTTTATTTAGGTTTTTAGCCTTCAAGGTAGGTTATGGCATAACTCTTTCAGAAAGAGTTAGATAGTTAATTTGTATATAAAAGTATGTTAAAGGTCAGGGAACTATTAATAAAAATGGTTATCTTATTGTATTGTGCACGTGTGGGAGCTATATGTGATATAATTAGTTGATTTGGTATATTATGTGCTATGTGTGACCGTGTGGGGTTCTATGTGATGTTGATAGCATGTATACATGAAATAATTGTGTTTTGTTTGATGAAAAGCATATTCTGGTACCAAGTGTGTATTGTGATGTATTCATACTATATTTTCATATGAATCATGTTGAATTTCATGAATAGTGGGAAATAATGAATGGATATTTTGCTCACGTAATGGTATATTGGTTGGTTGTGGAAATACTCATTATGGGTGGTTGTGGAAATAATCATTGTGGCTAGTTGTGAAAATACTTATCATTGCTAGTTGTGAGCAAGGCATCCTCATACTTATTCATGAAACAATGGTACCATCATGGAAATACTGAGAAACACTAGCAATACCATTTTATGATTGAAAATATGACATCGTATAAAACCCTCCTCGAGGGATATGCCAAGGCGAATATATGCTATATGGATTATAAATGGGTTAACGAACTGTCCATGGATTCTATGTCATGAATCTTTAGCTCCATAGATATATATAGAGACTGTGTAACGGTCTCATAGGTTGTGCAATGACCTACAGGTTGTACGACAACCTCATGCATTACATCATCTATTGTGTTTACCCTATTATGTTGTGATTTAATTGTATATTCTGTTCGACTTGTTACCTATCCATTGTCTTATCTTTCCTTACTTGTACTTGATGTTATCGTATATGTTGCTCCTCTTTTATATGCTTATATAAGGTATAAATGTATACTTGTATGCTCTTATGGTGATTTGTTGTATTATATATGGATAATATTATTAGTGCAAGGCGGTGTGGGCTACCGTTGTGCGGTATTTTATGATTTCAGGTGACATTCTCTAAGTATGTATTTTATATGCTTTATTTTTAACTTTTGCCAGTCGGCCTATGATAGCTACTAAGTACAAGTAGACTGTACTCAACCCTACTTTGCCATTTTAGTACAGTGCGGGTGCATCTCATATGGCTTGATTTCGAGAATCTTCAGAGTTGTTCAAGGTAGCGGTTGGACTTTTATACATCTGGGATCCACTTCTATATTTCTACATTAGATTATGTATTTACTAGTACTCAAAGACAAATATTGTTCTTAATGGATATTCTGATGTATTTGACTCATGTATTGTATTAGTAGTTCTTACACAATTAACACTAGATTTTGGGAGTTTGGTATAATATTTTAGTTAAATGTTCAACTTTCATATTATATTTCTATGGCTTGGCTTTGTTCTAGAAGTCATGCCTTGGGGGTATTTTTTCTTTTCCCCTTTTGTATCAGTTTGTGTGATAGGCTTACTTGTCAAGGTTCATTATGACAAGTGCCATCATGACCCTTTTTTTGGGTCATGACAAATTGATATCAGAGTAGCCAAGTTCATTAGTCTGACCAGTTTAAGAATGGGATGTCGGATAGAGTCTCACGGATCGGTACATAGATGTCTGTATCTATCTTCAAAAGGCTATAGGATGTCCTTAGGAAATTTCCCTTAATTTGTTCTTTGTCATGCAAATTTCTTTCATACCTTTTATTTTAAGTCATATTACACTCTTTTTTGAACATAGGGTGTTGTTTAGATCCCGCAAGGTCAGAGATATGGAGCCTACATCTTTATAGAAAGCCTAGTATAGAGGGTGAGGCTTGAGTTGTGGATAGTCTCGAGGGAATAGATGGGCCTATAGATCATCCCCCTCTAGGAAGAGTGCTAGAGGACTCTTCCCTAAGCCTCGTGTTGAGTATATTAGGGATGTATGTTCAGTTCCAATTCTTTAGAGTTTGTTTCCCACAATCTTAGAGGGGTAATTAGTGCATTTGCTGCCCTGTTTAGAGGGTTATTCTTTGGTTATGTTGGGTGTTTCTCTAATTTCGAGTATGGATCCTTTAGTTGTACATGCTTCTATTTTGGGTACTTCTCAGACCTTGAGTACTATTCCTCTATCATCGCCAATATTTGAGTATGATGTTCTAAGATTAGGGGTTCAGCCTTCATCTACCTTACCTTCCTAGATGGGATCTTAGACCGCTAGATTTACCATGCCTCTTCTTATTGTATGTATTGTGATGTCTTTTTAGGATCAGAAGAGGTTTGAGAGATTTACTTATTTGTATCTTCCTAGATTTAGTGGGTATATAGGTGAGGATGCCAATGAGTTCTTGATTGACTATCGATAAAAGTTGCATAATTTGGCTTTGCTTGAGCCGCATGGGATTTCTTATACTACTTATCAGCTGAGAGATACTACTAGAGATTGGTAGAGATTGCTTGTTGGTTGTAGACCTTTTGATTCTCCTGAGATAATATGGGATCAATTTGTCGATGCCTTTTTAAATATATTTATGCTTTATAGAATAAGGGATCAGATGAGAGATAAGTTTGATCACCTAGAGTAGGGCTCTATGACATGTTAAAAGTATGAGGCACACTTCTATGCCTTTTCCATATATTCTTATGGTAGTATTTCCTTGAGTTTAAGAAAATGTGGAAGTTTATGAAGGATTTGGGTATCTCTCTCTAGTTTACTAGATTTCAGATAGTTGTATTTAGAGCGTCTTTTAAGAGTATAGTGGACCATGCTAAAATGACTAAGGATATTTTGTGAGCATCTCAGGGAGGCACCAAGAAGGTGCACCATTTTGGTGAGTTTAGAGGTCAGGCTTCTTATGTCAGAGATTTTAGAAGTTCTCATGGGTGTCATGGTAGGCTAGTGTAGGCAGCCTTGCAGAGTTCTGATTGTGGGTCTTCTAGTCTAGAAGTTCAAGGTGGCCGTTCGGGCCTAGTGGTTCCTTCTCTTATTAGTCGAGCCATAAAGGTTGCTTTGTGTGTGATTAGATTAGCCATTTGTCAAAGAACTATCCCTACTGTATAATTCGCGCTACTTTTATTTTCGCTGTCAGAGGTGGGAGTTCTACTAAAGGTGCAAGAGGTAGAGGTAGTGGAGCCCGTAGTGATGGTCGTAGGGACACTCAGCCAGTTGGTGGTCGTGGATAGTCCTATATTATACCAACCATACCAGAGGCAGAGGCTTCTGATGTTGTGATCAGAAGTATTATCCCTATTTATTTTAGATCTACATCTATGTTATTTTATCCTGGATTGACATTCTCCTATGTGTCTAAATATTTTTCTTAGGGTTTTGATTCTATTAGTGAGCCTCTTGCCATGTCTATTTATGTATCTACCCCTGCAGGAGATTCTTTAGTATTAGATCGAGTGTACAGATCATGTGTTATTACTATTACTAGGCATGAGATTTGGGTAGATTTGCTTGTGTTAGATATGGTTTATTTTGATGTTATTTTGGGAATGGATTGGTTGGCTCCTTATCATGCTTTACAAGATTTTTATGCTAAGACCTTGACTTAAGCTTCGTCGAGTGTGCCGACGATAGCTTGGAAGTGTATGCTTCATTCAGATCCTAAGAGGTTTATATCTTATCTTCAACCTCGTAGATTGGTTGAGAGGGGATGTTTATCTTATTTGGCTCATATTTGTGATACTAGTGTTGTTTTGCCTCCTTCTTTGGATTTTGTTCGTGTTGTGTATGAGTTCATGGGTTTGTTCTCAACAAATTTTTTCGGTATGCCTCCAGATTGTGATATTGATTTTTCTATTGATGTTGAGCTAGGCACCAAGCCTATTTCTATTCCTCCTTAGAGGATGGCCCCAGCCGAGTTGAAATAATTAAAGAGTTAGTTACAGGACTTTTTTGATAAGGGATTTATCTAATTTAGTGTATCACTTTGGGGTGGGCCTGTCTTGTTTGTGAAGAAGAAGGATGGGTCTATGCATATGTGTATTGATAATCGACAGTTTAACAACGTGATAGTTAAGAATAAGTATCCTATTTCTTGTATTGATGAATTATTTGATCAGCTTCAGGGTACTATAATATTTTCAAAGATTGATTTGAGATTAGGTTATCACTGGTGTAGGATTAGAGCTTTGTCTATTCTGAAGATAACATTTGGACTCGATATGGTTATTATTACTTCTTGGTCATGTTCTTTGGTTGACCAATGCCCCATCCGCGTTCATGGAGTTGATGAATCAGGTGTTTCTATTGTATCTCAACTACTTTGCCATTGTATTTATAGATGATATCTTGGTTTATTCTAAGAGTGAGGATGAGCATGAAGAGCATTGACTGAGGGATTAGAAGTTGTATGCCAAGTTTTCTAAGTATGAGTTTTGATTGGAGTTTTTTTTTTCTTAGGTCCCGTGGTGACTAAAGAGGGTATTATGGTTAATCCAGCCAAGATTTCAGCAGTTCCTAGTTGTTCTAGGCCTACTTTGCCCACTGAGATTCAGAGTTTTATTGGATTGGTAGGTTATTATTGGCATTTTGTTGAGAGTTTTTCATCCATTGCAACTTTATTGACCAATTGACTCAGAAGACGATTTCCTTTAAATGGTTTGATGCTTGTGAGGTAAGTTTTCAAAAGCTCAAGGATTCTTTGACTTCAGCTCCTATCTTGGCTTTGCCCAAGGAGGTCATGGGTTTTACTGTCTTTTGAGATGCTTCAAGCATTAGGTTAGGTGTTGTGTTTATGCAGAAGGGTAAGGTGATTTCTTAGGTGTCTCGTCAATTGAAACTCCATGAGATGAATTACCTTACCCATGATTTAGAGTTGTGTGAGGTGGTTTATTCCTTGAAGTTGTGGAGGCACTACTTGTATGGAGTTCGTTGTGAGATTTTCTTGGATCATCATAGCCTTTATTACTTCTTCACCCAGTGAGATCTTAATATGAGGCAGTGTTGTTGGTTTGAGTTGCTTAATGATTATGAGTTGATTATTCTCTATCATCCGAACAAGTCTAATGTGGTTTTATGTGCCTTGAGTCAAAAGTTGACTAACATGGGTATCTTGGCACATCTTTTGACCCAAGAGAGTCCTTTGGCCTTAGAGGTTCAGTCTTTAACTAACAATATAGTTAGGCTTAATATTTCAACACCAGGGTATCTTTTGGCATTTGGGGAGGCTTTCTTCTTTGATGGAGCAGATTCAAGCTTATCAGTTTGATGATGTTGGGTTGAGATTGATTCAAGGTAAGGTGCTAAGTGGTGAGGCTAAGGAAGCGTCACATGATTCTGAAGGTATTCTAAGGATTGAGGGCTGAGTTTTTATGTCGAGAGTAGGTGATTTGATTAAAATGATTTTGTAGGAGGCTCATTGTTCCAGATATTTCATCCATCTAGGAGTGACTAAGATGTATTATGACTTGAGATACCTTTATTGGTGGGGTGGTATGAGGAAGGATGCAACAGATTTTGTAGCTCATTTCCTGTGTTGACAGAAGGTGAAGATCGACCATTTGAGACCTAGTGGATTACTTCGGAGATCACCCATTCCCAAGTTAAAGTGGGAACAAATCACTATAGACTTCATGATCGGGTTGCCTCGTACTTCCCATGGATCCGATAGTGTTTAGGTCATTACGGATTGATTTACCAAGTCTATCTATTTCATTCCTGTCCAGGTCCCTTTCAGTTCTGAGAGACTAGCCCGTATCTATATTCATGAGATTATGCGACTACATGGTATGATGGTGTCTATCATTTTAGGTCGAGGTTTTGTGTTCACTTCACACTTTTGGAAGACTTTTTAAGATGAGTTGGGTACTCGAGTTGATCATAGTACAACATTTTACCACCCAATAGATGGTTAGTCAGAATGGACTATTTAGGTTTTAAAGGATATGCTCCATGCGTGAGTGATAGATTTTGGTGGCCGAAGGGAGCAGTATTTGGCTTTAGCAGAGTTTACCTATAATAATAGCTACCGTTCTAGTACCAATATGTCTCTTTTTAAGGCTTGATATGGTAGGTGTTGTCACTCTCCAGTGGGTTAGTTTGATGTTTATGAGGTTAGACCTCAAGGTATGGACTTGCTTTGTGAGTCCTTGTATAGTGTCCAGATCATTCAGTATAGGCTTCTTGCATCTCAGAGTAGATAAAAGTGCTATGCGGATCGTAGACTTTATGCCTTGAGATTTGGTGTTGGTGATTATGTTTTACTTTGAGTCTCATCCATGATGTTGATAATGCTCAAATTACACTCTTGAATAGGTGTATACGATCGTTCTTAATATAAAACTAAACTAGGTTGGGGTCGAATCCCACAGGAAATAGAGTGTGAACTTCGATTTGTTTACGAAAGGTTTACTGGTAGTTTACTATTTCCAAAAGATGAGGGTTTAAGTTCACGGTGTGTTAAATATCACTTTCAATACTTCAGTGTTTGTAATCAACATAAATGGGAAACCAGAGCTATGTTCACCAAGGGTTTTGGGAATTGACAGATATTAGGTAATGCTAGAGATTCTCGGAATGAGTAGAACAGTAGAATTCCCTGACGATTATACTATCTGACTTATCTCTCGACCTCACCAGACAATTTATTATCTAATTCTCTCAAACTTAGATAACTTATCTATTTCCAACAGGATATTATCTCAGGTAGATTAATCCAGTTACGACATTAATCATTAAGCAGAAGGTTGGTAGCTTCCGAGTCACTGTTGATAATTCACGTCCTCTAGTCTATTTTTCCGTTAGAAGCAAATAAAACCTAAGGCATAACCTAATGTTTGCAACCACTAGATTTTAGTTAAAACAATAGAATTTCAAGATATTCTACTACTCTTTGAATCCGTTAGACACCTAGTATCATATCAAACCCTAATCCATGGATCCCATAACTCCGGCTAATGAAATTAACCGCTCATGATTTGTTGAACGAAATAACAAGTAGAATTCATGATTATAATGATAAACTTACGAATGGATAGAAAACAACAAGTAGTTCCTCCGATTTAATCACAAGGTAGAAACCCCAAAAATAGTTGATACGAAAACACAAGAATATTTTATGATAGAGAGCAAAAAAATATGTGTCTCTCTTCTTAGAGTTGATGTCTATTAGATGCCTTCTCCATTAAAACCCCTACAAGATGCTATTTATACTAAAGCCTAATTAAGGAAATAAAATAACAAAATTAATAAATTTTCCGGAATAGGTGACACCCAGGCTGACGTCGCGTCAAGAAGTTGACGCCCTATCACGGATGGCGTCAGAGAGGCTTCAGTTGCCTTCAGGTTATGTCTTAGGCTGACGATGTGGATGACACCGTGTCAGGGATCTGATAGTGTATCACAAACATCGTCAGATATCTTCTTCCCCTGCTAACTTTCTGCATTCTTGACGCCTTATCACGACTTTGATGCCACATCACCGGCGTCGTCAAAACTACTCCTCAAACTACAACTCCCTTGTTAAGGCTACGCCAATGCTGATAGGCTATCATGAGGTTGACGACTTATCACGGAGCTCGTCAGCCATGTTTTCTTCTGTTTTGCTCAGATTTTCAACTCTTTTGTTCCATTATTGTTTATTCTCTTTTCTTCAGCCTTTTTCTGTAATATCATGAACAAATACATCAAAACAACAAGAGTTGCTTCAGAATTCACAATTATTTTGAGCTAAAAAGCATTAAATGTGTTAGCTTTTGCTCACGCATCAACACCCTCAACTTAAAACAATTGCTTGTCCTCAAGCAACCACTAACTAAGAGAACACAATGAACATTCAGCAGTCAACAACCAGTTTAGCTCAAAACTCAGTTTACCATCTCCAAGGTCAACCAATTCAAAATTACTGTTCTATTTATTTAAAAGCAACAATGTATCACAAAGGCTTCTACCCATGGCATCAACTAAGTACCACCAATCATTCTTGTATCAATGTACACTATCCAAACAAGTATGTAACTTAGCAAGATACTAGTGTGCCCTCACAACAAAGAAATTCCCCTCTTTTTCTCGTGTCTAACATCAAAAATATAAACACGAGGATTATCACAAAAACACTCACTCTCAGAATAAAGTTCAAACCAGTGTATGCCAAATACCATATGCTTACCTTTATCGTCATTACCAAGGTCTCCAGATAGGTACACTAGGATCACTATAGGTCTTTCTTTGGCTTGTACCATAGGCTAGGGCTGGTATGATATTATACGGCATTTAGAGTGACTAACCTCCTTGGCATTACCTTAACTTGCAGGGTCACTTATTAACCTCTTTTTCTAGCTTTTTCTTTTTTGTTCTTTTTCTCTTTTTCTCTATTTTTTTTCTTTTTTTATTTTCTTGATCATACTTTCAGGATGGGTGCACTTCTTTTTATTCAAGCAGAGTTTCTTTTCTTTCTCTTTTTCACCAACACCCAACCTTTTATTCTTTTTCTTTGATTTTTTCTCTTCTACTCTAGCCTTCTTCATACCCAACTTATATCACGCACCCCTGTGATAGCCACCCTCAACTTAGGTTGTTTGCCTACGTTAAGGTGTATAGTGTTCAAGGAGGACCAGGGCCAAAATAGGTTCATTATGATTTAAAAAGGGAAGGTGATAGGTATCATATAAACAAAAATGGTCAATTTAGGCTCAAACCGAGATCAAGGGATATCATGCATTAGAGGAAGGTCATTTAGGCTAATAGTGACTTAAATTTAAAAACGGCCTATGATCCTTTCCTAACCCCTATCTTTCAACTATGGTAATATGAATTGGGCAAGTTCTAGATTTGACACTACAAAGAGAATTCGGTATAGTCTCACACACACATAGAACACAAGCAATATCACTGGCTACTGCCTATCTGGTTCATGCAATTGTTCAGCAGTGATGATCAAGTAACTAAACTAATGCAATGACGAGATGCACAGTGGTCACACTAAGGTGCGATTCATACAGTCATGTAAAAAAAACCTTCGGAGAGGTGTTCAAAATCATAAAATCAATTAACTACCTACAGAACTTGCACTACTCCTTGTTATTTACAGAATGTGCTACAACAACATGCTACCCTACACCCTTAACTTAAAATCAAAACAAAATGAAACTAAGGGTTAGGATATACGTGGAGTGGGTTATTCTCAGGGATCATGGGTCCTCGATGCTACATTAGTGTTATCTTAATCAGGAGCTTCTCTTTTATCCAGTTCAGCTGTTCTACTGGATGAGGCTCCTATAGCTTTCGCTCGCAGTGCTTTTTTCCATTTCCAATTATCCTCTCGGGATGCTTACATTACCCTTTTTAGATCCGCTTTCTCCTGTTCTGTCAACTCATCATCTGCCTGCAGTGTCTTCTCTGCCTTCTTCTTCTTCTTTACCTTTTTCTCAGCCTTGCTCTCATTCTCATCATCTTCTTATCTCTTTCTCTTACCTTTTTCAGCTTCTTTGTCTTTCTTCTTTCTTTTTCACTGGCTCTGCAGTGAAATCAAGGATTGGAGGTTCATCATTAGATTCCTCAGCTGTCTGGCCTGCAGGTATCATAAACTGGTGTTGTTGTACTACCACCATCTCAGCCTTTACCTTTTCTAGGGCCACTATAAATTCAGCAAGCTCTGCTCTAGTCAACTTCTGTTCCCTTGTATCAAAATGGTTCTCTAGATCTACAACCTGTGCAGGCAAAGTAGCTAAGGGCTCAAGAGCATCCCTGATTTTTTAATCTACAGTAGCAACAAACTACTCAGCAAAGGCACATAGTTGCGTCTCACACCATCTAGCCAATTTGGGCACTTTTCTGATATCAATAGGCTAGGATGCAACTTTCGTTGGTGCTGTAGGAACTAATAGACCTAGCTCATCATCAGGAATTGAGCCTGCCTAGGAATCCTCAAAAGCTTGCACCTCAACTTCAGGTATTGAACTAGGGCCTGCAAATGATGGGTTCACCTCACCCCTCACCCCTTACCCCTCTATCAAGTTTCAAACTTGGCTGATTTTCCTTATAGCGAATAAGATTATGGGTCTTGGTGGCATACAAAGTCTCATCAATCCGAGCAATATGTGGTACCCCTACCTCTGTGCATAGCCTGGTAATCAAACAAAGGAATGGATAAGCTATGTCAGACCTCGTTACCTGAATCTTGATCTCTTCAGCAATAATCTCCCCAAAATTCAGCTTAAGGTTGGCCACAAGACATGCGACCAATATTGCTTGCTCATTACCCAGAATATTATCTCTGTCGGTCGGCATCAAATGGGTACACACAACACCCTACCAGAATTTTGAATCTTGAGTCAAAGAAGCCTTATAAATATGCTCACTGGGTCGGGTCAGCCATAAAAGGTCTCTCTCAGCTATAAGTGTAGCTAACAAAGGACGCTGGTCATCCTTACTCTTCAGATGATGGTAGAATACATGATTTGTTACCTGAGGATTGAAGTTAGGTCCATGTAGAAACCTATTGATAGTCGTATCAAAAATATCTACATTTACCCCACGAACTGAAACTCTGGTCAGCAAAGGCTGGTTTTCTGTGGTCTCTGTACTCTTGCCCATGCTCTCTAATCTAGCCTAGTAGTTTGCATAGAACTCCTGAACTACTATAAGGAAAAATGTTTACCTCCCTTAGCAGTCCATCCCAGCCCATAATCTCTGAATTTCTTATCAACTACAGGATACCAAGGCAATCCTTTGTTGATGACTCTCTTCTCTGGAGACACCGGTCGTCTGGTAGATCTTCTTTTTGTTCTAATCAACTCTTTGAGGAAGATGTCCTCTTCTTCGAGGATCTACCATCTAGTACTCTCTCGAACCTCTGGATTCTTGCATTTTATCAAAGTTCCCCAAACTGGGGATTCCTTCTCAGCTTGATTTTCAGTTGTGGGAGTTTCAGAAAATGTTTCCTCAGAATCATCCTTCTCAGACTCAGGTTTCTCAAACTCAGTTTTCTTAGAACCTTCTTGCTCAGAAGATTCACTCTCAACTGGGGTGGTAGTCTCAGTATCATCACTATTCTCCACCGTAATGGGTTTAGGTATAGGAGGTTCCTTTGGAGTGGGTTTCTTTCTCCTCCACCTCAGCAGTGGTTCTTCATTTTCATAATCAGAGTATTAATCAATAAGATTTTGAACCACGTTAGGTTTTATAGCTTTCTTTAGAGTGCTAGGATTCTTTCTTTTAGGTGTCATTAGAATGTTCTTGGACCATAAGACAAACACAAGTTAATGATCAAGGTATACCAGTCAAAACATGCTATTCAAGTTCACTTAGCATCATCATCTAACTTGTGACGACGTGATTGATAAGGCATCACATTTGTGATAACCTATCAGCTATGTCGTCATCCTTAAATAGTGAATGCTCCCCTTTTCAAAGTTGCTGACGATGTAGCTGATAAGGCGTCACGCTTGTGATAGCCTATCAGCAACGTCGTCAGCTCAGAATTTTTTCCCCACACAGTTTGCATTCATAGTTTTGGGACCAAATTCTTTGTATTAGCACATAGTATTTTTATTTTTGTTCTTAGAGTTTTCAAATTTTTGCAATTTAGGCACAACTTAACCCTAATTTTGATTTCCATGCTATTACAACTTGAACTCAAGTTTCTTCCTTTAGAGCATCATGTTTTCAACAACTTTACCACTTAAATGATAGGAGAACAACGTTATAAGCATACCTGATGAGTTGACTCCACTTGATTATGTGAAAGAGAAGAAAAGATGAGAGATAGACTCTGATTTTCCTTGCAATCCCATAACTATCAGGAAAGAGGTTTCCTTGTATACTTGGGAGTGTTTTAAAAGGAAGTAAATATCCTACTAAGGAAATAAAATAATCCTTAAAGAATGAAATAAAATAAAGTGGGAACTTGAAGGGTTTTAGGTACCTAGGCCGGGTCAGATTTGGATCAAATTGGGCTTAAATTTTTCAAAATAACACAATGGCTAATGCCAACTCGTGATAAGCTATCAGAAATGTGATAGCTTATCACAGAGGTCGTCAACGTTAACAGAGAAGGTCTCACCCTCTGATCTTTCTGACGACGTTGGTGATAAGCCGTCATAGTTGTGATAGCTTATCACGAATGTAGTCAAGACCACTTGACTTGCATTCTTCAATTTTTACCTTGACCTTTTTGTACCTCTTCAGTTTCTTCCTATTACTACCTAATTGAATAAAAACAAAATGCGTGAAAATAAAATTTTGGGTTGCCTCCCAATAGCACCTGATTGAGTATCGCGGTATAACTTGGTTATCTCGACTACTCAGACTTCATCAAGATGCTGTATCACTCCCTCATTACCACATTCTTGGAATATATCCACAACTGAGAAGATGTTCATCTCCTCTAACTGCTTCATAGGAGGTTGTATTTTAAATCTGGCCTCCATTTTCCCATATCTGAACTTGAGCTCATTGTGCTCCATATCAACTTATACTCTCCTCGTGGCTAATAATGGTCTACCTAAGATGATTTGTACCTTAAAATCAACATCATAATCCAGTATCACAAAGTCTACAGGTAGAATAAAATCATTCACCTTTACCGGCACATCCTAAAATATACCAACTGGTCGTTTAATCGATCTATCTGCCATAACAAGATGCATCATTATGGGGGTAGGCTCCCCCAATCCAAGCTTCTTGTAGATATCAAGCGGCATCATATTTATACTTGCTCCTAAGTCACATAATGCTTTGGTAAACTGTATGGACCCAACTATGAACGGTATGGTAAATGCTCCAGGAACATGCTTTTTCTGCACTAAGGATTGTGAAGAAACAACACCATAGTGATGGATGTTGTCCAGCAACTCACAACTTACCTTCCATTTCTTTGTTAGCATTTCCTTTATAAATTTAGCATAGTTCGGCATTTGCTCAAGTGTCTCTATCAATGGCACATTCACAATCAGTTGTTTCATTATTACCATGAACTTGCTAAATTTCTCGTTATCTTCTTTCTTTTTCAACCTCTGAGGAAATGGAGGTGGTACTTTTGGCATTTGTTTCAATACCATTTCCTCTTTCTTGTCATCTTCTTTCTCTGATATATCAACAGAGCCATCCAGTTTATCAGACTTCACTGGATTGTTTCCTTTCGATTTATCAACACTTACCTCTTTCTCCATAACTTTGCTCACAGAAGGGACAGATAATATCTTACCACTATGAGTGGTAATCGCCATACAAGAGCCATCAGTCTGCAGGTTCTGAACCATATCACTAGGTAAAGTGCCAGTTTTTCTCTAATTCAGAGTAGCTAAAAGTTGGCTCATCTGCTGCTCCAACTACTTAATAGAAGCTGAGTGTGAGCTAACCAACTAACTGAGGGTAGAAAACTCACTTTTTATATTAGTTACCCCCGAGTTGGTTGCCTCCACTCCCTTCAACAACTTTTCCATCATGTCCTCCATGGGCATCTTGCCAGAACTAATTGTTGCAGCCTCCCGACTTCCAGGAGGAATATACAAACCACTCCTGCCATTATTGTTTGTCCAATGTCAATGCTTACTATCCTTATAATTAGACTTGTCCTAGAAAGTCTGACCTTGGCTCCCTTGGCTATTGCCTCAGAAACCCCCTAATTACTCATATAGTTTGCCTCAGCATCAGCACCTGTAGATACAGTACCCTGATAGTCCACATCCTTGACCATTTTAGTCTTGCCAGATAGCAAGTGCTTAGCTAGCAAGTCTATTTGCATCTTCAGATGGGACAAGTCCTGATCTCGCTCCTCATCCCTTCTATGCTGCTCTGCAATAATACCACCAGAAACAGTAGGGCTAGCCACTATAGAATCCCTAGTGTGCCAAGCCCGAATCTGCTTGGTCATTCTATTTAGCATATCAGAAGCATCCAAAAAAGAGGGGTCAATGAACGAACCACCTGTAGCATTGTCGACAATTGTCTTTATCACAGAGTTGAAAGCTCTGTACAAAGTCTCCATCAAGTGTAAGTCTGTCATATTATGGTTCAGACATTGTGCAAGTTTCTTCTTAAACCTTTCCTAAGTCTAATGCAGTACTTCAGTCGAAAGTTGTCTGAAGTTGGTAATCTCATCCCTCAACTATACCCTTCTGGAGGATAGAAAGAACCATTCTAGGAACGCATCTTTCAACTTTCTCCAGTTAGTTATAGAGTTAGGATCTAACTCATTCAACCATATTGTTTCCTATCCAGACAGAGACAATGGAAATAACCTCAACCTGATTGCATTCTGGCTCACACCCAGATTGTCAAAGGATTTACAGATGGTGATGAAGTTCACCAAATGCATGTTTGGATCATCACCAGGCAATCCTCCAAATAACCCTTTCAAATTCAGGAGTTGGATTATGGTACATGTTTTACTGAACTTTTCACCTGGTGCCAACGGTGGCAGGATGATAGCACCCGTTGCACCAGTTTTGTCCATTCCTTCATCATCTTCATCAGCCTAATATTTCATAGGCTGTTGACCATACCTTCCTCAGACTAGAGGATTTCTGTTGACATTTCACTGCATTAGTGCAGCAACTTGCTCAGCTCTCCTTGAGTTTTAAGGATTCAGCAATTCTTTATCACCCAATTCTTCATCATCAGGGTTTTGGTGGCATGCTTGTTGACCTAAATTTTGCATATTCACATGAGCCCTGGCTAATGCATCTAGTCTTTCTGCTTCCTATTGTTCATCCATTCTCCCAATTAGTTGAGGTTTTGAATTAATTGGCAATAGTGGTTCTCTAGAACTTCTCGTGCTTGGCATAAACAATGCAGTACCTACAATAAACAAAAACAACAAATAAACATAAATCATGAAAACTTAACTATTAGCAAAATTTTTGCACAAAAAATTTTCAGTCTACAACCGTATTCCCCGAAAACGGTGCCATTTTTGAAAATGCTCAAATTACACTCTTGAATGGTTGTAAGCGATTGTTTTCAATATAAAACCCAACTAGGTTGGGGTCGAATCCCACAGGGAATAGGGTGTGAACTTCGATTTATTTATAAAAGGTTTTACTTGTAGTTTAATGTTTTCGAAAGATAGGGGTTTAAATTCACGGTGTGTTAAATATCACTTTCAATACTTCAGTGTTTGTAATCAACATAAATGGGAAACCGGAGCTATGTTCACCAAGGATTTCTGGAATTGATAGATATTAGGTAATGCTAGAGATTCTTGAAATGAGTAGAACAGTAAAATATCCCTGACGATTATACTATATGACTTATCTTTCAACCTCACCAGACAATTTATTATCTAATTCTCTCGAATATAGATAACTTATATATTTCCAACAGTATGTTATATCAGGTAGATTAATCCAGTTATGGCATTAATCATAAAATAGAAGGTTGGTAGCTTCTGAGTCCCTATTGATGATTCACATCCTCTAGTCTATTTCTCCGTTAGAAGCAAATAAAACCTAAGTCATAACCTAATGTTTGCAACCACTAGATTTTAGTTAAGACAACAGAATTTTAAGATGTTCTACTACTCTTTGAATCCGTTAAACACCTAGTATCATATCAAACCCTAATCCATGGATCCCATAACTCTGGCTAATGAAATTAGCCACTCATGATTTGATGAACAAAATAACAAGTTGAATTCATGATTATAATGATAAACTTATGAATGGATAGAAAACAACAAGTAGTTCCTCCGATTTAATCATAAGGTAAAAACCCCAAAAATAGTTGATACGAAAACACAAGAATATTTTATGATAGAGAGCAAAAAAATATGTGTCTCTCTTCTTAGAGTTGACGCTTGATAGATGCATTCTCCATAAAAATCCTAAAAGATGCTATTTATACTAAAACCTAATTAAGGAAATAAAATAACAAGATTAATAAAATTTCCCAAATAGGTGATGACCAGGCTGACGCTGCATCAAGAAGTTGACTCCCTATTATGGATGGCATCAGAGAGGCTCAGTTGCCTTCAGGTTCTATCTTAGGCTGACGATATGGCTGACGCCACGTCAAGGATCTGACGGTGTATCACCAACGTCGTCAGATATCTTCTTCCCATGCTAACTTTCTACTTAAGGCTGATGCCATTCTTGACGCCTTATGACAACTTTGACGCCACGTTACCGGCGTCGTCAGAACTACTCCTCAAACTACAAATCCCTGGTTAAGGCTGACACCAATACTGATAGGCTATCACAAGGCTGACGACTTATCACAAAGGTCGTTATCCATGTATTCTTTTATTTTACTCAGATTTTAAACTCTTTTGCTCCATTATTGTTTATTCTCATTTCTTCAACATTTTTATGCAATATCATGAGTAAACACATCAAAACAACAAGAGTTGCTTCAGAATTCACAATTATTTTGAGCTAAAAAGCATTAAATGTGTTAGCTTTTGCTTACACATCAGAAGTGTGTGATGAGGTTTGAAAAGATGGGCAAACTGAAAAAACCTGGGTTCTTGAAACCTAGAAAATTTTTTGGATTTATGGTTTCTGGACTAAGTACGACCTATGGGTACCAATGTACCGTGGGGTAAAAGTGGTATGCCATTGTCTTCTGCTGACCAGTGTAGCCTGGTGGGTTGGATTGGTTTCTAGAATGGGTAAAACTTGGGTAGTATAAGTAGTATGGAATGGTACGAGTAATGCAATGAACTCGTATCGTGGACAGTTTTCAATCCTCTTGTGATTCTATTCTGCCAAAGGTTTAAATTGAGGGTACTAAGCGTATACATGGATACGACATGGTTTGGTGTGAGTTGTACCTTGGACAATGTTTGCTCTAAGGTATATGTCCTTAGGTATGCGTTATGGGTACCACTCGTATTGTAGGGTACGACTGGTATGGATAGTCACACCCACCTAATGGGATTTTTGAGAGTTTAAGAGAGAGCAATCTAGACATTTCCCCCACTTAACCTAATAAGGCCCCGCGACTTATTTTCTTATTAGGAGGTTATTTACCCTATTATTCTATCATTTAACACTTAGAAACTTCTCTTAAATACTCGATAATTCTCTCTAAGGCCTTTGGGTAAAGGAAGGCTAGGGTTTCATCTAGAGGATTAACTTGGGGCTTGTGTTGGTGATTTCTCTTCACCATCTGCTTTGTATAAGGCATGTTCTCTTCCCTTATTGTTAGTTCCAACTAAAGGCATGGTTTTTATACATTGTTTTGATGGCATGATTAATGTATGGTTTTGGTTTTCAAATATCTATTGGGGTTTTGGTTATAAATTCTTGGTCATGGTTTTTCCATGTTTTAATTATGTATTTACAATGTTTTAATGGTGGGTTGGATACTTGGTTTCATGGGAATGGTTAATTGGTAATTGGAATTGGTTTTGAAAATATTATGCCCCCAGTGTGTTTGATAAAATGCCTACGAAAATGCTTTCACTATATTTTTGAATTTTTAATGAAAACTATTACATGGTATGGTTTGGTAATGGAACCCTAAATGGTTTAAATCATTTGGAATGGTTTAGTTAAATAAACACACTTCTGAGGTACATTGGAATCCCCCAAGTAATCATAATAATGGGACACTTATGGGATACATGGGACTCCCCAAAATTAACTTGGTAATATGATCTATGGGTACATAGGACTCCCTTGATCTCTTAAGTCTTAGATAAGGATAATAATTTCAAGTTATAGTCGGTATGAAGATACCACTAATCACAGCCTTGGTTAATAACAAATCGGTTGGATGGAAAATAGTTTTAATTGGGCAGGGATGGCGTGGTGTAATAGCTGAACATGAAGGTGTAAGTCCAATGAACGAAAATTAGAAACTCATGTTTTCCTACATAAGGGGCTGGTCATGGAGACCATATAAGATACTCATGAGGTACACAGGAATCCTCTAAGTACACTATACATATATATCATGGAGAGCGAAGGGTACTCGAGAATCTCCTACTCTTATGGTATCTCTAGTTCGTGTGGCTACACATATCGGGGACTATTCAAGGGATTACACTGGACCCATATAGACCGTGGGTTGTTAAGTATGGTTAAGCTTCACATACCTAGGTTAATGATTTTAATGCATGCTAAACCCAGTTTTCTTTCCCAACATGGTTATATATATACGGTTTGTATGTATATGGTTGGTTTACTTGGTTTTACTGGATTGCATTATGTTATCCTTATTCTGAGTTCATGCTAGCCTTCACCCACTAACCCATCTTTGGGCATCTTTATCCCTATGCGATCCAGGAACCGGTCGTTTTACTCTTTTTTCTTAGCTATCAGACATTTGAGATCAGCTATTGGATTAAAGTGGTGAGCTTCCATCATACACTTTGGTTTATTTATGGATATTATTTTGGCTATGGTTGGGGGCATGTCCCAACTGAATATTGGTTTTCTTTATTAGAGGCTTTTGTGTAACTACTATCGGTTGTTATGGGCGGGATCAGTATTGGTGTCATCCTTAGTATTGGCATTGGTATTATAACTAATATCGTTGGACTAAATTTCCCACTATTCCATCATTTTATGATATGTTATATAACTTGTTTTAGTTATCGGGTGGGTTTGAATGGTTAGACTTGATTGGGTCGGTCTCGGTTAAAGACCTATCCCAGATTCTATAATTTGAAAGTTACATTATCATGGTATGTGTTTAGAATTCATTCGACTCAAGGTATGCATTTGGATGGTTAGGTTGATATCAGGGGTAGCACTCGGTCCTAGTTGGACTTAGGATGTCATTACGTCAGGGCCCTAGTTTGGGTTGTGTAAATTTGGTATTAGAGCTTTAGGTTCATAGTCAATTAGGAGTCCACAAAGCCATGTCTGTCTTTTTAGGGGTATATAGCATGCCATACTCATAAGAGAGAGGCTACAAGGCATTTGGGAATGTTTTACTTTCTTAGTATTCTATTTTCAAGCTTTGAGTCTAAGTCCTGGAATCTTCTCTAATCCTTGTTAGTTTGCTTTTCAGATCATGCCTCATCGTTCTAGAACACAAGGAAATTCTTATGTCTTATCTGGTGTAATGACCCAAGGATACCCCCTAGTCACGACAGCGGTGCTTACGGCCACAAATGACCATAAGTGACCATAAGCTAACCCATGAGCTGGTACCTACTGTGAGCACTGAATAAAATAGCAATACAACACATATACGGAAGGTCAACTGATAAGATACGGTAAAACTGAATACTAAAATATTTATCAAAACATATCTTAGGTATCTGATAAAACACTAGAAATCAGGCTATCTGTCTGAACAACTGATAATACTGGAGAAAATAATTGACTATCTAACTGATTGTTTGAAAGCCTCTAAACATCATGATGGAGTTGGTGGGGCAAGCCCCCAACTATGTCCGACTGATTAAACATATGGAAATACTAAAATAAGTGAGAAAAATAAGTTATGTCCTCGATAGATAAGGACTCACCACTGTTGCTACTGAGTAACACTGAGTTGTCTAAGAGAGGCCCGAAAACTGAGCATCCAAACCTATGTTATAAGACAACATAGCACAAAGAAATGTATGCGGTCAGTACTTTGAATGTACTGGTATATGAGATGAGGGCTAGCCGAAATGCATAAGATAACTTAACATGAATGCATAAACATGTAATATCTGAGAATGCAAGACCAAGCCTAAACATGATACTGCAATAAGCTGTAAACTGATAGACTAAAATCTGCATAACTGAATAACTAAAAATCTGTACACTTGGTCAAGAAAACCTAAACTAAAATACACTGAGTACTAAACTAAGACTGTGGAAGGTATCATATAACCGGCATGCCCCAATCTGAGCTAATCGAGTTCCAACCTGTAACCCCAGTTGGAAGAGTGTCACTACCATGCCACGGGTACTAACGTTGGCTCTGTGGATCCACTAAATTGATGTCCCAAAGGACCAGGGTGTCAATACTATGCCAACGGGTGACCGCTGAGAGAAAGTCAAGCCTAAATTGATGGGTGACCCCTGAGAGAAAGTCAAGCCTAAACTAATGGGTGACCCACATATCCTATGCTGTCTACGTAGTTCTGGAACATAGGGATTGCTACTTACGACTCTACCTAAACTGATGGGGAAGCTACCCTCCCTGCTTTCGCTTATTACTAAATCCTACTCCCAACTGAAATGACACTGGTGCTGAACTGAACTGAATTCACTGAACATAACAACTGACATTGCTCATCATGATCATAAAAATTGAGTAAATGATAATATTCATGATTTAACTGAAATCATTACTTAAAAGATCTGAAATATAAGTAAACACATAGGTATTGGATATTCATAACCCGCTAGCACTGAATAACAATTAAAAAACAATATTAAAGGTTAAAGCTACAGTTGGAAGTCATGGTTCAAAACTCAAAACATAGACATTTTATCAAACATGTGAGAATCATGAACTTGGACATGGGAATGTCTTAAAACATGGGAAAAACAACATGATTGTGTGACTAAGATCATAACTTGATAATATAACTTGAAATTCACTTGAATATAACATGGGATATTGAATCTTGAAGCATGAGATAACCTAACTTTCCATAGGATCATACTTAGACATGAATTGAGTCAAACTACTAAGGAAAAACATGAATTTAATACAGATTTAATGTATTAAACTCCATAACAAGATAAAAATCCACTCTTTAGTTGAAAAGAAGGTTTTTGGGCACCATGGGTAAAAGGACCCATGGATGAACAACCCGCATACCTTAATAACTATAATCCTGAAGATTGATTGAACTTAGAAGCTTGAATCCTTAAGAATGAAGCTTGGATCTGTTCTTGGGGAAGAAGAAGGGTTTCTTGAGAGCAATTTGGAGTAAAAGAGGAAAATAATTCCCTTTTAGAAGGCCCAAATACTGTTAAAGATGAAATAGGGAGAAAGAAAAGACTCAAATGCCCTTTGGGTAGTAGAATAATAAAATTGTGTAGGACAGAGCCATTTGTCAAGCCTCTCTCTCCATGGGAGAAAGCAATGTGTCATGCTACTTACTCTGGGGGAGAAAGTAATGCATTGCAAAGCTCCTCACCATGGGAGAGAGAAATGTGTTGTGGCTCTATTGCATTGCTACACTATTTTAGCCATCTAAACACGCCTTAATCCTCATCCAAAATTCTCGAAACTTACCTGAGACATACTTTTAACCTCCCTTAACATGAATCAACTTAAAAACCAATATTTTAGTATTGGGAAGGCCAAACTAAAAATCCACAAAGTTTAGGGGTCTTGAAAATGACTAAGTCCTCAAAACTTAGTGAAATTTTCAAACCTTAGACCCCTTAAGCATGAAACTAAGAGATGAATCGAGCTTAGGATCTTATGGGGTATTACATCTGGGAATGATGTTGATAGAGTATGCCCTACATCTGGAGTTCATACTCGGTTTAGGGGTCCTATCCCTTATGTTTTTGGAGTTCCAATGGTTGCTACTAGTCCTTCTCAGGGTGAGGTGACTAATACAGAATTTGTCAATCAATCCATGTTATTGCTAAGTAAGTTTCTTCTCTGACTAACCAGGATACATCTGGTATTCTATGTGCTGAGGCCACAAGGGTTAGCTAGGTCATAAAGATAAATCCTCCTACTTTTACTGCTGTGAAGGTGAAAAATAATCCTTAGGGATTTTGGATGAAATGGAGAAAATATTTAGAGTGATGTATTCTACTAATATGGAAGGGGTGAAGTTTGTAGTTATCAGCTTAATGATATTGCCTACCAGTGGTACGAGAAGTGGGATAGGGATAGGGGTGATATGGTAGAGTTATCATTATGGGAGGCCTTTTTTAACACCTTTTTGGATTGCTTCTTTCCTCAAGAGTTGATGGAAGCAATAGCGAAAGAGTTTTTGAATCTTAAGCAAGGAAAAATGTCTGTCAAGGAATACACCTTGATATTTCATCACATGTCCAAGTATGCTCCGAAGTTGGTGTCAGATATGAGGGCTAGATTAAGAATGTTTTGGGCTATCTTATGATTTGATCCTTAAAAGCAATAATTCTTTTCTGATTAATGATATGGATATATCAAGGTTAGTCATTCACATGCAGCAAGTTGAGGAAGAAAAGAAGAAATAGGTATAGTTTAGGAAAAATAGGGTAAGAGGAGCAAGTTCTCTGAGTAGGGTGGTTCGGATAGTGGTAAATGATTAAAAAAAATGGGTGGGAGGGGGGTATAATCTGGTTCCTCCTCCACCACTAGTTCTCCCTACTAAAAATAGTCGTGTGACAGATGTCAGTAGGGTGGTAATACTTTTTAGGCACAGGGTGCCCAATCTCAGGCGAGTAGGGCTCAATCGACTTCATCATGCCCTCCTTGCTAGTTCAGTGGTAGGTTGCATAGGGGTTTCTATGATGAAGGGAGGAACAGGTGTTTTAAATATGTTCAGCCAAGCCATGTGCTAAAAAATTATCCGGTTTGTAAGGGTGCTTCGGGAGCAATCAAAGCTCCAATTGCTTCATCTTATGCTCCTTTACATAGTGTTCTACTTCTGCATCTGATCCAGCTTCTGGTACCGGCATAGGTCAGAATAGTTTATATACTCTTGCATCCTAATAGAAGTCTGAGGCATCTCTTGATACATGACTAGTACGTTACAACTCTTAGAGCTTAGAGATTGATCTCCAAAGGGTGTCTTTATTATTTGGTCTAGGTTAAAGATTCTAACTCAAAAGGCCCTTCTTTTTATTCAGTTTTGATGGTAAAAGGGTTTCCTAAGGTCTTTCCAAAATGATCTTCCTGGTGTTCTTTCGGATAGGGAGATTGAGTTTGCTATTGATTTGATTTCAAACACTTTTCCAATATTTATTCCTCCTTATAGAATGGCTCCAGCTGAGTTGAGGGAACTCAAGAAGCAATTTAACGATCTTCTAGATAAGGGGTTTATTTGCCCTAGCTTATCCCCGTGGGGTGTATCAGTGTTGTTTATGCACAAGAAGGATGATTCCCTTCGGATGTGCATTGACTATCAATAGTCAAATATGGTAACGGTTAAGAACAAGTATCCTCTTCCAAAGATTAATGACTTATTTGATCAGTTGCAAGGTACCAAGTTCTTTTCTAAGATAGACCTTCAGTCTAGGTATCATAGGGTTAAAATTAGGAAGGTAGCTATCCCTAAGATGGTTTTTCATACTTGGTATGGGCACTTTGAATTCTTGGTTATGTCATTCAGTTTGACTTAAGGACTACCTTTTCGATGAAGGATTATGTGTGTTTGTATCTTCATAAAATTGTAAAGCTGCATGGGGTGCTTATTTTGATTATCTATGATCATGGTATGCAGTTTTCATCTCACTTTTGTTGGTCTTTTTAGAAGGGAATAGATACAAAGATTAGTCTGAGTATTGCTTTTCATCTACAGAAGGATGGGAAAGTAGAGAGGACTATTCAAACATTAGAGAATATGTTTCACGCATGTGTGATTGATTATAGTGGCAATTGGGTTGAGCATTTATTTTGGTAGAGTTTTTTTACAATAATAGCTATAATTCTAGTATTTGTATGGCCCTTTTTGAGGAATTATATGGTAGGAGGTGTAGATATCATATTGGGCGGTTCGAGGTTGGGTAGGCAGATATGTTTGGTCCAAATTTGGATTATCAAGCTATAGAAAAGGTGAAGGTGATTTAGGATAGGCTTAAGGCTGGACGAATTCTCCAAAAGTTCTTTATAGATATGAGGCATATAGACTTGGAGTTTGAGGTTAGAGATAAGGTGTTCCTAAAGGTATCTCCCATGAAGGAAGTAATACATTTTGGCAAGAAGGGGAAGCTCAGTCCCTGGTTTATCGATCCTAATGTAGTTTTATGGAGGGTTGGTAATGTGGTGTATGAGTTGGATTTTCCTTCTAGTTTGAGCTCCATTCATCTGGCATTTCATGTCTCCATGCTGAGAAAGTGTCATGGTGATCCTTATTCGAGGGTTCATTTGGAAGGCTTGGAGATCTTGGATTCTCTGTCTTATGAAGAGGACCATATTGAGATTCTAAGTCGGTAGGTTTATCAGTTACGAACCAAAGATGTGGCCTCGATTTACGTTCTATGGTAGAACTATAAGGTGAAAGAGGCTACATGAGAAGCAGAAGCGGATATGACATCCAAATATCCATATTTGTTTTATGCTTTGGATATTTGTACGGAAGATATGTGTTTCTGAACATATCTTTATTTTTTGGTTTTGGTTTAAATGAAGAAGGTAATTGGCTTGCATTTTTGTTTTCTATCTTAACGGTAAGAGTAGAGATATCTAAAGGTTTGATTAATATTTGATAATACAAATGACTCATGTTTGTGTCTAACCTACCTTATTCATCATTCAAGGATGAATGTTCGTAGTGGGGGAAACTAAAACACCCTGGGTTCCTGAACCTTAGAAAATTTCCTGGATTTGTGGTTTCTAGACTAGGTATGACTTGTGGGTACCGATCATACCCTAGGCTAAGAGTGGTGTGCCTTGGTCGTATACTGACCAGTGTAGGTTTGTGGGTTGGATTGGTTTCTGGAATGGGTATGACTTGGGTGGTACGAGTTATGCCATGGACTCGTATGGTGTACAGTGTTCAATCCTTTTATGATTCAATTCTGCCAAGGGTACGGATTAAGGGTACTAGTCGTATACTTGGATACGACATAGTTTGGTGTAAGCTGTACCTTGTACAGTATTGGGTCCAAGGGAGATAGCCTTGGGTACAAGTAACGGGTACCACAGGTATAGGAGGGTACGACTGGTATGGATAGTCGTACCCACCTGATGGGATTTTTGGGAGTTTAAGTAAAGGAAATCTGGATATTTCCCCACTTAACCTAATAAGGCCCCATGACTTATATTATTATTGGGAGGTTATTTACCCTATTATTCTATTATGTAACACTTAGAAACTTCTCTTAAACACTCTATAATTCTCTCTAAGGCTTTTAGGTAAAGGAAGGCTAGGGTTTCATCTAGAGGATCAATTTTGGGCTTGTGTTAGTGGTCTTGTCTTATCATCTTCATTGTATAAGGCATTTTCTCTTCCCTCATTGTTAGTTCCAACTAAAGGCATGGTTTTTATACATTATTTTCATGGCATGATTATTGTATGGTTTTGGTTTTCATATATCTATTGGGGGTTTTGGTTATAAACGCTTAGTAATGGTTTTCCCATATTTTAATTATGTATTTATAATATTTTAGTAGAGGTTTGGATACTTGGTTGCATGGGAATGGTTAATTGGTAATTACAATTGGTTTTTAAAATATTATGCCCCCAATATGTTTGATAGAATTCCTATGAGAATGCTTTCACTATATTGTTGGATTTATAATGAAAACTATTACATGGTATGGTTAGGTAATGGAACCCTTAATGGTTTAAATGGTTTGGAATGGTTAAATGAAATGGTTTGGTTAAATAAACACACTGGTGGGGTATAATGGAATCCCCCAAGTAATCATAATAATAGAACACTTGTGGGGTTCATGGGACTCTCCTAAGTTAACTTGGTAATGTGATCTATGGGTACATGGGACTCCTTTGATCTCTTAAGGTTTGGCTAAGGACAATACTTGCAAGTTATAGTCGGTATGACAATACCACAAATCATAGCCTTGGTTAATAACAAATCGGTTGGATAGAAAATGGTTTTAATTGGGCAAGGACGACGAGGTGTGATAAATAACAGTGAAGGTGTAAGTCCAACGGATTAATAATAGAAACTCATATTTGCCGACATAAGGGGTTGGTCATGGCGACCATATATGATACATATGAGGTACACAGGAATCCTCTAAGTACACTATACATATGTATCATAGAGAGCAAAGGGTACTCGAGAATCCCCTACTCTTATGGTATCTCCAGTTTGTGCGGCTAAACATATCGGGGCTCATTTAGGGAGTTACACTAGACCTATATAGCTCATTGGTGGTTAAGTATAGTTAAGCTTCGCATACCCAGGTTAATGATTTTAATGCATGCTAAACCTTATTCCCTTTCCAGACATAGTTATATATACATGTATGGTTTGTTTGCATATGGTTGGTTTACTTGGTTTTACTGGATTGCATTATTTTACCCTTATCCTAAGTTCAAGCTAGATTTCACCCGCTAACCTATCTTCGAGTGACTATATCCCCACGCGATGTAGGAATCAGTCATTCTACTCCTCCTGCTTAGCTATCAGACATTCGGGATCCACTATTTAATTTAAGTGGTGATCTTCCATCTTTCAAAAGGCTCCATTTCATGGATATTTTCACATACTTTGGTTTATTTATGGATATTGGTTTTGGCTATGGTTGGGGGCATGTCCCAATCGGATATTGATTTCCTTTTGTTAGAGGCTTTTGTGGAACTACTATGGGTTCCTATGGACGGAATCAGTATTGGTGTTAGCCTTAGTATTGGAATTGGTATTGGGGTTGATACCTTTGGACTAAATTTCTCATTGTTCCATTCTTTTATGGTATGTTATGGAACTTAGTTTTGTTATTTATTGGTTATTGGTTCATAGTTTAGTTTAGTTATCGGGTGGGTTGGGACAATTTGACCCGGTTGGGTCGGTCTTAGTTATATACCTATCCCAAAGTTTGTAATTAGAAAGTTACGCTATCTTGTTATATGTTTGAAATTCATCTGACTCAAGGTATACATTTGGATGGTCGGGTTGGGTATTAGGGATGGTCCTTGGTCCTGGTTGGACTTGGGATGCCCATTACAACAAGGCCCTAGCTCGGGTTGTATCACAAGCTTAGCCCCAAGTATATTGGTCTATTTATGATTCTTAGACTATTAGTGATATGTCTTATGAGTTAACTTTGCCCCTAGATTTATCAGCTATTCATCAAATTTTTCATTTTCCATGCTTCGTTGTTATATTTTGGATGATTTATGTCATTTGTTGTGAGTTCGTTCAGTTAGTTGAGAGGTTATTTTTTGTTGAGGATCTAGTCATCATTTTTGATAGGGATGTTATATGGTTGCATTCTAGAGCTATCCCTATAGTTAAGGTCCAGAGATGACATCGACCTGCAGATAAGGCTACTTGGGAGGTCAAGTCTAATATGTGTGGTACTGATCTACAACTATTTGTTGATTTAGGTATTTCTCATGCCTTTAGTTCGAGGACGAACTAAATTTTTAGTGGTAAATGATGTAACGACCTGAATTTTGATGAAATATGTGAAATGTATATTTTTGTATGATTTAACTATTTTACCCCTCCCCGTGGTTGTGTTGTGGTATTTCTGGGGTATAAGGATGGTTGGCTTGGTTCCTAATGAACTTTTGTACCATTTATGTGATTTTATGGTCTATGGTAGCTTTGAGAGCCTTATAAGTGATTTTAGTTGATATCTTTTGATCTGTCTGACGGATGATAGAATGGACTACGTCAGTAGATCCAAAACATTGATTTTAGGGTGGTAATATAGATGGTGTGGTTTCATGGCTTTTAAATCTCATCTCCACCCTCAATTTAGAAAGTTGTGATTATGGGATTTGGGGGTCACCTCTGTGAAAATGACATTTTTTTGAAAATCTTATATTGCCATTGAGTCCAAAGAGTCAAATTTGAGAGGGTATCATTGTTCATTTGCATTCACGAGATTTCAGATGACTTTTGAGGGGAAATAGAGACTTGGGAAAATTACCAAGTCTGCAGCTGGTGCACACATTTTCTAGTGCAATCGCAATCGGGAGCCTTGGGTCACGGTCGCTATGGGGCCAGCAGAGGAACTATCACTATTGTAACCCTTCTCCACGATTGTGATACCTCTTTCAGGCAAGGTACCGGGATCACGAACATGGTCTGTGAGTGTGAGTACTGGATATAGATATACCTGATTTTCACTATTTTTATTATTTTTAAGACTTGGAGCTTAGGGTTTTGTGGTTTTGAGCTACTTTCGCCATTTTTAAACTTGGGTAAGCTCCATTTCACTCATTTCTACTAATTTCTTCAATCTTTAACATCAAATTCTTGTGTTAAACTTGGATTAAAGTATTGAATTTGGAGACTTTTGCCCGTAAGACCTTAAAATGGTATTTCTCCAATTTAAACCCCAAGTTCACTCATTTTTTACTTGAATGGGTTTCGAATCCTATAATTATCAATTTCCCCTTGATTTATTCTTCAAAAAAACTTTGATTCTTAATTTTAAATGGATTTTGATGATTTTACCCAATAAAGTCTTAAAATGGTTTTACTTCGATTTGAACCTCGTTTTTAACTTATTTTTTCTTATTTTTAATCTTTAGACTCCTAAAAATATGGGGAACATATTTTTGAAACAAAGTTACGATTTTACCTTTCTTTTTCAAAAACCTATTTCGAGGGTTCGTTTTGACACCCGCTTTAAAACTAGGCAATATGGGTATTGTTGACTTCCTTTTGATGCGTAGATTCCATATTTTGATGTTTTTGTTGATTTCGGGACCATTTGTGATGCATAATTCTTTAGGATTAGATGTTTTGTTCCATTTTTTGCCTTTGAGGTGGGTTATATATTAACTCTTTCAGACTTGGTTGGGTAGTTAATTTTTATACAAAAGGATATTAAGGGTGTTGGAAATAATCATGAAAAAGGGCTAGGCCTATATATGATGTAATTGGTGGATTTGGTATATTATATGCTATGTGTGACCATGTGGCGTCCTATGTGATGTTGATAACCTGTATACACGAGAATAATTGTGTTCTATTTAATGAAAAGCACAATGTGGTACCAAGTGTGTATTGTGATATGTTCATACTCTATTGGCATATGAATCATGTTGGATTTCATGAATAGTGGGAAATAATGAGTGGATATTTGGCTCACATGATGGTATATTGGTTGGTTTTGGAAATACTCATTGTGATTGGTTGTAGAAATACACATTATGGCTAGTTATGATCATTGCATCCTTATATTCATTCATGAAATAATGGTACCACTGTGGAAATAATGAGAAACACTGGCAACACTTTTTTATGAGTAAAAATGTGACATCTTATAAAACACTCCCAAAGGGATGTGCCGAGGAGGATAGATGATATATTGATTGTAAATGGGTTGACAAACCCCTTATGGGTCCTATGTTAGGAAGCTTTAGATCCGTACATGTATATAAAATCTGTGTGATAGTATCAGCAGTTTTGCGACTGCCTTGAGGTTGTATGACAACCGCGTGCATTACATCAGCATCATCATCATTCTATTGTGTTTACCCCATTATGTTTGTGATGTGATTGTATATTCTGTTTGGCTTGTTACCTATCCATTGTTCTATCTTTCCTTACTTGTACTTCATGTTATCGTATATATTGTTCCCCTTTTCTTGTCATATATGTGGTATAAATGTATACTTGTATACTTTTCTGGTGCTTTATTGTATTATATATGGATAATATAGAATTGTTAGTGCAAGCGGTGTCGGCTACTGTTGTAGGACATTTTTACTGTAGGTGACATGCTTATTATGTATTTTTCTACTTTTCTCATCGGCCTATGATATGTACTGAGTGCAAGTAGACCATACTCATCCCTATTGTTCCCTTTCGGTGTATATTCTAGTGTGGATGTGTCTCACGTGGCTTTATTTTAAGCGTCTTCAGAGTTTTTCAAGGTACCAGTTAGTCTTTCATGTGTTTGGGTCCACATCTCTCATTTTGTATTAGATTATGTCTTTACTAATATTCAGAAACAGATATTGTTCCTATTGGATATTCTAATGTATTTGACTCATGGATTGTATTAGTAGTTGTTCTTGTACTATTGACACCAGCTTTTGGGAGTTTAGTATAATATTTTAGTTATATTTTCCACTTTTATATTATATTTGTATGGTTCGGCTTCATTCTAGAAGTATTACCTTGGGGTTAATTCTGTCTTTTTCTCCTTTTATATCAGTATTGTGTGATAGGCTTACTTGCCAAGTTTCGTTGCGACAAGTGTTATCATGACCCTTATTTTTGGGCCGTGACACTCCCCTACCAAGAAACTTTCGAAGGTGACCAATAATGATGATGAGGAGTTCATATTTCTCAATGGGATAGAGGAGAAGGGTTTGGATAACTCGAGCATTGGAGATAGCGCCACCATATAGATACCCCCACCCTCGGTTCTTATATTTTATTACTTGAATTTGGGTTGCCCCTATTTGGGGCTTGTAACAAACAATTACTCTTTTTATTTTTCAGTTTCTTTTTAGTTTTAGGACATTTACCATTTTCACATCTTTAATAAAAATCACTTTAGCTTACTATGCATGTCAAGAATGATTCTATTTTTAAATAATGCAAATACAGGGTCATTCATGAAAGATTGAAACATTGTAAAACAGGGGAAGATTTTCCTGGAAGCTTACTACTTAGAACTGCTGCAATGGTTAATTTATCACTGCAGTGGTAAAACCTTCATTGCAACACTACCCTCTAGTGGTTTCTCTTTTTTTCTATTTTTGCTATTTGTTTCCAGATCTTTTCTTACACGACACTATCCCCTGAACATTGTTACAGTTTCTAACTCTCACAACCCATAGTTTTTAAGGTCCGGAGTGATTAAATTGTGGCCAAATTTATCATGAATGCAACTAACTCCTCAACTTGATTAACTATAAAACATTTTTACCTACTTTTCATCTCAAGTATGTATTCTACACAATATTTCTCATTGAACAGGAAGGCACCTAGGTAGTTCATTAGGATTCGAATAGAAATTAAGGAATACTTCAAATGACAAAGAGATGAGGCATACCTCATGTTTTGCGGAGATTTTGACATTTGAGAAGAGTCGCCACTTAATTTTCAATAGGAATTAAGAAACCTTTAGAGAGTTACTTCAAATGATTCAAAATAGGAAAAATCATTTTAAGTTAGAGATTCTAGATAAGCGGTTCCTATTAACATTTTAGGAAGGTGTTAGGCACCTAAAACGTCTGCTAACTTGCGGTTATCCATACTGTTTGAAAATCGTATTTGATTAACCTTGAAAAAGTTGATTGTTGAAAAGAAAAGCGATTTTAGGAATATTTTGGTGTTTATGCAAAACCAGCTTTTAGAGACTTGACTAAGGATTTAACTAGGTTCACAAAACACATAAGGCAAACAAGCGTAAAGAAAAAGGGGAAGGGGGAAAGTAAGGGATTTAGGCCCTTGGGCCCAAATCAATGAGACCTATCCTAGTATAATTGGGCTTTCGACCCATTTCATCTGTCCTAATCTAATTTTCGAGCCTTTGGCTTGAACCTTGCTCCACCTGTATTAGTTTTATAAGTTTTGCTTCGAGGTCCAAATAAATAAAATAAAGAAATATGACAACAAAGAAATGAATACATAAAGACAACGATAAATAACTAAGCAAATAAATGAGACTTTTAAGTCTCTTAGCCACTTTGAATACGGGATTTTAATCTGTGCTTCTTCCTTGAACTCCTTGCATCCGTGCACCATGAGATTGTCTACTTTGGGCCTTCTTTCGGGATTGACTCAATGAGACAAGCCTCAATGGCCCATTATTAAATACAAGGGGAAACAATTTCGTTTGGACTCCTACGCGGGTTCATGCACAGAAATAATAAAAAAAAGAATTAATACTCATTCGAAATTTATAGCCAACATGCAGAATGTAAAATGATTAACAAATTTGGAATGAAACATGTACTAACTAAATAAATTTTTAAATTAAAAGGAAGTGAATTAATATTAATCCAAAGTTGGTAATTCAACTTAATTATTAAACATTTAAAACAATTAACAACAAAACATGCGTGATTTGAAATTGATAAGCAGGTTTATCAATCAACAGGTTTATTAATGTAATCATACATCACGACAAGAATCATACATTATAACAAGTCGTCAATGGCAATTACCAAAAAAAACTAGTGTATAAGATCAAGACAGTTGCATGGATTTAACCGAAGACATAAGAAAATTCAATGCTCAATATAACCTTTAGAAGGGAAGGTTTCAAGACTCAATTTTTTTTTAAGTTTACCCTACAGGATTCAACATGAAGCAGACATGATTCATTCCAAGGCGTATCATGCTAATTCACCAAAAGATTCAATTGAATAACATATAATCCATATAAGCAGACAATGAATTGGCAACACAAGCATTGCAAGTTAACCACATGAGGAATAGGTAAAGTTGCACATCTGTTATATGTGCTTCATAGAATACACAAGATGATTTTCGAGTTTTAACTAAGAAAATATCAACGTGTTTATCACCTAGTGCTTATAAAACACTGAATCACCGATTGAAAAGAAAATATTTCTCACAGAAAAAATAACTGAGGAACTTGTTACTTACATTATTAGGATGCAAACAGTGGACTACTAATTGAAAAGAAAGAATTAGTTTTTTCTTTTCCTTTCTTCCTTCTCTCTTAATTTTTCCGAACCAGAATTTTTCTCGGAAAAATGTTCCCCTTTTTTGTTTCTGCCTTCGTTTTTTCTGAATCCAAAATTTCCAACCCTAATTTTTGAACCCTTATCAGACCCAAAAATTTCCAACACCCAAAGTTTTGAACCACCTCAAACAATGACCCAAAGGATTCTTATATAGAAGACTGAAGTAGGGGTATTTTGGGACTTGAAAAAAGAGGATATTTTGGAATTTCAAATTCAAATCTCACTGCAGCTTGGTTTTCATCTACAAATAGACCAATTTTATCAATTTTTCTCCCTCAAATCCGGAATAACCAGCCAATAGGGAAGAAATTTCATTCCAACCAATGAAAATTTGCCAAAAATGTATGAATTTGTACTGGTCATCCCAAGATTCGCAGAATTTAGAAATTGAGGGGGACACCTATCCTTGTTTCTAGAAGATTTGAGGGTTTTCTTCGTGTGCCAACTCAACGGGTTGAAGTCGGGTCAATTACGGGATCGGGTGAGACTGCCGGAGCAGTCTGATTTTGGATTTGGACGGGTTTTGCTATTAAGGAAACATGACGGTGGGTTGAAATAGGGTCTGATTCGGTTGAAATTGTTGGTCGATGGATTTCTAGTTTGTTTGAGCATTTGTGTTGTGTAAAGCTAATGAAGAAGCAACCAAAAGTAGGTCGGGTCGGGATATTTTTGGAGTGGGCTGGTAAAATTTAAAGGGACAAATAGGCTGGAATTGGTTTAATTGGGGTATTAGGGGGATTATATAATTGGAGATTTGGCCAATTCGTTTAAATTTTAGCCAAATCAAAAATCAATTGGCCAATTGCATCGCAATTATGGCCATTTTGATTTCGATTATGGCCAAATCTAATAAATTGGCTAAATTAAATAAAAAATTTGAGATGAATTAATTCCTCCTTTAATTTCGAGCATCTTGATTTAGTAAAATCAAACATGTATTTATCCAAATAAATTATTTTAAGAAGAAATTATATTTAAATTAAGATTTTAATCCATTAAATTTATTTCAAGACAAACCTTGATTAAAATCTGGTATTTTATGAAAAATAAATATTTAAGTAACAAAACTATATAATTTCTTATAATTGAATACGATAATATATAATCGCTACTTAAAATGACAAACTTACCCAGGTGAATACCTTTGAAAAAATTTTATTCTAGTTAAATAAATATTTCAATTTTATTGAAAATCAAAGAAACTCAGAATCAAATTTAGTCATGGAGGGCAAAAATTAGGTGTCAACAACTGCCCCCTCCCTTTGGGAAGGGTGGATGCAAGTAATCTTGGGCAAAGGGGGCTTGGCGTTCCTAATTTTTGTCCAACCATAAATTCGAATCTGAAAGAAGTTAGTTTTCGCACTAGTTTCATGGAGTTATGGCCGGACCTCGGTATCAGGTTTCCTACATATCTCAGGTTACATGAGAATTTAGGCCACTTGTAGTTCTAAAAGCTTGATTTAAAGCACGATTTTCAAAAGATCCACCAACTATCTCAGTTTTAAAATTTTTGATAAAACCGAAAGGTTGGGAAATGGAGGAATTTGGAGGGAGGTTGGAATGAAGGTTAGTTTTCTACATAGAGCCCATCCTACATAGCCTCAACATTTCAAGAATTAGACTGCTTGTAGTTCAACTTGATCAATAGAAAAGATAGTCTTTTATTTCAGACGATCTTTGGCTGAGGATGAGTGACAAGTTAATGATTGAGTTATGGAAAAGAAGCTTGTAACCTCTTAACCATGAATATGGGATCCTTCATACCCATAGGCAAGAATTTACCTGGACATAATTCCCAAAACTCTAGGTGTGTTGTCATTCTGATTTGAAAGAAAGCAAAGGTTACCAGCGGTATAAGTTTAGGAATATCCTGAAGGTGAAGCTGAAACCAGAATATCACAGAATTCCCACATGCCTTCTAACAGGGGTGTGGTTGTATGGTGGTGGCGATCATGCTTTAGCTAGCATCCAAAGAGTTTGACGTCCTTCTTTAGACTATATCCCATTTTGCTGTTAAGAAAAAGTTCCATGTTGTGCTGCATCCTTTTTGGAGTTGTCCGCACCTGTGGTTTTGATTTGAGATTTTCATCCTCTCAGATGCTCTTGACAATGCTTCAAGCAAAAAGTGTTAGTGCTAAACATAATTCACAAAAGAGATATGTGGTCTTTTACCATATCTCCACGTGAGTTGTGGCCTGAAAAGCGGAGTCATCTCTTTATATAACTGTTTGGAATAAAATAACTCACAATAATGGACACAACAACCTTATTGGTTATTTCATAATTAGCTCATTTGCTGAGCGAATATGTTTTCAAAATAGGGTGGCCTTTTTGGACACCGACGACACTTTATGCGGAACGGTCCCTACAACCATATAATCTTGTGCTAGTGTGGCAACCCTTTTGGTTACCTATATCACTTGTTGTATGTGGAATGATAACCTATCCAATAATACCCAATGATCGATTAATAAATTTCCCTTAAATTATCAATCTTTGGATAATCTTGCGTATTATTTGATGTTGGATACGAGGCGACTTATCGATATCCTTTTAATTGCTAGATTTTAGGTAATCCTACATATTATCTGACCTTGCATAAGAGATGGCTTACAAATATCCCTCCGATCGCTAGCTTTCAGGTGTTCCTGCACATCACCCAACCTTGGATAAAATATGACTGATAGATATCTCTCAAATTGTTAGTCCTTGGGTAATCCTGCACATAATCGATCTTGGATATGACGCGGCTTATAGAAATCCCTTGGACGTATCAATTTGATAATCTCGCATATTCTCTGGTAAGGATTTAGTTGCGACTTATGGATAACCTTCAAACTATTGATTTTTGGACGATCTTGGACATTATCCGGTTAGGATGTTGTTGAGGCTTACGAATGACCTATAGGCTATCAATTCATAGATGATCTTACACACTATCTTATTTTAAATAATATGACTTATAGATGACCCTCAAATTATCAATTTCTAGGAAATGTCATATATCATCCATATTTAGACACTGACTTAAAGGTGTCCCTTGAAATCGTGTACTCTTGATGCATTCAGATACTGATTCATAAAATGCTAAGATATTCTTGACGCCAACATTAATGTCTCGCATGTCAATAGATATTAAATGCTGATGATATCCTTGACGATAGCATTTATATCTCGCGTGTCAACAGATATGAATTGTTGATGATATTCTCGACGCCAGTGTTTATGTCTCGCGTGTCAATAGATATTAAATGTAGATGATATCCTCGATTCTTATGTCTTGTGTGTCAACAGGTATAAAATATTGATAATATCCTTGACGCCTTCGTTTATGTCTTGCGTGTCAACAGATATGAAATATGATGAGATCCTTAATGCCAGTGTTCATGTCTTGCATGTCAACAGATATGAAATGGCCCTCTTGGCAAATAATATGAATGGCCCTCTTGGCAATGATATAAAATGGCCCTCTTAGCAATGATATAAATAGCCCTCTTGGCAATGACACAAAATGGCCCTCTCGGCAATGATATTTATGGCCCTATTGGCAATGATATGAAATGGCCCTTTTGGAAATGATATGAATGGCCCTATTGGCAATGATATGTAATGGCCCTCTTGGCAATGATATGAAATGTTCCTCTTGGAAATGATATGAAATGTTCCTCTTGGCAATGATATGAATGGCCCTCTTGGCAATGATATAAAATGGCCCTCTCGACAATGATATGAATGGCGCTCTTGGCAATAATATGCAATGGTTCTTCCGGAAAATTATAAATAGTTTCACCTGAATTCATTTATCAGCGTCTTGCTTCCTACATGTACCTGTACTCAAGGTATACGATTAGTAGACACAAAGTAACTTTTGCTAGCGACTATTTTTTATAAAAATTCTAAATACAATATTTGTAAAGAACACAAGACACTTTTGTTTGTCCTTCATGATCTCAAGAAATGAGATGGACAATTCAAAAGGTCCTCAATAAATAGGTATTAAACCCATTTTTAGGGCTATCCAAAAACACCGTTCTTGAGCATTAGTGCTCTGGTGTGGCTCCTAATTTGCATTGGGGATTTTTGAAAGAGACTCTTATTTTTGTGTATTGGTCCCTGCATCCACAGAAAAATGATTAGTTTGAGTGAAACTACTCCATTTTGACCTTCTTCCATTCTCCATTTGCTCCACGTCATCTTTTGGGTTCTTCGTCATGTTGGGACTTCCACCCTTGACTCCTCGTCTTAATTGATGTCTAGGCAATCACTAAGTAACAGATTTATATAGATTTTTGAAAGTAGTCTTAATTATTTAGAAAATAGTTTCGAAAACTCCTATAAACTTTAGAAAATCTTTGCCAGTCATGTCATGTGCTAGCTCAACGACCATCTTTCTCTTGATTCTGACAACATATAACGTTTGACGGAGGATTTCTAGGGATTCAACATTATCGAGGCTCTCTACCAGAAGTTTTATCAAAGATGGAGATTTAGTCTTCCTAGACTTTATCACAGGTGGTGATTCTGAAATCTCAACTTCAACCTCTAGTGCTGGGGAATTTAAAATATATTAGTGGAAATTTTGAGGACCTCCTCAAAATTTTTGCCCCAGTTTAAAGTAGCCTGAGATGATATCATCTCAAGTAGATATGAAGTCTTTGCTGATCTTCATTCTCTTTATTGGATGTTGATCTTCTCTTGTAAATTTTCAAGATTCCTTCTCGAAAATTCTTCCCCAGTTTCCATTTCCTGGGGTTATATGACCGAATCATTGGGGCGCCTATGTATCTCGTTGAAACAGAAATCAAGTCAAATGTAGTTCAAGACTACGCTAAGGATATATAGAAAAATTTAATAGTTTGACCGAGGATGACATAGGCCACCTACGTATCTCTTTTGTTGGGAACTCAGACCATCACATAGTTCATACATAAAAGAAAGGATTAATTTTCCTTAAGGGGTTGACCGAAGCCGATATAGGCCGCCTACGTATCCGTTTCTTGGGAATTCAGGTCAAACATAGTTCGTACATAAACTTATAATAGCCGTTAAAATACTCTTATCCATATTATTAGGATATAAATAAGTATTTCTATGGATGACATGACGTTTACATTGCATTTTTCTTGATAGAACAAAGGATCAAATGTCCAATGGAATCATAGCCTTCCTAGTTAACTGCCTCGGTTTCCTCTAGATTAGGCTTCTTTGATTCTCTAACTCTTTTACTCTTCTATTGACTGTTGTAGGGCCACCATTCATTTGCTTCTTGACATGACATAACAATGGCAGGTTTTAAGTTACCGTTATACGACGGGCAGTGAGTCATGAGTTGAGTGGAGGTCCAATTCAATAATGTTTCCTCCAATTAATCTTCCATGATCCCATTTGTCTTGGAAAATTCTTCCCTTACATTTTCCCTTATTACATCCTCGAGACTATCGCTTACATGGTTGAAAAATGATTGGTAGAGTCCAATTTCACTACTAGTCATTTTTCTTTTCCTATAACAAAGCTATAGTCAAGAAGGGGATCTCTTATTCATTTTGATCTGATGAAGTAGGGTCATTTTGTGCCAACACAAAGTAGTTTCTATTACCTGCAAAGTAAAAACAACTCAAACGTTGAAGTGTTAGATTCCATTAGTAATAAGTAAAGCAAGATGATAAGGTAGGAAGTAAACACATAGAGTTATTTCTCATCTCATGTGAATTGATCCATGAAGTAATGATGACTCGAGGATTTCAATGAATAGGATTTCGCTCAATGATATGGATAGGTGGAATTTGTCGGGAAGGTTCAACTCTTCTTCTTCCTTCAAGAAAGTGGAGGACAACAGAGCTTTTGAAGATAGAGGCCGGGCCAAAAGGCTGCCTGCGTATCTCACGAAGGAGAAATCAGGCCCTATGTAGTTCGAAACTATAATGGCTTTTTCTGATTCTAAAGTCAACTTTCCTAAAACGGAAACGATAATTTTGGAAGTTTTAAGAATGACTATGAACTTTTTTGAGAAACTTGGGAAACTTGGAGTACGCTTTATCGGACTTTTGTATAGTGGGGTATATTTCTGCCTAGAGATGTTCTATGGAAAATGAGATTGGATCAATTGGCCTTTGATTTGAATTAACATAACACATATAAGCACATAAACATTTATATTACACAAGTATATTGTAACAAACATGCATCCTAATTTGGTGACCCTTTTGAGCCAAGGGTTTAGGCCTAACAAATTTTGAAGAAAATATACGTCTTTTAAAAGCCAATCCATTATCCCCCTAAAACCTTCATAGGTATACATAAATGACATAAATGTCTACAAAGGTTTCACAAAAGGGATACAATCTTTAGGGAAAGGGAATAATGTCCGACGCAGGTGATACTAATTGCTGAATGCTTCTTATATCGGCCTTCGCGCTCTCAGTTTCATCCATTTCTTATATTGATGACATCCATTGACGTTCAAACTATTCCTTAGATGCAACCTCCCAAATCGATCAATTTCCTACTTAACTTGCTTCAATTCATCTTATGAAAGTAAGTAAATCAAGTCTTTTCCCGACCCCCAAAGGATAATGGATTGAATTAGACAGACATACATTTTCTTCAACACATAAATATGATTCGTCTATAATTGACTCGGGGTCAATAGACACAGGGTAGGTTTCCTAATGGGCCCAATAACCCACTCGGGTATTGGGTCATCCTAGGCTTATGCCTAAAATAGGGTTTTGGCTTCGTTCTATCCTAGGTGTCTAGAGTGGGTTTGAACACTGGTTCTCAAGTAGAAAACTTGGGTTTGAAAATACGAATAGCCATCAAATGACTCACGTGATAATAAGCCACTCGTATTTCCAACACATTTTTGGAATTGAACAACAGGGATCGGGACATCCAGGAAACCCCAAAACAGTTTAAATAATGCAGGAATATGACATAAGATGAGATAGTTAAACTTTACAGAATTCAAACATATAAATACATGAATAGTTAATCAAAAGGTGAAATCAAACATTTGTCTAGAACCTAGTTAAAGATCCCCAACAAAGTCGCCATTTCTATTTTACGAAGATTTTAACTTTTGAGAAAAGTCGCCACTTAATTATGAAAAGGAATTAAGAAACCTTTAGAGAGTTACTTCAAACGATTCAAAACAGGAAAATGGTTTAATGTTTGAGATTCTAGATAAGCGGTTCCTATTAACATTTTAGGAAGGTGTTAGGCACCTAAAACGTCCACTAACTTGCGGTTATCTGGACTATTTGAAAATCGTATTTGATTAACCTTGAAAAAAGTTGATTTTTGAAAAGAAAAGTGATTTTAGGAATATTTTGGTGTTTATGCAAAACCATCTTTTAGTGACTTGACTAAGAATTTAACTAGGTTCACCAAACACATAAGGCAAACAAGCGTAAAGAAAAAGTGGAAGAGGGGAAAGTAAGGGATTTAGGGTCTTGGGCCCAAATCAATTAGACCTGGCCTAGTCTTATTGGGCTTTCGACCCATTTCACCTGTCCTAATCTAATTTTCGAGCCTTTGGCTCGAATCTTGCTCCACCTGTTTTAGTTTACAAGTTTGGCTTTAAGGCCCAAATAAATAAAATAAATAAGACAACAAAGAAATGAATACATAAAGACAACGATAAATAACTAAGCAAATAAATGAGACTTTTAAGTCTCTTAGCCACTTAGAATTTGGGATTTTAATCTATGCTTCTTCCTTGAACTCCTTGCATCCGTGCACTATGAGATTGTCTACTTAGGGCCTTCTGTTGGGATTGACTCAATGAGATAGGCCTTAATGGCCCATTATGAAATACAAGGGGAAACAATTCCGTTTGGACTCCCACGAGGGTTCATGCACAGAAATAGTAAAAAAAAAGAATTAATACTCATTCAGAATTTATAGCCAACATGCAGAATGTAAAATGATTAACAAATTTGGAATGACACATGTACTAACTAAATAAATTTTTAAATTTAAAGGAAGTGAATTAATATTAATCCAAAGTTGGTAATTCAACTTAATTATTAAACATTTAAAACAATTAACAACTAAACATGCGTGATTTGAAATTGATAAGCAGGTTTATCAATCAGCAAGTTTATTACTGTAATCATACATCACAACAAGAATCATGCATTATAACAAGTCGCCAATGGAAATTACCATAAAAAACTCGTGTATAAGATCAAGACAGTTGCATGGATTCAAGCGAAGACATAAGAAAATTCAACGCTCAATATAACCTTCAGAAGGGAAGGTTTCATGACTCAATTTTTTTTTAAGTTTAACCTACGGGATTCAACATAAAGCAGACATGATTCAATTCCAAGGTGTATCATGCTAATTCACCATAAGACTCAATTGAATAACATATAATCCAAATCAACAGACAATGAATCGGCAGCACAAGCCTTGCAGGTTAACCATATGAGGAATAGGTAAAGTCGCACATCTATTATTTGTGCTTCATAGAATGCACAAGATGATTTTTGAGTTTTAACTAAGAAAAGATCAACGTGTTTATCACTTAGTGCATATAGAACAGTGAATCACCGATAGAAAAGAAAATATTTCTCACAGAAAAACAACTTAGGAACTTGTTACTTGTGTTATTGGGATGCAAACAGTGGACTACTAATTGAAAAGAAAGCATTTTTTTTAACTAAACAATTAGAATCTACTATTTGCGCTAAGACGGAAGCAAAAATTGGACTATTAATTGAGAAGAACACATTTTATAACAAAACAGATCATCTATGAAGAATAAAAAATTGCAGCCTCAAACAACTTTGTTAATTTGACTAAGCCTTATTGAGAAAATATAGCATGACAACATCGAGAAAAAAAAAAAGACGGCTAAGTGTGATTTCACTACTCGAAATCTTATAGTATCTTTTTATTGAAGCACTCTCTGCATACTAATCCCATGGCACATAAGCCTTTCTACTGCTGCTCTTAGCAAGCAAACAATATGTCGATTACGGGTTTACGGAGCAAGCAATAAAGAAAACAAAATTAAACTATACTTAGAAAGACACAAATGGACCAAAACATTCGAACACTACAACAGCTAGTTGGATAGTAATATTCCGTAATATAACGATAGCATGCTCAAGATGAATGGACTCTAATGTTATAACAGATTCAAGAGAAAGACAAACAAAAGAAAACATGAAATTTAAACCAACCGACCCAAAGTTCTGAACAGGTTTAAAGAAAAATTACACATTTGGCTTTTGTCCAACAAAGCTGAGACTAGTCGATGACATAACATCTTACAACAGGGGTCTTGAACACAGGATCACTCAATGAACCGAGAAAGGCTGTAAATTCTTGATCAACGATGTTTTAACTAATCATCACAAAAATATGCCCAAAGAAACCACAACATGGGATAACCAGTGATTCAGCAAACATTATAATGATCATTCAAATCCTACGACCGACAAGGCCTTTACAATTACTCCCAGCATAAAAGATTATCGCTAATAGCGTTATGTATACAAAATGATGAGATGAAGCAGAAGAGATCCAAACATTGAATGAAAAGTATATTACCTGTTTGGGAGCAGCAAAATGAGACAACGACCTGGTACGGAGATCACGACCACCGAAAACTTCTTTACCATCAACTCGAGACTCTAATTTAGCTAAAGAACTTTCAAATAAAAGAATAGTATTTCTACTAAAGACTTAATTCTTCTTCGAAAATTTCTTTCTTTTCCTTTCTTCCTTCTCTCTCAGTTTTTCCGAACCAGAATTTTTCTCAGAAAAATGTTTCACCTTTTTTTTTCTTCCTTTATTTTTCTAAATGCAAAATTTCCAACCCCAATTTTTGAACCCCTTATTAGACCCAAGAATTTTCAACACCCAAAGTTCCAACCCCCTCAAACAATGACTCAAAGGATTCTTATATAAAAGACTGAAATACGGGTATTTTGGGACTTGAAAAAAGAAGATATTTTGGAATTTCAAATTCAAATCTCCCTACATCTTGGTTTTCATCTACAAACGTGCCAATTTTTTCAATTCTTCTCCCTCAAATCTGGAATAGGAAGCCAAGAGGGAAGAAATTTCATTCCAACCAATGAAAATTTGTCCAAAACATACGAATTCGTACTGGTCATCTCGAGATTCACGGAATTTAGCCATTGAGGGGGAAACCTAGCCTCGTTTCTAGAGGATTCTAGGGTTTTATTTGTATAACAACTCAATAGGTAACATTCGAATCAATTACGGGATCGGCTGAGACTGTTGGAGCTAATGAAGAAGCAACCTAAAGTCGGCCAGGTCAGGATATTTTTTGAGTGGGCTAGTAAAATTTAAAGGGACAAATGGGCTAGAATTGGTTTAATTGGGTATTAGGTGGATTATGTAATTGGAGATTTGGCCAATTCATTTAAATTTTAGCAAAATCGAAAATCAATTGGCCAATTGCATCGCTATTATGGCCATTTTGATTTCGATTATGGCTAAATCTAATAAATAGGCTAAATTAAATAAAAAATTCGAGATGATTTAATACCTCCTTTAATTCTGAGCTTCTTGATTTAATAAAATCCAATATGTATTTATCCAAATAAATTATTTTGAGAAGAAATTATATTAAAATCAAGAGTTAAATCCTTTAAATTTATTTCAATACAAACCTTGATTAAAATCTGATATTTTATGAAAAAAAGATATTTAAGTAACAAAATTATATAATTTCGTATAATTGAATACGATAATATATAATCGCTACTTAAAATGACAAACTTACCCAGGTGAATACCTTTGAAAATTTTTTATTCTGGTGAAATAAATATTTTAATTTTATTGAAAATCGAAGAAACTCAAAATTAAATTTAGTTGTGGAGGGCAAAAATTAGGTGTCAACACCTCGAGTCCCAGAAATAAAAATACACCCCAAAATCACAACGATCCTCAGGGCCCTTGGCCACACATCATAGAAATCAAAATAAACTTTTGTAGATAAAGGGTTATAATCATCACATGGTGAAGCACAAGTATTTTCCTTGTAAGCATAATCGACTAATTAATGAAAGATTTATGTTTATCAACTGTACTAACAAATACAATATTTATGACATAAAACAACATAACCACCCAAAGGTGCACTTATCAAACATGTAAAACATAACTCACAATATTAGAACACAAATCATATCTCTTTTATTGACCTCTACCAGTTAGAATAACGCTATTCCAACCTTCTAAATATTATTAAGTTACCAATTTGGACCAATTTAACCAATTGTGATGGTTATGATACCAATGGGAGTCTACAACATACCAATTGGACTTAACTCGGGGAGACAACACAGCTATACCATGATTGGGAGAAAAGAAAGTGTGATAGATTCTTAGATGCCTTGTAGCTTCATACATATTTAATAGGGATGTCAACACACAAATTTGAAAGACTTTACACGACATTTTCTCTAGTACTAGAGGACCGGGAACTTGCGCTCTAAAGCCACAGGTTATGTAGGCACCTACCTAACCCCACTCTAGATAGATTAACTCTTACTATCCAAGCATTCATTTAGAGTGGAAGTTAAAATAATTCTATTTAAACAATATAATTCATTCATCTAATTAACTAATTCCTTATTCAACCTATTAATCGTGTTAACTTATATATATATATATGCTAAGTAAAGTAATGCAAAAAAAATCAATAGTAAATTCCCAGAAACTAGCCTAAACTGGTACAAGAGCCCTAGGCAAGAAACATAACACTTAAAAACCTAGTATCCATGTAAGATCGAGAGGATAGAAGTTATGGTAGAGTGATCATCTTTATTTCTATAGAAACTCTAACTGACCTACACTATGGCTACATCTTCAGTTGGAAATATAGTAAGTGTAGCATCAGTACAACTACATGTACCGGTAGGTATCATTGGCTGACAAGGCATACAAACAAATAACATTAATAGTAAATAGTGAGAGATTATAGCATCGAGTAAACTTAAAAGCTTCTAATTCTTTGAATGTGAAATTATTAACAAAAAATTTTAAGCATTTTTATGACCTATCAGCTATTTAACATTATCGTAAATCTTTGTCCTTTGATAATCCACTCTAACTTACCTTCTTTAAACCTTCCCTAACTTATTATTCCTATTTTTACAATTCCTAACCCATTTTAGATAAAACTATTGACTTCAGTAATTTAGTGCACCCCACGACTGGGCCAAATTTCCTCAGTGGTCAACTAATGTAATGCACTATGTGATTTACAACCACCAAGACACTCATGGCATTAACAACCTTGTGATAGGAACACTATAATATATATCACCTATACAACTATATACTTACAGGAATAAGTATTATACATAAGCCAAGACATACCTTGCATTCAATCAATAAATTCGTACCACTTAAGGAACCAACAACATTATATAACATAACCGAATATTCTGTGCCTATGAATAAATGTATGTATACAAGATGTATACATCATCTCTTTCTCTTCTCAATCTCATCAACATCAATTTTAGTATCATGAACATTAAGATCAATATCATTATCACCATTATCATCACAACTCATAAATAATAACATCATGACATCATGAATTCAACATCAATATCTTTACACTAACCCATTCCTACTCAATCAATAGTCACAGAGTGCCTGAAAGAGATAACAACTCTTTAATTTACATACAAAAAATAATACATCAATCTTATTTTCGTACTTATACATAGGTATATATGTCTATACCATCATGTACACCCATACTCATGTTTCTAACATCACCCTTAATTCTTTTCAAATACCCTAGTCGGGATACTCATACTAAGCCTTATTATCCTTACCCTTACTATTTGATGAGACTTACCAAGTTACCCATTTTAATATGTACCTTCCCACTATGCTATCCCCTAAGATGTTCTATCGATTCAATTACGCTCACAGGTCACTTAAAAATTAGTTAGTTTAATTATTAACTATTACTTTATATGAATGCATCATAACCCTTCTTAATTCAAGTCACAATTATCTATATTCCTAAGAGCATTTTGATCAAACCCTAGCTTAGTTCTTACTCCCCCTTTTTATCATACTATACCCCAACCATACTTGTAAGCTATGACATTCATTCAACTAGTCATAATTCTCAAGATATTTAACTCATTTTATTCCATAAATGTCACTCCAATGCAGTACCACAACAATTTACAACATTATTAAAGCTGAACTAGATTTTATCATTTTTGTCCATCCAAACACCATGCTCGAAGGCCTAATCATGAAAACTCACAGCATTATTATCAGTAATACATAAATCTAGCCTAATTATATTGCAAATAAACTATAACCTATCTCATAGATAAATAATATAGTTATTAAGAGGAGAAAGTTGTCTCGTATATGCTATAACATCTTCCCATGTTGAATTCCCATCGGGTGTTCCAAAAAAATTGTCCTCATGAAACTTGATCTTTCTAATCTCATAGTTGTGGAGCTAAGGTTATCTCAAGGTATTTTTAGAGGATAGGGATGACCTAGGAGATTAAAACAAAAATATTTGAAGGAGAAGATCTTGATGGCTACCATTGGTTTCTATTGCAGCGATTGAATTTACTGTTCCAGTGATAGGTAGCAGGTAGGTCTAATTTTTCTTAAATTTTTTCCTAATTATGTTGGTCACCATTTCTCCCTACAAATTAAATTCCATCAAACCCAATAGGAGGATTTTAGTCATCATAAAACTTTTTCAGAATGTTTTCAGTGTAATGATATTTTTGGGTCATTACACTCTATGTGGAAGAAAGCATAGACTTTCAGATGATTTTTTTGATTCATCTGAAGTTAGGGCATGTGGTGCCAAATTGTTCAAAGATTTGGTGGATAAGCTTAAGTTTATGTAGGACGGGTTTTTGGCATCCAATGTAAGCAGAAAAATTCTACATATCAGATAATTCATGACAAAGAAATTATGGTTAGTGAGGAGTTTTGTTAAAGGTATTACTGATGAAGGATGTGATGAGGATTGGGAAGAAAGGAAAGCTCATCCTAATATTTATTATACTTTTTGAAATCCTTAGGCGTGTTGGGGAGGTCACATATGAGTTGTATTTACCTTTAGGTATTTTAGCTATTCATCTAATTTTCCATGACTTGATGGAGAAGAAGTATTATTTCAATGGTTCTTATATTATTCATAGGGATTTAATGGATTTGTATCAAGATCTAACATTTTAAAATGATCCCGTAGTCATTTTGGATTGAAAGATTTGGGAGTTGAGGTCCAAAGAGATAGCCTTAGAAAAGAATCAATAGAAGCATCTCTATTTGAGGAGGCTACATAGGAAAATGAGTTGGACATGTAGAGTAGATATCCCCAGTTTTTTGACAGTTTAGGTACCTTCCTTATCGTTACATTCAAGGAAGGACGTGTGTATTAGTGGTAGATGATGTAACAACCCTTACATTGATTTTTCATTTTTAGTAAATCTTATACATTTTACCCTTCTATACAGTTCCTTTATGTTATTTGTGGTCTAAGAGAATGGGTGGCATAGTTATCAAGGTGATTGATTGAGTATTAAGTAAGTTTTATATTTTTGAAGGTTTTGAAGTTGATATAGTTGACCTTCAGTAATATTTGGTTATTTTAGGATCTTATGGGAGTTTTATCTATTTTGTTACTGGTAAAATATCATTCTTTGGGTTAGTAGGAGCTTTGGTTCAGATTTGAGGCATTTGGATGAACTTTGAGTAGTTGGTTGGAAAGTTGAAAGTTTAAGGTGTAGGATTTACTTCGATCAACATTTTTTGATAGCTAACTCTACTAAAAAATCTAATAACTTCATTGAGTGTAGAATATATTTTGTAGCTAAGTAGCATAGTTGGTTTGTGTTCACGAAGTTATGCATGAATTTTGGGGGTCTGTGTGGATGATTTCTTGTTTCTCTTTTAGTTGGTTGCTTGTTTAGATTCCATTTGGCCTTCGCATTCATGACCCCTCCATCTCGATTGTGAAAGCCAATGAGCTCCTTTATTATGATCACGTCGGTGGGGATTGTGATTGCTAAGAATTAGTAGGAATGGGCTAGGCCATGTCTGGATCATTCTGCGTAAATGTGATCAGACCCTTTACAATTTGTGATTGTGGAGCGCTTGGATGTTTTCACAAACATAACAAAGATCCTAGATTTGGAAAGAATTAAATAGCAAGGACAATAATTAATTTCCATTTTTTGGTCAAGAACTTCATTACTCGCTTTCTAAAGCTTAGGAACTTAATTTTGGGAGATTCAAAGGGTGTTCTCGATAATTCTTCTTTGCATAAGATTATTACACTTCTTTTGCTCATTCCCCAATGATTTATTCATGGATTACTCTTCAAATTTTGATTTTTAAACTTGATAATTTAGGTTTGTTTAGATAAATTTATAAAAATGGTATTTTGATGATTTGAAGATTGATATTAACTTTTTTTAATGAAATTTCATATTTAAACTCATTAAGTTATGTGTTACATGATTTTCAAATAAAATTTCAATTTTACCCTTAGTTCTTGGGATTGGCTTTTTAGATCCAGAATTAAAGTATAACAATTTAGGAATAGATTGACTTGTGCTCACGTGTAGAATATGCTCTTAATAGATTGGGAGTGAATAGAGGTTATTTTGAAAGAAAAAACTCTTTGGCAGTGGTTTGTGGCGCGGTGGTTTGTCTTCAAGGTGGTTATGACTTATTTTTCTACAATTTGTGCTCGTGTTGGGACTTACCATTTAAACTATGTTATTGGATGGATGAGTTAGTGAATTAAAGTAGTTGATGAGATGGATTAATATTGTTATCCTCAAATTGGGGCTTATACTATTTAAATAATATGAGCTTTAAATTTATAATTTGATATTGAGGCTTGCTTATCCATTGAACATTGTCTTGAGGTTTTAAACATATATGTTTTACCATGATTTATTTTATCTTTGTAATCATAAATATTCACTATATCATAGATAAATTGAATTGTACAATTTGAAACACTTATTTTGAAAGAAAATGAACCATCTTCTATTGATTTAGTTCAAGGTAAGTTGTTGGATGGAATTTTAGTCTGTGTAAGATTCTATATGAAATTTTGATTTTGAGATAAGATTTTGAAAGGGGTATATAGACTTCATGAGTCCCACATAGGTTCCACCTCATAACATACCACTGTGAAAATATCATTTCCCTCTAGGTTATTATTCAGGTTTCATGTGTTTCCAGCATTTCAAGTTTCTCGATAGTTGCTACCTATTATAAATGACCTTCCAGAACAGGTGGTTCGGGTTTTAGATAATTCAGTTGAGAATCTCGTTAATGTTGCGTTTATTCTTAAATGTATAGTTTAGTAAATTTATAATTTTTATTTTTATTGTCTTTTTAAAATGCATTTCATATTTATGAAAAATCTTTATTTATGATATATTTATACTATATTACAATAATTTTATAATTTATTAATATTTTAAATGGAGATAATGAGTTTAATTATGTTAAAAAATTCTTATTATATAATAGAGGCTTTATTCGAAATAAATTTCTATTAATTGTGGTATATTTAAAATATTGTATTTATTTTACCACAAACCTATGCAATACCTGAAAACATAGATAATGGGATTGAAATGATCTTGAGAGTTTCCATTCCGCTCCACATAGAGGTGGATGAAGTGGCCAGAAAATATTAGAGATTAGGTAGCATACATGTGTCATTAGTTGGTTAATTTGCTATCAAATTACTTAAATGAATCACTATTTCTTAATTGGTCAAAGGGATATGGTTAGTGACTATATATAGATATGGAACTGTAGGCTTCTTAATTTTTCATTACCTAGTGTAATATATAAATTGATATTGCATAAATTAATATTTGGATGGAAATTATGATAAAAATATGTTTTAGTCTATATTTGGCCACCGGTAGAAAATCAATTATCGACATCTAGTTATTCTAGTTTAGATTTTAGTGCCAAACTTGGACCTAGGAGGATTTTTCCTGATTCTTGGACGTTTTTCATATGGAAGTTTTTGAAGATTGCGTGGAGGGGACGAGAAGCTCATGGACAGTTCAAGGTTTTTGGTCGACATCGAGGTAGGCTTTGGTGTACTTATCTCTATGTGATTGTGTATTGTATATTTTGCATGCTAGGTGGGGATTATAGGCTATTTTTATACCTAGAATATATCATGACTTTACCTAATTAAGGTATTTAGAATGGAAATGTAACCTAAACCTTAGTCTAGAATGCCTGTTAAGGCTGTAGGATCCTCTTACACCTGGTTATAGACTCGATTAACCATAGATTTTCATAAGGGGTCTTTTAGTAAAAGACTTACCATATTACTTAGTATTTTATGTGATATTTCTGGATTAGACCCTTTTAGTAGCTTTATACCCCTGTTTACCCTAGTTTCTTAATTTTGGCATTACTATCTTGTTGAGTTATATATTGTTGGGACCAAGGTCGTGGTTACAATATCAGTTGGATGCCAGATTAGTAATATATCCTTTGAACGGGCATGGATAGTTATGAATACGTAAATGCTTACAGTGTATTATTTGGATACTGGTGATGGCATGCATATATTTAGATACATTTACAGATTTAGTGCTCTGATTCTAGTTAGAACCTTTATTTTACTACTATTACTAAAAAGGAATTTATTCCCAAATTTTCATAACTTCTAAAATTGATTCTTTGAAAATGGAAGTTGTACCACCCTTATTATTGGTTTATGATATTTTAAACTAAATATACTACTTGAAAATCTGACTGAGGCTTATTCTGGTCCATTATTGGTTCACTCATTTTACTACTACTTTTTCACTATGGTCGAGGGAGCTTCTAACCTTTTTTACATTATTATACCATTTTAGTCCTATATTCAAACTTAGGAAATGGGTTTATAGATTTATATTTAGTTAGCCTCGGTTCAAGTCCAAGGAATTATTACACTCTTATTTCTTTCTGGTACTGGATAAAGTAGATTGGTTATGATGGTTACTGAAAGTCCTAGTTTTGGACCAGGCAATGTATATGGATATCTCGAGTCCCCTGTGGGCCTCTTCTTCTAATGAGTCATGATATTGAAGAAGGATGGTCATTGTAGGTTCTGTCTTTGTGAGCTGAAGGAGTTACATATACATGGTTCATTCTAGAATAATTGGTTGATGATACTGGATAATCCTTGCATTCATTCATTATTATGCATTGCCTGCTACTAGTATAATTATTTGGCACTTGTATCTATCTGTCTTATGGGTAGCTATATAGGTACAGGTTATTGTTGTCGTTTGTTGAGTATTTGTTTATGCCTTCCAGGCTTATGAAAGCTTGGGTAGGTTATTATTTGTCAGGGCTTGCCGATTATATATTTACTGGATACTATTGTATAGATCATGGCAGTTTGGTTATAGATTAATACTCGAGGTTGTAGGTACACTTTTGAGTTCCCTTATTCTTTATTATGGTAACAATTGATTATTGTTATACTATCTCTTGTCAATGTAGATTTCAGTTAGAGATCCTACTTATGCTAGTGTTAGACCCTTTATTGGTTATGATTCTTGTAAGGTTGGACTAGCTTCCTCAGTGTAGTGTCTTCATAATTATTTATCAGTATAGTGAGTTATATATATTCTTCTTTGTCTACTATTTGTATATTATTCCCTTCCTTCCTACTAGAATTGTATATTGTGTACATTCCTTTCTTTATTATACTATCATATGTACTAGGTACAGAAGTGTGTTTCATCCTTGAATACCGGTAGTACCTAAAAATTTACCTTTACTTATCCATTACTATTTTTATGTTTCATTTCCTGAGTAGTTGCATGTAGTTATATTCCTACTTCACATGTTATTTATACATGCATTATGTTTAGAGCTCAGTCGGCCACTGCCTACTAAGTACTTCATGTTTGGTACTTATACTACACTTCTATAGCCTGCAGATCATAGTATAATTTCTCATCATTAATGTGTACATTATGTGGAATAGACATGGATCGGAGATTCAGGGTGATCTCCTGAATCCAGAGTTGTCCTTACTCTCCCAGTTACTATTAGACTAATCCTTACTTTTGTATATCAAAGACGGCTTTGTATACATTTACTATGTATTCTACTTTGTACTTTTGTTGTATTAGAAGCTCTTGTACTGATCTCACTAGGTTTTGGGGATGTATTTACTTACTTCTTATCTAATCTTCTCTTTTATTTTGTTTTGATTCCATTTTCTTATTAGTCCATTACCAGCTATTCTGTACTATGATTTTCCTTACCTACTAGTGGGTTATTGTATGTGCCATCATGACTTGAGAAAATTAGGCTGTGATAGAAAAGGGTGTGTACCAATAGGTATTGACCATTGCATTTAAAAAAGTATCATCTGTACTGCATTATTTATTGATTATTATGGTGTTTTGAAGTAAAACTTAATGCTTTATTGATATCGAATAGTTGAGACTCTTCTATGTTCCAAGCTATTTACTGTATCCTTATGATGCATATCCTAGTATGACTTGTCAATTCGGCCTTTGATTTGTGCGCAATTTTCTTGACTCAAAGTAGTGGTGAGCTCCTATTTTTCTCATATATCTTTTGGGCTGCCATGAGTTCTTCATTCGATTTTTGGTCCATTATTTCAAACATAAACATTTTAGCTATTTTGGGTTGAACCCATTTGTTGATACTTATTAGTGTTTTGGTCTAATGACTTTTAGGTTCTGAAAGATTTGTTACAATTTATTTATTCCAAAATTTTTATCATTTAGAATATTGGATACATTGTTTTGTTTAGTGCAAAATAGTTAGTTGCCTTATTTTGTCTAAGTGTTGGGTTGATGTTTTGAGGTTAGTTGGTTCTCCTATCGGGGAGTTAGTATGAGTACCACTCATAGGGTTTTTAGGTTGTGACAAAGTCGTATCAGAACCTTAGGTTTGTTGATCTCATTATACCAAAATGAGTCTAGTATAGTCTTGCAAAATGGTATGAATACATCTGTACTTTTCTTCTAAAGGCTATAAAACTTTAGGAAACTATCATTTCTTTCTTCTTACATTCTATGAATTAATTCCAATTGGTATCTGGTAATACAAATTGGTATTTGACCTTCTTTATTCTCTTGTTCGTATATGGTTACTACTAGAGTAAATAGAGCCAGAAATATAGCCCCTACACCAATAGCTCTAGTTATAAAATCGGTTATTCGGAGATTAGGATGCGAAAAGAGTGGGGAAAAAGGAATATAGAAAGAACAACACCTGCTAGGGGTAGAGCTTGAGCAATGGTTATTCAGCCTCATCATAGATCGCTGACACTTCTCCCACCCTAGGATTATTATAAAAGGGTTGCAAAGATAAATACAAATGTTGTGGAGCAGAAAGAGGTAGAGCCGATCGAAGATTCAACGCTTCCTTTATTTGTTCTAAGGTGATTCAGCAGGTGCATTCTTTTATATGTGAATTGGCCAGTACAAGGGCCACTCTTGCTACACTTTCTTATCAGTTTCTAGGTTTTTTACCGACTGCTACAATTTCTCCTAAAATAGATGGGGCCTTAGGGACTGAGATTTTCCCTCACCCTGTTTTAGGTCCTTTTATAACTAGGGCTGAGCATGGCATGTTGATCAAGTTCTTGAAGATAAAGCCTCCTACATTTGTTGGCTCTGGGATGGAGGACACATTTGAGCTCATTGTTGATTATTATGAAAGGTTTCATAAAATTGGTATTGTTGAGCTCATCTTTGCCTCTATTGACATAGGCTAGCTTCATACCCTATTTTTGGAGAAGTATATACCTCGTACTCTTCGTGATTGTTGCAGCCTATGAGGGAAAATTTTATGCTTTGTCCCATTATGATACTTAGTTACTTTGTGTAAAGAAAGAGAGGATTCTGATGTTTGTAAAAGGCATGAGTATTGACTTAACATATTTTGACTGATTTTATGGTTTCTATAGGAAATACTTCTAATGATATTGTTGATTATGTAAAAGAGGTGGAAAAAGTAAAGTAAGTTAGTTAGGCAAAGGTGTTACCAAAGAAGTCCCACAAAGCAGGCAAAGAAGTTAGTTAGGAAAGGGTGTTCGGCTTTTCTTGCACATCCTCAAGATGTTCGTACAAAATCTTCTTCAACTGAATCAGTATATGTGATGTTAGAATTTTTGAAGGTATTTCCCACAAGTTTTCTTGGTATGTCTCTAGTGCAGGACATTGAGTTCTGTATTAATGTAGAGCCAGATACTCACCCCATTTCTATTTCTCCTTATCAAATGTCTTCGATTTAGTTGAAGGAACTCAAGACTCAATTGCAGGAGTTACTTAATAAGGGATTTGTTCAACCTAATTTTTATCCTTGGGGTGCTCCAATTTTATTCGTTAAGAAGAAGGATGGTAGCCTAGGGATGAGTTTTAATTACAGACAGTTGAATAAAATTACCATCAGGAATAAGTATCCCTTGACCCATATAGATGATCTTTTTCATCAATTTGAAAGTGATTCTACTTTCTCTAAGATAGAACCTGACATTCGGTTATCACCAATTAAAGATTCATCTTAAGGATATACCTAAGATGGCCTTTAGCACTCGATAAGGCATTATGAGTTCTTACTGATGTCATTCGGGTTGACTAATGCACCAGTACCTTTCATGAGATCAATGAATGGTATCTTTATGTCTTTCTTATATTCTTTTGTAATTGTGTTTATTGATGATATTATGGTTTGCTCCAAGATTAAGGACGAACATGTAGGTCATCTTCGCATTACATTAGGGATTTTGAAGGAAAAGCAGTTATATGCTAAGTTCTTAAAATGCGAGTTTTGGTTGTTTTCAATTGCCTTCTCAGGAAATGTTATTTTGGAAAAGTGGATGATGATTGATCTCTAGAAGATTCAGGTTTTTAAGAGTTGGGTTCGACCTAACTTTATGACTAATATTAGGAGTTTTGTAGGTCTTTCTAGTTACTATCAGAGGTTTGTCAAGAATTTTGCATCTATTGTTGCTCACTTGACAAGGTTGACCCAACATAAGGTGTCATTATCTTAGTCAGATAAATGTGAGAAGAGTTTCCAAATGCTCAAGAACCTTTTGTTTATAGCCTCTCTTCTTTCCCTGCTGGAAGAAGGTAAGGATTTTATTGAAGCATCATAAGAAGAATTACCAACCCTTGACTTGATTTGATACAGTACAGGAATGTGATTGCCTATGCTTCAAGGCAATTGAAGCCTCATAAAAAGAATTATCGACCCAGGACTTGGAGTTGGCAGTAGTGGTCTCTGCACGTAAGATTTGGAGACACTATCTCTATGGTGTCAAGTGTAAAGTATTTACAGACCATCGTAGTTTGCAAAATGTGTTCATATAAATGGACTTGACTTTGAGGTAGAAAAGGTGGATAGAATTTTTAAAGAACTATGATGTGACCATCTAGTACCATTCGGGTAAGGCCAATATGGTGGTAAACGCATTGATCTGGAAATTAATAAGTATGGATAGTCTTGCTTGTTTGAGGGGGCCAAGGTGACCCTTGGCTAAAGAGATTCAAAATATAGAATCTTTGTCTATAAAGTTTGGTATTTCTAAAAGAGATGGACTACTCGCTAGTATGGATTTAAGTTCAACATTCCTTGATCAAATTAAGTCTAGACAGCTTGAAGATGAGAAGTTAAATATGTTTCTAAACAAGGTAGTATGTAGTGAAGCTTCTGATGCCACACTTGATGCACGTGGGATATTGATGGTGAGGGAATGCATATTCATGCCCCGAGTTAGTGATTTGATTCTAGGTTTTCTTATTAAAGCTCATATCTCTGAATAATCTATTCATTCGGGTGCAACCAAGATGTATTGTGACTTACGACAACTTTATTGGTGGCCCAAGATTAAAAGAGATATAATGGAGTAGGGTCTAAATGTCAAAATTCTTAAGAGGTTAACTACGAGCATCAAAGGCCTACGAGTTTACATCAGATGATGCCCATTCCAAAGTGGAAGTGTGAGAGAATAAATATGGACTTCATGGTAGGTCATTCCAAGACCTGGGATCATCATGACTCTATTTGGGTCATAGCAGATAAGCTAACCTAGTCATCTTATTTTACCCTGATTAAAGTTGCTCAAATCAGTTAGCCAACATTTGTGTCAAGAAGATATTGAGGCTACATATGGTGCGAATTTTCATTATTTCTAATAGAGGTATGTAATTCATGTTTATGTTTAGGATAGGCTATATGAAGAGTTGGGGACTAAGCTTGACTTTAACACTCTTTTTCATCCTAAAACTGATAGGTAATCAGAGAGAACTATTTAGGGCATGTGTGATTGACTTTGGTGGTCATTGGATAAGGTTTTGTCGTTGTGTGAGTTTTCATAAAACAATAGCTATCACTCTATCATTTATATGGCTCCATTCAAAGAACTCTATGATAGAAAATATACGTCACCCATAGGATGGTTTGAAGTGGGCTATGTGGAACCTTTGGGAACAAACTTGGTAAAGAAAGCTCAGGAGAAGGTGACATTTATTCAAACCAAGTTGTTGGCAGCTTATAGAAGGTAAAAAATGTAGGCAGATTGTAAGGCAAAAGGCATGTCATTAAATGTTGGCAAACAAGTTTTAGTGAAGGTATATCCTATAAAGGGAATCGTGAGGTTTTAAAAGAGGGGCAAGCTAAGGCTTGGTATATAGGTTTGTTTGAGATTCTTAAGGACATGGGTCCGATAACATATAGGTAGTCATTACCACCAAACTTTTTGAGGGTCCATCTGGTGTTCCATATATCCATGCTCAAGAGATATCATGGGGTTAGGGATAACATTGTCAAATGTGATTTTGTTTTTCTAGATAAAGATATTTATTAAAAGGAGAAACTAGTTGCTATTCTTAATCTGGACGTCTATAAGTTGAGGACTAAGGAAAATTGAATCATACAGGTATAATGAAAGCAATATCTAGAGGTGGAAGTTACTTAGAAAATCTAGAAGGACATGCGGGATAAGTACCCTCACTTGTTTGAGGATGCTGGTAGTTTTATCTTTTCTTGACTTGTCTTATTTTTCTTATCTGATCATTTGGGAATGAACAATAGGTAAATTGATATTTGTTATAATAACCTTTCCATCATTACAGGTAAGTCCAACATATAAAAGTTTAGGTTAAGATTTTTCCCGAATTAGATTTAGAAATTTTAGGCTAGGCTAGTCTTGGATGAATTCAAGTGAGGTATAGTTAAGGGAAATCTGTGAATGGATTGGGTAAATAAAATAAAGTTTATCATGTTTTTATATTAGCTAATACAATAACGATTCTATTGGATTTTTTGTAAGTAAAACTCTCAATATAGAACTAGACATAAAAAGGTTAATTGGAATGTCATGATTTGAGGGTGCATAGCTGATCAACACCCAAAATACACCTCCAAAAAAAGGATAAACCAATCGCTTTCAAGTATAGTAACCAAACTAGGTTGGAGTCAAACCCATAGGGAAGAAGAAGATTTATATCTCTTGTTTGCAGAACTCAACGGGCTGAACAGAAAGTAAATGGGGGGTCTATTGTTGTAATCTCGAACAAGTAGAAAATCTCAACTTTGGTTGTAATAAGTTGAAGACAAATACTAGGATTTTGTTCCCCCTGGATTCTCAACTCAGTAGGATTGTCACTCTTTATTGAACCAACCTAGTACCTTGCATGTAGAATCTGATAAGTTATGTACCATCAAATGTCTTATGGACTCATTGACGGATTTCATCCATTACCTTTTGAGTCTCAGGATGTCGTATTACTAACCCTTATCCTATATCCCAATTAACTTTTACCTTTTGAGTCTCAAGTTATTAGTTGATAGATAACCATCTTGCATAGATGATACTGATTATCCTAGATTGATAGTTAATCTTAAAATTACTGTTGTAACTATCTTTTCCTAGTCACTACTCCTATTGTGGAGTAAGTAGTGATAATCTAGGTGGAATTTTACCATTTTCTGCCACTAAGACATCTATCAAACTAAAGATAATACAATCATGCAAAGATACTGGTTTAGAACAACTTAGCCGTTTCCCTACTTTGTCAATATGTCTGGTTTCCCACAGCCCAAGTTAAGGGCTTTAGCCGCTCATACTTGTAAAATGACAAACGGAATTCATAATGAAAAGAATTAAACAATATCACAATGATTGTAAAACTCAAAGACAACAGCTGAATTATCAACTATAATCAAGAACATAGTAATCCCAAGATCAAAATTTGAATATTGGAACCAATTATAAGTTTGTAAGTGTTAAGAGTGCGTTCTAACTACAAAACGTCAAAAGGGAATTTATAGGATATAAGGAAACCTTAAAAATCAAAACCCAAATGAAAAAAGAAAATTGAGGTTAGTGGCCACTTACTTAGGCCACCTACTAACTATATGTACAACATACGGACTGTATGTAGTCCTAAGTAAGTTCCTAACCACCTGCACAGCTCTTGCAACTCTCTGGAATTGGACCTCTGTCACTAACTTTGGTCACATACAGACCGTATGTACTACATACGAATAGTATATGCCCTTAGTAAGTGATAGGGTCTTCTTTTTCCTACTTTTATGCCTCTGGACTTCAAGTTCGGACACCTACTTTGGTCATCTACGCCCGGTAAGTGGCACTTACGCCTAGAAATGCCTAAGTAAGTAGACCAAAACTTCAATTTTCATATTTTTCTTTTGTGTAGCTTCAGAAACATGATTTCCTGCAAAACATACCCAAAACACATCATATATCACTAAACAACCTAATAAACTTGTATAGTTTTATCCTTTTAAGTGTTGAAAGTACTATAAATCCATAGCAAATCAACACCCTCAACTTAGAACATTTGTATATCCTTAGGACACACAATAAAACAAAACAAAAGCACAACGCTTAACTGGGAGAATCTAAGTTATCTAAGGTAGTCAATCATCACTTTAACCTCAAACACATTACCCCCTCCCATATAAATAATTCAAAACCAACTATGTGTAAACATAAAGCACTACTGTGTGACACAAAGGAATCAAGGTATGGCAATTACATTAGCAATAGAAATACATGTATATATACAAGTTACACTACCCAAACAAGTAAGCAGCTAGCAATACAACCCATGTACCCTCACAATGAAGAAGTCCCACTCACGCATATGGAATAATACATATCAATGCGGGGACAGTCAAGAGACACTCACGCTCAAAAGAGAAGTTCTACCAATGTGCATCAAATACCATAAGTTTGCCCTTCTTTACCTTGGTTTTTAGATAGTCAATGTAGGATCACCATGGGACTTTATTCGACTTGTAATATAGGCTTGGGAGCTGGTATGGTACATATGGATATATCAAGAGACTAAGCCTCCGAGATACTACATTAACTCTAGGTCCATAATTTAACAAATCTCCTTACATACCACCCTTATTTCTCTCTTTTATCTTTTTAATGCACATTCAGGTTGGGTGTGGTTTCTCTTATTCATTCATTTTCTCCTTTTTTTCTTTTTGTTTTTCATATTTTTATTTTTTCTTTTTCTCCCATACCCAACCCTACTATCACGTTTCTCTTATTTTACCCTTCTTCATACCCATTTTACATTATGCACCCGATAGCCACCCTCAACTTAGGCAATTTGCTAGCGTTGATATGCACAATATACAAGGAGGACCAAGGCCAAAATAGATTCATTGTAACACAAATAGGAAAGTGAAAGGTGTCACAAGAAAAATAGGCTATAAGGCTCAAAATCGGGATCAAGAGATACTATTTCACATTAGGAAGGTCATTTAGGCTAAAAGTGGACTAATATAAAAAATTACATGTGATCCTTTCCTAACCAACTATCCTACAACCTAGGCAAGACTAACCGAGAAAGTTCTAGATTTAACACACAAAGGGAACTAAGTAGAATCTCACTCATGCATGGCATAGAGTCACATAACAAGCTACTCCATATTCGATTCATGTACAAGTTAGCTATGATTGTCATGTCCCTAATATAATTCCATAACAAGATCCACAATGGTCACACATATATATATTCACATAGTTCAGAAAAAATAAAATCTTAGAGGGGTATTATTTTTCTCAAAATCAACAAAAAACATGACAACTGCCCTAAATACTCACAAATCTCCTAATTACACAAAACCAAACACATCACGAAAAAAATTTTAACCTAGACATACCGATTCTAAAACCATACCGAGGTCGACAGAAAAATAAGCATGGCAACAAAACCCCGCGACGACAAGCACAGTAATGCTTGTCACGGCATGACTTATTTGCCTTGGATACTCAGATGTTGCCAAGGTCTACCTTAACACTTACATTCACTTGCTCAAGGTTTCACATGTAGTGCTTCACCCACTGCCCATTTACCTTGAATGAAAAAGAAAACCCGAATAAAAAAGGAAAATTGAGGTTAGTGGGCACTTACTAAGGCTACCTATGGGTCGTATGAACAATATACGGACCGTATGTGGTCCTACGTAAGTGGTAGACCTGCTACACAGCTCCTGTAACTCTCTGTACTTGGACCTTTATTACTTACTTTGGTCACATGTAGACTGTATGTACTACATACAGACCATATGTGACCTTAGTAAGTGACAAAGCCTTTTTTTCTTACTTCTGAACCTTTGGACTTCAAGTTCTTAAACCTCTTTGGCCACTTATGCCTACGCCTAATTTATTATTGTGGCAGGACTCAGTTACCTTGGCTACTTAGACTTTGCCAAGGTTTACCTCAACACAAACTTTCACTTCCTCATGGTTTCCCATGTAGTGCTTTACCTACTGCCTATTCACTTTGATCGAGACTTCACCATCAGACTTTATTTCTACAGAACCATGTGGGAACACTCTAACCATAGTGAATGGCCCATATCACCTAGACTTCAGTTTGCTAGGAAACAAGTGATGCCTTGAATTATACAAAAAGACCAAATCGTCGGGTTCAAACTCTCTTTTCTTGATTTTCTTATAATGATACATTTTCATCCTTTGTTTGTATATGGAAGAACTCTTATAAGCACGTAATAAAAATTCATCCAACTCATTTATCTTGCCCAATCTCGACCTTACTACATCACACCACTCAAAATTCAGCTTGTACAACGTCTATAGTGCCTTATGCTTGAGCTCGATTTGCAAATGTCATGCCGTGCCATTTATGAGATGATATGGGGAGTCTTCTATGGGAGTCTTATAAGCTATCTGATAGGCCCACAATGCATCATCCAACTTTCTAGACTAGTTAGTCCATTTAGCATTCACAGTCTTTGCTAATATGGACTTGATATCTCTATTGGAGATCTCAACTTGACCTTTTGTCTAAGGATGGTAAAGTGCAACTACCTTATGACTTACACCATGTTTATAAATTAGGGCCTAAAATAGAAAATTGTAAAAGAGAGACCCACCATCACTAATAATAGCACGTGGAGTGCCAAATTGAGAAAAAGATATTTTTCTTCAGACATATGGTGACACTTCTACTTTCATTATTTGGAAGCACAACTTCCTCCACCCATTTCAAAACATAGTCAACCGCTACAAAAATTTACCTCATACCATAGGAGCTCACGAACAGAACCATGAAGTCAATCACACATACATCAAACAACTCCAGCATAAAGATAGGTGTTATTGAGAGTTCATGGCATTGTGAATTATTGCCTTAACACCATCATTGGTCACAGGCTTATGTATAATTGTGACCATCCTTATAAATCATAGGCTACTAATACCTATACTATATAATTTTGTGGGTTGTGCGGGTACCACTATGATGACCCCCAACTGATGATGAATGATAAGCTTTAAGAATGCTCATCATCTCCACCTCAGGGATACACCTTCGAATAACACCATCTTCACAAATCCTTAAAAGATATGCCTCATCCCAAAATAACTTCCTCACCTCATGCTTAAATCTCTTGTGTTGCTGGGAGAAAAGATCTTTTAGGACAAGATCACTTGCCAAATAGTTGGCAAAATTAGCAAACTAGGAGATTAAGTATTGAGATACTAAAAAGACCCGCTCATATGGAAAAGTATCATTTATTTTAAGCTTATCCTCTAGTTTCTGCATTGCCATCTCCTCAATCCTAGACAAGTGATCTGCAATTTAGTTTTCAGTTTTTTTTGGTCCTTCACCTCAAAGTCAAATCTTGCAGCAATAGAACCCAATGAATCAATCTCAGTTTGGCTTCTTTTTTCTACATCAAATACCTCAAGGCTTCATGGTCTGTATGAATAATGACTTTGGTCCCAATTAAATAGGATTGGAAGTTTTCAAAGGCAAAACCCACCACAAGAAACTCTTGTTTTGTAACTATATAGTTCTTCTATGTGGGGTTTAACACCTTAATGGCATAATATATAGGATGAAGGATATTCTCTCTCCTTTGGCCTAGGATAGCCCCTAAGGCCACTCTACTCACATCACGCATAACCTCAAATGATGTAGACCAATCAGGGGACACGATGAAAGAAGCCAAAATCAATCACTCCTTAAGGAACTTAAAGGCTTTCAGGAATGGATCATTGAATACAATTTTCACCTCTTTCTCTAAAAACATGCAAAAAGGATTTGGAATTTTAGAGAAGTCCTTGATGAACCTCCAATAAAATCCTACAGGGCCCAAAAATCTCCATCTACCTTTAACTGAGACTAGTGGTGGAAACTTTTCAATTACCTCAATCTTAGTTTTGTACACCTCAATACCCTATTTGGAGATCTTTTTCTTGAGAAAAATACCTTATTTTACTATAGAATGGCATTTTTCCCAATTCAGCACCAAAGTTTCACTCTTCTCATCATTGTAGTGCACTGTCAAGATTGGCCAAACAATCATCGAAAAAGTCCCCAACCACTGAAAAATCATCCATGAAGACCTTAATCATGTCCTCCACCATATCAAAAAAAATAGACATCATGCATCGCTGAAAGGTGGCAGGAGCGCTGCATAACATTAATGTCATTCTCTTGAATGCAAAAGTCCCATAGGGGCAAGTAAATGTCATATTTTCTTGGTTCTCGAGAGAAATAGTGATTTGATTGTAACGTGAGTACCCGTCAAGAAGACAATACCAACCCAGCCTGTTAGTCTATCAAGCATCTGATCCATAAAAAGAAAGGGGAAGTGGTCCTTTTGGGTCCAAGTATTCAGTCTTTTATAATCCATGCAAACTCTCCGATCGGTCACCGATCTCAGGGCCATAAGTTTACTCTTCTCATTGGGAACTATTATAATTCCACCCTTCTTCGGTATGCATTGAATCAGGCTAACCCACTTGTTGTCTGTAGTGGGGTTAACCACTCCAACATTTAACCACTTGATAATTTGTTTCTTTACATCCTACTATAAAAGAGCATTTAATATACGTTGATGCTCAATGCTGGGAACATATTCAAGCTCAAGCTGTATTTTGAAAGTACAAATACCTGGTGAAATTCCCATAATATATACTATGGTCCACCTAATGGCTCTTTTAAACCTCTGTAATACGGATATCAATTATTCCACCTGTGACTCTGGTAAATTTGTTGCACTAATCAATGGTAAGGTATTGTTAGCCCCTAAAAATACATACTGTAAGTGAGATGGGAGGCCTTCAATTCCAAAACCAGTAACTCCTCAATGGATGGTTTAGCAGCAGCCGTGGTTCTATTTTTGAGATCAAGATCCAATTTTTTGGAGCATAATTGTAAGAACCTCTACTATGCAATGCTTTAACCATCTCATCATATTCTCCAGTACCATCACTCTCAAAATTCATGATCACTACTACTAATGCTTCGACCCTAAGCCTCTCTTCAATGGTCAATGACCCTGTATCAACATCATCATCAATAGTATTTATCCTGGTAGCAGTACTTTCCTGTCGTACCATGAGTTTTGATACATTTCTCGCGCCTTTGAGGCATTTATGAATTGACCCCATTTTTCTAGTCTAAATGTGTACCTAGCATGTTTAGAATCTACCCAACCCGATTCAATCAGCTTCAAATGGTATGATAAATTTTATTATAACGAATAGTCGGTAGCCAGGCTTTTCAACTTCATGATTAACTTTCTCATGTATGTTAAAATTTTAATTTCTTTTGATCAAGAACCTAACTTTATTCTTTTATGAACTCAAACTCTTACAATTGGTTATTCTCCTCTTTTTTCAATGAATATTTTAAACATGCTAATTTATCTCTTATAAACTCGTAATGATTTTGTCTATTCAAAACGCTATTTATTCTTAACGGTAAACTAATGCAATATTCATTTAAAGTAATTAATTAATTTTAATTAAATAACTAATTATTAAATTCAATTAATGATGATAAATAAAAATAATAAAATAATATAAATCCACAAAAAGATAACTATATTATATTAATCTTTAATATTATTCCCCAAATTTTTTTTATTAAAATTAATGCTAAACCAAAACACTAAGAATCCATTCAAATACTAAACATTAAAGTTTCAGATTTTTTTTATATCTGAACTAAAATATCTAAAACCATAAAACACACAACACAAACATTAAAACCAAATCCACAAAAAAAACCGATAATGCAAGGTTTTTTAAAAAAAATGAAATATTTTTATTTAGAAAACTGAATGTAGTGCTTTACTGCCGATTTCAATTGTTTTCTGGTGGATTTAAACGGAGTAGCAACAACGGCGTTTGGTGGCTAGATCTGGTGGCTGTCGGTAGAGGTATGGTGACTGGTTCAGTGGTGGGTCGCCATGATGGTGGCTGGACGTGCTGGTTGAGGCATTTTCTGGCAGTTTGGGTTGGGAGTTCATCGGAATTTCACTGGCAACAACAAAGGTATGCAGTGGGGGTGGCTGGACGTTAATGAAAAAGGGAGAGGGAGAAGCATTGGTTAGTTCCGGTGGCAGAAACCCATTGTTTGTGGTTGTTAGACCCTAAAAAAAAGAAAAGAAAGAGCAGCGTGACGAGTTAATGGGTTTTTAGCTACTTAATGGCAACGCTGGGCTTCGTCGGTCAGTGGTGATGCAGCTGCGGTAGGTAATTTATGGTGAGGCGCTACTGGTTTTGAGGGTTCCCGATGTGAAATCACCAGAACAATAACAACAACGGTTTTGGGGATAATTTTTTCTATTGGTTATTTTTTTAACATTTTCGGTCAATTTTCGGTGAAGAATTCGCCGAAAAATTCAAACCAACCGGCGGTTCTCTCCTTTTCTCTCTTTCTCTTGATTTTCTATTTTTTTATTCACTATTTTTTTATCTCTTAGTGCATCCATGTGTATAATAGATAAGTGTGTAGTATCTTCTTTGTGAATTCTCCATTGAAGTGTGTGAAATTGTACAGAGAGACAAGAGATGTGAATGTAAATAAACTAATTACTATATAAGCAATTTTTACACTATTTTTGTCATATGCAGTTATAAAAAAAAGAACCAGATACTTTACTTCATACTATTAATTTTTTTTATTGTTAACAGGATGTACAAAATACAGAAACTACAACTAACTGACATAATAATAATTCAGGAAATCACTTAAGCATTTTCATTCGTGCTTTTGAGAATAACGTCTTTAAAATAAATATTACAAGATTAAATAAGAACCTATTGATGTATTAAAATAGCAGTTCAAATACCATAACCAAAAACTACAAATGAAATTCTGAATTTCACTTGATACCTTTTTCTCTCCTTTTGATTGATGTTTTCTTTTCTCTCTAATTTTTCTTTGACTGGTTTTTTTCCTCACTCACTGTTTGTGTCTTTGTTTTTCCTTTTTTAGTCTCTGGTTATCTCTCTATTTTCCTAATGTAGTGTCTGAGTAGTCAATGTACGTTGCTTTTCTCATACAGTAGAGTAAGTGTGCTAAATATGAGGGATGTGAGGGAGTTGTCAGATAATGGGGGAAAGAGGCTGAGAGGAATTAGGAGTGTGGGGGTGTGGGGGGTAGTTTATGATAAAATTTTATTTTTTATTATTATAATATTAAAAGGGCAACCCGATGCACTAAAGCTACCCTATGCGTGGTGTTCGGGGAACGGTGGCCCCACCACATAGGTGTATCGTACGCAGCCTTATCTTGCATTTCTGTCGGAGGCTACAGAAAATTCTGCATACGACACACCCTTGTGGTGGGGCCATTCCCGGAACACCGCGCATAGGGTAGCTTTAGTGCACCGGGCTGCCCTTTTAATATAATAATAATAAAAAATAAAATTTTATCATAAACTACCCCCACACTCTTAATTCCCCTCAACCTCTTTCCCCCATTATCTGACAACTCCCTCACATCCCTCATATTCAGCACACATACATCACTGTATGAGAAAAGGAACATACACTGACTACTCAGACACAACATTGGGAAAATAGAGAGATAACTAGAGACTAAAAAAGGAAAAACAAAGACACAAACACTGAGAGAGGAAAAAAACCAGTCAGAGAAAAATCAGAGAGAAAAGAAAACATCAATCAATTATATTTTTTTTTTTAAATATAACTAAAATATAATGACAAAATATTAGCTGATTGTTTTGATCTGATAAAAAGATAGAAATGTTAAATAGCTAGTCCTAAAAATACGATTAAGAAATTATTATTATTATTATTATTAGATTATTTATTAAAACTTTAAAATAAGAAAACAAATATAGTTTATTTATATATATATATTTATATATATATATATTAAACACTAAAAATGATGTAAAACACTCAGTTTGGTCAAAATTAGGTGTTTACAGAATGTCTCTCTTTTCTTGAAAATATGAAGAGTTTTAAAATAAAGAAGTAAACATGACTAATTTTTGGCCCAACCATTTATTTAAAAGTCATACTTAAATAAGTAGGAAAGAGGTGTGACCGAGCCCTGGCTTTGGGTAGTCTACATATCTCGAGTTATAAGATAATCAGGTCACGTGTAGTTCAATAGGTGTAGGATTGAAAGAATGAGTTAGAGAGTCGAGTGAGGTCCCGTCGAAGTTCCGTTCCATGTCTCTTTTTATTACATAATAGAGAAAGGGAAAAAATGAAACTAGAAAGAAAAATACAAGATTCCATCTATTCTACTTGTCTTGATTCTCCTACTTCAGATCTTCGTTTTGATCTTCGGTTATCATTTCACCTTTTCCTGGTGGGTACCTTGATCTCAAAATCTGATCTTGAAGTTAGGTTTGAGACTTGAAATTAAAACTTGGATCTAGTCGTTGACGCTCCTCCAAAGGACAATTCATAGAATATAATTGGATGTTTGTTCTCTTGACCAGAAGCTAAGAAGATGACTCTTGAGAAGCTAGGTTGCAACATATGCTAAGCTGGCTCTAACCATCTTTGATATTGAACATTTTTATCCAATTTAATCAAAAATATGATTCCATTCTTGGACATCCCATCTATTATTTGCAGAAAAACCCGCAAGCCATCAAAGAAAGACGAACAAAATTTTTCTGCCCCAGTTTGCACTAGGAAAATTTTGTGAGTTATTAGAAAATCTCTAAACTAATTGCTTAAGTAAAAAAAGATAGAAATGCTAAGAATCTAAACTAGGTATAAAAATAAAACAAAGTTCTTGTTCTCAATAATGCAACCAAGGGTTGTTATACCTTGTGAATGCATGAAAAAGAATCAAGATATTTACTTCTTAAAATGCGATTAGGGAATGTCGTACCCTATGAAGACTTAATGAAGAAAAATAGGAGATTTTAATTTCTAAAATCTCTACTAGGGGATGTCATACCCTATGAAAATTTAATGGGGGAAATAGGAAATTTTATTTCCTAAGATGTCAACTAGGGAATGTCGTACCCTATGAAGACATAAAGAAGAAAATTGAAAATTTAGTTTCCTAAGATGTCAACTAGGGAATGTCGTACCCTATGAAGACATAAAGAAAAAAATAGGAAATTTTATTTCCTAAAATATCAACTAGGGAATGTAGTACCTTATGAAGACTTAAAATAGAAAAATAGAAAATTTATTTCCTAAGATGTCAACTAGGGGATGTCGTACCCTATGAGTACTTCAATAAAAAAATAAGAAATTTTATTTTCTAAGATGTCAACTAGGGGATGTCGTACCCTGTGAAGACGAAGAAGAAAATAAGGAAATTGTATTTCGTAAGATGTCAACTAGGGGATGTCGTACCCTATGAAGATGAAGATGAAAATTAGGAAATTATTTCCTGAGATGTCAACTAGGGGATGTCGTACCCTATGAAGACGAAGAAGAAAATTAGAAAATTGTGTTTCCTAAGATGTCAACTAGGTGATGTCGTATCCTATGAAGGATAAGAAGAAAATTAGGAAATTATTTCCTAAGTTGTCAACTAGAGGATGTCGTACCCTATGAAGACGAAGAAGAAATTTAGGAAATTGTATTTCCTAAGATGTCAACTAGGGGATGTTACCCTATGAAGACGAAGAAGAAATTAGGAAATTGTTTCCTAAGATGTCAACTAGGGGATGTCGTACCCTATAAAGATGAAGAAAAAAATTAGGAAATTTTGTTTCCTAAGATGTCAACTAGGGGATGTCGTACCCTATGAAGACGAAGAAGAAAATTAGAAAATTGTGTTTCCTAAGATGTCAACTAGGGAATATCGTACCCTATGTAAACTTATATAATTATTATTATTATTATTTTTAGAAAAGAAAAAAAAAATCCCCAATTTTGAATGTGAGAGGTTTTGAATTTTTTTCATATTGATGCAAAATCAGAATTATAGGAGTATAACAAAGAGAGAAAATTTAAGGAAACTTCACTTTGCAAAACTTGTCTTTTCCAATGAACTTCACAAGATTACTTTGTCCCTGTTCAAACAAAGAAAAAATTGTGTGTTTTAAAATTGGTGGTTGGTTTGTGTCCTTAAATCCTTTGGGAGGTTTGCTTTGTCTCTACATACTTCATACAATTGACTCAACGATATGGTTGGAGAGCTTGAACCTTCGTCTTTCAAATTCTATTGCATCTATGTTTGTTCAGTACGGTTCTATACTTTATTTTCAAACACCGCACTCATAAAAATTATCTCAACTAGCTTTCTATCCCTGTCAAGGTGGTGCACGCCCAACAATCTTTGTTTAATTTTACTGGGAACTGATGTGTGAGCTAATGCTAACATATTTTAGGCTTTTAACTACGAATAATTGTGAAGTCTTAAGCAACTTTTGTCATTTTTGATTGGTTTATGTTTGATTTTATAGTAGAAGCTAATATGATAGAGAACCAACAAAAATGGAAGCAAGAGTTGAAATCAGAAGTAGATAGAGGCAAAATTGTGGCTGACGACATTTCTAATAAGTCATCAACCTTCTGAGAAGCTATCAGATTCATCGTCAGCCATAGACAGAGAATTAGCCTAAGATTAAAATTTATGACGATATTTTGTCAAAGGTCATCAAGGATCTGATAAGTCATCAAGAATTCTGTCAACCTAAGGCAGCACATGAGAATTAAAGAAGAGACTTGACAACATTTTGTGATAGGTCATCAAGGAGATGATAGGGCGTCACTTTTTGTCGTCAGCAGTAGGCAGCAAGCACCAAAAGCATAAAGGAAGCTAGCGACATTTGTGATAAGTCGTTAGCCTCCTGATAGGCTGTCACAAATGGCGTAACCTAATCCGAGGGATTTCTGAATTCTATTACTTTGTTTCCATAATTAGGGTGAACTATTAAAAGCCTTGTTTAGGGTTTTCTTAGGAGTTTGGCACATTGAATTTTGAGTAATATACTTTGATATTTTCTCTCTCTACTTTTGGCTTGAGAAAGCAATTACTTAGAAGAGATTATATTCATTATTTTGGTATTTCCTTTGTGAGTAATCTGAGAATCTCTAGTTTCTATTCATCTTGGGGTAAGTTTATATTTCAAAGCATGAATTCATGTAGGTGTTTTGATTATTACGTCATGAGCGGCTAAATTTCTTTAACCTGAATTATCGGATCTAGGGTTAGGTCTTGATAAGGTGCTGAGTGATTAGGATTGGAAAGGTGGTAGGACTTTTTGATAATTCTGAGGTTTTAATTAATGTCTGTTGGTTACAAACAATAGATAAAACTTACTTTGATTTGCTTGAGAAAGAAATCAAATATAGTAGGAAGTGAATTATCAACAGGGACTTGGAAATAATCCATTTAATAATAAGCGTTGTAACAAGGTTGGTTAACCTGAGGTAAAATCTAGGCAGTGAATATAAATTCCCTAAGTCTGAGACGATTAGGCAATTAAATGCTTAAGTAGGTCGAGATACATTTAAGCATAACTTCGATAAAGATAACTTGTTATCCTACCTACCGTGAGAATCCTGAACCACTAGTAGCATCTGTCAAGTACCAAAATCCCTAATGAACATAATTCTGGTTTTTCATAAATTCTTGATTGCGAACACTGAAACTAACATAACCAAAAATTGCTTGTTAAACTAAAAAACCACCATTTCTAGAAACATCCAACTATCAGTTTATTAATTTTCAAATGACTTACGTTCACACCATATTTCCTGTGGGATTCGACCCCAACCTAGTTGGGTTTTATATTGACAACGATCACTTACATTCTTATTGAGAGGAGTAGATTGATCGTTATCATAAATGGCGCCGTTGTCAGGGAATACGGTTGTAAACTGAAGTTTGGGTGTGCTAATAGACTGTTAGTTAAGTTTCCTAGTTTTACGTTTATTTGTTTTTTTGTTTATTGTAAGATCTTTATAGTGTATGCCAAGAACCAAAAGTTCAAGTGAACTATTATTACCACCTAAGCCAAAACCGCAACGAATTGGAAGAATGATAGAACAGCAAGAAGCTGACTGATTAGCAGCCTTAGCTAGATCTCAGGTGAATGTACAGAATGTCGGTCAACAAGCACGATATGAAAATCCTGAGGACGAAGATTTGGGAGATGAGGAGTTGCTAAATCCTGGTTACCCAAGGTGTGCAGAGCAGATAGACGTACCAGTACAGTGTAATATTAACAGGAACCGTCCATTCTGAGAAAGACAGGAGTACCAGTCGGTCCAGTATGATCTCAATGATGATGATGATGATGGAATGGACGGAGCAGGTGCAACTAGTGCAATCATTCCTCCACCGTTGGCACCTGAAGCTAAATTCAACATTACTAGTACTATATCCAACTCCTCAATCTGAATGGGTTGTTTGGTAGCCTTCCTGGGGATGACCCGAACCTACATCTGGTGAAATTCACCATCTGTAAATCTTTTAATACCCCAGGAGTGGGCCAAAATACAATACCATAGAGATTGTTCCCATTGTCTCTGTGTGGGGAGGCAACTTTATGGCTAAATGAGCAGACGCCCAATTCTATAACCAACTGGAGACAGTTGAAATGAGCTTTCCTAGAAAGGTTCTTTCCACCTTCCAGGAGGGTACTGTTGATGGAAGAGATCAGCAACTTTAGGCAGCTCCCAACTGTAGCCTTGCATGAAACCTGGGAAAGATTTAAGAAAAAGCTGACACAGTGTCCGAACCACAACATGACGGACATATATTTGATGGAGACTTTGTACAGGGCTTTTCACTTTGTTACAAAGCTAATTGTGGACAATGATACTGGTGGTTCGTTTATTGATCTGACATTCCCATAGGCTTTAAAGACTATAGACAGAATGACCAAACAGAGTCGGGCATGGCATACTAGAGACTCTGTAGTGGCTAGCCCCACTATTTCTATGGGTATTACTGCAGAATAATGCATAAGAGAATAGAAGCGTGACCAAGACATGGCTCACCTTAAAACACAGATGGACTTACTAACCAAGCACTTGTTATCAAGCAATATTGAAAAGGTAAATATTGTGGGATCTCAGGATAGGATTGAGGCTGATGTAAATGAAGAGGCTAACTATATTTATAATCAGGGGGGTTTCCGAGGCAATGTCCAAGGGAATCAAGGTCAAAACTTTTATGATAAGTCTGGTTATAAAGATAGGAAGCAGGGAAGTTAGAGGAATAACAATGGCAGAAGTGGGCTATAAGTTCCTCATGGAAATCATGAGGCTACTTCAAAAAGTGTTGAAAAGTTATCCATGGAGGACATGATGGCTAAGTTGTTAAAGGGAGTGGAGGTAACCAACTCTGGGGTAACCACCATGAAGACCAATCTAACATCCATCAATAAGTTGGTGCACTCGCACTCCACCGTAATCAAACTGTTAGAGCAGCAGATGAGCCAAATTTCCATAACATTCAACTAGAGGAAGAGCAAAATGTTACCAAGTGATATGGTCTAGAATCCACAGAATGATTGATCATGCACGGCTATTACCACAAGAAGTGGTAAGATATTACCCGGCCCTTTTGTGGGCAAACCTGTAGCTGATGAGGTAGTTGATGTTGAACCAGAAAAAGTGGTCCAGTGGAGTCTGAGAAGTTGGATAATTCTGATTATGCTTCAGAAAGAAGTAAAGAGAAGGAGAAGGAGGTAGTGCTAAAAACTATCCCAAGACCACCACCTCCCTTTCCTCAACGATTGAAGAAGAAAACTGATGATGCAAAATTCAGCAAATTTATGGCAGTACTTTAGCAATTGATAATAAATGTGCCTTTGGTTGAGACACTTGAGCAAATGATAGGATACGTGAGGTTCATGAAATACTTTTTGACTAAGAAATGAAAGGTTATCCATGAGCCGGAGGATAATATCCTTCATTGTGGTGTTATCTCTACAAGATCTTTAGTGCAGAAAAAGGCAGATCTGGGAGCGTTTACCATCCCGTGTACTGTTGGGTCCCTAAATTTTACAAAAGCACTTGCGATTTGGGAGCCAGTATAAATATAATGCCACCGTTGTGTACAAAAAATTGGGTTTGGGGGATCCTACCCCGACAAACATGCGATTGGTGATGGTAGATAGGTCTGTAAAGTGGTCAATGGGTATATTACATAATGTATTGGTAAAGGTGGCCGACTTTATTCTGCCGGCTAATTTTGTAGTCCTAGACTGTGAGATGGACTTTGAAGTGCCCATTATTTTAGGTAGACCATTCCTTGCAACTGGGAGAGTGATAGAGGATATAGAAATGAATGAGCTGAAGTTCAGGTTCAATGACAAGGAAGTAAAATTCAAAATACACTTATCCATGACATCGGTAAAGAAGATGAGTGTTTTCTCAATTGTGGACGTATTCTATAAAGATGATAAAGAGGTATCAACAGGTTGTCTTGACGGAGTCTGAGTAGTCAAGATAACCAAGTCGTACCGCGACATTAAATCAGGTGTTATTGGAAGGTAACCCAAAATTTTTATACTCCAGTAAATTGTTTATTTTTGTAGTAGGTTATAGTTCCAAGAAGCTAGAATCAATGTATTCATCTAAGTGCATCTAACGACATTTTTGAGAGGCTGTCACGATTGTGATTAGCTGTCAGATTTATCGTCAGAGACCTCAGCTCTGAAGAAGAGTCTGTCAAGGTTGATGACATTTGTGATAAGCTATCACAATTATGACGGCTTATCAGAAATGTCATCAGAAAAAGCCCAACATTAGCTGAAACTGTGGGCCAAATTAGAAAAACTCGACCCAGGCCACAGCTTGGCCTTTCCACCTTTCCGCTTAGTTTTTAATTCCTATAAGTTATTTTACTTCCATACTAAGAATATTTGCTTCCCTTCTTTAAAATCTTTCCAAGTAAAATAAGAATAAAGATTCCTTATGTGGGGGGGGGGGGGGCTTGCAATAAAAAAAAAGCCTCTCTTTACTTTCTCTTGCACGTGTAATCAAAGAGAACGTCTCCATCAGGTATGCTCAAAACCTGACCTTTTTCTCAATTAGTAAGTGGTAAGCAGAGGTAAACTCAAGTTCCCAAGAAGCTTGAACCAAGTCCAACTTGTAAAAATGGCTAAAAATTGGAACTAGGGTTTGCTATGCAAGCCTAAGGCTTAAAAGTTAGCTCAAAAATGAAACTCAAATGGATTTTTAAAAAAATGGGACCAAATATTGAGTTAAAGTTAAGTTGTGGGTTCTATTTAGAGATGACGACATTTGTGATAAGCTATCATGTTTGTGATGGCTTGTTAGAAATGTCGTCAGAAGTTGATAAAATCTCATGGGTTCCATTTAAGGCTGACGACATTCGTGATAAGCTATTACAACTGTGATGGCTTATCAAGAAATGTCATCACACCTAGGACCTAAAGTATTACTAAACCCTTTCAAGGGGTGTGGAATTTCAATAATCAATGTGTTTGTGTTTATACTCTTGAGGGTCAACTAATGGTTTTTCTCTTACTACAGGTCTTGAAATGGCACCCAAAGTAAAGAACTCAAAATCCACAAGGAAAGTGACCAAGGGAAGTGTACCTCAGAGACTCTTCAACGAAGAGTCAAATTATGAAGAGGAAGAGCCTCTGCTCAGGAAGCAAAAGAAGAAGCAAAGCTCTAAAAGACTCCACCACCCCCACCAGTTGAGATGGAGGAGAGTGAAGAAATTTACACTGAGCCAACAACATCCGAGCATACTCTTCTAAGCATTCGGCCTATGAGCAACAAGAGTCTGAACATACTGCATCTGAAGAGCATAATTCAAATCAGCCTGAGTCTGAGGAACATGAGTCTGGGAAACCTGAATCCCAGGGACCATCAACCAAGTCTTCTTCTACTGAGCGACAAGATGATGAAGACTCTCCGATTCAGTGAACTATGGTCAAATGCAAGAATCCCGAAGTCCGACATGGCACTAGATGGTACATTCCCAAAGCTCAAAAAATCTTCTTTAAAAGGCTTCGCAAAACCAACAGAAGAGCTGTCAAGAGGCCAATCTTTGAGGATAAGAGAATCATCACTAAGGGGTTAAGTAGGTACTCAAAAGTGGAGCAGAAATTTAATGGCTATGATTTGGGATGGACTACACGAGGAGGAAATTCATTTTTCCCTACACTAGTTAGGGAGTTCTATGAAAACTACCAAGCTCACTTGGAAAACATGTATAGAGAAGGAGAAAAAGCAGCTGACCAACCTTTGTTAGATAAAGTTTAGGTACGGGGTGTAATGGTGGATGTTTCTGAAGAAACAAACAACAAGTTCCTTCACGGCACGAACTTCACTCCTCAGGCCACTTAACATATTTTCTATGCCCGGTTGAAGCATCAAAAAAATCAGCGGAATTGGTTAGCCACACTCATAGCAGATGGAGAATCGTAATGGCTAACAAATCTGAGTGAAAGGATCTTCAAGGCCTCCCTGACTTTAGCGACAAGATTTTGGTGGGGTATTGTGCGTACGTGATTGATGCCCATAGATGGTGATAATATCCTCAAGAATGACAAAGCAATATTAGTCGCAAGTTTTATGGCTAACCTTAAATTATATTTTGGAGAGATTATTGCCGAAGAGATAAAAATTCGAGTTTCGAGGTCTGATAGAGCATATCCCTTCCCTTGTATAATTAGAAGGTTGTGTAGGGTAGCAAATGCGCCAAAGATTGTAGGGTTAGAAGAACTCTCTGCTAGGAAGACCCACAATCCGAACAAAAATGAGGAAAATCAGCCAAGGCTAATGCTTGACAGGGACACAGAGATTCCAACTGATCCACCGATTACAAGTACTAGTTTAGCACCTAATGCAGAGGTGCTTGATTCTGAAGTTGTACCTCCAATATTCGCAATAATGGAAGAATCATCAGTTCTCCGAACTGAGATAATTCCTCCAGCTGCAATGCCTACAATAAAATTTTCCTTCAACCCTATGAATTTCAGAAGAGTAGCAAAGCAGTCCAAGTGGTACGAGGCCCAGCTTAAAGTCTTTGCCAAGCAATTCGTAGCTACAGTTGACCAAAAAGAGTTAAGGATGCACTTGAGCCTTACAAGGCTCTTTTGGGCCAGATTGATGAATTGGAGAACCGTTTCAATGCGCAGTCAAGAGAGAGGTCAGCTCCAGAGATGGAATTATTTAGATCAGACCTAGAAAAAGTAAAGGTGGAGGTTGGAAAGATACAGCAACACCACTTTATGATGTTAATAAATCCATTACCTGAGGAATCTGAGGGAGAAATTTTGATACATGATCTCATAAAAGATCCAGTGAAAAAAAAGAAAAAGAAAAGTGAGAAGAAAGGCAAAGAAAAGAGAGAGAGGCCTGACAATGATGAAGAAAGAAAATTAGAGAAGAGGGAAAGAAAGAAGTTTGAAAAGAAGGAGATAAAGAAGGCAATAATTGAGTCCTTAGCGAACAATGAGAGATGGGAGGCAGCCATCTGAGCGAGAGCAGTAGGTGTCTCTACCACTAGGCCTTCAGAGACTGATAGACCAGCTGTACCAGAATAGTTTGAGGCTCCAGATGGAGATGGAGCAACAGGGTCAGGAACCCATGACCCCCGGGATTGATCCATTCCAGGTATACTCTAATCCTAAGTTTAGATTTTCTTTTATCTTAATTTGAGGGTGTAGGGTAAATTTGTTGTAAAATTTTGTAGTCAACTAGGAGAAATACTTGTACTTGAGGTAGTTAAATTGTTTTTATAATTTTTTTACACCTCTTCAAGTGGTCTACTACTTTAAACTGAGTGATTTGCATTTAAGTGTGACCACCGTGCATTTTTGTATGGCATTAGCTCTAGTAACATAATAATCATTGCTAAATAGCTACACGAACTGAATAAGTAGTCGAGTACGATATACCTATGCGCCAAGTGTGTGTGTAAGATGTTACTCAGTTCCCTCTATATGCTGAAGCCAAAAATTGCCCGATTAGTCTTACCTAGGTTGAAGGGTAGGTGTTAGGAAAGGATCATAAGCCTTTTTAATATTAGCTCACTTTAGCCTAAATGACCTTCCCTATGTGTATCATATCCTTTGATCCTTGTTTTGAGCCTAATTAGTCTATTTCTTTTTATGACACCTATCACTTTCTCATTTAGATCATAATGAACCTATTTTGGCTGTGGTCCTCCTTGGACACTATGCACCTTGACTTAGGCAAATGGCCTAAGTTGAGGGTGGCTATCATAGGAGTGTGTGATGTAAAATGAGTATAATGAAAGGTAGCATAAAAGAAAAGAAGAAAAAGCTAGGTGCAGAGGAAAAGAGCAAGAAAAAGGAAAAAAATTGTTAAAAAATTAAGTAATTGAGAAAAAACTACACCTATCCTAAATAATTGTAATCAAGAAAAGAGAAGAGCAGAAAAGACTAATGAGTGAAACCCCAAAAATCTAGTGTAGTGTCAAGGAGACTTAGTCACTTTTAATACCATCGACTATCATACCAGCCCCTAGCATACATTACAAGCCTAGTAGAAGTCCTATAGTGATCCTAGCTGACCTGTCTGACTATCTGGGTAATGAAAATAAGGGAAAGCCTATGGTACTTGGCATACACTGATTGGAACTTCATTTTGAGAGTGAGTATTTTAATTGTCCCCATGGTTACATATATAATTCTTGATATGAGAAGAGGGGGATTTCTTTGATGTAAGGGCAAACCAGTTACATTGCTAGTTATTGACTTTTTTGGGTAGTGTAATACTGGTCTATGCATGGTTGTTATAACTAAATTGATGTCGTATCTTGAGTCTTGTGTATTGCATTGGTGTTCTTCATTGTTCTTGAATTGAGTGACCTTGAAGATGGTGAAAGTGTTTTGAGATAATGTGGATGATTGACTGCCAATTGTGCCTTGTATTCTCTTAGTTGAGTTACTTGAGGACAATAAATTGTTTTAAGTTAAGGGTGTTGATGTGTGAGCTAATGCTAACACATTTGAGGCTTTTAACTAAGAATAATTGCGAAGTCTTAAGCAAATTTTGTCGTATTTGATTGGTTTATGTTTGATTTTGCAGTAGAAGCTAATATGATAGAGAACCAACAAGAATGGAACCAAAGGAGTTAAAATTAGAAGTAGATAGAGGCAAAAGTATGGCTGACGACATTTCTAATAAGTCGTCAGCCTTGTGATAAGCTATCAGATTCATCATCAACCATAGATAAAGAATTGGCCTAAGATTGAAAGTTGTGATGACATTTTGTGACAGGTCATCAAGGATCTGATAAGCCATCAAGAATGCCATCAACATAAGGCAGCACATAAGAACTAAAAAATAGACTTCACGATATTTTGTGATAGGTCGTCAAGGAGCTGATAGGGCATCACTTTTTGTCATCAGCAATAGGCAGTAAGCACCAAAAGCATAAAGGAAGCTAATGACATTTGTGATAATCATCAGCCTTTGGATAGGCTATCACAAATGGCGTCACCTAATCCGAGGGGATTTTGAATTCTATTATTTTGTTTCCATAATTAGGGTGAACTATTTAAAGGCTTGTTTAGGATTTTCTTAGGAGTTTGGCACATTGAGTTTTGAGCAATATACTTTGATATTTTCTATTTCTACTTTTGTCTTGAGAAAGCAATTACTTGGAAGAGATTATATTCTTTATTTTGGGATTTCCTTTTTGAGTAAATGTGAGAATCTCTAGTTTTAATTCATCTTGTAGTAATTTTATCTTTCAAAGAATGAATTCATCTAGGTGTTTCAATTATTAAGTCATGAGCGGCTAAATTCCTTTAACCTGAATTATGGGATCTAGGGTTAGGTCTTGATAAGGTGCTGAGTGATCAGGATTCGAAAGATGGTAGGACTTGTTGATAATTCTGAGGTTTTAATTAATGTATGTTGGTTTCAAACAATAGATAAAACCTACTTTTATTTGCTTGAGAAAGAAATCAAATATAGTAGGAAGTGAATTATCAACAGGGACTTGGAAATACTCCGTTTAATAATCAGCGTTGTAACAAGGTTGGTTAACCTGAGGTAAAATCTGGGCAGTGAATATAAATTCCCTAAGTTCGAGAAGATTAGGTAATTAAATGCTTAAGTAGGTCAAAGACATTTAAGCATAACTTCGATAAAGATAACTTTTTTTCCTACCTACCGTGAGAATCCTGAACCACTAGTATCATCTGTCAAGTACCGAAATCCCTAGTGAACGTAATTCTGGTTTTTCATAAATTCTTGATTACAAACACTAAAAATAACATAACCGAAAATTTTTTGTTAAACTAAAAACCCCCCCATTTCTAGAAACATCCAACTATCATTTGATTAATTTGCAAACGACTTACGTTCACACCATATTCCCTGTGGGATTCGACCCCAACCTAGTTGGGTTTTATATTGACAACGATTACTTACATTCTCCTTGAGAGTTGTAGTTTGAGCGTTATCAGGAACCATAGTCAATTTTGCACACTATATTTGATATATGACTATGTCTAAAATGACTCAAAGAGTGTATTAAAATGACAATAAGGAAAAGACAAAAGAAGAAATAAAAAAAATATGTTTAAATAGAAGGTGTCTCTAAAGGAAAAGGAAAGAAGCTTATCTAGAGGTGTATATTGACTTCAATGAAATATGACATGCTTTTTAGAGTAGACATTTGATCCGTCAAAGCTGTCTAATCTCAAATTAGGCTGCCCCTTTCGGTACAAAACCAAGTCATCTTTCTTGATCTTTTACTTATCATGATAAACCTTATTTGACTAATGGTGTCCTTTTAGGTTTTTCCGAAGTTGACCACTCTAGTTTTGTTTTTCTCGTTCACCATTGTCTTATGGCACCCATGATGGTTTTCACCTATAAGACTTTCTTCTTCTTCCTTTTTAATCATTTTATGGTGCCTCCATGGGTTTTCACCTACAAGATTCTTTTTTTTATCTTTTTTGTTTTTTTCGTCTTATGGTACCCCTAAGGGTTTTCACTTATAAGACTCTTTTTCTTGTATCTCTTTTTTCTCTTTCATAGCACACATGGTTTGACATTCTAAAACTTGATCAAAAGGTCTTAAATGGACAAGGGGAAAAAGATTTTAGATTAAATTACAACTTAGGATCCATATAAAAAGTAAAAATAAGATATATGTCTCGGTTTCTTTGAATACCAAGAAATATGTTTTTTCTATTTGGTTAGACCAAACCCCAAAATAGGGCTGCCTATGTATCCTTTAGGAATCAGGCCGAACGTAGTTCAATATAACATAATTTTTTTTTGTTTTTTTTTTGGTTCCAAAGAGGGAAAGCAAATAAATGTTGATAAATCTCAAAGGGTTGACGAGGGATTAATGACATTTAGTTAAGGAGAATAATGCTCTTTCGTCATCTCAACTTGAGAATGTTAAGCACAAGTGTGTCAAATATTGTATCTTTTGACTGAATCGGTATTGATAGCTATCTCTACTATTTTTTTGTACATATCCGTAAGTTGCAAAGCTCCATTTGATAATATTTGTTTAACTATATATGGGACTTGTTTTCCTTTAGCCTCTTTTTGATACAAAAGGATGCGTTTCACAACAACTTGGCAGACCTTAAGTTTTCTAGAACGTACCTTCTTATTGAAATCTCGGGCCATCCTTTGCTGGTATTATTGGCTAAATCAAACTGTTGTTAACCTCTTTTCATCTATTAATGATAATTGTTCTAGTCTAGACTTGACCCATTTAGTATCGTCAATCTCGGCTTCAACAATGGTTCGAAGCAAGAGAATTTCTACTTGTGCAGGTATCATAGCCTCGATCCCATAGACGAATAAGTAGGGAGTTGTGCCGATCGGTGTATGGAAAGTTGTATGATATCCTAAAAGAGCAAATGGTAATTTCTCATACCACAGTCTAGATCCTTGGACCATTCTCCTAAGAATATTTTTAATGTTCTTGTTAGCTACTTGAACAACTCCATTTAATTTGGGATGGTAAGGGGTAGAATGATGATGCACAATCTTGAATTGCTTGCAAACCTCCTTTATTATATAACTAGTAAGATTGACAGCAATGTCTGTGATAATGGTCTTTGGTATACCAAAATGACATATGATATTGGAATGAACAAAATCCACTACATCTTTCTTCGTGACTGATTTGAAAGTATCATATTTGGTGAAGTAGTCAATAGCGACCAGTATGAATCGATGCCTATTAGAAGCTTTTGGTTCTATTGGACCGATTACATCTATGCCCTAAGCAACAAAGGGCCAAGGGGCAGACATAGGATGCAATTCTAAATGTTGTGAATGAATTAAATCATCGTGAATTTGGCACTGGTGACACATGCGATCAAAGCAAAAGCAATCATGCTCAATAGTCAACCAATAGTATCCTGCCTGCATAATCTTTTTCGCTAAAATATAGTCATTCATATGCGAACCACATACCCTCAAATGTACCTCATTCATGATTATTTTAGTTTTATAAATATTAACACATATCAATAAGTTTAAATCTAGAGTTTGTTTGTACAGAATCTCCCCACTTAAGAAGAAACCATTAGCAAGCCTCCTAATAGTCCTTTTTTATCTACATTGGCGGGTGTTGGATACTCTTTTGTTTTTAAGAAGTGCTTGATATCATAGTACCTTTGCTCATTATCTGGCTCTGCATCAATTATGTTGTAATGACCATGTTGATCTTTTATTTGTATCTTCAATGGGTCGTTATATGTATTTCCTATGTATAGAAGCATGAAATCTAAGGTAGCCAGAGCATCTACCATCTCATTGTGGAATCTGGGAATATATCTAAACTCGATAGACTTGAACCATTTACTAAGGTCGTCTAAACACTGTTTTTATGGAATGAGCTTGATATCTCTAGTTTCCCATTCACCTTGAATTTGTCGAATGAGCAAGTCAGAATCTCCCAACACCGCTAACTCATGTACATCCAGATTTATTTCCATATTTAACCCCGTGATGCAAGCTCATATTGTGTTGTGTTATTATTATAAAAGAAATAAAGTTGTGCCATAGCGGGATGATGATGCCCAGTTGGTGAGACCAGAATAGCCCCAATCCCTTCTCCTTTGACATTGATCGCTCCATCAAAATATAATTTCCACGCATAAATATCATCTTGAACTTCTTCCTTAATTGAATTAATCTCTTCATTAGGAAAGTAAGTTTGTAAAGGATCATAATCATCATCTACTGGGTTTTCTACTAAATGATCAGCCAATGCTTGTGCTTTCATAGTAGTACGAGTGACATACCCAATGTTAAACTCTGTAAGTAAAATCTGCCACTTTTCCAATCTGCCCATGGGTATAGGTTTTTGAAAAATATACTTCAAAGGATCCATTCAAGATATGAGGTAGGTCGTGTAGGACGAAAGATAATATTTCAATTTCTGAGCAATCCAAGTTAGGGCACAACATGTCTTTTCTAAAAGAGTATATTTTACCTCATAACTTGTGAACTTCTTGCTCAAATAATAGATTGCTTGTTCCTTTTTCCCTGTGATATCGTGTTGTCCTGAAACATAACTAAATGAGTTGTCCATCACTGAAAGATACCGAAATAAAGGCCTACTAGGTTCTAGTGGGACTAATACTGTAGGATTTGCCAAATATTCTTTAATCTTGTCAAATGATTCGTGGCATTCGTCTATCCATTCGATAGTAGCATCCTTTTTCAGCAACTTAAATATCGATTCACATGTAGTGCTGAGCTGAGCAATGAACCTACTTATATAATTCAACCTCCTAAGAAAACTCATGACCTCAGCTTTATCCTTTGTTGGTGGCAATTCTCGAATGACTTTTACCTTGGAGGAGTCTAATTCAATGCCTCTGCGACTAACTATGAAACCCAAAATCTTCCCAGATGGAACTCCAAATGCACACTTGGATGGATTGAGCTTGAGATTATACTTTTGCAACCTTTCAAAGAATTTTCTCAAGTCACATACATGATCAGCTTGTGTTTTGGACTTAACAATGACATCATCAATGTATACTTTTACTTCTTTATGCATCATGTCATGAAAAATAGTAGCCATAGCTCTTATGTACGTATCTCCCACATTTTAAACCAAATGGCATGACCCTGTAGCAATAAGTACCCCACGGGGTGTTAAAAGCAGTCTTTTCTGCGTCTGTTTCATCCATCAAGATCTGGTGATATCCGGCATAGTAATCCACAAAAGATTGAATCTCATGTTTAGCATAATTATCAACAAGGATATGACTATTGGGTAGTAGAAAATTATCTTTAGGGCTTGCTTTGTTCAATTCCCTATAATTAAAACAAACTCTGATTTTACCATCTTTCTTTGGTACAGGTACCACATTGGCCAACCATGTGGTGTACTGAGAACCTTGATCATAGTTGCACTCAATTGCTTCATGATTTCCTCTTTGATTTTATCACTCACGTAAGTTTTAAAATTTCTTTGCTTTTGTTGGATCGATGAAAAATTAGAGTATGTGGGGAGTTTATGGACTACCAAATCAATGCTTAGGCTCGGCATATCATCGTAATACCAAGAAAACACATCTTTATACTCGAACAAAATCTGAATAATAGCATTCCTAATATTTTGATCCACATGAATACTTATCTTTATTTCTCTAATTTCCTTATTAGTTCCCAAATTTATTGTCTCAATGTCGTTTAAATTGGGTTTGGGCTTATCCTCAAATTGATCTAATCCCCTTTTTACCTCTTTATCAGTTTCATCTTTATCATATTCATCTACTGCTTGATTTGTTAATTTGAGATTACACAACTTTTTAGGATCTAGATGTGATCTTTGTGTGCATGCCATGTTATTAAAGTCAGTATTGGTATAACTAAAAGAAATAAAAAATAAAAATTAAAAGAGGAAAAAAAAGATAAATTTTACTAGGAACTTAAAATTTCATTAAATTGAATTGAAAAGGATAGGAGGGTTAACATCAAAGCAGAGAAACTAAACTAAGTGGATTACAACCCTAAGAATAGTCCAAAATGCAAAAGAAATAAAAATGAAACAACAAAATAAACTACCAAGACTCCTTCTTTGTGAGGAGAGGAGTGGCTTCCCAGTTAGTGAGCTTGACATTCGGTCTGATGAACTACATATCTGCATGGCTAAGGCTTCACCTATCTGAACCATGTTTACTTCATAGAACATTTTCTTGAGACCTTGACATATTTCAACCACATCCTTATTAGCTGATTGGTCTTGATTCTCTTCTTTTAAGCTTTCATAAAATATTAGCTAATGTATGGAATTGGATCTGGCGATTTCCAAGCCTTCTTTTTCTTCTCTTTCGTCCTTTTTCTATCTTTTACAGTCAATTTGAATCCAAAGGTGTTCTGGCTACCATATGGATGTATAGGGTTTATAATTCCTTGCAACGACATGCCTAGTCCTTTTCCAGGTTTAAAACTATTTTATAACATTTAGTTAGCTACCATAATTGAAGTAGAAGAGATATGAGGCCTCATAATTGGCAAGCCTTCCATAAATTGATCAGCTGTCACAATTTCAAAGGCCTGATAAATGAAAGATTAACAACCCCCTTTTTCTTTGATACAAGGTAAGAAGGATCTCGATGTATGGGAAGGTCATCCTCTCTATGAATAGTGATTTCCTGATTGTCGTGTTCAAACTAAACCACTTGGTGAAAAGTAGAAGGTATGGCTCTGGTCATATGGATCCATGGTCTTCCTAAAAGTAGGTTGTATGAAGTATCCATGTCTATTACTTGATAGGTGATCACAAACTCAACTGGTCTAACAATTAAAGAAAGATTAATCTCACCATTTGTATCTCATTTTTCACCATCAAAAGCTCGAACGCACACATTATTAGATTAGATCCTATCTATGCTGATTTTCAATCTTTGCAAAGTAGGGAGGGGGCGGATATCTAGTCCTGAACCTTCATCGATTATTACCCTTTTTATGTAATTTCCTTCATATTTGATAGTTAGATGTCAAACCTTTTTGTGACCAGACCCTTCTGTATGTAACGCATCATCAATGAAAGTGATTTTGTTCGCTTCAAATATTCTGTGAACCATCCTTTACAATTGACAGACTGTAGTTTCCTTCAGAATGTATGCTTCTTTCAAAAGCCTAATCAATACTTGATAATGTTCTTTAGAATGTATCAGTAGGGAAAACAATGAGATTTGAGCTGGGGTTTTCCTCAATTGATCAACAATAAAATAGTCTTGAATTTTCATCTTCTTAAGGAATTTATCAGCCTCTTCATCTGTGATAGGTTTTTTCACTGGCCCTTGATTATATTTACACTATTTAAATCTCCTTAATTCTTCTGGAGCTTAACATTTTCCTAATAGAGTCATACACCCTATTTTGTTTATCTCTTTAATGATCTTATTTCCTTTGTAAGTCATAGTGGTTTTGTTGTAGTTCCATGGGATGGTTTTTAAGCTTGTCACTGGGAGTTGTGTTGTGTGTCTTATGACAACTGGCACTTCCAACTTTCTCATACTACTGTACTATTGATCGAACCACATAGGACCGCTGAGAATATATAATTTTGGCCTATCTTGCAATATTCCCTTTGGCTTTGCAGGAACATACAATAACAAATTTTTAAAATTTTGGGGCCCTGTAATGGATCTCGCTCCTTTCACAATCAGTTGTTCTCTTTGCATAGATTTTATTGCTTCACACGAGTTTTACTTTGAGGTGCCTATTTTGATCACTGCTTGGCTTGTTGGCCTGTGATCTCTATCATCACAAATCATCTCAACAACATGTGTATTACTGTGATCGGGAAGTGGATTATCGTTGATATTCGGCGTTTCCTCTTTTTGTGTCATGATTGCCTTACTTTCGATCAACTTCTCAATAGCTCTCTTTAGAGTCCAACAATTTTTGATACTATGACCTTGAGTGTTTGAATGATATTCACACCTTACATTGGGATCGAATCCTCTTGTATTTGGATTCATATTAAAGGGAAAATTAGGTTCAATCCATACTAATTTTATCAATCTCCACAACAGGATCGTATATGATTCTCCAATTGGGTTAAAGTTTTCTCTTTTTCCTTGTTCTCTTGTATAATCATCCCGAACATGCGGATTATGTGGGACTTGAAAATTTCATTGTTGTGGATGAAAACGTTGTGTGGAGTAGGTGTCCGCCATTATGGGCGCTGAAGAGGTTGGGCATATGCTTGAGTATTAAAAACAACAAATTGAGGTGGATAATAATGTTGAGGAGGGTCGGGTTGCCCCTGTTAGACCTGAACATAAGGGTAGTTCCATCATATTTGGGCATTGCCCGATCCTGAGGCCAACATGATCCTTCTTCTTTCTTTTTTCAATCCACCTGACCCACTCTATATTGCTTGTATAGTGGCCTTAAAGGCTATTTGCTCACGATTTTTCCTGACTTTATTCCATTCTCCACCATTTCTCCAATTTTTATTGCTTCAACGAAAGACTTACCCACAGCAACAAGTAAATGATGGAAGTAATCAGACTCTTAATCTTGGAGAAAAACGTCAATCAAATCTTGGTATTTCATTGGCGGTTAGACTCTAGTTGTCTGCTCTCTCTATTTTATGGCATATTCTTTGAAACTTTCCATTGATTTCCTCTTCATGTTAGTGAGAGAAGTACGGTCAGGGATAATGTCAAGATTGTATTGAAATTGTTGGACAAAGTCTTGAGCCATATCATCCCAAACATGCCAATGGGAAACCATTCTGAGGCTATTCTTGTTAGACTTTCTCCAAAATAAGCCAGAAACAGTTCCTTTTTGCCTGCTGCTCCTCTAAGTTGATTGAAATACCTTTTTAAGTAGTCCACTGGGTCACCATGACCACTATATTTGTAAAATTTTGGGGTCTTAAACCCTATTGAGAAATGAACATTAGGGAACATGAACAAATCCTTGAAAAAGACACTCTTGTGTCCTCCTAATCCTTGTATGTTTCTCATACTCTGCTCCAGAATCCTCACTTTTCTGGCTATCTCTTCTTGTTCTTATTAATAGCCTTCTTAATTAGATATGAGACTTGTGCTGATGAGTGGGCTGATATGAATTTATGGGTTTGAACATTAATTTAGATGGATGGAATTGATCATGATTTAGCTCACCGGCAGGCTTCTGTATCATTGATGGATGATCTATATTAGTTGGCAAGGCCGGAATAAAAACAAGGTTGTTTGTGAGAGCTAGATTTGAAGAGCGTATGGTAGATGTGCCAGCAACGCTAGACACATTAGTATATGGTCCAAATCCGGGTGGATAATATAGATTACCAGATTGTTCTTAAGTAGAACTGGGATAATTTGCATCCAAAAGTCCGGGAATAGAGAAATGTGGGGCTTACCCATTTATCTAGGCTTGATACATTTCTTCTATTTGTTGCTTTAGTAACCTATTCTCCTCCAAAGATGCAAACTCTTGTGGAATTAACTGATCTTGGTTTTCTTCGTTGTCAGACTCCTTACCATCTTTTTTAGTCATCTTTCTTTTTCCTTTGTACCTTGTGTTGTACGGATGAGATGCCAGTTTAACCACAAACCAACCACCTTACTACTTATTTATGGAAAAAAAAACAAATGTGTTAGGATTTAAAGTCTTACAGGTATTGATATATTGAAAACAGCTTACATACCATGCACCTAAGTAATTTTCATTTCTAAAATGAACTTAGGAAAGCCCTCTTGTTTCATCCTGGCTTTTGGTGAATTAATTTTAACTCTCATTATTTAATGTTAGTATTTTTAATTATTACTTAAACCTTTGAAAAAATTTGATCGAACCCGTCGAGGGTTGCCTACGTATCATGTTTGACATGAATTAGATCGTCACGTAGTTCATGGATATAATAAATGCAAGTGATTTTTTTATTTTGATTTTTGTTTTTTTCAGAAATAAATAAGTAAATAAATAATTGAGCAAATTGAACCAATTACGAATCTTTTCCATACATTTCTAAAACATCCTTAAAACAAAGATTTAAGTGAAATAAAACTATAATTATCTAAACAGACTCAACAATACTAAAGAAATGGAAAAACAAATACCTAACAGAAATAGACTCTAAAAGACAAACCCTAAAAAGACTTAACAAACTATCATCAATACGTCTTCCAAAGATCTTTTGAAACTCAATCCTCCCTCAAACTTGAGTAAATTCTGGCCAATGCTTTTGGCAGATATGGAGCGAGAGCTCGTGTGTGATGACCTAAACTTTTGTCATCTCGGTGAAGATAATTAGCATAAACATCAATCAAGTTTTCACTAAGCTAAAGTACTTCTACCCTGCTTCATTCATAATCTTATGGAAATTCCGCACCCAATGCTGATTAGTACGGACTGTATGTTTTAGGTCTCCTTCTTGTTAATGAAGGTGATTGATCTGATAGTGAAGCGCCTGTTGCTCGATCATTCACTGATTTCTCTCAACTTTAACTTTCTTCTGAAATGTCATAAAACACCTTATTCTTTTTTTTTCTCGTTCCATAGAAGCCTTTAGCTGAGCCCAAAGTTTTGATTGTGTGCTTATCAGTAAAGCCTTCTCTTTCTTGAAGTCACTTGACTGCTGCTTCATAGAACCAGTGGCAATGTCCAGGTCTTCTTGTAGGGCATGCATGGTAACACGGTGATCTTTCTCAATCTCCTTACGAACTGACCTAACTCCGGCCTCAAATCTCGCCTCATGATGAATAAATTTTTCTCTATCCCTTTCCAGATCTGTATTTTAGACATATAGAGTAGATTGATTGTTCTCTTCTACCTCACATCGAGCCTTCTTAATCCTGAACTTAATCTCTACTTCTAGATCTATTGCCTTTCTTGCTGACCTTTCTCGCATGGCTTTAGGAGGAGACTGGACATAAAACCATGGCAGATACCAACAGTCTACCTCACTAGTGTTGCAATCTTCCACCATGTGCTCGAAACCTGAAAGTACATATCCTCCCCAAATCTTAAGTATCTCAGACTTCGTTAAACGGATGTTAGGGAGGAATTCATATATAAACTCTGGCATATTTTCAACTGGTGGTAGGTACTGACGTTGACTGAGTTGTCGTATGACTCTGAGTGGCATGTAATATTGAACACCTCAAAGACCCATTAAGACAATGAAATGCTGGAAAGCGGACATATATAACACCTCTTTTGAAAGGAACCAATAAAAATTCCACATGATCTTGTCAGCAGTTAACCCCTTTAAATACTCATTCCAAGCTCCTATTCCTTCAAAAAGTTTTTGTCCTTATTCCTCTCTTTATGACCCTTAATATAATTATTCCATTCAATTTGAAAATATACAGCAAATAGATGATAACGAACATGCTCGAGCATCCATAACAGCAACAAAATGTTACATCCTTCAAAATAATCCACCTCATTTTTGCACTTCATTAGAGCTCGATAAATGTCTTCCAGAACCATGGACACAAGGGTGACCTTATGATTCTTCTCAAATGTGGTGATAAATGCAGCCAGATTTGTGCTGATTTTTCCACCTCTCTTTGGAAATACCATGATTCCCAAAAAAGTCACTATTAATACGTTATAACTATGCTTTGCCTAGGTCCGGTGGCACCCTCCGTTGTTAAGTATTGACCCAAACAATTCAAATCCATTTTTTGACCGTATCTTTCGTACAATAACTCTAGATAAACCCATCCATTATCTAGGCTGCCCCAATGTTCTTCTCTTTTATGTGTAACAACTCAAAAAACCTTTCGCCAATGATATGCTTCGGTATCATAGGTTCTCCTCGGTGAAGATTCTTTCCTTTTCCCATAAATGCTCCTATTTCCTCCAGTGTGGGAGTGAGCTCAAAGTCAGATAATTGGAATACATTATTCGACAAATCCTAAAAATGTACCTAAGCTTCTATCACATCTCTCTGAGGTTCAACATTCAAAAGACTCCCTAAAAATCCCAAGTGTTTGTACACTTCTCCCTCTCCATAGTCGGTTATATTTTCATACTAAGTCCACAACAGTGGTGGAGCTTTATCTAACACCATGAATTGAGGTACTTCATCATCCCTCGGCCTCTTGTCTCTCCTATCAAATAAGTTCATATTATCAATAAGATAATGATGACAAATAAGAATTCTATTTGAAACATCCCAAACGAAGATAAAAATAATTTCTAAAAGAACTTAATGGAGTGAAGCAGAATTAGATTTCAAAATGAGCATGGGAAAATTGTAACTGACAAGACAGGAAATATCAAAGTCTTCTAAAACATCCTAGAGTGGGGATAATATTTTGATGACATTTGGACCAGACAGATCAGAAATGATCAAATTGTTACAACAAAATAGTGGACTGAATTGTTTGATAAAATTTTAACTGTGTTTAACAAAATAGACTCGATGGTATTCATTAAAGAAATTTTGAAACAAAAAAAATAAAATAACAGCACAATGACATCAAAATGACTCTAACTTGGTAGAAGATTTCTATGTAAAAACACTATATATTCTCTGAAATAAGCCATTAAATTTTTTATTTAACCCCCCCCCCCTTTTTTTTGAAGATCAATTAATTCATTTAAAAGCCGGTCAACATTCGATATGGCATTTCCTAAAATGCAACAAGTAACATATGAAATGTACATGATGGTCTCAAAGGATGTCACCTATCCTAGATGAACTCGACCCCTGTGTCGAGCCCCACTAAGTTAAAAATGCAATACATGGAAATAAACAGAAGACTAATAGGGATAACCATGTTTAAGTTTCAGGTATACTACGTTTAACCTGGTGGAGTTAGGTATCTAGACTGGCTGTAAAATGAGCAGACAAGTCGATTCGGGCAGGGACAGCTTTACCAGTAGCAGGACTTTTCGGCCTCACTGTTGGTCCTTCCCGTCCTAAACATGGGTAACAATAGAATCCTTCCCAGGGGTGTTGTCGTATCTTTGGTATCTCAATCTCGGGAGTGTATACCGCATATCCAAATATAAAGTATCTTAAAAAAATTAGATGGGTGCGCGAGAGAAGACAATTTATATTATAATTCAAATAATATCAAAGCAGTTAAACATGTAAGCAAAGAACATATTTAGGCCATCAATATACAAATTCAAAATTAAATAAAACCAAACAATTCAATATAAAAGCTCGAATTCTAGTTATCTCCAGCGGAATCGCCATCAGTCACACCTCTATTTTTACCACCCCTACCCCACTAGGTAGTTGGTTTTAGAGAAAAAGTGTTTTTCAATTAAAGTGACGTTTGAATAGGGATTATTTATTTTATAGAGTCACTAATTGGAATTGAGTTTGGTGTTTCAAGTTACCTTATTGAATCCTAAATCAAAAGAAAATGACTCTTTCTTTTTGGTCTGTGAATCAAAAATCCAGATAAGGAATTCTATTGATCAAGGGGAAGGTGTCAGGCACCCCTTGAGTCCTGTGGTTCTCGCACGGTTGCTTTAATGACTTACGTCTGGCTTAAATTAATCTTGTAGATATTTAATATTTGTTAGCCTAAAATGAATCTTATTTTCCTCTTTCTATTATTTTAAATTATTACTTAAAATTATATTATTATAGAAACGTGTGGCTTACCGGTAGCAGTACTTTCCATCCTTACCACGAGTTTTGATATATTGCTCACGCCTTTGAGACATTTATGAATCGGCCCCATTTTTCTAGTCTAAATACGTACCTAACAGGTTTAGAATCTACCCAACCTGATTCAATCGGCTTCAAATGGTATGATAAATTTTATTATAACGATTGGTCGGTAGCAGGGCTTTCCAACTTCATCGTTAACTTTCTCTTGTATGTTAAACTTTTAATTTCTTTTGATCAAGAACCTAACTTTATTCTTTTATGAATTCACACTCTTACAGTTGGTTTTCCCCTCTTTTTTTGATGAATATTTTAAACATGTTGATTTATCTCTTGTAAACTCATAATGATTTTGTCTATTCGAAACGCTATTTATTCTTAACAGTAAACTAAAGCAATATTCGTTTAAAGTAATTAATTAATTTTAAATAAATAAATAATTATTAAATTCTATTAATGATGATAAATAAAAATAATAAAATAATATAAATCCACAAAAAGCTAACCATATCATATTAATCTTTAATATTATTCCTCAATTTTTTTTATTAAAATTAATTCTAAACCAAAACACTAAGAATACATTCAAATAATAAACATTAAAGTTTGAGATTTTTTTTATATCCGAACTAAAATATCTAAAACCATAAAATACATAACACAAACATGAAAACCAAATCCAAAAAAAATAACTGATAAGACAGGTTTATAAGAAAAAATGAAATATTTTTATTTAGAAAACTGAATGCAGTGGTTTACTAATGATTTCAATTGTTTTTCAATGGATTTGAATGGAGTAGCAGTAACGGCATTTGGTGGCCGAATCTAGTGGCTCCCGATGGAGGTATGGCGATTGGTTCGGCGGTGGGTCGCCGTGATGGTGGCTGGACACGCTGGTTTCGACATTTTCTAGTGGTTTGGGTTCGGAGTTTGCCAGAATTTTGCTGGTAACAATGAAGGTATATAGTGGGGGTGGCTGGACGTTGACAAAAAAGGGATAAGAGGTGGAACTGGTTAGTTCTGGAAGTGTAAACCAGACGTTTGTGGTTGTTAGACACCAGAAAAAAGGGAAGAGAGGGAGGCGCGGTGACTTAATGGATTTCTGATGAGTTGGATTGATGATGGGACGCTAAAAAAGGGACGCAGCAGTGTTGGGCTTCGTCGTTCAGTGATGACGCAGCAACGGCAGGTGATTTTTTAACGAGGCATGACTATTTTTGGGGGTTCCCTACGTGAAATCAACGGAACAATAACAATGGGTTTAGGGATAATTTTGGTTATTGGTTATTGTTTTAATGTTTTCGGTCGATTTCAGGCGAAGAATTTGCTAGAAAATTCAAACCAACTGGCGGTTCTCTCCTCTTCCCCCTTTCTCTCGATTTTCTATTTTTTACTCACTGTTCTTTTATCTCTTGGTGTATCCATGTGATTAATAGATATATGTGTGGTATCTGCTATATGAATTCTCTACTGAAGTGTGTAAAATTATGCAGAGAGAAGAGAGATGTGAATTTATTATAGTGTGAATGTGAATAAATGAATTACTGTGTATGCAATTTTTATTCTATTTTTGTCATATGTAGTTATAAAAATAAGAACCAGATACTTTACTTCATTCTATTAATTTTCTTTTTACTATTAACAGGATGCAAAAAATACAGACAGTACAACAAACTCACATAATAATAATTCAGAAAATCACTTAAGCATTTTCATTCGTGCTTTTGACAATAACGTTTGTAAAATAAATATTACAAGATTAAATAAGAACATGTTTATGTATTAAAACAGCAGTTCAAACACCGTAATTGGAAACTACAAATGAAATTTTGAATTCCATTTGATACCTTTTTCTCTCCTTTTGACTGATGTTTTCTTTTCTCTTTGATTTTCTCTGACTGATTTTTCCTCTCTCGGTGTCTGGTGTCTTTGATTTTTCCTTTTTTAGTCTCCAGTTATCTCTTTGTTTTTCTAATATAGTGTTTGAGTAGTCAATGTTCATTGTTTTCTCATCTAGTGGTGTGTGCATGCTGAATATGAGGGATCTAAGGGAGTTGTCAGATAATGGGGGGCAGAGGTTGAGGGGAATTAGGAGTGTGGGGGTGTGTGGATAGGTTATGATAAAGTTTTATTTTTTATTATTATTATATTATTTTAAAAAATATAAATAAAATATAATGACAAAATATTAGCTGATTGTTTTGATCTGATAAAAATATAGAAAAGTTAAACAGCTAGTCCTTAAAATACGATTAAGAAATTATTATTGTTATTAAATTATTTATTAAAACATTAAAAGAAGAAAAAAATATAGTTTATGTATATATATACATTAAACACTAAAAAAAACGTAAAACGCTCAGTTTGGTCAAAAATTAGGTGTTTACAGTCCTATTACCTAACTTAACCAATTTCAACTAAAGTAAATACACCAATTTCACACTAGCCTTGTTTCAAATATTGTGAGTGTATCTCACCCCCATTAAAATATTAAATTTATTTAAATTTATCCTAACTCATCCTTACCGACCCTAATTTAATAAAAGGTTGGGTCTTTATGTTGACCCATCCCTAATATAAAATTATATTTATTTTTCAGCATCTATGTATTCTTTTTCTTTTACTTTATTTGAAAAAAAATGAACCTTACTCGGGGCTCTCACCTTCTGTGGAGATCAGAGATTGAGCCGCACAACCTCAAGCCTTATCATCAATAAAAGTAAAAAAAAATACTAGAGGGAGGTATAGACCTTACCTACAATCCTTTGGTGGTTCAAAGTCAACTAGCCTACTAAGGTTGGTTAACTCATCCCCCTTACTAGAAATGAAACCTAGATCTAAGCACCTGAAAGAGAGGACTCCACTCAGTATAATATAATCTAGTAAATCATAAATAAGGCAGACTCTCCCTTTACAAAGTAAGAAGAAAATCAAAACAAAACAAAACAAAACAAAACCGCTTCGTAAAAGCTATAAACTAAAGAGAATAACGATGGATGGAGATGATGAGATGAACTAAACAAATGAAAAAGATGTAAAAAAATCCAACTCCATCTATGAAGGTTTCTTAATGTGCTTCAACTTCCTCCTTCTAAAGGTAGACATATCCATTTTGTCAAAGGTGTAGTATCCATTAGTCTCCTGAGGAAGATGGTGAAAGCTATAATAATACTGAGTAGAATTCACCTCATGTCTGTGCTTAGATAGAGTATTTGTAAAAAAGTTAGCCTCCTTGTATATATGAAAATATTTGAAGAAATTAAGTAAACTAATAAGATGCTGAAGCTCCTTAATATACCTGTAAATATTCCACGGCGGTGTAATATCCCTTTTGAGCCACCTAATTAAAAGTTTGGAATCAACTTTTAAGATTACTCTACTATAACCATGTTGTATACACCAAGTAATGTCAATAAGAACTGCCAGAACCTTTGCTTGGTTGTTGGAACCAACTCCAAGAGGTGTCGGAAAAGCAAATATTAGCTTGTCTTCACTATATCTTAGAATACTACCTGCTCCAATTTTTTCGGGATTCACTATTGCACTTTCATCTATGTTCAGCATTATCGTGGTATGATGAAGTTTGATCCAAAAAACTTGAGTAACTTTCATCTCATGTTGGCAATTTTCTATAAGAATAACAAAGTCCCTCCTACAATTCGGCCAAGAAATATAGGGATAAGTAGTAGCCAACAACATATAAAGCTCCTTAATAATGGATAAAAGAACCCTCTTTGCACTAGATTTTTTTCTCCATATTTGCTAGAACACCTGTTTTTTCAAAGATTCCAACATTCTTTTACTTTACCTAGTTTAATTATTATTCATTTCCTCTTTCCCTCTTATCTCCTTCACTTTTTCCAGAGTCTCTTTGCTTCACTTTTTTCCCAGATATTCTTTCTTCTTTATTTATTCAAACTTCTTCTATCTTAAGTTTGGATTCTTTTTATGAAGTTCTTATTTAGAAATACTACAAACCTTTATTTTAGTAAAGCTTCAAATCATCATAAGTGCAATGATTTTAAATTTAAAACTTTAATTTGGTGATAATTTGCAGTAATTTGATAGTGGTTGCAATGGCAGCGAACAAGGGGGTTATAGCAACAGTGATTGCTTAAAACAAATAGAAGCTAGTAAAGATAATACATGGAATTTTCTAACCTTTACTGATTCATTGAGGATGAGAGAAAAAATTTTCGTGAATTTTCTTTGATGGATATTAATGGAGATCTTGGGAAGAAGAGAAGATGGATATCTTATTAAAGGTATTTAAACTAAAATTGCCACATAACTTTTCTTCACGAGTTTGGCGCAAAATTTTAATTCACTCATGTGCATTTCTAACGTGAGACTACTACTGATGCAAAAATGGGTCAAAAGGGTGTATTTGTTTTAGTTGGAATTGGTTGATTGGGGTAATAAGACCTTTGGTTCGAATTGGTTGAGTGGAAGAATAAGAAACCCCCCCCCCCCCAAACTTTAACTATATATGTATAAATTTGGTCTAACTTTAGGGGTACTTTATACATTTTCTCATTGATATATTAAATCAAGCAAGGTCTTTTATATATAAAAATACCTTTTTATTAAAGAGTGCCTCGTACTTGATCTGAGCTTACGGACGAGCAATATTATTATGGATCGGGCACCACGTCAGTATGATGGTATTATTTGAATCGGCTAACATATTTGTAAGACCACGCGGAATCCTAGCTTAACTCAGTCCTTTAGAGCATGAAAAGAGGTTCCAGACTTAGAAATTTCAGTAAAGTGTTTATACTTAGAATTCATTTTAGCCTTCATAATTTGGCCATCTTATTTTACAACCCTTATGACCTTAAAATGTCAATCCTTGGATTGAATCATGATAAAGTGTTTCAATAGGTCACTTCGGGTGAGTTTTGAATTTTTTAAACCTCGTTTGAATCATATTTGAGTGATCAAATCAATGGGTCGATACGATCTCGACGTGTCGCATCGACGAATATTTTTCCCCAGCTTTCAGTGCGAATTCCAGTGAACCAACGCAAACTCGATGTGGTGTGTTGGTCATTGCATCGATACCATTGACGCAGCGCGTTAGTCTGCGTGTCACTGGGCACATTTTCAGTAATTAAAAACTCTACATCTAGAGGGGTATTTGGGTCATTTTCCCACCTTATATCAACCCCAAAACACGAGATTAAGCCTTTCTAAAGGCTAAATCACTCATTCTCTCTTAAATTTTCTCAAGAACAAACTCTAAGGCATCCAATTTCAAATTCAAACTTCAAGAACACATCATCAATATTTACGAAATTGAGTACTAAGGTATGTTAGGTGTTCATCTAAGGGTTTCCTTCCTCCCTTGGACTTCAAGAACCTTTTTTAAACTACAAGTTGATTGTATTCATAAATTTCACGTTGAATTTGATTGTATTTATGTTCATGATATTATTTGGGTTTTACCATGACTTACTACAAACTTCATGAAATTAAATTAGCATGTGTGGTGAATTATATGATATGGATGTTAAACCCTTGAAATTACAATTGATTATTGTTTCCATGGTGTTTATGTTCTGACTATCCTTATGTGAAATTACCATGCTCCCCAAGTGTTTGATAGAATACCTATGTAAATTGAATAGTGAAATCATGATATGTCATCATGTAGACCCATTCATGTACAAGTTCATGTATCTCAAGTGTTTGACAAAATACCTAGGTGAATGTATTGTTAACAAGTATTTATTGTTACGCTTTCAAGATCATGCCATGCTTTACTTTCCATGCTTTCGAGTCCAGGGGGTATTCAATACCCAAAAATCTAGTTATTTACCTAAAGCTACAGTAGTTACAGAATAATCTCAGTAATGTCATGAACAGTAGTATTCAGTCAGTTATAGAACTCAGTGAAACTCAGTATCAGTCCAGTTCAGCTAATTATCATGAACAGTGTATTCAGTCAGTTAACAGAAATCAGTGAACTCGGTCTAGTTCAATCAAGCCTAGTACAGTCTAGAAATCAGTCTATTCAGTTGGGAGTAGGAATCAGTATCGAGCGAACCTAGGGATGGGAGAATTTCTGTCAGTAAAGGGTTTGACCCTTAGTAGCAATCCCTATGTTACATAACTACGTATCTAGCATATGTTGAGATATCTTTCTGCCAGATAAGGGTCGATACATCTCGTACAAGTTTTCCTACCAGTGAGGGTTGACAAAATGTCTTCTTGCCAAAGAGGTTAACTGACAGCCATTGTTAGTATCCCTTGGAAAGGTGCAAACACCCTTCCAACTGTGGTCATAGGTTGGACCCTAATTCAGTTTATAATTGGAGTATGTCGTTTAGATGAACACTTTCACATTTACATTTTCAGTTTTAGACTCAACATAAAACCTCAGATTAGTTTTTAGAATCGAGACTGTTAGGCACAGTCACCCAGCTTAGTATAAAACTCAATTTAGTTTTAGAGACTCAGGACTGTCAGAAATAGCCACCCAATTATCAGTTCTCAGTAATTCAGTTATCAACAATCTCAGTTATAGTAAAGTAGATTTAAATGCAATATTGTATAATCAGTATTTATAGCACTTTCAGATATATATATATACTCTCAATCAGTCATACTCATATTACTCAGTCATTTATTGTTCATGCATATGAACCCTTGCATATCAACTTACCTCACTTACCATACCAGTACATTCAAAGTACTGACACATACTCTTTTTTTTTGCACTATGATGTCTTATATCATAGGTTAGACGCACGGGCTCCTGACCGTACTTAGCAGTCCAGCCTATCAGCAATAGATTTAGTGGTAAGTCCTCATAGTTCAAAGACAGAGTTATCATTTCAGTATTTTAGTAGTTCAGTAAATTTAGTAGTCGGAGTTAGTAGGGGACTTGTCTCATCAACTCCATGTTCTGACAATTAGAGGCTTTTTAGGCTAGATTATTTCAGACAGATGTTCAAATTTCAGTATTTATTTATCAGTATTCCATATTTGTCTTCATAATATGAAGCTTATGGTATTTCATCCTATTTTCTATATTATTTCAATATTATTATTCATTACTCACTGCAGGTGCCATTCATGGGGTGGTTCTTCGGTGTCATGAGCACCGTGTGGCATCCGAGGTGCAGAATTGGGGTGTTACAAACTTAGTATCAGAGCCTAAGGTTCAACAGATTCCTAGGGAGTCTAAAAGCTGCATCTAGTAAAGTCTTGTGCATGGGTTTGTAGTGTGCCACACTCACGGACAAGAGACTATGAGGCATTTTAGGAAAAGTTTCCCTTCTTTCAGTATTCATGTCATACGAGTGAGCATGAACTCAAGTTAAACTCTCAGTCTAATCTAATATTCCCCGTTCATTTATAGAGTATACCTCTCAAAAGAACCAATGAAAGAAGAACTAGAAATCAGCCAGCACCTCCGCCCGTTCAGGTAGATCCCCTAGACGAGCATGTCTCCCATGTAGAATTTTGAGTAACTTTCACCACTTTGGTTCATTCTATGGCAACCTAGAATGAAAACCCAGCTATCATTTAGGCCAATCCAATGGCTAATATTGTTGAAACTAGAATTTGGAACTTTACCCAAATGAATCCTCCATCACTTACCGGGTCTAAGTCTGAGAAGGACCCACAGGAATTCCTTGACATGGTGCAGAAAGTCACAGATATCATAGGGGTGACTTCCAATGAGAGTGCCGAGTTGGATGCATATCAATTATAGGATGTGGCTCATACTTAATTTAAACAGTAGAGGGCAAATAAGGGTACAGATGCAGGGCTCGTAGAATAGGAAGAGTTTGCTACTGCTTTTCTTGGTAGATTCTTCCCACTGGAGTTAAGGAAAGACAAGGTTTTGGAGTTTATTAATCTAAAATAGGGTAGCATGATAGTGAAAGAGTATTCCCTCAAGTTTACTCAGTTAGCTAGATATGCTCCTCGTGTGGTAGCAGATAGCAGATATAAGATGAGTGAGTTTATGTATGGTGTGTCTAATAGTATGGTCAAAGAGTGTAGGATCGAAATGTTGATTAAAGAGATAGACATATCCAGGCTCACGGTCACTGCTTAGCAGATAGGGGAGGCTAAGAATAAGAATAAGGAGAGGGGGAACAAGAGAGCTTGAACAGGTTACTTTAACTTCATTCAGCCTAAGTTAGACGTTGGTAATCATTCTTAGTTTTGCCTAAAATCTTCAGTTCCATCTCTGTCCTCATCCAGTGCCCCAGTCCCAAAATTCAGAGATGGAAATAAAGATAGGGAACCAAGCCCTAAACTCCAAGGTAGTATTAGCAGTGCCCAAATAAATCCCCTTTGCCATAAGTATAGAAGGAACCATCAGGGTGTCTATAGAGCTGGCTGTGATGTATGTTTTGGATATGGCAAGCCAGTCCATAGGGTCAGAGAGTGTCCTTATGTAGGTTTGCAGAGTCAGCATAATCGTCCCTCAGTTCAGTCCGATCGCCCGAATCAATAGGGTGCCATTTCTGGTTCCACCAGTGGGAAATCCCCAAACACACTCTATACACTTCATCCCAACAGGATCAGGAAAGTTCTCCTGATGTGGTCACTGGTACGTTATAAGTTTATCATTTACATGTTTATACTTTTCTAGATCCAAGAGATTCTCTGTTCTTTGTAACTTCTTATATATCTGTTGATTTTGAAGTCAGTCCTAAAATCCTAGCAAAGCCCTTCTTAGTCTCTATCCCAGTGGGTAAACCTAATATAGCCCGACAGGTATACAGGAACTGTCTGGTTATGGTATCTCCGAAAGTTACGTCAGCAGACTTAGTAGATCTAGAGATGAAGGATTTTGATATCATTCTCGGCATGGATTGGTTCTACTGATGCTATGCTTCAGTTGACTACAGAAATAGAATTGTCTATTTTTAGTTTTCAAATAAATCTATCCTTGAATGGAGGGGTAGTACTTCAGTACTTAGGGGTCAACTTTTTTCTTACCTAAGGGAGAGAAAAATAATATCTAATGGGTGTGTCTACCATCTTGTTCGAGTTAAGGATTCTAGTTCTGAGACTCCTAGTCTTGAGTCAGTTCCAATCGCAAGTGAATTTCTAGATGTGTTTCCTGAAGATCTTCCTAGAATCCCTCTCAAGCGGGAAATTGACTTTGGAATAGACTTTCTTCCCGATACTCATCCTATCTCTATTCCTCCATATATAATGGCACCAGCTGAACACAGAGAGCTAAAAGAACAGTTGAGGGATCTCCTAGATAAGGGATTCATCAGACCCGGCGTATCCCCTTGGGGTGTACTAGTTCTATTCCTGTGTAAGAAAGACAGTTCTCACAGAATGTGTATTGACTACCGTCAGTTGAACAAAGTCACGGTCAAGAATAAGTATCCACTTTCTAAAATAAATGACTTATTTAACCAACTTCAGGATGTCAGTTAATGTTTTAAGATAGACCTCATATCATGCTATCATCAGATCAGAGTCACAGAATATGACATTCTAAAAATAGCTTTCAGAACTCGGTATGGTCACTTCAAATTCCTAGTTATGTTGTTTGGTCTTACCAACTCCCTAGCAGCTTTTAAGGATTTGATGAATCATGTGTTCAAGAAGTACTTGGAAATGTTTGTCATAGTCTTCATTGATGACATTCTTATCTACTCTCGCAGTGAACATGATCATGCAGATTATCTCATAATAATGTTATAGACTCTTAGAGCCTATCAGTTGTTCACCAAATTTAGTAAGTACAAATTTTGGATAAGTTCAGTAGCTTTCCTTGGTCATATAGTTTCCTATGATGGCATTAGAGTTGATCCCCAAAAGACCGAAGCAGTAAAAAAACTAGCCTAGACACATCTCTCTGTCAAATATCATGATGGCTAGCTATTATCGATTGTTTTTTTGAGGGATTTTCATTTATTGCATCCCCCATGTCCAGATTGACTCAGAACAAAGTCAAGTTCCAGTGGTTAAACTCTTGTGAGAAGAGTTTTCAGGAGTTGAAGACTCGACTCACTACAGCTCCAGTTTTGACTTTACCAGATAGTTTAGATGGTTTTGTGGTATATTGTGATGCTTTCAGAGTTGGTTTGGGGTGTATATTTATGCAGAGAGGTAAGGTCATAGCCTATGCCTCTAGACAGCTTAAGCGCCTAAAAAGAACTACCCCACTCATGATCTTGAGTTAGCAGCTGTTGTATTTGCCTTATAGATTTAGAGGCACTATTTGTATAGGGTACATGTTGATGCATTCACAGACCATAAAAACCTGCAGTATGTGTTTTCTCAAAAAAACCTGAACCTGCATCAAAGAAGGTGGTTAGAGTTGTTGAAAGACTATGACATGAGTGTTTCGTATCATCCGAGCAAGGCCAATATAGTGGCTGATGCTCTCAGTAGGATGCCTATGGGTAGTGTTACTCACATGGAGAATGGTAAGAAGAAGTTAGTTTAGGAAGTTCATTAGCTTGACCGACTAGGTGTCCGCTTAGTCGATTCAGCAGAGGGTAGTGTTTAGGTGCAGAATAATTCAAAATCATCTTTGGTTTCTGAAATAAAAGAAAAGTAGGATAGGAATCCCAGTTTAGTTAAACTAAAAGAGTCAGTCAGAGATCAGAAACTAGAGGTTTTCTCCTAAAGGGGAGATGGTGTGTTACACTGCCAAGGTAGACTATATGTAACAAGTGTGGATGGTGTAATACAGTCGATTCTTATAGAAGCACATGGTTCCCTCTACTCGATTCACCTATGGTCCTCCAAAATGTACCGTGACTTGGGGGAAGTCTATTGTTGGAGTGAAATGAAGAGAGACATTACAGAGTTTGTAGCTAAGTGCTCGATATGTCAGTAGGTTAAGGTCTAACATCAGAAGCCTAGTAGATCTATGTAGGAGTTCAGTATTCCCACTTAGAAGTGGGAAGAGTTGAACATATATTTTGTGATGGGTTTGCCCCGTACTTGTCATAAGCATGATTCCATCTGGGTCACTGTGGATAGGATGACAAAATTAGCTCATTTCTTTCCAGTTCATAGCTTAGTATAACCTTTCATACCCAGACAAATAGTCAAGTAGAAAGGACCATTTAGACTTTAGAAGATATGTTAAGATCATGTGCCATTGACTTTAAGGGTAGTTGGTATGACCACTTTCCTTTGATTGAGTTCGTATATAACAACAGCTATAATTTCAACATTCAGATAGCTCCATTTAAGGTGCTCTAAGAGAGGAGATGCAGATCTTACATTGGTTGGTTTGAAGTGAGTGAGGCCACAGGGTAGGGCCTAACTTGGTATTTGATACCTTAGAAATAGTTTAGTTAATAGGGCAAGGTTTAAGATAGCTCAGAGATGATAGAAATCAAACATAGATGTATGAAGAAAGGATCTTGAGTTTGAGATTGGTGATTATATGTATTTGAAAATCTCTCCTATGAAGGGAGTGAAGAGGATTGCCAAGAAAGGGAACCCAGTCCCCGATATGTCAGTCCTTACCAAATTCTCAACCATTTTGGAAAGGTAGCTTACGAGCTTGAGTTGCCTTCAGACTTAGCTTCAGTGCACCCAGTATTTCACGTCTCCTTGCTTAAGAAATGCATTAGTGACCCATCAGTTGTAATCATTATAGAGGGTATTGATGTTCAGAACAGTCTCTCTTATGAAGAAGTTCCAGTCGAAATTCTTGATCATCAGATTCGCAGACTGAGGAACAAAGAAGTTCCTGTAGTCAAAGTTCTTTGATGGAATCAGTCCGTGGAGGGAGATACTTGGGAAGCAGGAGAAGATATGCGGACCAAGTATCCTCACCTTTTCTTCATAACTCAGACTCAGCTCAAGGTAATATTTTTTCTTAAATTTACTCAGTTCCATACTTAGATTACCTTTATAAACTCTATATCAATTCTAGTTGCATAACATTCTCATATCATGCATACCATCATGAAACAGCTAAGTCATATGTCATGTCGTCAGAATTCAGTCATGCTTCAGTTATGCACGTCTAGTATAAAACTCAGCATATCAGTAGTTTCCATCATATAATTATGCTTCAGTTGTACATGTTCAGTGTGTAGACTCAGTCTATTAGTATTCTCAGCTTAGTCAATCTCATTGGAGGATGAATATTCTCAGAGGGGAGATATTATAAGACCCCATAGAATCCTAGCTTAACTCAGTCCTTTAGAGCATGAAAAGAGGTCCCACCCAGACTTGGAAATTTTAGCTAAATATTTATACTTAGAATTATTTTAGCCTTTATAATTTGGAGATCTTATTTTATGACCCTTATGACCTTAAAATATCGATCCTTGGATTGAATCATGATCAAGTGTGTCAATAGGTCACTTCGGGTGAGTTTCAAATTTTTTGGGCCTCGTTTGAATTATATTTGGGTGACCAAAATAGTGGGTCGATGTGATCTCGATGCATCGCATCACCTATTCCGTCGATGGATATTTTTCCCCAGATTTCAGTGCAAATTCCAGTGAACCAATTCGAACTCAACACAGTGCATTGGTCATCACGTTGATACCATCGACGCAGCGCGTTGATCTGTGCATCACTGGGCATGTTTTTAGTAATTAAAAAGCCTGCGTCGAGAGGGGTATTGGGTTATTTTCCCACCTTATATCAGCCCAAAAACTCACTCAGTCTCTCTCAAATTTTCTCAAGAACAAACCCTAGGGCATCCAATTTTAAATTCAAGCTTCAAGAACACACCATCAATCTTCACGAAATTAATTACCAAGCTATGTTAGATGTTCATCTAAGGGTTTCCTTCGACCCTTGGAGTTCAAGAACCTCTTTTTAACTACAACTTGATTGCTTTTATGAATTTCATGTTGTATTTGATTGTATTTATGTTCATGATATTATTTGGGTTTTAATCCATGACTTACTACAAATTTCATGAAATTAAATTAGCATGTGTGGTGAATTATATGATTTGCATATTAAACCCTTGAAATTACAATTGATTATTGTATCCATGATGTTCATGTTTTTACTATCCTCATATGAAATAACCATGCTCCCCAAGGGATAGAGTTATCATTTCAGTAATTCAGTAGTTTAGTATATTCAGTAGTTGGGGTTAGTTGGGGACTTATCCCAACAACTCCATGTTGAGACAGTTAGAGATTTTTTAGGCTAGATTATTTTAGACAGATATTTAGCTTTCAGTATTTATTTATTAGTATTTAGTATTAGTCTTTAGATTATGAACCTTACGGCATTTCAGCCTATTTTCTGCATTATTTCAGTATTTTTATTTAGTACTTATAGCAGGTGCCAGTCATGGGTTATCTTGTGGTCCTTCGAGGTCATGAGCACCGTGTAGCATCCAGGGTGCAAACTCGGGGCATTACTATATCGGTACAATATTATTATGATGGATGGGAAACCATGTTGATGTGGTACATGGGCCCTAGTCTATCCCCTGCAGGTCATGATTGTTAGATAGAAATAGAATTCCTTAGCATGTGTATACAAATAAGAGAATATTTTAAGTTTTAATGATATACAAAGATTATATGATTGTGATTCTAGTATTACTTAATCCATGTTTTATGATGTGACTGCTATACTTGTAGGGTTTCATAGTAATTTGACATGTTTAATTTATGACTTATATGTCAATATGTTAATTGTATTTATGTGTCTAGAAGTTGAGTGAAAGATCTAGCTTGTGACTATTGATTAAGTACCGAGATACTTGTTTAATTGTCTTATATAATTTGTGAGATATTAATGTTGTTATGGATTATTGCATTCTTTGTGTTGTTGTAATTGTTTATTTTATGTGAATATTTTCTTGATTGATTGGTTGAATCATTAGTTAGTTCTATGTTCTCTTGAGAGATCTACAATGTAACAACCATAGTTGTGATTTTTTTTATGTATTTGGACTATTTTTATCTTATCCTTATTTACTACATGTAATTTTTAAGTTATGGGGATGGTTGTCATGATTCCTAATGCATTCAAGAGTGATTTGGGAGAGTTTGAGAGGAATTGAGGCTTTAAAAGCCATTAGTTTGACTTTGGTCAACATATTGAGTTTCAAGTGCCAGATGGTAATTTTGATGGTTTCATTAGATCCTAAATGTTAATTTTTGGTTAGCAGTGAGGTTGATTTGAGTTTGGAGTTTTTATCATTCATTTCGAGCATTCGTTCAAAAATTAGTGAAATAAGCCTTAAAGGAGTCCTGGGACTGATTTACTGTAAATGGTTTTTTTTCAAAAATAGTCTAGCAGAATATATGGTTTAGTTCTGTGGAGTCCCAACTGAATCCTAAGGTTCTATTCAAAGACTTTGTGATTGAAGTTTTAGCTCGTGAAACAACTAATAGCTGGTGCATCAGTCTTTCACTGCAATCATGTGGCAATGTATCAAGATCCCGGGCCTCAATGATATTTTTCATCATAATCGCATGGTGGGTTGACCATGATTGCCATAGTTATTCTAGTTGATTGGTTTGGGATCTTCAACACAGTTATGAGGCCTATCTCCCCCGATTACAATAAACATCTAGCCCAAGTCAATGTTGACCCTCGCGATCATAAGTTAGGGTTTGCGATTACATGGCACTTTTCACAGAATAATATAAATACTCCATTTTTGAGATTTTCACTATTTTTGGATTTGGAAGCTTCCAGAAAGGATGATTACTAGGCTTTTCTTCACCATTTGAGTTTGGACAAGCTCAAAAATCTTGTTACCATTAATTTCCCTGGACTATATCTTTAAAAACACCTTCTAACCTTGTTTTCAAACTAGAATTTAGGGATTTTTTTGGTAACCCTTAAAATAATTTTTCATCGATTTAAATACTGTACACTTATTTTTGCTTGGGTTTTCAAATATAGACTCCTTTTGACTTAGGAAATGCTTTTCTAAAATAAAATTGTAGTTTTACCCTTTTCATTTTCAAACTCATTTTTTCAAACTAATTTTAGACCCGAGTAAAATGTAGCTAATATGGGTATCATTAGGTTTCTTTAGACTCGTAGATTATGTTTTTGATAGTTTTAGCTTATGTAGATACCATTCGTAAAGGAAAGGATCCACATTGAAGGTTTGGACTTGAATTTTCAGCTTTTCGAGATAGGTTATGGCTTAACTCTCTTCATGCTGGGTTAGGTAGGTAACTTGCTCTTAAAGCATTTTATGGGTTAGGAATTTAGTCAAGGGAGTAGTATTTCAGAATTATTGTTATTATTGTGTGCTCTTATTGGGCCTTATTTGCATATTATTGTTGATTTGGGAGAATATAATTATGTTGATGCCCGAGTAGGGGCTTTATTTGACATTGTAGGTATTATTTATGCATTTGTTACCATTAAATTGTTGTGTTGCCCGTGGCAAGGCTTGAATAGATATTATAGGCCTTTCTGAATATTATTTGCCTTCATCATGATAGTAATACCCAAGAAAGGGGTTTTTGAGATGATATTATTGATGTTTACATGATTATTCACTTTAGTGGTGCCGAGTAGGGCTCACATCGTGACTATTAACATAGAGGAGATTTGAGTTCATTTATATTATAATTAAGATGATTCATTATCATCATATTGACTTAGTTATAAGCATACATCCGTATCTTATTCATTCATATTCATGGAAAATAGTACCATTGAGAAACACTTTATGAAACCTTTAATATGTGAACATTATCTAGAGAGGTGAATTGAGATATAAGAAGGTATATGGGTTACGAATCCCCCATAGGTCCTTTCTTGAAGTGTTGAGGCTCGAAAGATGTATACAAAATGCCATATGATGGCTTACATTCCTTATTATCATGGTATCATTCTATTGCATTGCATTTAATTACATTATTGTATATTCCCTTATGTGTTATTGTTATGTAGTTAATATCCTTAGTTATAGTATGTGTGTATCTTCTCTTTATGTTTTATATCTTAGAACTGTTAGTGAAGATGGTGTGAGCTACCATTTGGAAATTTTTCTCCTTGCAGGTGATGTGCTCATAGTATATTTTACTTTGATCATTTTCTACTTTTCTCAGTCGGCCTATGATACCTATTCAGTACAAGTGAATCGTACTCACTCCTACAAGACCCATTGGGTGTAGATCCTAGTTTGAGTACGACTCGCAGCAGCTGAACTTGTGCTATCTGAGTTGATTTTTAAGGTACAAGTGAACTCCGGAGTATGGGGCATTTTTTAGACCCTTTCTTATTATATCCTATCTTTACTTATTTTTAGATACAAGCATTGTATTTTTAGATTCAATTTGTATTAGATGTTTTTTACATTTATGACACCAGGTTTTGAGAATTTGGCATCTTCTTTGGATTTATATGATATTTAAGAGTATTATTGACGCGACCCGACTGGGAGCCTTATCGTAACAAGCATCCCAAGTTTGACAGGGACTAGAGACCACCCCATTACCCAACCCAACCTCCAGCCGTCTGCCCAGAGTTGGCTGAATTTTGAACATATAACAACATTGTGTTATGGTTCATGTCAATACTCTAGGATAGGATCATGATCGTGACCGACCCAGTCGAGTTCAACCATACCAACCAAACCAAACCAATGCAAAAATCAAAGGCCATAAACCAGGCCACAACCAAATGGATACAAAAATATAATATGATTAATCCCAAAATAAAATACGATGGAACAACCAACAGTATCGTCCAAGGGTGTAAGCCCCAACTTCAATACCAATGCTAAGGCAAACACCAATACTGATACCACCCATAACAGTACCACAAAGCCTATAACCAAATGAGTAACAAAATTCAGTTGGGACATTCCCCCAACCATGGCTAAAACTAATATCCAAAATAAAGTCAAAGTATATAAGAATATCCATATCATGAAATGGAGCCTTCCAGAAAGATAAAATCTCACCACTTCAATCCAACTACTGATACCGAGTCCGAGTGCTAAACAGGAGGAGTGGAATGGTCGGTTCCTGCATAGCGTGGGTATACGCCCACCCTAAAATGGGATAGCGATCGATTGAACTCAATATAAGGATAAAATAATGCCATTTATAAAACCAAGTAAACCACCCATAATGCACACAACCATACATATATAACACCATGTCGGGAAAAGGAACCGTGTTTAGCATGCATTTAAAACCTTTACCTGGGATGTGTAGCTTTGCCTTCCTAAACCACCCACAGGCAATATGGGTTCAGCTCCCCCTACTGAAAGGGCCCCAGTACGTAAAGCCGCACGACCAGGGAAGATAACTTGGGATGAATAGTACATCCCCCAATATAAAGTGTGACATCATGCGCACGGTCACCAAGACCAAACCTCACATCAGTAAATATGAGTTTCCAGTTTCGATCCCCTAGGACCTCAACCTTCCACGGCTTTGCAACACCTCCCCTTTTAAGCCCAATTAAAACCATTTTCCAACTAACCAAATTATTATCCATTTATTAACCAAGGATATTAATATTAGAATCACCATACCAACCCTTACTTGCAATTATGTTCCATATCCAACCATTTATTGATTAAGGGGACATTCAACTGCCCTTTTATTTACCATATCAAACCACTTGGGGTATAACCATGTACCCCACAAGCATTACTATTTAGCCAAACCATTTCTTTAAACCATTCCAAAACCGTTTAAGCCTTTTATGTTCCATTATCAAGTTTAAAACTAGCAAGAGTTCCAATAAAATACATTAATGCAATAAAACTATTCTCATAAGCATTTTCGCCAAACACCTTGGGGGCATAATGTAACTAAAACCAATTCCAATTACCATTTAACCATTCTCATGCAATCCAGGCATTCAAAACCACCACTAACACATCTTAAACATAAATTACACCATGAGAAACCATTACTAACCATTTATATTGAAAAAACCAAATCATATTTGGAAACCAAAAGCATACAATAATGAAATCATGAAAACCAATAGTAAAACCATGCCTTTTATTGGAACTAACAATAAGGGAAGAGAACATGCCTTAATTGACAAAGTACAACAACAACAACAACAATCCCAGTGTATTCCCACAAAGTGGGGTCTTGGGAGGGTAAAATGTACGCAGTCCATACCACTACCTCCATAGAAGTAGAAAGGTTATTTTCGATAGACCCCCGACTCAAGACAAAGAATAATAAACAAATTCATAATAAAATATGAAATAAGATGGAATAACAGAAACAAGAAACCCACAAAGTAATACCCTACACTAATGAACCAAAGGCACCCTCACCCCAAAGCTCTCCTAACAACTAACTACAACCCACCCACATGCCATAGCCTTCTATCCTAATTCACATCCTCCAAACCTTCCTATCTAGGATCATGTCCTAAATAAGTTGTAACTGCTCCATGTCACGTCTAATCACCTCTCTCCAATTTTTCTTCAGCCTACCCCTAACCCACCTGAAACTATCCAAAGCTAGCCTCACAGTCCTACGAATTGGGGCATTCGTGCCCCTCCATATCACATGACCAAACAATCTCAACAGAACTTCCCGCATCTTGTCCTCCACCGAAGCCACTCAAACCTTCTCTCAGATAGTCTCATTCCTAACCCTATCACCCATAGTAAGCCTATACATCCAATGCAACATCCATATTTTCTCCACCTTCAATTTTTGAATATGGGAGTTCTTGACTGGCCAATACTTCACTCCATACAGCATGGCTAGATGGACTGCCACTCTATAGAATTTACATTTAAGTTTGGGCGGCACCTTCTTATCATATAGCACTCCCAAGGAGAGCCTCCACTTCATTCATCCTGCCCCAATACGATGGGAGATATCCTCATCAATCTCTCAATCCCCCTAAATCATGGACCCGAGATACTTAAAACTATACCTCCTACAAACAACCTGGGAATCCAACCTTACTTCCACTTCGTTCTCCTACCTTAAGTCTTTAAACTTGCATTCCATATACTCTGTCTTTCTCCTATACAACCTAAACCCTTTAGACTCAAGGATTTGTATCTAAACCTCCAATTTATCATTCACACCTCCCCACGTCTTATTAATCAATACTACATCATCTGTATAAAGCATACACCAAGGCACCTCTCCTTGAATACATCTTGTCAACACATCCATCACTAATGCAAATAAAAATGGGCTAAGAATCGATCCCTGATGTAACCTTATCAAGACAAGGAAATGCTATAAATCTCCATTCACCGTCCTCATTGGAGTGTTTGATATATCATATATGTCCTTAATTAATCTGATGTACGCCACCGGAACTCCACTCACCTCCAAGCATCGCCAATGAACCTCTCTAGGGACTTTATCATATGCCATCTCCAAGTCAATAAACACTATGTGTAGGTCCTTCTTCCTTTCCCTATAATGCTTCACCAGTCTCTGCACCAGGTGAATTACCTCTTTCGTCGAGCGATCGGGAATAAATCCAAATAGATTCTTCGAAATAAACAATATCCTCCTCAACCTCTGCTCGACCACTCTCTCCCAAATCTTCATAGTGAGAATCAACAAATTAATAACCCTATAGTTGTTGCAACTCTGAATGTCATCCTTGTTCTTATTTAAAAGAATCATGGTACTCCATCTCCAATCCTTGGGCATTTTCACAGTCTTGAAAATGTCGTTAAATAATTCAGTCAACCACCTTAAACCAATCTCGCCAGTAAACATCCAAAAATCCATAGGAATCTCATCAAGCCCCGTCGCCCTACCCCTTTACATCCTCCGAATAGCCTCACTGACCTTCTCGACCTTAAAATGCCAACAAGATCCCTAAATTAGTCCTCAAGATGAAACCCTAGCTTCTCTTTCCCAAAAGCTCTTGAGAGAATTATGGAATGTTTAGGAATAGTTTCTAAGTGTTAATGAGTAGAATAATAGTTTAAATACTCTTCCAATTAGGTTAGAAGTTGTGGGGTCCTATTAGGTTAAGTGGGGAAATATCCAAAATACCGCTACTTAAGTTGGACAAAATTCTATCACCGGGATACTACTGACCCTAATGAGTCGTACCCAACCTATACGAGTGGCACCTGCCTCTCGTATCCAGAGCCTCAACCCTTGGAACCAATACTGTCAGGTATACAACTCATCCAAACCAAGTCATATCCATAGCATAAGATTCGTACAATCAACACATACCGCTGGAAGAATAGAATGCTAAGAGAATTGAACACTGTCTACTATACAAGACCTCGATATGACTCGTACCCTGTCTTACGTCACCAGGTGAGCCACTCGTAATCTGACTAAACTTAAGTTACCAAGTTTAAGGTCAAATCAAGAAAAAACCCAAACCATACGATCCGTATTCCAACCATATGAGTCGTACCACCTAAGTCATACCCATTTCAGTGACCAAATCCATCCCACCAATAAACACTGGTCAGCAAACGATAGGTCCATGCCATGCGTACCCCAATATACGACTCATACCCTTGAGTCATATTGGGTCCGTAGAATGAAATTCCAAGAAATTTTCAAATATCCAAAAACCAGGGTGTTTCATTCTCCTCCGCTAGGAACATTCATCCCCGAATGACGGACAAGGTAAGGGTAGCCACACGCACGAGTTATTTATATTATCAAACATAAATCCAACCTTTAGATATCTCTACTCTTACCTTTAAAATAGAAAATAAAGATGCAAGAGATTCAACCTTTCTTTTAAAAAACTCATAAAATAAAGATGTCCTCAATAACATATACCTTCCACACGAATCCCAGGAGCAGATACTTGGACTTTATGTCCTCCTCTGCTTTCCATGTAGCCTCTTCCACCTTATGGTTCTGCCATAGAACCGTAACCGAAGCCACATCTTTGGTTCATAACTGACGAACCTGCCTATCCAATATCATAACCGAGATCTCTTCATAAGACAGAGAATCCGAGATACCCAATCCCTCCAAAGGAACAACTGAAGAAGGATCACTAATGTATTTCCTCAAGGTCGAAACATGAAAGACCGGATGAGCAAAGTCTAAACTAGCAAGCAACTCCAATTCATCAGCAATATTACTAACCCTTCGCAAATCCTCATAAGGGCTAATATATCAGGGATTGAGCTTCCTCTTTTTTCAAAACTGCACTACTCCCTTCATAGGAGACACCTTTAGGAATACCTTGTCCCCATCCTCAAACTCCACGTCTCTACGCCTAACATCCGCATAAGACTTTTGGCAACTTTGGGAAGCGTTAAGTCTATCCTGAATCACCTTTACCTTTTCCATAGCCTGATAAACCAAATTAGGACTTAACATATCCGGCGAATCAAGATCAAACCAACCAATGGGCCATACCAATACTATAATGACAGCTATTATTGTAAGCAAACTCTACCAGAGGTAGATCCTCAACCCAATTATAACAATAATCAACCATGCATGCCCGAAGCATATCTTCCAAAGTCTGAATGGTCCTCTCTGCTTGCCCATCTGACTGTGGATGAAAAGCAGTACTCAGACTAACCTTAGTCCCCAACATTATCTGGAATGATAGCCAGAAGTGAGACGTAAACTGCGTACCACGATCAGAAATAATCAAAATAGCTACCCTATGCAGCTTCACAATCTCCTGAAGATACAACTTCACATAATCCTCCGCCGAAAAGGTAGTCCTCACTAGCAGAATATGAGCAGACTTTGTCATCCTATCCATGATGACCTAAACTGAGTCAAAATAATTCCAAGACCGAGGAATAACAGTAACAAAATCTATATTGATCATCTCTGATTTCTATTTGGGCAACTCAATCTCTTGATATAACCCACCAGGTCTCATGTGCTCAACCTTAACTTGTTGACACACCACGCATGTTGCCACAAAATCAACCACATCCCTCTTCATACCATTCCACCAGTAGATCTCCTATAAATTATGATACATCTTTGTCGAGTCAGGATGTAAAACATAACGCGAATAGTGCGCCTTAGCTAAAACTTTGTCACAACCTATTGACATCAGGGATGCACAACCACCCTTGGTACCGCAAAGTACCATCACCACTAATCTCAAATGCCATCACCTTTTGACCATCAATATCACTCTTGATTTTTATCAAGTTATGGTCTAACACTTGTTTCTCCTTGATCTCTGCACTAAGAGACGATCAAACCACTTCTTGTACCATCACACCACCATCCTTGAAGTCTAAGAGATGAACTCCAAGATTAGCCAAGAGATGGATAACCTTCACTAATTCCCACTTTCCTACCTCCACATGAGCCAAACTCTCCATGGAGAACCTGCTAAGAGCATCAGTAATCATATTTGCCTTACTTGGGAGGTAGTGAAGACTCATATCATTGTCCTTGAGAAGCTTAAGTCATCTCCTTTACCTGAGATTGAGATCCTTCTGAGTGAACACCTACTGTAGACTCTTATGATAAAAATAAAAAGATATCTATGTGAACACTCTACAAATAATGCTACCATATTTTCAAAGAAAACACAACTGCTAATAGCTCCAAGTCATGAGTAGGATAGTTCATCTCATGCACCTTCAACTGCCTGGAAAAATAGGCAATCACCTTCCCATGCTACATCAATATACAACCAAGGCCTACCCAAGATGCATCATAATAAACCACAAACCCATCACTGCCTTCTAGCAAAGGCAAAATTGGAGCCAAAGTTAGTTTGTCTTTTAACTTCTCAAAACTCCCTTAACAAGCATCCGACCAAGAGAACTTAGCTTCTTCTAAGTCAACTTAGTCAAAGGAGCAGGTATACTCCAAAAACTTTCCACAAGCCTCCTATAATATCCAGCCAAGCCCAAGAAGCTCTGAATATAGGATGGAGTCATGGGTCAAGGCCATCTTTTAACCACATCAAACTTTTGAGGATCCACCAGTATCCCTTTACTAAAAATAATGTGACCCAATAAAGTTACAGCGTTTAAGCAAAACTCACACTTAAAGAACTTGGCATACAACTATTGTTATTTATGGTCTACAACTCTACATAAAGATGATTAGCATAATCCAGCTAACTTTTTGAATAAACCAGAATGTCATCAATAAACAAAATGACAGAGAGATCAAAATACTGCCTAAAAACTCTATTCCTCAGATCCATAAATATCGCTGGGGCATTTGTCAATCCAAATGACATCACCAAGAATTTGACATGCCCATACCGAGTACGAAAAGCCATCGTAGGGATATCCACCTCCCTAATCTTAAGCTGATGAGACCTGAACTAAAGATCTATATTAGAAAAGAACTTGGCACCTTACAACTTGTCAAGAAGATTATTTGTCCATAAAAGAGGATACTTGTTCTTGACTATTACCTTATTCAACTGCCTGTAGTCGATGCATATCCAAAGGGAACCATCCTTCTTGCGTATGAACAACACCGGTGCACCCCACAGAGATACACTAGGATGAATAAACCCCTTATCCAGAAGATCCTTAAGTTACTGCTTGAGTTCTCTCAACTCTACCAGAGCTATTCTATAAAGAGGAATAGAGATTAGACGAGTTTCCAAAAGAAAATCAATACCAAACTCCATTTCCCTATCTGGAAGAACACCGGGAAGAACATCTGGAAAGACCTCCGGAAACTCATTAGCCATCAGAACTGACTGCAAAGAAGAATCTTCTAGGTTAGAATCTTTAACCAAGACCAAGTAATAAAGACACCACTTGGAGATTAACCTCTGCTCGCTAAGATAAGAAATAAATTTTCCCCTAGGAGCTACAGAACCACCCTCTTATTCTATAACTGGCTCACCAAGGAACCTAAAGATAACCTTTCGGGTCTAATAGTCTAAGGACGCATAACAGGAGTGTAACCAAGCCATACCCAAAATAACATCAAAATCCACCATATCCAGCTCAAACAGATCCACCAAGGTCTGCTAGGCACTAACAGATACCACACAGCCCCTATAAACTCTTTTAGCAACAACCAAGTCACCGACTTAGGTAGAAATATAAAAAGGATTTAAAATAACCTCAGGACCAAAATCAATACACATAGCCATATATGTAGTTACATAAGAGAGAGTTGACACCGAATCAAGCAAATAATATATATCACGAGAAAAGAGTCGTAATGTACTAGTGACAACATTAGGTGATGCCTTAGATTCCTACCGAGATACAAGAGCATACAACCTATTCCAACTAATACTAGAACCAGGAGTAATAACAGACGTAAATGCGGTACCACCGAGTGTAGGAGTAGAAGATGAATCCACCAGAACCTTATTCGCTCCCGTATCCACCTTATTAAATGGACAATTCTTAAGCAGCTGGCCTAGGTGGCCATACCTAAAACACTTATCCCTCCCTTCATCATAATAACCACGGTGAGGACGACAATAAAACCGACTAGAAGGGCATAAAGAAATGGACTGACCCCTACTCTCCAGAGATTAGACACACTATGCCCAAATACTATCACCACCTTGCAAGCGCTCGTTGCCCGATTGCTTCGTGTAAGGATCACTAGCAGTGGAGAAGGAACCAGAACTCCCCTACTTATTCTTCTACCACTTGCCACCATCCTGACCACCTTGGGACTGAGCTCCTCCCTGATCAGAAAACCTACTCCTCTTACCCTGTCTATCTCCAAACTCTACCTGTCTCCTCTTTTTATCCTCTACTTGTTGCATATGAACAGTCAGCCTTAAAATGTCTATATTCTTAATCAGCAAAGGAATCTTGCTTTCCAAGATTAAATCCTAATTCAGCCCAGAAGCAAACTTCTTTATTCTCATTCTTATGTAAGCCACAAAATCAAAAGCATACCTTGATAGCTGATGGAACTTCAAAGCATATTCCTTGACAGCCATTCTCCCCTACTTGAGGTTCATAATCAACACTTAAAGAAAGAAATGATCCAAGAAGGAATTAGAAAGGGTTTCCATCAAAAGTAATTCCTCCACATTACCCCTATCCTGATCCCACTCTTCATACCATTGGTATGCAACTTCTTAAGCTGATACGCCGCAAAGTTCACACCTTTCTTATTAGCAGCCTGCATCACTCAAAATATCTTTTCCATCTCATCTAAGAAAGCTTAAGGATCCTCCTCCACCTTCACTCCAGTTAATATAGGAGGATCCAGCTTCATAAATTGTCCAACCCTTATGGCCTCAGTAGATAACCCACCAGATACATCCAGCTCAGCCTGAGTAGTAACCATTGGACAATAGCATAAATCGACTTGTAGAATTTTGAATTAGTCATCTCACCCTAAGGAGGACTAGTAGCAACCGAAAAAACTCCAGAACTATCAAGGATAGGACCTATAAAGTAAAGATGAACTCCAGACATAGGACATACCCCATCCACATTGTCCTCAGGTAGGAAAAAAGTGTTTTCTCGTATTCTAGATCTACAAGGCATGATCTAAAAAATGAACAAATAGGGATTGGAGAAGATTCCAAGACTTAGACTCCAAACTTGAAAGTAGAATACCAAGAAAGTGAAACATTCCTAAATGCCATATAGCCTCTCCCTTACGAGTGTGGCGCGCTACACACCCCTAAAAGAGACTCTACTAGACATGGCTTTGTGGACTCCCAAGTGACCAAGAACATAAATATTTGATACGTGACCCGACCGGAGTCCTTATTATAATGGGTATCCCAAGTTTGATTGGGAACGGAGACCACCCCTATTACCTATCCCAACCTCCAGCCGCCTGCCCTAAGTTGGATGAATTTCAAACATATAACAAGATTGTGTTATTGTTCATCTCAAGACTCAGGGATAGGATCACGACCTTGACCGACCCAACCGAGTTCAACCATCCAACCATACCAACCAAACCAAACAAATGCCAAAATCAAAGTCCATAAACTAGGCCATAACCAAATGGATACCAAAATATAATATGATTAATCCTAAAATAAAATATGATGGAATAACCAACAGTATCGTCCAAGGGTGTAAGCCCTAACACCAATACCAATGTTAAGGTAAACACCAATACTGATCTCGTCTATAGCTGTACTACAAAGCCTCTAACCAAAAGAGTGACAAAATTTTGTTGGGACATGCCCCCAACCATAGCCAAAAAAAATATCCAAAATAAAGTCAAAGTACGTAAGAATATCCATATCATGAAATAAAACATTCTGAGGAGATAGAAGGTCGCCACTTCAATCCAAGTATTGATACCGAGTCTAAGTGCTAAACAGGAGTAGTGGAATGGCTGGTTACTACATAGCATGGGTATACAGTGGCCCTTAGACAGGTTAACAAGTGATCGCTAGCATGAACTTAGGATAAGGATAAAATAATGTCATTTATAAAACCAAGTAAACCATCCATAATGCATACAACCATACATATATATAACTATGCCGAAAAAGTGAATAGAGTTTAGCATGCATTTAAAACCTTTACCTGGGATATGAAGCTTTGTCATCCTAAACCACCCACAGGCAATATAGGTTCAGCTCCCTCTGCTGAAAGGACCCCAGTGCGTGAAACCGCACGACTAGGAAAGATAACTTGGGATGGATAGTACATCCCCCAATAAAAAGTGTGAAATAATGTGCACGGTCACCAAGACCAAACCTTACATCGGTTAATACAAGTTTCCAGTTTCGATCCCTCGGGACCTCTACCTTTCATAGATTTTCTACACCTTCTCCTTTAAGCCTAATGAAAACCATTTTCCGACCAATCAAATCATTATCCACTTATTAACCAAGGCTATTAATACTGGTATCATCATACCAACCCTTACTTGCAAGTATGTTTCGTAGCCAACCATTTATAGATTAAGAGGACTTTCAAATGTCTTTCCATTTACCTTATCAAACTACTTGGGGAATTACCTTGTACCCCACAAGAATTACCATTTAGCAAAACCATTTCTAAACTATTTAATCCTTTTATGTTCAATTACTAAGTTTAAAACAATCAAGAGTTCCATTAAAAAACATTAAAATGCAATGAAAAATTCTCATAAGCATTTTGTCAAACATCTTGGGGACATAATGTAACCAAAACCAATTCCAATTACAATTTAATCATTCCCATTCAATCCAAGCATTCAAAACCACCATTAATACATATCAACAATAAATTAAGCCATGAGAAACCATGACCAACCATTTATATTCAAAAACCCCAAATCATATTTGAAAACCAAACTCATACAATAATGAAATCATGAAAACCAATAGTAAAATCATGTCTTTAGTTGGAACTAACAATTAGGGAAGAGAGCATGCCTTAATTGACAAAGTAAATAAAGAGAAATGACCAACAAGATCCCCAAATTAGTCCTTAAGATAAAACCCTAGATTTCCTTGCCCAAAAGCTCTTGAGAGAATTATGGATTGTTTAGGAATAGTTTCTAAATATTAATGAGTAGAATAATAGGATACATACTCTTTCAATTAGGTTAGAAGTCATTGGATCCTATTAGGTTAAGTGGGGAAATATCCAGAATACCCCCACTTAAGTTGCACAAAATTCTATCACAAGAATACGACTGACCCTTACGAGTCATACCCTACCCCTTCGCATCTTGCGAATAGCCTCACTGACCTTCTTCACCTTAAAATGCCAACATAATATCTAAATTAGTCCTTAAGATAAAATCCTAGCTTCCCTTGCCCAAAATCTCTTGAGAGAATTATGGAGTGTTTAGGAATAGTTTCTAAGTGTTAATGAGTAGAATAATTGTGTAAATACTCTTCCAATTAGGTTAGAAGTTGTGGGGTCCTGTTAGGTTAAGTGGGGAAATGTCCAGAATACCCCTACTTAAGTTGGACAAAATCCTGTCATGGGGATACTACTGACCCTTATGAATCGTACCGAACCTATACGAGTGGCACCTGCCTCTCGTATCCAGAGCCTCAACCATTGGACCCAACACTGTCTGGTATACGAATCATCCAAACCAAGTCATATCCATAGAATATGATCCGTACCATCAACCCATACCACTAGAAGAATAGAATACCAAGAAAATTGAACACTGTCCACTATACGAGTCCCTGATATAACTCGTACCCTATCTTACGATTCCAGGTTAGCCACTTGTACTCAGACTCAACTTCAATTACCAAGTTTAAGGTCAAATAAAGAAAAAACCCAAACCATACGATTCGTATTCCAACCATACAAGTTGTACTACCAAATTCATACCCATTTCAACAACCAAATCCATCCCACCAATAAACACTGGTCAATATACGACAGGTCCATGCCATCCGTACCCCAAATACGACTCATATCCGTACCCCAAATACGACTCATACCCCTGAGTTGTATTGGGTCCATAGAATGAAATTCCAAGAAATTTTCAAATATCCAAAAACTAGGGTGTTTCATTCTTATCCACTAGGAACATTCATCCCCCAATGAAGGATAAGTTAGGGGTAGTCACACGCATGAGTCATTTGCATTATCAAACATAAATCTAACCTTTAGATATCTCTACCCTTACCTTTATGATAGAAAATAAAGATACAAGAGATTCAACCTTTTCTTTAATAAACTCAAAAAATAAAGATGTGTTCAAGAACATATACCTTCCAAATAAATCTTGGGAGAAGAAAACAAGAGCGAATACTTGGACTTCATGTCCTTCTCTGCTTTCCATGTAGCCTCTTCCACCTTATGGTTCTGCCATAGAACCTTAACTGAACCCACATGTTGGGTCCTAATCGATGAACCTGCCTATCCAATATCATAATCGGGATCTCTTCATAAGACAGAGAATCCGAGATACCCAATCCCTCTAAAGGAACAACTGAAGAAGGATCACCAATGTATTTTCTTAACATAGAAACATAAAAGACTGGATGAACAAAGTCTAAACTAGCAGGCGACTCAATTCATAAGTAATATTACTAACCTTTCGCAAAACCTCATAAGGGCTAATATACCGGGGATTGAGCTTCCTCTTTTTGCCAAACCACACTACTCCCTTCATAGGAGACACCTTTAGGAATACTTTGTCCCCATCCTCAAACTCAAAGTCTTTACGCCTAATATCCACATAAGACTTTTGGAAACTTTGTGAAGCCTTAAGCCTATCCGAATCTCCTTTACCTTCTCCATAGCCTGATAAACCAAATTAAAACCAAACATATCTGCCTCACCAAACTCAAACCAACCAATAGGAGATCTATACCTCCTACCATACAATATCTCAAAATAGGCCATACCAATACTAGAATGATAGCTATTGTTGTAAGAAAACTCTACCAGAGGTAGATGATCAACCCAATTGCCATAATAATCTACCACGCATGCCCGAAGTATATCTTCCAAAGTCTGAATGGTTCTCTCTGCTTGCCCATCTAACCGTGGATAAAAAGCAGTACTCAGACTAACCTTTGTCCCCAATATTATCTAGAATGATAGCCAAAAGTGAGATGTAAACTACATACCATGATCAAAAATAATCAAAATAGGTACCCTATGCAGCTTCACAATCTCCTAAAGATACAACTTTACTTAACCCTCCACTAAAAAGGTAGTCCTCACTAGCAGAATATGAGCAGACTTTGTCAACCTATCCATGATGACCCAGACCAAATTAAAATAATTCCAAGACTGAGGAATACCTGTAACAAAATCTATATTGATCATCTCCCATTTCCATTTGGGAAACTCAATCTCTTGATATAACCCACCAAGTCTCATATGCTCAACCTTAACTTGTTAACAGACCACGCATTTTGTCATAAAATCAACCACATCCCTCTTCATACCATTCCACCAGTAGATCTCCTTAAGATCATAATACATCTTTGTTAAGTCTGGATGTAAAACATAACACGAATCGTGCACCTCAGCCAAAACTTTATCGCAACCCATCATTATTAGGGACGCACAACCTCCCTTGGTACTGCAAAGTACCATCACCACTAATCTCAAGCACCACCACCTTTGGACCACTAATATCACTCTTGATTTTCATCAAGTTGGGGTCTAACACTTGCTTCTCCTTGATCTCTACACTAAAAGACTATCAAACCACTTCTTGTACCATCACACCACTATCCTTGGAGTCTAAGAGACGAACCCCAAGATTAGCCAAGTCATGGGTATCCTTTACTAATTCCCACTTTCCTTCCTCTACATGAGCCAAACTCTTCATGGACAACCTGCTAAGAGCATCAGTAATCACAATAGCCTTACTTGGGTGGTAGTGAAGACTTATATCATAGTCCTTAAAAAGCTTAAGTCATCTCTTTTACCTTAGATTAAGCTCCTTCTGAGTGAACAAATATTGTAGACTCTTATGATCAGAAAAGATATTTATGTGAACATCATACAAATAATGCCACCATATTTTCAAAGTAAACACAACTGCCAATAGCTCTAAGTCATAAGTAGGATAGTTTCTCTCATGCAATTTCAACTCCTGGAAAAATAGGCTATCTCCTTCCCATGCTGCATCAACACATAACCAAGGCCTACCCGAGATGCATCACAATAAAACACAAACCCATCAATGCCTTCTGGCAAACTCAAAATTGGAGCCGAAGTTAGCTTATCTGTTAACTTCTCAAAATTCCCTTAACAAGTATCCTACCAAGAGAACTTAGCTACTTCTAAGTCAGCTTAGTCAAAGAAGCAGCTATACTCAAGAAACTTTTCACAAACCTTCTATAATATCTAGCCAAGCCCAAGAAGCTCCGAATATCGGATGGAGTCGTGGGTCAAGACCACCTTTTAACCACATCAAAATTTTGAGGATCCACCAGTATCCCCTTACTAGAAATAATGTGACCCAAGAAAGTTACAGCGTTCAACCAAAACTCACACTTATAGAACTTGGCATACAACTATTGTTACTTTATGGTCTACAACTCTATATGAAGATGATTAGCAAGATCCACCTCACTTTTTGAACAAACCAGAATGTCATCAATAAACACAATGACAAAGAGATCCAAATACAGCCTAAAAACACTGTCCATCAGATCCATAAATGTTGATGGGCTATTTGTCAATCTAAATGACATCAACAAGAATTCAAAATGCCCATACCAAGTATGAAAAGCCATCGTAGGGATATCTACCTCCCTAATCTTAAGCTGATGATACCTGAACTGAAGATCTATATTAGAAAAGAACTTGGCACCTTACAACTTGTCAAGCAGATCATTTATCCATAAAAGAGGATACTTGTTCTTGACCATTACCTTATTCAACTGCCTGTAGTCGATACATATCCGAAGGGAACCATCCTTCTTGTGCACGAACAACACCGGTGCACCCTATAGAGATACACTGGGATGAATAAACGCCTTATCCAGAAGATTCTTAAGTTACTCCTTGAGTTCTCTCAACTTTGTTGGAGCTATTTTATAAGGAGGAATAGATATTAGATGAGTGTCCGAAAACAAATCAATACCAAACTGTATTTTTCCTATCTGGAAGAACACCAGAAAGAATATCTGGAAAGACCTCTGGAAACTCATTAGCAACTGGAACTGACTGTAAAGAAGAATCTTCGGAGTTAGAATCTTTAACCCAAACCAAGTAATAAAGACACCACTTGGAGATTAACCTCTGAGCTCTAAGATAAGAAATAAATTTTCCCCTAGGAGCTAGAGAACCACCATTTTATTCAATAATTGGCTCACTAAGGAACCTAAAGATAACCTTTTAGGTCTGATAGTCTAAGGATGCATAACATCAAAATCTACCATATCCAGCTCAAACAGATCCACCGAGGTATGCTTGTCAACAACAGATACCACACACCCCCTATCGACTCTTTTAGCAACAACTAAGACACAACTGAGGTAGAAATATAAAAATGATTTGAAATAACCTTGCAACAAAAATCAATACACATAGCCACATATGCAGTTACATAAGAGAGAGTTGACACCGAATCAAGCAAATAATATATATCACGAGAAAAGAGTCGTAATGTACCAGTGACAACATTAGGTGATGCCTTAGATTCCTACCGAGATACAAGAGCATACAACCTATTCCAACCAATACTAGAACCAGGAGCAATAACAGACGTAAATACGGTACCACCAGGTGTAGGAGTAGAAGATGAATCCACTAGAACCTTATTCGCTCTCGTATCCACCTTATTAAATGGACAATTCTTAAGCAGCTGGCCTAGGTGGCCATAGCTAAAACACTTATCCCTTCCTTCATCATAATAACCACGGTGAGGACGACTATAAAACCGACTAGAAGGGCATGAAAAAATGGACTGACCCCTACTCTCCAAAAATTGGACACCCTATGCCCAAATATTATCACCACCTTGCAGACGCCGGTTGCCTAAATGCTTCATGTAAGGATCACTAGCAGTGGAGAAGGAACCAGAATTCCACCACTTATTCTTCTACCACTTGCCACCATCCTGACCACCTTGGGACTGACCTCCTTCATGATCATAAAACCTGCTCTTCTTACCCTGTCTACCTCCAAACTCTGCTTGTCTCATCTTTTTATTCTCTACTTGTTGCATATGAACAGTCAACCTCGAAATATCCATATTCTTAATCAACAAAGGAGTCTTGCTTTCCAAGATTAAATCCTAATTCATCCCAGAAGCAAACTTAGTTATTCCCATTCTTATGTCAGCCACCAAATTAGAAGCATACCTTGATAGCTGATGGAACTTCAAGGCATATTCTTGGACAGTCATTCTCCCCTACTTGAGGTTCACAAACTCTTCCATTTTTGGCTTTCTCAACTCTTAAGGAAAGAAATGATCCAAGAAGGCATTAGACAAGGCTTTCCACAAAAGTGATTCCTCCACATTACCCTTATCCCAAGCCCACTCTTCATACTATTGGTATGCAATTTCTTGAGCTGATACAGTGCAAAGTCCATACCTTTCTTATTAGCATCCTACATTACTCGAAATATCTTTTTCATCTCATCCAAAAAAGCTTGAGGATTCTCCTCCAGCTTCACTCCAATTAACATAGAAGGATTCAGCTTCATAAATTGGCCAACCCATGTGGTCTCAGTAGGCAACCCACCAGATATATCCAGCTCAGCCAGAGAAATAACCATTGGAAAATTGCATGAATCGACTTGCAATGAAACTCCAGAACTATCAAGGATAGGACCTACAGAGTGAAGATGAACTCCAGATGTAGGACGTACCCCATCTACATTGACCTCGAGTGAGAAACAAGAGTTTTCTCATATTCCAGATCTACGAGGGATGATCTAAAAAATGAACAAATAGGTATTGGAGAAGATTTCAGGACTTAGACTCCAAGTTTGAAAGTAGAATACCATTAAAGTGAAACATTCCTAAATGCATTATATCCTCTCCCTTATAACTGTGGAACGCTACACATCCTTAAAAGAGACTCTATTAGACACGGATTTGTGGACTCCCAAGTGACCAAGAACCTAAATCTTTGATACGAACTTGACGTGACCCGACAGGGGTCCTTTTTGTAATGGGTATCCCAAGTACGACCAAGATCGGAGACCACCCCCGTTACCCAACCCAACCTCCAGCCGCCTGCCTTGAGTTGGCTGAATTTCGAACATATAACAAGATTATGTTATTGTTTATGTCAAGACTCAGGGATAGGATCATGACTGTGACCGACCCAATCGATTTTAACCATCCAACCATACCAACCAAACCAAACTAATGCCAAAATCAAAGGCCATAAACCATGCCACAACAAAATTGATACCAAAATATAATATGATTAATCCCAAAATAATGTATGATAGAACAACCAACATTATCGTCCAAGGGTGTAAGCACCAACACCAATACCAATGCTAAGGTAAACACCAATACCGATCTCGTGTATAGCTGTACCACAAAGCCTCTAACCAAAAGAGTAACAAAATCGTGTTGGGACATGCCCCCAACCATGGACAAAACCAATATCCAAAATAAAGTTAAAGTATATAGGAATATCCATATCATGAAATAAAGCATTCTGGAGAGATGGAAGCTCACCACTTTAATCCAAGTATTGATATCGAGTTTGAGCGCTAAAAATGAGTAGTGGAATGGCCAGTTCCTGTATAGCGTGTGTATACAACCTCCCTTAGATGGGTTAACAAGTGATCGCTAGCATGAACTTACGATAAGGATAAAATAATGTCATTTATAAAACTAAGTAAACCATTCATAATGCATACAACCATACATATATATATAACCATGCCCAAAAAGGGAACAGTGTTTAGCATGCATTTAAAACCTTTACCTGGGATATGAAGCTTTGTCATCCTAAACCACCCACAGGCAATATGGGTTCAGCTCCCTCTGCTGAAAGGAGCCCAGTGTGTGAAACCGCACGACTAGGAAAGATAACCTAGAATGGGTAGTACATCCCCCAATATAAAATGTGAAATCATGCACACGGTCACCAAGACCAAACCTCACATTGGTAAATATGAGTTTCTAGTTTCGATCCCCCGGGACCTCTACCTTTCATAGATTTTCTACACCTCCCCTTTTAAGCCTGATTAAAACCGTTTTCTGACTAATCAAATAATTATCCACTTATTAACTAAGGCTATTAATATTGGTATCATCATACCAACCCTTACTTTCAAGTATGTTTTAGAGCCAACCATCTATCGATTAAGAGGACTTTCAAGTGCCTTTTCATTTACTATATCAAACCACTTGGGGGATTACCATGTACCCCACAAGCAGTACCATTTAGCCAAACCATTTTGTTAAACCATTCCAAAACTATATAAGCCTTTTATGTTTAATTACTAAGTTTAAAACAATCAAGAGTTCCATTAAAATGCAATGAAAAATTCTCATAAGCATTTTGTCAAACACCTTGGGGGTATAATGTAACCAAAACTAATTCCAATTACCATTTAATCATTCCCATGCAATCCAAGCATTCAAACATATCAATCATAAATTAAGCCATGAGAAACCATGACCAACTATTTATATTCAAAACTCCCAAATCATATTTGAAAACCAAATGCATACAATAATGAAATCATGAAAACCAATAGTAAAACCATGTCTTTAGTTGGAACTAACAATTAGGGAAGATAACATGCCTTGATTGACAAAGTAGATAAAGAGATATCGCCAAAAATATCCCTAAATTAGTCCTTAAGATGAAACCATAGCTTTCCTTGCCCAAAAACTCTTGAGGGAATTATGGATTGTTTAGGAATAGTTTCTAAGTGTTAATGAGTAGAATAATAGGGTACATACTCTCCCAATTAGGTTAGAAGTCGTTCGATCCTATTAGGTTAAGTGGGGAAATATCCAGAATATCCCCACTTAAGTTGCATAAAATATTGTCATAGGGATACGACTGACCCTTACGAGTCATACCCAACCTATATGAGTGGCACCTGTCTCTCGTATCCAGAGCCTCAACCCTTAGACCCAACACTTTATAGCATACAACTCATCCAAACCAAGTTGTATCCACAGTATACAATTTGTACCATCTACTCGTACCCATGGAAGAATAGAATACCAAAAGAATTGAACATTGTCCACTATAAGAGTCCCTGATATAACTCATACCCTCTCTTATGGATCTAGGTGAGCCACTCGTACTCAGACTCAACTTAAGTTACCAAGTTTAAGGTCTAGTGAAGGAAAAAACTAAATTATACAATCTATATTCCAACCATTCAACTCGTAACACCTAAGTCATACCCATTTTAATAACCAAATCCATCCCACCAATCAACACTAATCAGTATACGACAGGTCCATGACATTCGTACACAACATATGACTCATACCCCTGAGTCATATTCGGTCCATAGAATAGAATTCCAGGAAATTTTCTAAGGTCTAAAAACCAAGGTGTTTTAACTATGGCTGGACTTTGTTCTAGAATTCTCGTATTTCTATTTATTTCATTATCTTTTTAATTTTTCTTTTCTATCTTGGGATGTCAACTTACCTACTAAGATCAGGTTAAGGTAGGTGCCATCATGACCTCAACTATTGGGCATGACACGTAAATAGCTACTAGATGACTTGAGAGTAGCATGTGATAATAATTAAACTACAAAAATATAGAAATGGATGTTCATAGCCTTAGTATGGTTAAATGTTAGTAATTATGGTCGCCGTTAGTGAACCTATCAAGATAAAAATAGAATACTTATGGTATTCCATAAAGTGAACTGAATTGAGTAAGATAATTGAAATTCTTTAGAAATTATTAAGAGGTCACAGTAAGGGGTGCGAATTTTGGTGTTAAGCTGTTATGAGAAATTGTCATGATTGATTTTGTTGATTTTATATGGTATTGCATAAACTAATATTAGTCGACCGATAATACCTACTAGCATATATAGTGTACTAATAGTACTCTTGCTACATCCTTTCAAGGGTGTAGGTGTGTTTGCAAGTTGAATGAAGTTACTTAGTTGAAGTGGCGAGTTTCCAGTATCAACTTCCTCATATCTTATTCCTCAGGAGGAAGTTGTGACTTTTATTTCTTGTCCTTGTTCCATATAGAAACTCTTGTACATGTCTAGACTAGGTCCTTAGGTAATGATGTAATCGATTAAGTTGAAATATGTAAATGTTTTTTTAGAATGATTGCTTATAAATTTGTATGTAGATTGAATGGTCTATTATAAAAATGTTTTATTCAAGAAATTCAGCATAATAAATAATTAGGTGGTAAAAAGTTCTCCTATTTAGTTAGAATAGAATAGGTGTCCACATGTCTTGTAATTTAGAATATGACAGTTGGTATCAGAGCATTAGGTTACTGGTCTTACAACTATTAGAGAAATGTCAAGTAATGTCCTGCAAATTCGTGTGTAGGCGTCCATAGCAAAAACACAAAAGACTATGAGGCATCTAGGAATTATTTACTTTCTTCTTTTTTATTGTGCTACCTTAGTTTACTATTTTCCAGATTTAAGTTTAATTGATATCAAGTTGATTCCAATTGGCATCTTGATACATCGAAATTAGAATCTCACCGACTCCAATTGGTATCTGCAGATAGGAGCCATGATTTTTAGGTTGGTTGTATGAGTTGTGATGAAATTATTTGATTAATTATTGTTTTTTTAATCAATAGTAAGATTTACGTGTGCAAATACTTCATTAGATATGTGAGTATAATATTAAAATTATTCTATGTGTTAAGAAGATAGCTAAAAGGGCTTGAGCCTATTAGAATACAAAAGATTGTGATGTATTTCTACTAACCCATTGTTATAGCGGTATGGGTCTCGGGCTAGTGGTCATACCTTCATGAGGAAGTGACTGTTGTAATACATGTCTAGAAAACCCAAAATTCTACCGTAGTGAACAAATCCATGCCACATCATCCTTGCTGTAATGGAAAGTCATCCGCCACAATGAGCAACAAGTCAGAATTCCCTCTAACCAGTCCTTTATATTGGGACTTCAATTTTTGACATTTTGAAAGTCATAGTTATACAATAAAGTAATTTTTATAAAAAGTACCGTCGTACAAACAAGACCATTATTCCTAACCCAATAACGACACCCGTAAAATAAAAATAACACAATTATTCAAAAATATAAAATTAAATAAAATGTCCAAAAAGAGCCCTACAAGGCTAAGGGAACCAAATATTTGATAGTAAAAAGGGGAAATAGGAGGTGGGAGGTGCACAATGTCGATACCTAGATCAATGCTCCATAGTTATCGGTGTTGAGTCACCGAAAGTGTCCTTATCCAACAGTTCAAGAAAAAAAAATTGGGGATCCATCGCTTTCATTTTTGGAATATTTTTCTTTGGGAATAGGGTCTTCACACCCATCCACATGAAAACCAAGATTTAACTTTTGGAATGCCTCTTCTTCTTTTTCTCCGCCTAAGTTATATATAAGCCTGGACCAAGGACTCAAAATCACCTTGAAGATCATATGGGCCTACAATACTGTAGGACTTAGACTCTTGGGAGACACTAGCAAATTCTTTGGCGTGTTTTGTACTTCTTCCAAGTCCAACCCCAGGTGTTCGAAAGAGATTGAAATCTCCTTAGAGTCATTCACAACTCATCCACCTCCTTGAGCACCGCTACCCGGAGTCTATGAATATGTCCTTCACCTAATCCAGATAAGATGCTAAAGATTTCATGTAGTCTTCATCCATCTCACTAATTGTAGGGACGATACACGGGTGCACAACCTAAAAATAATCAAAACATAAATGTTTTGTTTAAAATTTTGAAAAAGAATTAATAATTAAGTCAAAATTCATATTCTTAAATCTCCCACTTGGTTGAAAGGATCATCTTTGGAAAATAGATTTTTTTTCATACATTTCATCTTAATATCCTTGGAAAGAAAAGGGAACTTCATCTATCTTGTCGGCATTCCTTTAAAGTGAAGAAAAAGTTTTATATTTCTAGTCCTGTAACCACATAAAAAATAAAAAAGAAAGCATTTAAATAGCAGAAAATCTATAATCTACTGGACCGTACATTTATACTATTTATCATAAATGTAATAAAGAAGTCATACATGGCAAAGGATGAATTCCTCCTCTCCTCATATGTAGTGTGTTTCTTGATCATATCGATCTTGTTCTTGAGGTAGTACAAGGTTAGGTCAACGTATTCTTTCACTATGGGTACTTCTTGAAGAAATCCAATGAATAACTATTTTAATAAAATTCAAGTCCACTATCTTGGATCCATCCCTACCAAGAAGAATGGTATGTAAAAACCAAACAAGTCAACATTTTAATTTCTTGTCCTTGTTCAGATTACTCCCTCTAATAAGCAACATCAACCTATTTACCGATATCTTTTTCCTCAACTAATCCTTTGCATATACCTTTTCTAATTTTTCTCCATGGGGAAAGGATCGACAACTTAAACCCATCATCAATGCAAATTCATCAATTCCCAAATACACAAGCTTGTTATCCACTAAAAATCACATCTTGTGCTTCTTCTTATCTTTAACACAATGGAGTAGCAAGTTGTTTGTCATCTAACCATTAAATTTGTTGAAATTTTTTGACAACTTCCTAAAATGACCAAAGAAGAATCTCCTAAACCTTTTCTTTAAATTTAAACTCAACAGCAATGACAATCTCGACCTTATTGAAATTTTGGATGGAAAAGCTTCTACTATATTTAACCAAGTAGTCATACCATATTTATCAAAATTAATATTCTTTTCACATTATGGCAAAAATAAAGAATCATCATCTACATTTTCTGAAACAAATTGCTTCGCATCAGACTATTTAAAACCATTTTGATCTGCTTCATCAATATTTTCATCTTCCATGATTTTTTTTTCATTTTGCATCTCGTGAATCATCTTTACTTTTCTTTTGCTACTAGAAGAACGAGTGATTACGTTTTCTCCTCTTACTCTACTCCCTATCATTTTTTATGATCTACATACAAAGAATATACTAGTGTTGTCCAAACACGATATAAAAATTACAGTAATCAAAGACAAGTTGATTATTATACCACTAAGTTTGATGGACAGTAGCATCAAACCCCTAAAATTTTATGAAAGTTAATGAATATACAAAAACAACAACATACTCAGTGTATTTTCACAAAGTAGGTCTAGGAAGGGTAAAGTGTATGTAGTCTACACCACTACCTCAGATGAAGTAAAGAAGTTATTCTGATAGATCCTCATCTCAGGACATAATAGTACCAAACAAGCGTAAAAGCAAACAACAAGGTACTACTATAAACTATCTATCAAAAATCATAGATATCACGAAACACCACGAACAAGAAACTTCAAGCATAGTTACAAAACAAAGCATTCTTCCCTACTATAACGGCTGAACTCCAATCTACTAACTCTCTATCCTAATTCGAGTCCTCTACACCTTCTTATCAAGGGTTATGTCCTATGTAAGCTGTAACTTCTTGATATCATTCCTAATCACCTCCCTCCAATATTTCTTTGGCCTACATATATCTCGCCTAAAACTATTCATAGCCAGCCTCTCACACCTCTGTACTGGAGCATCAGTGCACCATCTCACCAGCAAAAAATAATTTTTCTTAGCAGCAAAAATTGGATATGAATCGTAGCTTTATCTGTGTATTTAAAGCGCAAAAATCAATAATATATATTAAGCCCATAATTTTGGATACTTTTGGGACATTTATATAGCATATACGGCTTTTATGTATTGCACATAGGGGTGGACATAAAATAATAAAAACTAAATTACCGAACCGAACTAGAAAAATTTGTAATTGGTATTTGGTAATTTGGTATCTGGGATGGTATTTGGGAGTAAAATTTTAAAATTAAGGTATTTGGGTTCGGGATTGGTAAAAAATATTACTACCGTTTGGTATTTGATATTTTTCGAAATTTTAATTATAGTTAAGTGACCCATAGGCCACATACCTAGTCCACACTCCAAAGGTCACATACTTGTGTGAATATTGTTCAAGCAAACTTTGAACTGTTAAACATAGTCATAAAGTAGACTCTTAACTTTACACAGAAGACTTCCTTGCAACCAACATATGACAACTTTTGAAGAAAATATCACGCTAAGACTGAAAATCGGGGCGTGGAAGGGAACAAAAAAAAAAAGAAGTCTTCATGATATGATACATAACATCATTGTTGGCTGCACTTGCCCAACTCTAATATTCCTAACGTAGGTCGGAATATAGATTTAACCAAGAGTACTTGGTCAAGCTTTCTTAATCCTTGTGTTCATATGTCAATAGCGGATAGAAGCAAAACTCAACATTTGGCAGACAACATAACATATATTACTCTCCATAACATTTATAAAAAGTAATATTATGACTTTACATCACATTTACATCCAGTTCGTGTTGCATCTAGTTTGATGTAAATGTTATTTGTGCTACATCCAGTTCTGCCCTTCTTGGAGCTGGATCAAACTACAATAACATAGGTTTTAAGATGTTTCATTAATTGAGTCACACGTATCAACATGTAACAAGACCAAATAAAATTGATTTTTTCTGGTGTAAAACTATATATTCAGAGGTGTCAAACTACCAAACAAAATTGAATTTTTCTTAAAACATTGGTTGGAAATCACCACTATGATCACCAAATAGGATCACTACAAGCATGTCCAACTTTAATATGGTAATACCAAATTCCGTACCAAACTAAAATTTAATTTACCAATTACCGAATTACCGAACCGAAGTTTAATGATATGGTATTTGGTATCTACTTTCAATTACCGATTATCGAATTACCGAACCGAATACTGAATGCCCACCCCTAATTGCACATTAGATCGTATATGAGGTTTTTGGTTTTGGATTTAATATTTTTTATATTTTCTTTAAATCTACCTCAAGATTTAAAATATTCACAAGTTCATCCTCAAGATTTTATGCTAAATTTGAATTATTCTTTCTTTATACAAATAATCAACGAACGTAAAATATTTCAACTAAATATCTACAAATCATTATGAATATGTATTGCACCTACCTAGAAATTAGTACCTTTTAAAACACTGATTAATAATTTTTTGGTAATCAAAAGTTGCATGAAGTACATAGCATTCTCACAGGTGTTGGACTCAATGTTCCAAGCACTGCAATACAAATCTAAGGCAAAAATGTAGGCACTAAATTAGTATTAATAACCCAAGCATAGTAATTCAGTAAAGGTAGTCATCGTTTTAGTCGAGGGAAAAGGGAACTCATGTCGTGGATTTTCTGAGCATCTAACTATATCAACACCTCAGGGGATCTACTTTGCATCTGAAAAATTCTCAAGTTTCTCTCCAGCCACACCAGGTATAGATAATATGTAATAGTTAATCTATATAATGTAGCCTGTGTTGACTTTTCCTTAGCTTGATTGACAACCCACATCATTTCATCCTTTCGATCTATATTTGGTCTGGTACGCCCAGCCACAAGAGTAGTCTGTTTCATATGGTAGTTGAGTATGGACATTTAAAAAATAAATTATCCAAGCTCTCATCAGTTGTGTCGCGGAGGGGACATGACAAATCTGTTCCATTTTACTAGTGCGTCTCTAGCGAGTAATCTTCTCCACAGCCAAATACAAAATGAATTTCCACCCCAGTGCTCCATGATTATTGCATAATAACTTCCTCCATTCCACCTTTGTATGGTCACCTCACAGTTTGAAATACAACATTTTGATAGTAAATTTTGCACCACTCTGGACATCCCGTTCCTCATAACCTACTTCTCCTAAAGTGACCCAACAATTAAAAATCTTTTTGAGCATCCATGATGCTTGGGCATCATTCACATTCTATGCACAACCTCCTTTGATATAGTAAGAGTGAACCCACTAATCCATAGTCTATTTTTTTCAAACAAAAGTTCCAGAAGTGCTTACTAATAGTTGCACTATTCTAGGTAGTCATATCAAAGAAACAAAGTCCTCCTGCAATCTTTGGACAATATAGTCATTCCCATGCAATTAGAGCCTTATCAAATCTATCAGCCACACCAATGCATAAAAAATTTCTACACAATGATTCTACTGTTTGTATCACTTTCTTTGGTAAGATGAACACTTGGGACCAAAATACTTGCACAGAGAAAAGATACATACTTGATCAGTTTTACTCGCCCCGTATACAACAGGAATCAAGAGGTCCACGATTTAATCTTGTCAAATATTTTATCCAATAGTGGCTTGTATTGCATCATAGAGATTTTCTTTGCATTTAGGGGAATAACAAGGTATTTAAAAGGTAAATCACCTTTACTAAATCCCAAGACCTACAATATAGCATCTTTTTCAGCCAGTAGCACACCCCTAAAGTAAATGGAGCTTTAATCAATGTTTGCAACAAGTCCTAGCACAAAGAAATCACTAAAGCAAACATACATTAAAGAGACCGAATTGATATCCCCTGTAAAAAAAAGCAAATCATTAGAAAACTCAAGGTGAGTGATGCATAGCTTCTCACACCTGGGATGGAAGTTGAAATCAAGTTGTCTCTTTAAGTTTACAACCGTCTGTTGAGGTACTCCATGGCTAAGATAAAAAGATATGAAGATAGGGGGTCCCTTATCTCAACCTGTTTTCGCTTGGAAAGGAATTGTAGGTGCACCATTGATGAAGATAGAATATGAAACTATTGAGACACATCGCATGATCCAACTAATGAATTATGTGGGAAAGTTTAAAGCCTTCAATATTTGGTGTATAAAATCCCACTCAATGGAATCATACACTTTCTTCATATCAGTTTTTATCATAATTCGAGGTGATACATTCATTATTCCATGCTATTTAACAATCTTATGATACATGATGATATTCTCATTTGTAACGCCTCGAATCTGGTACCCGAAATGCTACATGATTCTCATGACCCCGAAGGACCACAGGCTAACCCATGACTGATATCTGTACCTGTATACTGCATAATATACGGTATAATGCAGAAACATGAACTAAAAAGCCATAAGGTTCAAAACTGAGACATAATATCTGATAAAATATAACATCGGGGTGGGGTATGAAATACCCAAAACTCAATGAAATAAACTATCTGCACATACTATAGTTTGAAAAGCCTCTAAAACATGACTGTCTAAATAAGGAGTTAATGGGACATGTCCCCAACTAACTCCAACTAATAAATTAATTAATGAGATAATGTTAATTCTGACTGCTGAGACTGGAATGTTATTGATGCTCTGGAGCTCGTGTCTCTGAACCTATGGTATAAGACACCATAGCGCAAATGCATCAGTACTTTGAATGTACTGGTATGCATATGGGGTAGGCTGAATACATGGGGTTCATATGTATGAAAAATACTGACTAACTGACTAATAAGAACGTGAGAATGCATGCATGAATAAATAGTAACTATAACTGAGATCATGATAACATAAATTTAATGATAACTAACATGACTGGTAACTGAGTTCTGATGAATGATATAACTGATAACATGAATAATTGTATCTAATTGTCCTGAATCTGATAGAACTAGCTGAGTTCCGTACTGTTCTGAGTTTACTATATCTGACAGTCCTGAATTCTGTAGCTGAAACTGTGGGAAGTAGTTATCTAACTAGCATGCCCCTAATTTGCCATTATGGCTAAGTTGGGGTCCAGTCTGTAATCCCAATTGGAAGGGTGTCAATACCGCATCACTAGTAAGGAAAATCTATGAGTAACCCTCATATGACAGGTAACTCTAGTGATAATGGTAGGAACCCTCATATAACAGGTTAAGTCACCTCATCTACCCTCATATAGCAGGCTATGATGTCTCAACCTATGCTGGCTACATAGTTCTGGAACGCAAGGATTGCTTCTAAGAATCACACCCTTATATAACAGGTGAGTTCCCATCCTTGGGTTCACTCGGTACTAATTTCTACTCCCATCTGAATAAACACTGAACATGATTAACTGAACTAATTGGACTGTGTTAACTGAGTTCCATTGATTGATGGAATATTACTGAGGTCTGATAACTGACTAAGATTTACTGAAGTTACTAGTTTTCCTAAGTCATGAAACTGACTAAATTCTACTGAACATAGCTTGACTGAGAGTATCTTGAGAACATGACATAGGCTCTAGACACATAGCTAATTATCGGGTACAAGTACCCCTAGGACTCGATGGAAAGAAACTGACAAAGCATGACTTTCTTGAATACTTGACCAATATCACAATCCATAATTCATTTATTAAGGTATTTCATCAAACATGTGATATACATAAACTTGTACAAACATGAGGATTGAATAATATCATACTAGTTGGGCACTTTTCCTTTGCATAGCCATTTAATAAAACACATGGTAAGCATAGTATATGTAGACAACATTATACAACAAATAAACATCATGATTCAACTCCAATTTCATCATCCAAGGATTTAATCATAGGTTTACATGAATCTACACCTATACTAATCAATTCCACATAAAATTGATCACCCAACATGGATTAGAATTCAATTGGTCATTTTCAACATGAACAAAAGCAAATCCAACATGATATTCATAAAGAAATCCATACACTTGAATTTTGAAAAGAGATTCTTGGGCTTTATGGACGAAAAGAGCCCATAAATGAACACTATGCATACCTGGTAGTGAGTTTTCTTGAAGTTCTTAAACTTGAAGAATTTGAATTTCTTAGTTCTTGAAGAATATTTGGATTTTGTTACTTAAAGATTGCTCTTAGGGAGAAAACCCTAATTTTTAAATATTGTGGAATAATAATGAAAATATGAGCCTTGGTCGGATATTACTAGGTATATAAACGAGTGGTGAAAGACTAAAATGCCCCTTAAAAATGACTTAAAAATAACTGAACGGAACCTGTGATGGCTCATGCAATCGTCCATCACTGGATTGATGGTCCATCATTTTGACCGTCGTAGGTGAACCAGGATATGGACTCACTGCCTAAGTAGCAACGGCTTGGGCGAAGGTCTATCACAAGTTCAATGGTCCGTCAACCTATCCGTCTCACCTTATCCAGAAGGTTACCTCACTGCCTTAGCTGCGACGGTCTGTCTCTAGGTCGATGGTCCGTCAACCTGGCCGTCGCACCTGGGCGATTCTGGCAGCTCTGAGTAAAACATCCATAACTTTTTACTCCGATACCGAATTTGGATAAAATTGGTATCGTTGGAAAGCTTATTCAATTTCCCACATGACAACAAGTGAAAATCTTAAAAATACCACGTGTACAAAAGTGGATTCATCTTTCAAATAAAGCTTCTAACATTCTTTGGATGAAATTTCAAACTAGGAAAAAGTATGGGGTATTGCAATATCTCCCCCTTGAGAACATTCATCCTTGAATGGGACTGAGTGAGAGGGAAAGAATATAAACTGACGTACATACTAAACATGACTGGCTGGAACATGATTTCATGACTGACATGACTGATAACTGAATATATCATATTGAATATACATATCTGATGCATGTGTAACTGATTCATGAATGCATGACTGGGTATTCTGATAAATTAAGTTTCTCACAATGAGAATGCATGCCTGATACATAATCATATAACTAAGATGATACATGAATGCATAACTGAATATGCAATGGTACTTGGTACCAAGTTTGTGATGAACACTGTACATAAAACTGAGTAAGCTTAAGGAGAACTGTTACCTTGAGCTTGATCTGAGTTGGCAGAGAAGAGGTGAGGATACTTAGTATGCATATCTACTTCTGCTTCCTAAGTAGCTCCCTCGACGGACTGATTTTGCCAAAGAACTTTAACTAGAGTGACTTTCTTGTTCCTCTATCTACGAGTATGATAGTCTAGGATTTCGATCGGAACCTCTGAAAAAGAGAGGTTGTTCTGAACATCTATGCTCTGAATAGGGACTACTACTGCTGGGTCACCTATGCACTTCTTGAGCAAGGATACATGGAAAACTGGATGAACTGAAGTTAGATCTGAAGGCAATTGGAGCTCATAAACTACCTTTCCAAAACGACTGACAATTTTGAAGGGACCGACATATCGGGGACTGAGCTTTCCCTTCTTGACTAACCTTTTCACTTCCTTCATGGGAGAGATCTTTAGATAAATAAAATGACTGATCTCGAACTGGAGATCCTTTCTGCAAACATCTGCATAAGAATTCTATCGGCTCTGAGCAGCCCAGAGTCTTTCTCTGATCAACTGAACTTTCTCTAAGGCATCAAATACTAAGTTAGGCCCTATGACTGAAGCCTCACTAACTTCAAACCAACCAATTGGAGATCTACACCTTTTATCATAGAGAGCTTCGAATGGAGCCATCTTAATACTGGAATAATAGCTATTGTTATATGCAAATTCAAGCAAAGGCAAGTGGTCATCCCAACTTTCCTTGACATTAATTGCACACGCACGCAGCATATCTTCTAAAGTCTGAATGGTCTTTTCTGCTTAACCATCTGTTTGAGGATGAAAGGTTGTACTGAGATGAACTTGGGTACCAAGACCCTTTTGGAATGCTTTTCAGAAATAAGGGGTGAACTGGGTACCTTTGTTTAAGATAATAGATAACAGGACACCGTGCAATCTGACCAACTCTATAAGGTAGAGTTTGGCATAATCCTCGGCTGAATAAGAGGTATGAAATGGAAGGAAATAAACTGATTTAGTATCTTCTCTACAATAACCCAAACCAAATCATGTTGATAATGAGTTCGAGGTAAACCCATCATGAAGTCTATGTTCACTTCTTCCCACTTCCAAGTAGGACTACTGAACTCCTGCATGGACCCACTAGGCTTCTGATGCTCTATCTTAATCTACTGATATGTAGAGCACTTAGCCACAAACTCTGTAACGTATCTCTTCATCCCACTCCACCAAGAGATTTCCCACAAATCTCGGTACATCTTTGTGGCCCCTAGATGAATAGAGTAGCACACACCATGCTTTTCTGCAAGGATTTGCTACCTTACGTCATCTATAGCTGGAACACATAGACGACCCTGACGACGCAGAACACTATCTCCTCCTTGGAAGAAAACCTCTACATTTTGATCCATGACTGACTCTTTTAACTTGACAGGCTAGGATCCCTATCTTGCTTTTCTTTCACCTCGGAAACTAGAGATGATTCTGAACTACTCTAAACCTATATAACACCCTCCTCTGAATCGACTAAGCGAACGCCTAGTCTGGCAAGCTGATGGACTTCCTGGGCTAACTTCTTCTTACTATCCTAAACATGAGCAACACTACACATAGACAGTCTACTGAGAGTATTGGCCACAAAGTTGGCCTTGCCCGGATGATAAAGGATACTCATGTCATAATCTTTCAAGAGCTCTAACCACATTCTCTAACAAAGATTGAGATCTTTCTGAGAAAAGACATACTGGAGACTCTTATGATATGTGAACACATCTACATAAATACTGTATAGATAATGCCTCCAAATCTTTAAGGTAAATACTACGGTAGCTAACTCAAGATCATGAGTAGGATAATTCTTCTTATCGGGTTTAAGCTATCTGGAGGCGTAGGCTATGACCTTACCATGCTATATGAGGACACAACCCAAAACTACTCTTGATGCATCAAAATACACTACGAACCCATCTGAACTATCTGGAAGAGCTAGAACTGGAGCTGAGATGAGTCGAGTCTTCAACTCCTGAAAACTCTTCTCGCAAGGATCTGACTACTGAAACTTGACTTTCTTCTGAGTCAATATGGACATAGGAGATGCAATAAAATAAAATCCCTCAACAAACTGTCTATAATAACCATCCAAACCCAAAAAACTCCTGATGTCTGATGGAGAGACAGGTCTGGGCCAATTTCTTACCGCTTCGGTCTTTTGAAGATCTACTCTAATGCCATCACTGAAAATAATATAACCAAGGAATGCTACTGACCTTAGCCAAAACTCACACTTACTGAACTTGGTGACCAGCTGATGGTCTCTAAGAGTCTGAAGTACGATTCTGAGATGGTCTACATGATCACACTCACTGCGAAAATACACCAGAATATCATCTATCAAGACTATGACGAACATGTCCAAGTACTGATTGAACACACAATTCATCAGGTCCATGAAAGCTGTTGGGGCATTGGTGAGACCAAAGGACATACCCAGAAACTCAAAGTGACCATACCGATTATGAAAAGTTATTTTTGGAATGTCTCATTCTCTGACTCTAAGATGATGATAGCCGGATTTAGGTTTATCTTAGAGAAATAACTGGCACCCTAAAATTGGTCAAACAAGTCATCGATTCTGGGAAGAAGATACTTGTTCTTGCCCGTGACTTTATTGAGCTAACGGTAATCAATACACATTTTGAGAGAACCGTCTTTCTTGTGCGAATAAAATTGGTGCACCCCACGGAGACACGCTGGGCCTGATAAGTCCCTTATCTAAGAGATCTTTCAACTGCTTTTTCAATTCTCTGAGTTCTGTTGGTGCCATTTTGTATGGCGAAATACATATAGGCTGAATATCTAGAAGAAGATCAATGCCGAAGTCTATTTTTCTTTTAAGAGCAATTCCTGGAAGATCTTTCGGGAAAGACATATGAATATTCATTCACTACTTGGACTGATTCAAGACTGGGAGTTATGAAACTAGTGTCTTTAAATTGAATAAGATGATAGACACATCCCTTAGATCTCATTTTCCTTGCCCAAAGGTAGGAAACAAGATGACCTCTAAAAGCGGGTATAATACCCTTCCACTCTAGGAAGGGTTTATTTGGAAACTAGAACTGGACTATTCTATTTCAGCTGTTGACTGTGGCATAGCAGGAATGAAGTCAATCCATACCAAGAATGGAATCAAAATCAGTCATCTCTAATTCGACTAAGTCTGCTGAAGTGACTTTCTAAGATATCATAACCGGGTAGTTCCTGTATACCCGCTGAGCTATGATAGTTTTACCCACTGGAGTAGAGACTGAAAAGGGCTCTGCTAGAATTTTGGGACTAACTCCAAAATCAACTATTATATAGGGAGTAACAAAATACAAAGAAGTTCCTGGATCTAGCAAAGCGTAAACATGCACATGAAAGATCCATAATTTACCAGTAACCATATCAAGAGAATTTTCCTAATCTTGTCGGGAATGGAGAGCATAAAGTCTGTTTGGGCATTGCCCACTAGTAGCGCTGGAGGTGGCACCCTAATGGTTTGGGCAACCGGACTGAGCTGGGGAATGGTTCTGCTGACCCTGAGGACCTGGCTGAGGATAATCTCTTACTCTATGGCCTCGTTTGCCACACCCAAAATAAATACCACTACCAGCTCTGCATATACCCTGATGGTTCTTGCCATAAGTCTAGCAAAGAAGATAAGTGTGGGCACTACTAACACTACCTTGAGACTTAGAGCCTGACACTCTATCTTTGTTACCATCCCTGAACTTAGGAGCTGGAGCACTAGCTGAAGAAGGAACTGGAACTGATGACTTAGGACGAAACTGAGAACGGTTTCCTCCTTCTGATTTGGGCTGAGCAAAGTTGAAACTACCTGTCCTTGCTCTTTTATTCTGCTTCTCCTTCATCTTAATCTATTCATCTTCTATCTGCTAAGCATGATTCATAATCCTGGATAAAGTCATATCACTATTCAACATCACAGATCTACACTCATTAACCATACTATTATTTACCCCAGACACAAACTTACTCATCTTAGCCCTGCTGTCTGTAACCACATGAGGGGCATATCTGGATAATTGAGAAAACTTAAGAGAATACTCTTTCACCATCATGTTTCCCTGCCTGAGGTTGATGAATTCTAACACCTTAGCTTCTCTCAACTCTATAGGAAAGAACCTCTCTAAGGAAGTTGTGATAAACTCCTCCCACTCAATAGGCCCTGTATCATCTGGCCTTTCTGACTTCCACTGCTTGTACTATATGTGAGCAATATCCTTTAACTGATATACAGCTAGCTCAGTACTCACAACAGCTAACACCCTCATAACATCAGTAACCTTCTAAACTTGATCGATGGATTCCTAAGGGTCCTCACCTGACTAAAATCTGAGAAATGATAGAGGATTCATTCGGGTGAAGTCCAGAATCCTGCATGCAGCTAAATTGGCCACTGGGTTAGACAGAATGATAGATGGTCATTCATTCTGAGCAGCAACTGACTGGGCAAGAGTAGTAAATATAGCTCTGAACTCTGCATGAGAAACATGTTTGCGCAAAGGTACTTCGGGCTGAGGGGCTGACTGATTCCCATTTTTTTGGAGGCATGTTCTGTAGAAGAAAGGGAGAAACGGATTAGACTAAGAGATTGACTTGAGATTATGCTCGCTGGCATGACATGAATATTGAAAGAAGGAAAATAGTTCCTAAAACATCTTATAGCTTCCTGTATATAAATGTGGCACGCAACACACCCATGTACAAGACTCTACTAGATGCGACTTTCAGACTTCCTAGGACACTATTGAACCTTAGGCTCTGATACCAAGTTTGTAATGCCCCGAATCTAGAACCCAAAATGCTACATGGTGCTCATGACCTCGAAGGACCACAGGCTAACCCATGACTGATATCTATACCTGTATACTGGATAATATACTATATAATGCAAAAATATGAACTGAAAGGACATAATTTTCAAAACTGAGACATAATATCTAATAAAATAAAATATCTGGGTGGTTATGAAATACCCAAAACTAACTAAAATAAACTATCTGCACATACTGTAGTCTGAAAAGCCTTTAAAATATGACGGTCTGAATAAGGAATTGATGGAACATGTCCCCAACTAACTCCAACTAATAAATTAATTAATGAGATAGTAAAAAATGGTATGTCCTCGAAAGATGAGGACTCACTGCTAACTCTGACTGCTGAGACTAGAATACTACTGATGCTCTGGAGCTCGTGTCTCTGAACCTATGGTATAAAAGACCATAGCGCAAATGCGTCAGTATTTTGAATGTACTGGTATGCATGTGAGGTAGGCTGAATACATGGGGTTCATATGTATAAACAATACTGACTAACTAACTAATATGAACGTGAGAATGCAAGCATGAATACATAGTAACTATAACTAAGATCGTAATAACATAAATTTACTGATAATGAACATGACCGGTAATTGAGTTCTGATGAATGATATAACTGATAATATAAGTGACTGTATCTGACAGTCCTAAATCTGATAGAACTAGCTGAGTTTCGTACTTTTTAGAGTTGACTGTAGCTGACAGTCCTGAATTCTATACCTGAAACTATGGGAAGTAGTAATCTAACCGGCATGCCCCTAATATGCCATTACGGCTGAGTGGGGGTTCTAATCTGCAACCCCAATTAGAAGGGTGTCAATACCACACCACTGGTAAGGTCAATCTGTGAGTAACCCTCATATAACAGATAACTCTAGTGAGAACAGTGGGAACCCTCATATAACATGTTAAGCCATATCATCTACCCTCATATAGCAGGTTATGATATCTCAACCTTTGTTGGCTACATAGTTTTGGAATGTAAGGACTACTTCTAAGAATCACACCCTCATATAACAGCTGAGTTCCCATCCTTGGGTTCACTCGGTGCTAATTTCTACTCATATCTGAATAGACACTGAACATGATTAACTGAACTGACTAGACTGAGTTAACTGAGTTCCATTTATTGGTGGACTATTAATGAGGTCTGATAACTGACTGAGATTTACCGAAGTTACTGAGTTTTCCTAAGTCATGAAATTGAATAAATTCTACTGAACATAGCTTGACTGAGAGTATCATAAGAACATGACTAGGCTCTAGGCACACAGCTAATTGTTGGGTACAAGTACCCCCAGGACTCGATGGAAAAAACTGACAAAGTATTAACTTCTTGAATACATGACCAACATCATAATCCATAATTCATTTATTAAGGAATCTCATCAAACATGTGATATGCATAAACTTGTACATATATAAGGATTGCATAATATTATACTAGTTGGGCACTTTTCCTTCGTATAGGCGATTCAACTCTAATTTCATCATCCAAGGGTTTAATCATAGGTTCACATGAATCTACACCTATACTGATCAATTCCATATAAAATTGATCACCCAACATGGATTAGAATTCAATTGGTCTTTCTCAACATGAACAAAAGCAAACCCAACATGAAATTCATAAAGAAATCCATACACTTGAACTTTGAAAAAAGATTCTTGGGCTTCATGAACGAAAGAAGCCCATGAATGAATACTATGCATACCTGGTAGTGAGTTTTCTTGAAGTTCTTGAACTTGAAGAATTTTAATCTCTTAGTTCTTGAAGAAGATTTGAATTTTATTGCATAAAGATTGCTCGTAGAGATAAAACCCTAATTTTTAAATATTGTGGAAGAATAATGAAAATATGAGCCTTGGTCGGACATTACTAGGTATATAAACGGGTGGTATAAGACCAAAAAGACCCTTTAAAATGACTTAAAAATAACTGAACAGAACCTGTGACATCTCATGTGATGGTTCAACTCTGGATCGACGGTTCGTCATTTCGACCGTCGTAGGTAGACCAGGATAGAGACTCACTACCTAAGTAATGACGGCTTGGGCGACGGTCCGTCACAAGTTCGACGGTCCGTCAACCTATCCGTCACACCTTATCCAGACGGTTTCCTCACTGCCTTGGCTGTGATGGTCAAGGCGATGGTCCGTCGCTAGGTCGACGGTCCGTCAACCTGGCCGTCGCACCTGGGCGATTCTGGCAGCGCTGAGTAAAATATCCATAACTTTTTACTCCGATACTGAATTTGGACAAAATTAGTATCGTTGAAAAGCTTATTCAATTTACCATGTGGAAAAAAAGTGAAAATCTTAAAAATACCACGTGTACAAAAGTGAATTCATCTTTTAAAAAAAGATTCTAACATTCTTGGGACAATTTCAAGCTATGAAAAAGTATGGGATATTACATCATTAATCACCCTTCCAAGCAAAAAAGTTGTCTAGCTAAGATCCATCAGTCCATTCATTACTCACTGCATTATTTTAGTAATTACTTTAGATGTGATCTTGTAAAGAATGGTGCAATATGTAATTGGTGATACAAGATCGACAAAGGAGACACAAAACAAACACCAAAATAGTCCACAAGTTGGAAGAACCAAGGACCCCTTTGGTGACCACTCTCGGATTCACTTCAACAACAACGAAAACACAATAACAACAAGATATTAAGGTGTTAAGCACCTCTAAAATCAGTGAGCCAGCAAACTTGATTAACAACACAAGCACAAGATCAAGAAGAACACAAAGCCTCGATTTTGGGACACCAAGCCCGAGAATTAACAACAACAAGAAGATAGATAGGTAGGTAGGTAAGTAGGTAGGTGACATACAAATGTACAAACACTGTGAACCTAAGTGTATATTAAACAAAAAGACCCAAGAATTCATACAAGTAACACCAAGCTCTACGGTGACCTCAAGGGAACGGGATTCCCAAGCAACCAATATTTCAAAACTAGCACCAATACAAGTGATATCCACACTTGTTTACAAGGAATCTACCTTGCAAGACTCTCTCTCTAGAGCTCTCAAAATATCATTAAAGTTATGAGAAAATGCCCTAATATGTTCTGTTTATAGCCTAGGTTACAACTTATTATAAAATAACTAAAATTCCCTTAATGAGCTATGGCAAAGGGGTGGCCTTGGAGTGTGCTATTGGATGGCTTTGGAGTTTTGGGACTTGTTCCTATACTTCAAAGCTTGTTCCATTGGTTGAGAAGCAACCCGAGCTTGAGTATTTACGTATTGGTCCACAATCACAATCGTACTTGTATCAATTTGTCTATATTTAGTAATTCTTATTGGATTCTTAACTTTTGGGATCAGTATGATAGTGGCACAGTTGATAGGTTTATACATTTGTCCAGTTAAGAAGAGCTTTGTAGCTACTCCTATAAATTCTTCACCAATAAGACGTCATGCTTTTTTTAAGAAATAAGCACTGAAACCATCATACTCTGGGGCTTTGGAATCATCTATTCCTTTCAAGGCTACCAATATCTCATCCATGTGAATAGCGGTGAGACATAACTTTTGGCTTATATCTAATATTGGTCCTTTTTTCATAATGCTAGGATTGATGGCTGACAGATGTGAAGTTGCAGTTCCAAGTAAAATTTTATAGCCAACAATCTCTAGGGAAATATCTTTCTACTTGAGAAGTTATCGACCACCCAAATTGAAGAGGCTCCTGATTTTACTTTGCGTGAGTCTATTTTTCAAAATTTCAAAGAAGAAAAAATTATTGGCATCACCCAACTTCAACCAAGTTACTCTGGACTTCTGTTTTAAAATACTTTCACCTATGTTATCCCATTTTTTATTGTTTTATTAATGTATCTTTCTTGTGTAAATAACACTCTATCATGGGTGGGATTTCTCATGGTGAATTCAATGGTCTCAAGTCGTCGTTTCAAATTTGTGATCTACTTATCTACCTCTCTAAATTCTTTCGTATTAATACGTTTGATCCAAAGCTTGACCAGCTTCAACTTTTTCCACACTACTTTCATGCATAATCCTCTAATATTTGACATCATTCATTTTCCAACATCCGTAAGAATTCTTCGTGATTAGAAATGTAACTAAAAAACCTAAGAAGTTTTGGCCCTTCTTGGTGTGGCTCAATAATTCTTAATTTTAGGAGAGTGATCAGAAAACTTTGGGTCCATGATATGTACTTTTGTTTGTGGAAAAATGCTCATCCTAGCTTAATTTGCTAGTGCTCTATCAATTTTGCTAATCATCTGATTATTAGTCCAAGTCAACCATTTGCCAAAAGACTTTAACTTTGTCATACCAGTGTCTATTAAAAATATTAAAATCCTTTATTTCTGCCTCAAGTACAGGGCTACCACCCACTCTATCATTAGGATTTAAAATAGTATTATAATCACCCATGACCAACCAAGGTCCTCGTTGGTTGTTATGGATTACTCTGAGGCCTGACATAGTGTTATTAGGTCTGCAACTATATACAAAACGCACACTATTGTAAAATCAAATGTTATTTGAGATCTATGCATACAAACCTTTCTATATATATGTTGCTTAGCCATACCGCCCACTACAAAATTGACAGTTGGGATCCCATAAGATCAAAATTTTGTTTCTGCAACTGCGGGTATAATTATGGCACCAATCCCATTTATTTCCCGACTTTGCTATAATTCTAGCTATTTTGTTCTTCGGAACTCTATGTTCATATATAACTATTAGATCTATGTTATTTTGTCCCACAAACACATTGAATTCTCTATGTTTATAGGATTTATTCAACCCCCTAAAGCTCCAGCTGAATAAGCTCATTGAGATGTTGGAGTTATGTTATATGTATTCGGGTACAAGAATCTGTATATAAGCACAACAACTTTAACACAAATTCAAGTCTAAAAATAATAACACCTATGAAGCTCCTTAACACCTTCAATACATGATTAAAAATAATTTATCCAAGAAGTGTGTTATTTTTTAGAAATAAGATGAAACAGAAATGTAAAGCTAAGTCCCCCGACTTCACGGAGTATCCATAAGGAATAATTCCCCTCACTGTACCCTAGGTTATAGAATTTTTCTCCTAGGATAAAATATCTTTCAATCCAACAATAGCGGTACCTCAAATTATTAGATTCGTCGAACTCACTCAATAGCTAATGATCACAAGGAGTTTTTGAAGATATGAAGAGTGTTTTGCTGTCAAAAATCATGTCTATACGTGAGGAATATATCAGCTATTTATAGCCTTTAATGTGTCCTTTTGGAAAGGATGCATTGGTTCAGCAAAAAGACATTTATTCAGTACAGTCGCATCATCTGTGCCCAGTCTGTACTGGACCTGCGCCTGAATTGCGACCGCAGATGACACTGCCTGAATTCCAATAAGAATCTACGCTGCACCTACACCCGCAAGTTATCAAAGTGTCTGCGCACATCGCCCTACAGCTCAAAACAGTGTGTCTTTTACCTTAAAGGGGCCATTCGAGATTCATTGTGTATATGTTTGCATGCCATCTGAAATGCTCCCGCACTTGGAGAAAAATAATTCTATCAGATTTTTGGATTAAAATTTCACTTGTAAAATAAGTTTCAAATAAAATTCACCTAAAAAGATAGATCTTATCGACAAATTTGAATCTGAAGCCGCCAAGCAAGCGAGCGATGATGACAGCATGAGGCACCACCTTTTTCTTACCTCACTTACCATGTGGAGTAAGTGTTCCTTATTATAAACACTTAAAAGTTACCTTCTCCCACCAATGTGGGAGAATTAGTGAACTTTTCATTAAAAAAGTACACTTTCCATTTTAGTCTCTCTTTCCCTCTACTATTTTCCCTTCATTTTTCATTCACATATACACCTTGAACCCAACAATAACCCACATGAATGGGGAATGGCTATCTTTTGAAGAATTTATAAACAGGCATGTGATTATTTAGCAAAGACTAATTGCATCAGGATAAGTAGGTTTCCCTTTGAACTTTCCGTAGTGAACATACATCGAATGCACTCGATCAATTGGTAGATTTGAAATCTTTAAACCGTTGAGCTTTAATGTACACCAAGACAACATATGTCACACAACCAGCCTTTTACTATTTATGGTTCTCACGGTTTTATTCTTTTCATCCATGAACACGTCTCAGTTTTATGAGAGCTTAGAGAATAGGCCTTTACTAATATTCTCCTTGAAGTAGCTTCCACTTCGCCCTCACATAGGTGATTTCTAAACGTTCAATCCTACAGTTTAAACTATTTGTTCAAATCTTCAAAATTTAGATAATTATTAAAATACTTCACACCATAAGTCTTATCCTTGTTTACTAAAAATTGTCTACATCATAAAAATGGGTTGGGTATATTGATAATGTTGAACCTGCCAGACACAACTTTGTTTGATCTCCTTGAACCTAGATTTTGGGATCTCCAGTCTGCTAGGTAGAGTTACCGCCATGCTGACTTGTCCTATGCCTTAAACCCATTCCCTTGGATATCCTTTCCACTTCTTCTCTAGATAGGCCTTCTGTATGTGGATCCGACATATTATTCTTTGACTTTACATAGTCAACAGTGATAATTCCACTATAGAGAAATTCTCTAATGGTATTATGTCTCTGTTTTATGTGACGAGATTTACCGTTGTACATCATGCTCCTTGCCCTACCTATTGTCGCTTGGCTATCCCAGTGTATACATACTGGTGCCACTAGTTTGGGCCAATAAAAAATATCTTTCAAGAAATTTCGGAGCCATTCTGCTTCTTCACCGGCTTTATTCAATGCGATAAATTCAGATTCCATTGTAGAGCGAGTAATACAAGTCTGTTTGAATGATTTCCAAGAAACCACTCCTCCACCAATAGTAAATAGATATCCACTTGTGGATTTTGCTTTGTTTGATCCGGTGATATAATTTACATCACTATATCCTTCAAGTACCGTGGGATATTTATTATACTACAAAGCATAGTCATGAGTGTATTTAAGATACCACAAAACTCTTTTTATTGCCATCCAATGAGTTTTATTGGGATTACTTGTGTACCGACTCAACTTACTAATAGTGCATGCTATGTCTAGTTGTGTATAATTTATTATATACATTAAACATCCCAATACTCTTATGTACTTCAATTGTGAATCACTTTCACCTTCATTCTTACGAAGTTTGAAGCTCATGTCCAATGGAGTCTTGGCAATACCGAATTCCATATACTTGAATTTGTCAAATACCTTTTCAATATAATAAGACTGTGACAATGCCAACCCTTGTAGAGTTCTATGGATTCTTATTTCTAAGATCACATCCGCAACTCCAAGGTCTTTCATATCAAACTTGCTCTCGAGCATTTATTTCATTGCATTTATGTCATAAATATCTCTACTGATGATCAACATATCATCCATATATAAACTAATAATGACTTGGTGATTTGGAGTGTGTTTAATGTAAACACACTTATCACAGTCATTTATCTTAAATTCGTTTGCCAACATGGTTTGGTCAAACTTCGCATGCCATTGTTTAGGTGCTTGCTTTAGTCCATACAATGACTTAATAAGTTTACACACCTTATTCTTTTTTCCTGGAACCACAAAACCCTCAGGTTATTCCATATAAATTTCTTCCTCCAATCCTCCATTTAGAAATGTTGTTTCCACATCCATTTAATGGATTTCAAGACCATTTACCGCTGCCAAGGCAATTAACATTTGAATTGACGTTATCCTCGTTACAGGCGAGTATGTATCAAAGTAATTAAGACCTTCTTTCTATTTGAAGTCTTTTACTACAAGTCTTGCCTTATATTTGTCAATAGTACCATCCGTCTTTATTTTTCTTTTGAAGATCCATTTAGAACCTAAAAGTTTATTTCCTGGAGGAAGATCAACCAATTCCCACATATGGTTTCTTAAGATTGAATCAATCTCACTATTGACTGCCTCTTTCCCAAAGGATGAGTCCGAAGATGTCATTGCTTTCTTAAATGTTTAAGGCTCATTTTCTAAGAGAAATGTTACAAAATCCGATCCAAAGAAAGTTGACGTTCTTTGACGTGTACTACGTCTTAGATTCTCATCATTATGTACATTCTCACTTGGTTCATCTCGAAGTCATTTAGACCCCCCCCCCCCCACTAGACTGTTCATGTCTAGTTTTATATGGATAAATGTTTTTAAAAAATTCAGCATTATCTGATTCAATTACTGTATTTTTATTGATATCAGGATGTTTGTATTTATGAACCAAAAACTGATATGCTTTACAACTTTTAGCATATCCTATGAACATGCAGTCTACCGTCTTAGGTCCTATCTTTATCCTTTTAGTCATAGGAACTTGGACCTTCGCTATACATGACCACACTTGAAATATTTCAAGTTGGGTTTCCTTCCTTTCTATTTTTTATAAGGAATTGATTGTATCTTGCTATGGAGAACTCTATTAAGTATTTGGTTGGCTGTAAGGATAGCATTCCCCCACAAGTTTTGCAATAAACCTGAACTTATAAGTAAGGCATTCATCATTTCCTTCAAAGTTCAGTTTTTTCTTTCCGCAATTCCATTAGATTGGGATGAATACAGGGTCGTAGTTTGATAGACAATTTTATTCTCTACACATATTTCAGTGAAGGGAGATTCATATTCTCCGCCCCGATCACTTCTTATAGTTTTGATCTTTTTCTCTAACTGATTTTCAACTTCAATTTTGTATTGCCTCAATGCATCTATTGCTTTATCCTTACTATTTAACAAGTAAACATAACAATATCTAGTGCAATCATCAATAAAAGTTATGAAATACTTTTTCCCACCACGTGATGGTGTTGACTTCATATCACAATTATTAGTGTGTATTAAGTCTAAAGGATTGAAATTCCTTTCAATGGACTTATACGGATGCTTAACATATTTTGATTCCACACACATTTGACACTTCGATTTATTGCACTCAAAGTTTGGCAAAACTTCTAAGTTAATCAGTTTTCGTAAAGTTTTATAATTGATATGTCCTAAATGTTCATGCCATAATTCATTAGACTTAAGCAAGTAAGAAGAAACAAAACTTTTATTGATTTCAATAATCATTACATTTATTTTATATAGGCCCTCAGTGAGATAGCCTTTTCCTACATACACTTCTCTTTTGCTAATTATAACTTTTTCGGAAACAGTTATATATTTGAATCCATTTTTGTCTAGAAGTGATACAGAAATTGAATTCTTTCTTAACTCTGGTACATACAGGACATTGTTGAGTGTCAACACTTTGCCTGAAGTCATTTTCAAGCATACTTTTCCTGTTCCTTCTACTTTTGCAGTAGCGGAGTTAGCTATGTAGATTTTTTCTTCTCCTTGAGCCAGAGCGAACGTTGCAAACAACTCCTTATTAGCACAAACATGGCGGGTGGCACCGGAATCTATCCATCATTGGCGAGGATTTCCCACCAAGTTGCATTCAAAAAGCATGGCATACAGATCATTCATTTCTTTCTTGGACTCAGCCATATTTGCTTGGTCCTTTTTCTTGCCTTTCTGTAACACCCCGTATTCAAGTACATGTATTGGCGTATTCAAGTACGTGTATTGGTCTTATTTATATGGAATTAATTTTTTATTTTATTTATACCGGAATTTGTCTGTCGATGGTTCCATGCGAAGGTTATTGAGTAAGCTTTCCAACGATATAAAGATTTCCAAAAACGGATAGGTTTCGAATATAATCGAGTACGTTCGAAATTATAAAATGGTGGCCGGGATATTTGGGAATAGTAAATGTGCAGGAAATTACTACTGAGGCCAGCCAATTTTTTAGGTCAACTTCAAACGATCATAACTCCCTTAATATAATGAACTGGGAGAGCTGCGACCTATGAAAAGAAAGATCTTTGAGTCTTCTTTCCAATTCAATTGGTTTCATTCAAATCCAACATCTGAGTAAGGAGTTATACTCGTTTTACTTCTGCCTCTCAAAACAGATTTTTAGGGTCAACTTCAAACGATCATAACTCCTTGTACAGGACGAACTGGGTGGCCTACTTTATATGAAATGAAATCCCTTTGAATTATCTTTCTAACGATACCAATTTTACCTAATTCTGATATCGGAGCAAAGAGTTATGATCGATCTACTTTAGCTTATCAAAACAGTCCACCAAAGGACAGATTTGGCATTATTTAAATTTTAAAGGCATTTTGGTCATTTCCTATTATATTATGGACGGGAATATGTGTATATATACATGTATATGAGTTCAAAAACTCATTTTCATCATCAATCATTGAGAAAGAACAAACCTTTGAAAGAACAAACCTTAGCCAAATTTGACCTTTAAATTACTTTTGATTCAACCATAGAAATTCTAAAGTAATCCGATAACTGCGTTTGTCATCTCGAGAGCTTCGAACGGCACCTATTATTTGTGCAAATAGGATTGCATAATGAAGAGGTGAATTCTAAGGTATGAAGATTGTTTGCCTTGTTCTTTTCCATATGTATATGTGTGATAGAGGATTATATGTATTGGTTGTTATTGAAAGATGATGGAAATAGGGTTATGGACTATTTTACATGGTTTGGTTGTATTGAATTGTGGAAGGTGAATATGGTAATTGAGTTATGGAAGGTGGATATGGTAATTGAGTTATGGAAGGTGGATATGGTGATATACTATTGAATTGATGATTATTTATGTCTATGGCTCAATTTGGTTTAATGGATTGGTTGGAAGTATAAATAAATCCAAACTTGATATTGGAGGATGTTGTATGAATATGCATGGCATGTGAATGTAATTGGAGTATAAGAAGGTTAAAGTGACACCCTTTATGGTGTAATTAAGGCTTACTACTCAACCACTAGTTTGGTGAATTCAAATAATTGAATTGTGACTTTTGGTTGCTAATACTAGATTTCTATATATGTTCATTGTAGATAAGTAATCCGAAAATATGGGAAGTCCATTTGGGATTAGTATTGAAGGTTGACAGTCCGGTATGTAAAGCATACTCTATACCATATCTTTGGCATGAAAGTGAACAATTGTTCTATTAAGAAAGTTTCCAAAGTTATTCAATAACATGTGATCCATAATGGTTTTGTATGATGTTCTACGTTACCAATGAACTTGTTTCCACCTTACAAGATATCAAGACATTCCAATACTTACTTGTCTTCCAAATCTTACATGTTTATTGCACTAATAAATGTCAAAAGGTATCCAGTTACTCAAACAAGATCCATGTGTTATTAATGACTCCAAAACGTTTCATTGATATACCAATAAGTTCTTACTTCATTGTTATTGCATTGATGGTCTATTTATATGTCTCTTATTGATGTATCATTGTTTCAAAGTATCAAAGATGCGATGGCGACCAAAATAACAATCTCAAAGATTAATTGAACTAAGTGATGGAAGTTCTCTCTGATTGGGTGGTATCCCAGGGGCATAAGCCTATCATGTGTCGATCCCTATTTATGTGTTTACGGGTGGTATTCCAGGGGCATAAGCCTATCATGGGTCGATCCCAGTTGATATGTACTGGAGGCAGCCTAATGGTCATAGTACAGTACAGTAATGATTACAAAGATGATAAGAACGAAGGTAAAGTGATTGAATAAATACAATGTACAGGTTATCACAAGTTCTAGTAAGTGTGGTCCACTCTTATTACGATTTATTCACTTGTTTCTGATTTCTATTGAGCTCCTATATCATATGTGATTATCTACAGCTTTATATACTCAGTACATCTTTCGTACTGACGTCCCCCACGGGGGACCTGCATTTCATGCTGCAGGCACAGGTACTTCAGCTCATACACCACACAAGTAGGAGCCAGGATATCCAGCTGCTTTTGGTGAGCTCCAGTTTGCTTCGGGGCTTTCCGTGTCATATCCAGTCACTTTTGGTATTGTATAGAAGTTAGTTATATGGTGGGGTGTGTTCCGACGTTAGTTAAACTCTGTGTATTGTCTAGAGGCTTTGTAGACCTAATGTACAGGCAAGGTGGTATTTTGTTAATAGACGTGATGGCTCCAACGGCCAAGTATTGTATATACATATATATGTGTTCGAGCTTATACAGGTGATTATTTTTTTTATATGCGACATGATGCTGTCTGAATTTCGGGTTGTCATAGAGGTATGCATGGGAAGTATAAGGTTATGAGATGGTTCTCCCAGGCCTCCTCGGTTACGGGTGTCAGTCCGCCCCAATAGGATTTGAGGCGTGAAACTTTCTTAGGGGCCCAAAAATCTATTGATTTGTGGATAATCTTGCCATAGTTGAAGAACTTTTCCTTGAATTTCTTCTTGGGTTGATTGCTTTCATTTCCAGCTTTCTTTTACTTTTTAGAGTTGTGGTCATCTTCTATAATGTTTGCTCCATTCATTGCAGAATTTCCTCTTGACCTTCTTTCCGCAACCTTATTGTCTTCTTCAATGCGCAATCTAAACAATTAGATTTTTGACAGACATCTTCTTACATTTGTGTTTTAAATAGTTCTTAAAGTCTTTCCACATAGGTGGTAGCTTCTCTATTATTTCTGCTACTTGAAACGCTTCATTCACGATCAAACCTCATTCACGATCAAACCTACAATAAGTTTATGTGAATACTAAGAATATTTTGAAACTGTTCAACAAAGGTATTTGTCAAAATCATACCTTCCACAGGGAGATCATGGATGATCACTTGCAGTTCCTACACTTTGGAAAAAACAGACTTGTTGTATACTAGTTTATATTACAGGAATCTTGCAATGAAGAACTTTTTAGATCCGGCATCCTCAGTCTTGTACTTCCATTCTAGCAGTCCCCATAACTCTTTTTTTTGTCTTTTTTCCATTATACATATTATAAAGGTTATCTTGGAGACCACTCAGAATATAGTTCCTGCAAAGGAAATTGGAGTATTTCCAAGCCTCCACAATAAGAAATCGCTCTTGGTCAGAGATTCCCTCGGTCACCTCTAGAGTTTCCTCAAAGGTGAACCTTTGAAGACAAAGAGTTGTGAGGTAGAATAACATTTTCTGCTGCCATCTTTTGAAGTCAATACCCGCGAAATTTTTGAGTTTCTCCGTTGGTGCCATAGCTTGCGCAACATTAGTATGACTCGTCGTGGCAATACTTATTTCTGCCATAGTGTTTCCAGCATCATGCACTTGACTATCGGTAGTCATTTTCCCGTCACAACAAGATAGTAACTTTAGTATATCAAAATACTATTAATAAAGTTGCAGCAACTTTAAACACCTCTTGTTTCTAGTTCAACGATAAAGTTTTTATGACTTCCAATCGTCAACTGAGTGATCTTTAACTTGTGATGAATATTTTATTTCTTCAAACCACCACTTAAGTTCAAACGGAGTAGAAAGCAAAAGAAATGTTGCTACTATGCTTATCACCATGCACGCCAATAATCTCAATCATAACTTGTTTGTCATTTGGACCAAGCATTTCATTGTCAATGTCACTATTCAACTCATTATCAGGGTCAAAGGGAAAGAAAATTCATAAACATGGGTCAAGCATACACTAGTTTGCTAAATTGGCACTTTTACTCTCACACAACATACTCCACTCAAAGGAAAGAGTATCGTCATATGTAAACAAATAGTATATAAAGGTGTTACTTAAATGAACTTCATCCAAGGTGTGCCCACATATAGGATCACCCTTTGATCCACAAGCATTAATGCCTTGATCGAGCATAGGGTCACCAAGAATGAAGGGGTCATTGGAGAACATACACCCACTTCTTTTTTACCACTAACCATTACAATAGATGTACTATCATCTTTCAAGAAAAGAGTTTCATTTTTCGAAATTGTGTCATCATACCACAGAAGATTATCAATTACTTAATAGCCTTCAAGGGGCACTACACTACTATCATGATATTATACCCCATTATAAATTTTACCTTCATTAGTCATGTCAATCTCAAACAAGAGATTATCCATACAAACATATTCCACTTCAAAATCTTTATTGGAAGAACAAGGAATGGGATCACAATTCATGGATTTATTATTTAGGTACAATGACTATCTACCTGACCAACTATATCAATGCCAACACTAAATTGAGGTTCCTTATATCTATCATAAAATTCCTCATTTAGTAGGTCATCATTACACACGAGTTGATCAACACCAATATCAATTGTTAATGAACTATCATTCAAAGCACATGTATCAATACTAGGTGGATATAAATTGATCTTACTAGAAGAATCAATTTGATCCTCAATAGGATTAACTAGTGTATCCACATCCTCAACATGCACATCATCAAAACACGGTAAAGAATCACAAGATAATGTACTATCATTCAAGGCACAATTGCCAACACTAGGTCGACACAAATTGATCTTACTAGAAGAATTAATTTGGTCATCAATAAGATCAACTAGTGTATGAACACTCTTAACAAATACATTATCACTAGTAGCAAGGTGTCATCAAAATCATCACAAGGCAAAGAATCTTTAAGCTCACCCATATACATGCCATCACTTATACTCAATTGGTTACTACCCACACATGGATCTTCAACTTTTGACAAAGTGTAAGGTTTAGCTTTGTTACCTTGTAACTCATAGGAAGGATTGCATTCACCTTGCTTTTCAACATTAGAGAACATTTGCTCATTTGGAAAGCCTTCTAGTACCTCATAATTTTTTATTGCTCGAGGCGTCTTACTAGGCTTTCTTCCAAGGATACCTGCACAAGAATCAAGGCAGCTAAAAAAAAGAAGTTACAAAAGTTAGTATAAGGTTGTGACAACCCTTACTCTAGAGTTGTCAAGTATCACACCGTTACTCTCTCTATCTTTTGTCTCTCAATTTTATTGGAGTTAGGACAAGTATCAAGAATTCCTTGGGAATGGTTTGGAGATCCCTTCACCTTTAACTTCTACTTTGGGTTGCTAGGAGTAACCTTTATTTCATTCATCGTATCCTCTTCAAGCATATTTCCATAAGGAGCAACTTGTTTTTCTTTTGAATCCTTGGAAACCATTTGATAAATCTTGTCAAGAATTATTAGCATAGAAGCACACAATTCCTTCATCCTAAAAAAATCCTCAATTGGGAGTGGTTCATTTGTAACTTTTGTTTCATGAATCCACCTCTCCCGGTTATACACATCTTGAAACAATGAATTTCCTCTACTTTTATGGCTCATTGATCCTCCCACCCTTCCTCCAACATCATTACCATATGAAGAACTAATCACATTGGAATGAGGATAAGAAGTACAAGTTCGTACACCATAAGAAGTAGAGAATGTTCTATGACTAAGGTCCGCACAATGTCTTTCAATTGGTTCCACCCACACATCTATACCCGACTAGGATAGTAAGTAGCACAAGATAGGGAAGGTAATTCATCTCCATGATTTTCCCTTCTATCACAATCCTCTTCAAAGAGTTCATAAAATATATGGGAGAAAAAATCATACCTCATATTGTCCTCATCACCATGGTGTGTAATATGAGAACCCCCATACCTTTCATTTTCATTATCAAATTCATCATAAGATACTTCTACTCTATGTTCATCATAAGAGCCATAAGCGTTATGCATCTCATATTCATCTCCGGTGTAGTAATTCTCATCACCAAGTCAATCATGATCTCTTGGGCCATCATATCCTTCATAAGATTCACCATCATACTCATGAGTTTCATTACTTTTCTCACAATCACTCAAAGAATCCTCATGTGGCTCATCATCACTATACCCATAGTTCATGTTACTACAAGCATAGTCACTAATCTCATCTCCACAATAATCTGAAGTTATGGATGACATTCTCCCTTATATCACCTTTTGTACCTATAAAACTAGCAAAAAAGTTAGTAATAAACGCCTCACGTCACTCTTTATATGAACTCTCAACTCATCTTCTATGGCTTCTTTCTCATATTGATAGTGTTCCTAGCTTGCTCAATCAATTCAGGGTCATCTATGCTTGTGGAGGAATAGATCCTTGTGACTCTTGAAAGAAGGATGACTCAATTAAAAACTAATGGACTTGAATCAATAAATTTAACAACAAAATAAAGAGAGAAAAGCACACAAAAAAAGCACAAGAAAAAAATCGGACTCAAAGAACTTGATAATATTTAGTAGGATAATCTACTAATTAAAATCAAGTTATGAAGAAAAAGAGAGGTAGAATTAATAAAATGAAACTAATTTACCAAGATTTGAACTTAAAAAAAATATTTAGGAAGAAATTTGATTGAAACTCATGGAGAAAATGCTCCAAAAAGGTGGAGAAAAAACTTGGAAAAGGCTGAAAATTATCCCTAAAGGACACTTGAGGGAGTTTCCAAGAAAGTGTACCCTTATACTTCCTTCCTTGTCTTTTTTCCCTTTTGGAAAATTTCCTTTTGTACTACTTCCAAACACTTTCATTTTCTCTTCTTTTAGATCAAAACATCTTTTTGAATGTTCTTCTTCTTGAAGATATGAGGATCTTTCAAGAACACCAAGAACAAATATAAAGATCCAAAATTCACAACTCCCTCGATTTAACTCGAAATTGTACGAAATTCGAAATCCAAACTCCTTTTGCTATGGGGAACAAGCTCCAATAAGTTTGAAGCCTTAATTTCAAGCCAATAATTTTAGATTTTGAAATCCATTTGAACTTTTCTTCAAGTTATGATGAACACTAAGAACATGAAGAACACCAAAAATCAAATCCAATGGATTTCTATTTCGTTTTAGCCCAAATTTTGAATCTAAATTTCAAATGATAAGAAAAACAAGCCCCAATGCAAATCAGCTTTCAATTTAACCCAGATTTGAGAACCCACTTGTTCTTCTTCAAAAAAATAATCTTCAAACTCCAATAATGATAGAATCTTTGAGCCAACTCAAAATCAAACCAAATTCAAGATCATGCTCCAAGTCGGAGGTGACTAAAATCGATATCAAAATACAGAATTAATCCACAAAATTAAATGATAGTTGAGAAATAAGAGATAAGAAGCGAAGAAAAAAAAAGACACAATTGAACAATAATTAATTCAAGGGAGAAAGAGAACTCAATCATATGATAAGAAGCCAAATTGAATTCACAAAATAATAACTCAATGATCAATCAAGCAAAGAAGATAACATAAGCAATTCGGAAATCCACCTTAATCATTCGATCTAAGCTAACAATTGAAATGGAACCCAATTACTACCATAACCTAGAGTAACTAAATATCAAGTCTATTCAAGATAATCCAATCATCTAAAATCTGAGTGATTAAAATGGCTTAGGCAACTATTTATAGTCATTGTCTTTACAAAAATAGTCTATTATAAAAATAGCCCAAAAATGACTATTTTACAAATAATCCACAAGAGACCCTCTTGATTGCCCAAATGGCATCTTGATTGCTTATAATCTTAAGTATTTTTTTTTCCCATGCCTCCCTCCAGACTCCAAGTTATCATCCATATATGGAAGCCCCTCCTAATGTGTTTCAAGGTTATCATGCTTGTGTCACTTTCCCTTACATAGTAGTCAAAATTGCACTTGCTAGTGTTGGGCTTCGTTGATAGGTCCTCCTGTTGCAATAGAAATCGAGATTTGGGGCTTAGAGTCTGGTAACAGAGGCTATATTTCAGAGCTAGGAGTTTGACACCCCAACATCCTTCGTCGGTTCGATCCCACCAATACCATTTCTCAATGGCTCTGTTCTTTGTCATCACCTTCTTCATTGTTCTCTCCCTGTGTGGTCATCCTCTGGCCGTTGCCGGCCAAGGAGCACACTGGCTGACATGAACTAAGCTTAATATTTAAAATGACTATTTACAGCATGTTTAGATTGACTTTTGGCTTTCATAAATTAGATTTCTAACGTTATGATTTTTGACTTATTTTTATTACGTTAGCCCAAAATTAATAACATTTTCTATTTCACTCAAAAACTACAAAAATGTTTAAACATTATTTTAATTTAAAAAAAAAAAATACTTAGTAGGCATTTGGCTATGAAAACCAAAATCAAATTCACTTTCTTTGAAAATTTTAAAGTTGGGATGTTTTTTGCCATAATTTATGCAGTTAATGTTTAGAATTATACTTTTTTTTAAAAAAAATATAAATATGATTTGGACATGAAAAGTAATTTACATGGGATTATCCTATAGAAGTAAAAAATTTATGATTTTTCCAAAAAAAAAAAGTTAAAAAGTAAAAATAAGGTTTTGGTCGGCTTCTAAATTTTAAATATAAACTTAAATTATATTTGGAATTTTCATAATCAAATGTTGTTATTTACATAAAGTAAAATAATTTTTTTGAAAAAGGGTGAATTCTCAAAAGACAAAGTGAATAATACTCATCGTTAAACAGGTCTTTAGCTTAATTTTAAAAGCTACATCTCATTTCGTCCACATATACTTTCCCTATTTAGAAAGGAACTTTGAATTAAAAGGGATAAATAAGTTGTCCAATTAAGTAGGAGTCTTTCAAGTTTTTTTAAATTAGGTGGGAGGAATAATTTTTTTTTGAGTTTTTTTTTAAAGTTTTTTCGTTCGAACATTTTGTCCCAGTTGTAAAACAACTTTGATAGTTGTTCGACAACTTTGTGAAGTTGTTCAACTACCAAAGTTGTTCAATAACTGCGCCAGTTGTTCAACAACTAGACACAGTTATCCTACAACTGTACCTAATTGTTGAACAACTAGGCATACAGAAGTTGTTCAATAACTGTGCGAAGTTGTTCAAACAATTAACGGAATTATCCCACAATTATCTCAATTGTTCAAAAAACTTAACTTTTTTTTAGGGACAAGTTTATGAGACCCACTCATCCCATTTTTTAATTGGAAACTTGCCGGGAGCTTCTGGCTTATTTTTCTCATTTCATTTAGAAGTCTCCCAAGTCTTTTACTTCATAACAAAGAAAAGACGGGTCCAGAGAAGTCTTGAACATTAGGTCAAAGAAACGATTGAGATACTTTTATCTTCTCACGTGTCAACTCACACGCGTGGATAGACGAATCATGAACTTTCCACTTAAGCCCGTTTTATCTTTTTTCTCAATTCAAATGCGGGTCGGACTTTTCCAATTATATAAAGGGGCAATTCTCTCTCTTCCTTTTCCACACGCAAAAAGTAAACCTCCCGAATTCAGAAGTTTGTTGAAGAATATCGGAAAAAATGTGGAACCAGCCTTATCGAAAATATGACGTGGAAGCCGGCACTGCACCTTTGTATCCGGAGATGTTGGAAAGCCCTGAACTCCGGTGGTCTTTTATTCGAAAAGTCTACTCCATAATTACTATACAGTTGCTTCTAACCATTGCTGTTGCCTCCGTCGTCGTCACCGTTCATCCGATTTCTCACTTCTTTGCGACGACAAGTGCGGGATTAGGAGTTTATATTGTTCTCGTAATCACTCCGTTTATCAGTAAGTGTAGTTAATTTACTCTCTGTCTCAATTTATGTTTTCACCTTTCGGATTTCGAGATTCAAACAAGTTTTCGTATATTTTTAATATTTTGAATCTTCAATTATTGTGACTATAGTACTTATACGAAGATTTCATGCCCAAATTTTAGTTTGACTCTCGAGATTCTGACTATGTCAGATGAATTGGGATAGAAGGAGAAATATTCTAATACCAGATCTTTTGGGGAATTGAGTATTAATTGATTGTGCTTTTGTTGTTGCAGCGTTGTGCCCGTTGTATTACTATCACCAGAAACATCCTGTTAACTACTTGCTTCTTGGATTGTTCACGGTTTCTCTTGCCTTTACTGTTGGATTGACTTGCGCATTCACCAGCGGTAAGCGTCCTCAATTTGGTTGTTTTCTTATTTTTTCTATTTACGTGACACCTTTTGGATTTCAGGATTTAATTAAGTTTATCCTTTCGACCTAATTTTTTCTTATCGCTCTTTAATATTTTGAAGTAGCAATTGTCGTGACCCGTAGTAAATTTGTACAGTTTTTAAATGTCTAAATTTTGTTTCAAAAAATTTGAAGATTTTATGTTCAAATTCACGGTCAAAATGGAACTGTTTTGGAGTCTTTGTTTTCTGTTTTAGGATTTGTGGACATTGCTTGCGTTCTATGTCGTGCTAATATCTTTCGAATAGTCTTTTTTCTTGGAGTTAGTGTCCGTTTGGATAAGATTAAAAAAATAATTTTTTAGCTTAAGTGATTAAAAACTTAAAATAAGTGTTTATAAATTAAGCAGATAAGTGTTTGGATAAAAGTGCTGAAATTGGAAAAAGTTGTTGATGCATTTGGTAAATAAGTGATAATCACTTTATGTACTTTGTTAACACCATAAATAAGATGAATTATTTATAATTTTTAATTTTAAAATAAAATTTTTGAACAAATCTTCGATTAATGATGGATTCGATGAAAATAAAGAAGAAAGATGAAGAGGAAATTAGAGGGGAGAGATAAAGCGAAGCGGCAAAGAGAAATAGAAAAAAATTATTTATAACTTTTAATTTTAAAATAAAATTTTTTAACAAACCTTCGATTAATGATGGATTCGATGAAAATAAAGAAGAAAGATGAAGAGGAAATTAGAAGGGAGAGATAAAGTGAAGCGGCAAAGAGAAATAGAAAAAAATTATATATTCAAGGGCTATAAGTTTAGGATATTATTGGAATTGGAGGAAAATACAAGGGATAAAAAGGTATATGTTTTGGTTAAATCTAATAGAATTTTAATCTAAAAAACTGGAGTTATCTAGCTTCTCACTTTTTGATTCTTTTAATCAGTTTTTATCTTTTTTAAGCACTTTTTAGTTTATCAAACACCTTAAAAAGTTAAAAAAGAGATTAAAAGCGGGTTTGATCAGATTTTAAGGATCTTAATAACTTAAACGATCATCCAACTTTGGAAAGTTACTAACTTTAAACTTTTACTCAGAAAGTCACCCAATTCATTTTATTATTTTTTAAACTAATTTTTACTCATGTGAATTTTTTTTAATAATAAAATTCTAAAAGATATAAAATATTCATTTAATGACCTTTTTACCCTTTTTTTCATTCATCTTTCTTTCATTTGATACCTACATTTAAAAGAATTTAAGATCATAAAGTTAAAAAAATTCTTTTACTTTTTAAACTACGTGCAAATAAAATTAAGGCAAACAAATTGAAATAGAAAAAAAAATTAACTTTGAAGTACCCATTTTATATTCCAAAAGAGAATTTATTGTCACATAAATTAAATATTTGCACCACAATTTATTTAGCAAACATAAATATCTATACTTAATTTTAAAACCACAAGTTTTAGTAGTATTATTTTATTTCTTACATTTCGCATCCAGTTAAATAGTAATTAGAAGCTCCTTCTATTTGTCAAAAGGTACTAGTACAAAGGTAATCATTTAAATATTACTCCCTTCATTACTTTTTATAGGTTTTCTTTCTTTTTTAAAGGTAAATGATATAAATTTTGATCAATATTTTAAGATGTATTTCTTAATCTAATCGAAAAAATAAAAATTGCAAATTATTTTTTTTTTATATAGTTTTTGAATATCTAAATTTTAATTTTAAAGAACTAAATTAATCTAATCTAATAGCTTTGAAACTTAGTTAAATTGACTTATGAAATACATATGGAGAATATAAAAAAAGAAGGGAGTAACGAACAAGTCTGGACTTTACGAAAAGGATATGATCCCTTTAATAATGTTTTTTTATATATTAAAAAACCCCAGCAAACAGCTGAGTTTCAAATGAAAAAAAGAGAAATGAAAGAAAGGGTAAAAGGTTGTTAAATGGATATTTTATATTTTTCAGAATTTTGATATTAAAATTTTTTTGACATAAGTAAAAATTAATTTAAAAAATAATAAAATGAGTTGGGTGATTTTTTGAGTAAAACATTTAAAGTTGAGTGACTTTCTGAGTAAAGTTCAAAATTAAGTGACTTTCTGGGATAGAAATTTAAAGTTGATATTAACTCTCTTCTCTGGTGGTCATGTGTTAATACAAATACCCGGAATTTAAGGGTTACGGCTGCTCTCTCACCTACCTATTTGTCATTGTTAATTAGGGGTGTCAAAATTAATTTGTAAAACCAAAACGGATTGTTATATAGTAACATCTAATGAAATTTACTGGATATTGTTATATATGTTACTATAGGAATATATTTTTACACATACATATAAAGCATAGGAATTGTCTGGTTCCTCGGTGAAGGACTGGATCTAGAATTTGGAGACTGCTTTAAATGTTGCTTTGAATGTGGATGTCAAAACCGAAAATCACCAACTTCTATGGGCATCAAATTTTGGCTCGTATATAAGGAGTTTCTGATGGAAAATCTGTCAGCGAGTCAAATTTTTACGGATTCTGTCAGAAATTAGCAATTTTTGGGTAGTATTGTCTATGCTAAACATCCAAAACTTCCAACTAGAATAAACATTTGGTTGATTTGATCAAGTCTAGTCTTTGATTTGATTATTCTGTCTTTTCAGCTTATACAAATCGATCAAATGAAAAAATATGCTAATAAATATATAATAATTATTATAACGTGGCGCATAGCAAAAGTTCGACCCAACTTATGAATCAGAGTGAAAGAACAAACAAATGTTTCCAGTTTCATTATTAAGAACAATGGCATCAAGCCAATTTTATTTTTTAAAATCCTAAAACAAATATGAGACAAAAATCTAGAATTAATTAAAAAAAGAGAATTCAAACAAACATTAATGAAGAGTAGCTAGTCAAGAGGATAAGAAATATGAACCAAATGAATAGAATTTGTTTCAACAATCAAAACCATGATGTAGCCGGTCTGAATCAAACTCCCATCAGTTGGGGGGGACATAAAACCTCTGCCACTGGTACCCTTGAGCTATTTATTTTTGTGGGTGGCACTTCAACATATTTATAATATTTCTTAGATATATATACACAACGTTCCAACTGTAGCTGCGGGCCTTGGTGTATTAGCCGTGGCGGAAGGGTGGGTGGGTGTAAAATATTCACAATTTTGGTTCTGCAGCAGATATGACAATATTTTCTGTCAAATTACAGTTTGAGCTTTTTGGTTTACCATCTTGTCTTTTTACTAGTTAAAATTATGTAAATGAGACTGATAAAACTAGATATAGTTGTGATTCATAACACAAACTGCCTAATATTAGTTCTTAGTTCTCTAGAAGCTGGGTTTCATGATGAATATCATATCACGACATGAACTGATCGGTTGAAGTAATGTGTATGATGTGATTGTCAACATGTTGCTTCTGCAGAAAATGACTAAAATACTACTTATACTATCTTGTCCGCATTTTTTATCCTCAAAGATGGGTATTCCTTTTTAGTGAATCTTGGTGACCTCCTTCAGTGAAGTTATTTTACATTTACAAATGGAATGTTTTGATGAACCAAGTTGGTATAATAGAAAATTGAGACAACCGAGATTGTACCCATGAAAGATTGTTATAGGTTAACTTGCAGATAATCAACCAGACTATGACTTTGGTGGTAATAAATGGTAAATGAGCGGTATCAGCTCTTCACTCAGAAGGATAACTCATATCATTAAAATGAGTTCACTTATAGGACTTGATTTGCAAACACACTGTTCAATCTTAATGGATTTACAAACTGAATGACATAGGTCCCTTCGGATTTGAGGGGACGATTTTATCACCTGCTAGTGCCAACGTATGCTGTCGCCCTGGAAAATATTCCTGCAAACACGACCTTGAAAATCATACTGGTGTTTTTGTAGGCAAAGTAATTCTGGAGGCAGTCATACTGACAACAGCGGTGGTGATTAGTCTGACAGCATACACCTTCTGGGCAGCAAAAAGAGGCCAAGATTTCAACTTCCTGGGACCTTTCTTGTTCGGTGCTCTTGTTGTTCTTCTATTGTTCTCCTTAATCCAGGTTTGTAAGATTTGTTTTTTCTTTCTCTGCACTTCGAGTTTATCTTTGTTACTCTTAGCTAACAGTCTCATTTCTTTCCTTCTCTATGGCAGATCTTCTTCCCTCTGGGTAAGATTTCAGTGATGATCTATGGCGGTCTGGCATCGATCATATTCTGTGGATACATCGTCTACGATACAGACAATCTAATCAAGCGCTACACTTATGATGAGTACATCTGGGCTGCTATATCCTTGTATCTCGACGTTATCAATTTGTTCCTTTCTCTATTGACCATCTTCAGGGCTGCTGACAATTAAAGAGAGGAAGGAGGATACTAATTTCTGTCTCATGTGCATGGCTTATCATATTTTATATGATACAGAAATTTAGTTTCTTTTGTTATGGATGGTTTGCTTATTGATAACTGTATAGCACGGTTCCTTAGCTAGGAGAACTGCATCTATTTTACAAAATATGATATCCATTGACTGGGTTTGTCCTTTTCTGAGTCTCTTTCCTCTTTTCTATTTGATAGGTTTGAGTTTATATACTGTTCTATTGTTTGAATGGTTGGAAAAGTTTATACACGTCCGTTGGTTAGGAATCAGGATTAACTACTCCGGTGTGGTTCGTTTTCCACCGATACCCAGAGAACCTCGATCGTCAAAGTTAATCAAGGATAAGGTAATTATTTGGGAGACTTTTAGAGACAGTCACGCTTTAGCAAAAAACTTGGGTATTTATAGCCACAATTTGCAATATTATATAATTCCGAATTGTTGTATTAAGTTCATATCGCTGCATTTAATTTTTGGAAAAAGGACAAAAATATCACTTCGTTCAAAATTACTTTCATCAAAATAATTCCTGATTTTAATTCCCTTAATATGATCGTCAAATTAATTTCATGGCAAAATTAATATTTTTTTCTTTCTGATTTAAATTGACAATTTTTCTTTGCCAGTTCAACCTCATGATTACCTTTCGATTCAACCTCAACTCTTTTTTCAATACAATACATTATCATAAATATGTTCACTAAATTGCATATAAATCTATAAAACATTCTCGGTCAATCAGTTTCATAAAGTTTTTCATTCTTAATTATCTGAAATTGATTCGAAATAATGATTTCAAATTCGATTTGATTCTAATTATGCTACAATATGGAGGACAGTGGTTAAGTGATGTGCAATATGAAAAATTTATGATTAGTGGAGTGCTTTTGAATTCAGATTGCAACTATGAATATTTTATTGATGAACTGCATACATAATTGAATTCGGATTACAACTATGAATATTTTATTGATGAACTGTATAAACAATTGAATGTAGAGCCAACTTCAGATTTAAGATGATAAAATACATTGTAAGGAGTGGAACTAGCTCTATATATAATGATATGAGGATTTAACTTTATATGGAAATGATGAAAAAATTTGGGCATCAATAAATATTCATTATATATACACTACGTGCAAGACACATTTAAAAATAGAGAATCCTCAACTAGTAATTTAATCGAAATATCTTCGACGACTATGCAGATTCATTTGATGTCTATTTTTATCATACGATTGAAGATTTTTCTGAGAAAGAAATGTAGAAGAGCCAAAATCTATAATAAAGGATCTACTTCATAGAAATATTGCAAAACAATAACTATTGTGGGATAAAAATACAATATCAAGTATCATAAAATATTATACAATCCGTGAAATATTTCAGTTTAAGGTGAATAGATCATCATCATCAAGATATAAATCTTCATATAAACTGTAAAACTACTATATATGACTTGCATCAATCATCTATAGATCGTGCATATGATTAGGATATATCTATAGATGTGTACATCTATTGCATATAAATTGTATAAATATTGTATAGGTCATGTATCAATCATACCTAAGTCTTGTCTATGACTGAAATATATGTACGAACTTGTACCTAAATTGCATATAATTTTATTAATTAATAGAACTTGTATCAACAATGTATAAATCCTATACATGATAGGAATATATGTATGAACTTGTGTCAATACAACATATAAATCATATAATTACTGTGTAGGAACTAAATCAATGATAAATATAAATAGTGTAACTACTGTATTATAGGACCTAAATCAATAATAAATATAAATTGAGTAACTATTGTATAGGACCTGAATCAATAATGCATATAAACTGTATAATTGTTGTATAGGACCTGAATCAATAATGGATATAAACTAATAATAAATATAAACTGAGTAACTAATGTATAGGACCTGAATCAATAATGCATATAAACTATATAACTATTGTATAGGACCTGAATCAATAATTGATATAAACTAAGTAATTACTGTATAAAACTTGAATGAATGCTGTATAATTACTTTATAAGACTTGCATTAGGACCTGTGTCAATAAATATAGGACTTTTATATGGTTGAAATATCTTCACAACCTATCTAATTAATGTATAATACCTGTATAAATTTTCCTTCATTAGAAATTATATTCATATCAATTTCTACATAGAAATTAAATTCATATTGTATAAAGGTAGCATTATTGTAAATAAATATATCTATACAGGTCTATCTTAAGTATATCAAATCAAAGATACAAATAAAATTTTAGATCTTCAAGTCAATAAAATTTAAAAAATTTCATTGTGATAAAATTTATTGATGATCACATATATCTAATTATGGACATAATGTTTTCACAACGACATGTTACTTCACTAACTATTGCTAGTGAAACACAACTATCTAAAGTCAACGTACACTTTAGAAATTAGGATGGACTATAAAAAAAAAATATAGAGCCAAAAAAAGGCACTTGAACTAATGAAAGATTTTCTGAGTGAATTTTATGCTAATTGTCAGCTTATCTGTATATGGCAATTATAATAAATTCAGAATCGTTCACAATGCTACATAGAACAGAGAACAATCATTTTAATATGCTTGCATTGAAGCATCAATTAGGGGCTAAAAATATTTTATGCCTACCATTATTGTTGATGAAACTTTTCTGAAATCAGCATGTAGGAAAACAATGTTGTGTGGTAGTGTGCTGGATGTAGCAGCTGAGTTCTATAAATCTTTTATATAAAATTATGTATATGTTGGCATGAAGTGATACAACTTTTAAATATCTAAATTACAATCTTGTAAGGATCAGTTAGACATGAAGTGATATAATTTTTAACTGTGAATTTAAATCTTGAAAGAATTCACTAGACATATAGTAATTCAGCTTTTCACTACATGAACGTCACCTAGTAAGATTGTAATCTGTTATTAAACTTGTCAAAAATATTGATATTTTTTCACTTGCTTAATCATAATTAGATGGTGGTTTTTCATGTGTGCAAGGGCCCAATGTATACTTTGAAAAATCAACACAAATTACTTGGTCAAGAACGTTTCATGATAGAAGATTGCTTATATATACATATATTATTTATATATTATATACACACATTATTTATACATTACATTCATGATTGCATCGTCTTGGCAAGTTATACATATATTTATATATTTACAGAAGTTGACATTGTAAAAGACGAATCAGTAGCGCAACCCGTTAATATGGTGGTAGTAGCTAACTTGACTTTCTTAATTATCATTGTAATTGTAAGATTTATGATTGACAAAATATCTGTTGAAGAAGAAGTAATATATTATATAGTGGATGTAGAATAGTAGCAATAGAGTGTTGTTAGTTGTTCGTGTACCTGTTTTAAACCATCGAGCGTCATGTATATTATTTGTTCTCTTTGATCCAACTTTTCAAAAAGACAGCGCTGAGGCAAAAAGATAACAGTCAAGCATTCTGAAAAAATTAATAAGAGGTATAAATAAAATAGTAGATAAAAGAAATATTAAGACGCAACAAGTTAGCAGTAAAGCCAATCAGTGAAAGTTTGAATTTAGTCCCTACTATAAATGATACTCTTGTAACAATCATCCGGTAACATAACCATTCTATTTTGAAAACTTCTATTTTGAGTCGAGGATCTATCGAAAATAATTACTCTATCTTGTTCGACATAATGCCAATTTCCTGAAAAGAAAATACATTGTTAGGCATAGCAATACTTGACATTCTGAAGTGCAATGTCTCTAAGAAGTAGGACTGGAACACTCAAATTTATGACTTGATAAGTGTCAACATATGCTGAATTCAGTTTTTTCAGAGTTAAGTGTCTTGAAATCTCTTAATATATGCAAATTCTACGTTCACAATAAAAGGATTGCTTGATGCACAAATAAAATATTTGAAAATATACTAATCCTACTAAGAATTATCTCCTACTTGATTAGAAATTGCATATGCTGGAGAAACAAATGCACTCGCATAGGAAAAGAAACTATCCCTTGGGACATCAGTATTCATAAGTATTTTATAAATTATAAATTTTTCCTCCTAATTCAAGTATTCATATTTGAGATAACAATCATATGTTTGATTCTTGATCTATATATAAATTTTCTATTATTTTCTATAATACAAATTAGATAAATAATTGAGTGGAAGTTTTAAAATGATTCACCCTATCACTCTCCTCCCTGATTTTCGATATTCTTTACATAATCAAAAAAGAAGAAACTTTCTTCTGATTAGGATCAACCTTAAATAACCCAAAACAAATTTAGCGAAATGGATTTTTAAGTTACTGAAAATATAAAAGAACTTTTGATCTTCTAATATGAGATGCTTCATAACCTTCAAAATAGTATCAATGCGAAAAAGAAGTGGATAGGGTCATTAGATTAACAAATCCTATTCTGAATTTCAATTATAGAATATGAAAAAAATTGTCAGTTAGCAGAATCTACCAAAAAGAAATGAATAAGGAAAATGAAAGCAAACAACATGAACAAGAATTGAATTGAATATAATAAGAAATTAGGATTGCCGTCACATTGTCACACATGATCATATATGTAGTCTATAAACAAAAACATCAACCACATAAAACTGAACGTCTTAGACAAGAATAAATAAAAAATCGTCAACCCCAATTAAGTAGATATTTAGACTTCAAACTATTAAGCAATTTAGAACATCTTAGTCCTTTATTTGTCATTGATGGTAGAATATTTATATTATATTCATCTCCTTAACTACAAAAATGCAAATTTGATTCTAAGAATGATCATTTAACACAAAATACAAACAGCCTCTTGAATCATCGATCAAAATTTACATCTCAAGGAACAAATGAACTGAAGTCTATATAAACCAAGCGAGAGCAAATCAAAAGTAAAAAATTATATGGTTCTTGTTACATAAATTATCTTTATCAAAATAAAAATTTAACAAAACACAATAGCCTAGTATTTTAAGGATAAAATTAGATTGTTCAAATAAAGAAGAAGACAAATACCTTATGCAGGCTACTGATTGAAGTTGCTAACTTCATTCGTATGTTTCAAAAGATCAATGTATAACTTTTTTTGGGTCACCTGTCGTGCAATGATGATATAATTAACTTGAGATTTATACTACCTTTTGTATTGCTATCCTCAGCTATTGTATATCAACTCATGAATATAACCTACAAAAACGTAAAAAGAGACATAAGATCATAGAAAAAATTAGACACCAATATTTTTCTAAGCTAAGATCTACTATTGGGTACCATAATCTTGCACATAATCAAGGTAGCTTAATATACATTGATAGCTAACTAAAAAATTAGTGGATTGAAGCTATCTTTGTTCCTAAAATCAACTAAGTTTTTTCAAAAAAATTATAAATACCAATTCAAGGGGAGCCGTGGAGTAACTGGTAAAGTTATTGCCATGTAATCAGGAGATCACCGGTCAAGTCTTGAAAATAGCCTCTGACAAAAATGTAAGATAAGATTGAGTAATACACTCTTGTGGTCGGGCCCTTCCCAACCACATGCATAGTAAAAGCTTTAGTACACCAAATTATCCTGTTTAATTATAAATACAAATTCAAGAAAGAAATTTTCAAAAAGCCCAACACATAATATAATAACAACTAATCTGAGTTGATTAATATGAGAAAACTAAGTTTTCTTACCTTTGTTTTGAATTTTTTTTTCAAAATTTCTCGATATTGGTTTAAGTACTTTCTCTCTAGCTTGTTGTATTACTGTCGAACTGAAGGATAAATGGCGTAATAAGTGAAAAAGAGAAGATAAAGACATGTATACTTCTGTTTTCTAAAGGAGGACAAGTATACACATTATTGAAGAGGTGATTGTGTATAGAATAAGTAAAATGTCAAAATTGACCTCAAATTTGAATTTAAATGTCAAAAAGCATACATGTAAATCCCCACTTGAACGCATGTTTCTACAATTGTAAAATATATTTACCACTAGCATATGCTGTTGTTGATTCTTAAAATAACGCTTTATGAAAATGTTATTTTTGTATGTTTAAAATTGCTTTTGGTGAAAGAAAAATATGTCCATAATATCTAATCGGTATAATAGCATATTAAAAGGTGCTTCAATTGGATAACAAAATGTGGTTCACTGTATGTACATCTATCATCTATGGAACAACATCAAGGAGAGGTTTAAGAAGAATAAAAAATAATTAAAGGAAATCTTATGTGCAACGGCCAGAACATACATAAAGATAATTTTGATCGATTTATGAAAGACATAAATAAAATTGATAATAGGGCGAAAGACTACCTGTTTAATATTGGCTATGAAAAATAATCCACAGCTCATTCCGATATTAACATGTTCATGGTAATGACTACAAATGTAGCGGAATACATAAATTCATCAAATAGGAAGACAAGAGACCTACCAATTAAAAAATTACTACAATTCATAATGAATTTGATCATGAGATAAAATAACGAACATAGATAGAATTCAAAAGCAAAATTTGCAAAACTGAAAAACAAACCCAACATAATAATGAGGCTATATCTTATTTTATCAGATAAAATGAAGATACAACTTGTAATTTTTATTTCATAGAAGCTTAAATATTCTGCTTTATCACACTATTTGCTAATATTTTTTGTACATTGAAGGTGATGACTACTACTCACTATACTCATGTAGCGATTGATGACGCTTAAAAGCGAAACATTATGTGCATGCACAAAAAAAGATGTAACTGTCTACAATTTTAAGTAGATGGCATATCTTGTCCATGTGACATTATGGTGTTGACTTACACATATATAAACGTACAAAGCTATTGTGTTTCATAATACACAAAAAAAAAATTGTGAAAGCATATGAATTGTCAAATATACTGTTTCCTGATGAAACAGCTTGGCACATTCCACCAAAGGTATCAGCTATTATAGTACTCTAATCAGTCTAAAAATTAAGATCAGATAGATCCAAAAATAACAATCAAGACAAGTACATTATGAATTAATTTTTTAAGCAATGAGCTTCATGTGGGCGGTGCGAAAAAATAAAATACAATCAAATAATATGGGAAAATACTCCAACAAAAATTTGATAGAATGCTGCCACAAGAATAATTTTATGTTTCTCATTTTTATTTCAAATGAAACTATTCATTTAATAACAATGTAATAAACTCTGCCACAAGAATATTATTTTGATTCAAATATAATGCTTCAGCTTTATAGAATAATATTCATCGCTTTTCTCAGGTGTATTTATTTCAAAAATTTAATGACGGTAGAATGTAGTATTATTATATAAAATTAGTAACTAATTAGGATTTCATTCGTACTCTTAAAATGGCATCTGTGCATTATGATTTTTTCAAAAGAAAATAAAAAATGATGCATTTGTTTCTAAATTTAGTGCCTTTTTGAATAAGATTCAAACACATTCTCCAGCGATGTGTAGTGATCAACTCCTTTGAACTGAGAGCATAATTTTTTTGTGCATTATCTTAGTTTTGTCTAATTTTTTTTTGTGTGATCCATCTTTGTTTTGTCTAATTTTTCTTATGCACTATTTTTAATTAAAATTACTATATCTCATCTATGTCAATGGTGTATAAGATTTGTATATGATTTGGATGTGTGTGTGTATATATATATATATATATATATATATCAACATATATACTGCACTGATATAGAACCAGTGTCATTTAATATAGGACATGTATATGCTTTGGATATATATGTATGAACGTATATCAACATATATACAATATGAAAATAAACTTTCACAAAGAAGGTGATTATAAACTAACAACTGCACTGATATTGTCTTATCTTAACAAAGAAAAATTATTTGTATAGGTGTATCAAGTGTCAAAACATATAAGATTGAGAATATGATTTCACCACAAAAATCTTCACAGGTGTATCAAAACAAAAACAACATAAACATTTCAACGGTATGTGCCACTTTACATATATTTCACATCTACGCTTGCAAGACATTCCAAACTATATTTGTTGCACACCATCATTTTTTCTCAACAATCAATCAGTAGACTTATCATCACTAACTCCACATTTTATTTGTTTCTTCTTTTCTTAATTCCATAGAAAGACACCATACCTAGTTCAAACAACATCAGTTTTATTTATATGATTAGAAATTTCAAAACCGTCAAGTAAATACTCAACAAATGAAGCAACAAAGACACCATAGTTCCTGCAACATATTTCAATGTTAGTATAATTGATTTAAAATTTTTACAAATGAGCAATTGAATTGGCATTCAATATATTACGTGTTCACTTGAGTTGACAGTCCATCAATAATGTGAATATAAAAAATTAGCTAATGAAAGTCAACCACTCCTACTATCTCAAAAATCAATACAAGAAAGAAAGTGTGAAACTAATTCTGCATATGCTGCAACTGCTTTCCGAACACGAACAGAATGTTGTGCACCATGCATTGAATCATACTCATATATGCACCTTTAAAATACAACCTCATCAAGATCCAATGAAAGTCCTTAGCAAGATTTATCAAAAAAAGAATGGTGTCAATGCTACGCCAGAAATGTTGCACCTCGTGAAAACCCAAGTATGTACTCAACAATTTAAGCTTCTTTGGTGATAAGTGTCATATCTCTATTGTTCTCCGAAAATAGCTTATACAAAATCTGAATCAAGCACTCAAACCAGTATTAGGTGATTGTGAATTTAACTGAACCACCAACAAGTTCGTATTTTGATTTCTTTCAAAAATAGTAAAAGATCACATCAATATGCTGAAAATATAAAGAGTAAAAATAGATTAAAATGCTAAAAATGAGTACCAGACACTAACTAAAATCTAATAATTTTGAACTAAACATAAAATATGCATCATATACAAAAATTACTACGCCAACTAATTTATCACTTTTAAATATCAAGGTAACAATTATATACGTGTACTATACATTCTGAAAATTATGTATCTGTCACCTATTTAACTAAAAAAAATCATTACTTACTGAATCGGTTAAGGATATTTCTAGATATGTTAATGTGAAGAATCATTCTTTCATTTAAATCGTATCAACTCCATAGTCAAACTGGTTTTGGAGAGCATTCACAAAATTTGAATAAACAAGCCTAGAGAAAAATCATGATACAAAAGGTGTAATTTATAATGAAAGAAAATGAAGGTAAAAAAACTATAAACTGAAGATTTACATTTGTTTAACGTGTAAAGATCTGGTAATAAACTTGTTAAACCATGATGTCACTTTCATATCATCAATTTTCTATGTAATACTCTTTACAAAAGGATTTTTTATCGATAAAAGACGTTTACTTAGAGGACCATTCTTTATACACTTAGATGGTTGACCTTCAACATTGCTTCCATCAAAATTAAATTTTAACAAAAATGGTGATTCATGTACTGTCGTTGGCTTCCATGATCGACGAGGAATGACAAGTGTTTCATCCATTATAAGAACAGAAGCGGCCAATATATTTTTCTTAATTCTTTTAACATTATCACTTACATTTGTGTCAACCTTTATAAGATCACCTACTGCAACAATTGTATCCATCATTGCAACACTCTCATCAGATTAGGTGAATTTAGATATTTTAATGTATGATATTTCTAATCAGTCAAGGCTGAGCACTGTCACATTATTTTTATTTTGTGTTTTTTAATCACTAAAGAATTGAGTAATTTTGGACACTTCAGAATCAGTAAAAGTAGATCAATCACTATCAACCTGACTATTTTTATCCTCTCTTATAACCTTATTTTTATTTGAGCTTTATATGAACTTCAGAAAATCAAAATTTGAAAAATTATTTCAGTCACTATCCTAAATAGTTTCATCCGCAGACTCAACATCAACATGACCAACTACATGTCATGACCCGACCCCAGGCCTGGCCGTGAGAGGTATCTCAAGCCCACCATGGATCGGAGACCACCCCATTAACCTAACCTCAAGAGTACAACAACAACAATAAAGATAAAGTGAAAGACAATTAAGATAGTAATGAAAGAAAAATAGATAACTCAAGTAAACTCTAAGAGTCAATAAATAACCACCCATATTTGTCCACAAAAGCCTCTAAATCGGAATAACATCTAAGATGGGACATGCCCCCGACTATTACAAAAAGAATCAAAAAGTATTCAGTAAATAGTGAAAGAATAATAAAATGATAAGGCTTTCCAAAGGATGAAGGCTCACCACTTCATAGCAACTCAGTTGAATGTGCTCAACTACCTTATATTGTACAGGAGCAACAGAAATATCTTCGGACCCTACATTATAAAATGATGTAGTGTCCTAGGACGGTTAGTGGGATAACTATAGGCATGTAACTTAGGAAAAGTAATAACATAATGTTATGTCCAAAATCAGTTAAAATCGCATGCACACATTTATTTGTATGTGTACTGAGATAGGGTAAGGGCCATGAGAATGAGAGTTTAAAACCATTAACTTGGACTTTGTAGCTCGATCCATCCTAAAAGTACCCATGGGCTATATGGGTTCAACTCCCCCTGCTAAAAGGGCCCCAATGCGTGTTAGTCGCATAAACCGAGGAAAATTTAAGGGAAAACTAAATCCACCATGGGTAATAGCCATCCAATATATATATATATATATATATATTAAGTGTGTGTCAAGCACATGGTCATATAGACCCCCAATGTCGGCAAACGTGGTTTCCAGTATATGTTTCCCCAGGACTTACACCTTTATAATGAGTTACACAATCCCCATTAAGCCTAAATTAAAATCACTTTACACATAATTTCAATCATTAACCTAGGAGTCATTCATTAAGGCATTTGCCACTTGGTATCGTCATACCAATATACTTGTAAGCTAAATTAAACACGTCAAATCAATCCACATAACCGCATTGACTCCCAAGTTCCATTAAAATTCAAACCATGGCCACCAAGGCCATTCAAATCCATTTTTATATCCATTTATCCATTAATGAAATGCATTGGGTTCAAAAGCAAGTTAAACCATGCGATTTTTCATAATAAAAAATAAATTTACAAAGTGGGTTGAGGTTCATGCAATTCCAAGCCAAAATTCTTCCAATTTGGAAAAACCCATGTAATGTATAAATTAAGTACCAAAAACATCAATTTAAAGCATGTATAATTAATTCAGAACATGGGACAAGTAATTCAATCTGTAACAACCAAAACCCCTCAACTTAATTTCAAAACCCAAAATTTAATCCCATGAAAATCCATTCAATTTATGCTATAATGTAAAGTTAAAGATTAGGAAAGAGAAATATGTCTGAAAAACACAAGAAATTGAAGTCAATTTGAAGTTTGGAGCCCGGATGAAGAATGCACTATGAAACCCTTAAATGTTCTTGGATTTTGAATTTTAAGAGATAATGAATGATTTTGATCTTAGAAAACTGAAGAAAAAAAGCTTATTTTATGTTTAAAGGTCGTACAAGGGGTAAAAAGATCAAAAGCCCCTCACACCAAGTGAAAAAAATAAAACTGGATAAAATTAACACCCTATCATCGCATGCCATTTTGGAGGTTATCCTCCGTGTCACGCCGATATCACGGAGGGTAACCTCTATGACATGATGATATCACGGACCCTCACTACCTCGAGGTCCCAAAATGACCCCGAAACCCTTTCAAAATTTTCAAAACTTTTCCCAAACATCCTTTTAACATCCCTAAATATAATTCAAGTCAAAAATTAATATTATGCATGCGGAGTGGTCAAAAGTAAAATGATTGAATTTTTTGGGGGGTCTCACATTATCCACCCTTAGGATCATTCATCCCCGAATGATGAGTAAGGATACTTTTAGCCTGAGAATAGCAAACATACACTAGAATCAAATTACAAACTCGGAATGTAACAAGAGGGAAACGTAACTCATACCTTAAGCACTTTCATCCAACTCGAGGAACAATAATGGGTATTTAGCCTTCATATCTTTCTTAGCTTCCCATGTTGCCTCTTCTACCTTTTGGTTTCTCCAAAGAACCTTCGCTGAATCTACGTCTTTGGTCCTCAACCTACAAACTTGCCCATTCAATATTTCAATTAGTACTTCCTCATAAGACAAGAAATTAGTAACACCAACATCCGTAATGGGCACTATAAAGAAAGGATCACCCATACACTTCATCAGCATGGAAATATGGAACACAGGATGAATAAAACTCAAACTAACAGGCAAATCCAACTCATAAGTAATGTTCCCAACTCTCCTCAAAATCTGACATGGACCAACATAACATGGACTGAGTTTCCCCCTCTTCCCAAACCTCATGACTTCTTTCATAGGAGACACCTTTAAGAATACCCAATCATTCACTTCAAATTTCAACTCCCTTTACCTCACATCCGTATAAGACTTTTGGCAACTCTGAGCAGTCGTAAGTCTTTCTCTAATCACCTTTATGTTCTCCATGGATTGGTGAACTAAGTCAGAACCAAACAACCTAGTCTCACCAAACTCAAACCATCCAATAGAAGACTTATATCTCCTACCATAGAGAGACTCGAAAGGATCCATCTAAATGCTAAAATAATAGCTATTGTTGTATGTGAACTCAATAAGAGGCAAATGATCAAACCAACTTCTCTTAAAGTCAATCATACAACCCTTTAGCATATACTCCAAAGTCTGAATAGTAAGGTCTACTTGTCCATCTGCTTGAGGTGGAAAGCGGTGTTAAGGTTTACTTGTGTACCCAAACCCTTCTGAAATGAACGCCAGAAGTGATATGAAAACTACATACCTCAGTCTGAAATAATGGACATTGGATAACCATGCAGCTTTACAATCTCCTGAATGAACAACTTAGCATAATTCTCTCCTGAGTAGTTAGTCCTCACAGGCAAGAAGTGAGTGGACTTAGTTATTCTATCCATAATGACCCAAATAGAATCATATTGATTGCTAGATTGCAAAAGAACCATAATGAAATCCATATTGATCATCTCCCACTTCCATATGGGAAACTCTATCTCTTGAGATATGGGACCAAGACTCAAGTGCTCAATCTTAACTTGCTGACAAACCATACACTTAGCCATAGAATTTGCTACATCTCTCTTCATATAGTTCCACTAATAAATCTCCTTTACGTCATGGTACATATTAGTAGAGCCTGAATGAACTGTATACCTAGACTCTTGAGCCTCAGTCAGAATCCCTTCTCGCAACCCATAAACACGAGAAATAGACAATCTACCTTAATAGCTCAAAATACCATCTCCACCAATATCGAAAGCCATAAACTTTTGCTGACCCATATTATCTTTGATCTATATAAGTATAGGATCCAAAGTCTGTTTCTCCTTCATCTCAGCACCAAGAGATGATTTAACCACTTCTTGAACAATGACTCCCCATCTTCAGCATCCAAAAGAAGAACTCCCAAGTTAGCCAATCTGTGAATGTCCTTCACCAACCCTCTTTTCTCCTCATCAACATGGGATAAGCTCCTCATAGATAACTTGCTAAGAGCATCAGTAACAATATTAAATTTACCTGGATGGTAGTGAAGGCTTATGTCATAATCCTTAAGCAATTCAAGACACTGCCTCTGCCTAAGATTCAACTTCTTCTAAGTAAACACATATTGTATCCTCTTATGATCTGAATAGATATCCACATGTATCCCATACAAGTAATGGTGCCAAATCTTCAAAGAAAAAACCACATTTTCCAACTCTAGATCATGAGTCAGATAATTACTTTCATTAACCTTAAGCTTCCTAGAAGAATAGGCCACAACCTTACTATGCTACATCAAAACACAACCCAATCCCACATGGAATGTATCACAAAACACAACAAAAACATCAGTACCCTCGGGTAGGGTAAACAATGGCGCCGAAGTCAACTTATCATTCAACTTCTCAAAACTACCCTTACAATCATCAAACTACAAGAACTTAACCTTTTTTTGAGTCAACCTTGTCAAAGGAGCAGCAATAGCAGAGAAACTCTCCATTAACCTCCTATAATACCCAGCCAAGTCCAAGAAGCTCCTAATATCAGTTGGAGTCATGGATCTAGGCCATTTCTTAACTGCCTCAACTTTCTATAGATCCACCTTTATCCTCTCACTATAAACCACATACCCAAGAAAAGTCACAACACTTGGCCAAAATTCACTCTTAGAAAATTTAGCATACAACTTTTGATTCTTAAGAGTTTGCAATACAATTCAGAGGTAATTGGTATGATCCTTCTCACTCTTAGAATAAACCAAGATGTCATTAATGAAAACTATCACAAACAAATTCAAAAACTACCTAAAAACCTAATTCATAAGATCCATGAATGCAGTCGAACCATTAGTCAACTCGAATGACAAAACCAAAAACTCATAGTGACCATACAGGGTTCAAAAAGTAGTCTTGGGAATATTAGCCTCCCTAATTTTCAACTGATGGTAGCCCAAACAAAGATTAATCTTAGAGAAATATCTAGCACCCTGAAGCTCATCAAAAGGTCATCAATCCTAGGAAGAGGGTACTTATTCTTTACTGTCACCTTATTCAGCTGACGATTGTTTATTCAAATTTGAAGGGAACCATCTTTCTTTCACATAAAAATCACAAGACCACCCCATAGAGAAACACTACGATGAATTAACCCTTTATCAAGAAGATCTTTTAACTACTTCTTTAGCTCTTTTAGTTCAGTCAGAGCCATTTATAGAAAGAAATGGAAACATGATGAGTATTCGGTAGAATATCAATCCCAAAGTTTATTTCCCTATCAGGAGGAATTCATTAAAGGTCATAGGATAAGAATTTAGGAAATTCATTAACCACAGGGATAGATTGCAAAGAAGGACTGTCAAAATTAGAATCCTAAACTCTAACTAGGTGATATGGACAACCTTTTTGAAATTAATTTCTGAGCTCTAAGATAAGAGCTAAACCTTATTTTGGGTACTAAGGAACTCCCCTCCTATTCTAATACTGGCTCATTAGGAAAGTGAAAATTTACCCTTCAGGTCTTACAATCCAGAGAAGCATAGCACAAATGAAGCAAATCCATCCCTAATATAACACCAAAATCCAGCATATCCAGCTCTATCAAAGCCACCAGTGTCTCCTTATGAAAGATAGACACCACACAACCCCTATAGATTTTTTTAGAAACTATAGAATCACCCACCGAGGTAGACACATAAAAGGGGTCAAAAATACTTTCAGAACCAAAACCAAAATGCACAGCCATAGAAGAGGTCACTTAAGAAAGGGTAGAACCCGGATCAAGCAAATAATAAACATCATGAGAAAAGAGTTATAAAATTCCAGTAATAATATCTGGAGCTTTATCAGATTCCTGGCGAGTAGAAAGTGCATAAAGGTGATTTTGGCCAGTGCTAATACCAAAAATAATTCCCTTTTGCATAGGAACTGAAGATGTGGCAATCAAAACGTTATTGGCTCCAGTGGAAACCTTGGTTGAAGGATAATCTTGTTGCATGTGTCCCAGCTAACCATAATTATAACACCAGTTTATCTTATCTTCACAATATCCATGATGAAACTGCCCACAAAAACAATAAGGAGGATAAGATAGGGCTGACTGAGCTCCATTGGCCTTAGACTAGGCTCCTTGTGTTAGGACCACCGCTAGCCTAAGAGCAATGATCACCTAAAGGATTAGGATAGGGAGCACTGGTAGAATAGTATGAATTTCCCCTAGTTCTTTTTCTTGGTCCATTGTGTACCATCTCTTCCACTATTATCTTGACCCCCACCCTGCTCTGAATATCTGAACTTTTTATTTTGTCTTTCTCTTATCTCTTTATATCTCTTCTTTTCATCCTCAATCTGCTATAAAAAACCATAAGTTTGGAGATGTCCATATCATTGTTCAATATTACAGCTTTACACTCCAATATCAAGTCATGAGATAACCCAAAAGTAAACTCCCTGATTTTAAATCTCTGGATAAACACCAACTCAGGAGCATAACAAGACAACTACTAAAATTTCATGGTGTACTCTTTCACACTCATCTTACCCTGCATCAAATTCATAATCTCCTCAGTCTTAGCTTCCCATAGCTCTTGAGGAAAGAAATGATCAAGAAAGACACCTAAAACCTCATCCCATAATTCTGACTCTACATCATCACCCCTCAACTTCTCCCACTCCTCATACCACTGATAAGCTATATCTTTCAGCTGATATATAGTAAACTCTACACCTTCAAAATCAGTAGCATGCATCACTCTGAAAATCTTCTTTATCTCATCCACAAACCCATAAGTATCCTGCTCAACCTTAGAGCTTGTAAAGGTTAGGGGATTCCACCTCATGAACTAGCCAACCCGAGTGGCCTCAGACGAAAGAGCAATAAAACTAACATGATTCGACTGATGAGACTGAGATGTCACCAACTGAGTAAACAAATAAATAGACCGACAGAACTCTGCATTAGAGTTATCCCCCTGAAGTAGCTGATCATAAGAATCACCACCCCGAGAATTCTGAGGAAGACTAGTAGGGACAGGTGGAACTCCACATAGAGCGGCACAATTAGGAGTAGGGACCCTATACCGGGTCTGCACTCTATGCACAAGGTGAGTCCCCATTCTCAGGTAGGACAGATTTTCCACCAGAGTTTCTACAAATGTCATATCTTCGAGGAGGCATAATCTAAAATGCGAGGAAGCTAGGAGTTAGAGAAATTTCATAACACTAAACTCTACAACCCAAAATAGAACACAAGAAAGGGAAACATTCCTAAATTCCTTGTAGCCTCCTTCTTATAAGTATGGCATGATATGCACCCATAAAAAGGACCCCACTCTACATAGCTTTGTGGATACTCAACGACCTTATATAGTGCTCTAATACCAAGCTCATTACGATCTGACCATAGTCCAGGACATGACGGGTATCTCAAGCCCACCATGGACCAAAGACCACCCCTTTAACTAACCTCAAGAGCAAAATAATAACAATAAAGATAAAGCGTAAGGTAATTAAGATAGTAATGAAAGAAAAATAGATAAATCAAGTAAACTCTAAGAGTTAATGAATAACCAACCCGCATATTTCCATGAAATCCTCTAAATTAGAATAACATCTACATCGGGACATGCCCCCATCTATGACCAAAAAGAATCTAAAAGTACTAAGTAAATAACAAAAGAGTAATGAAATGATAAGGCCTTCAAATAATGGAGGATCACCACTTCACAGTTACTCAATCAAACATACTCAACCAACTAACACTGCATAGGAGCAACAAATATATCCTTGAACCCTAAACCATGAAATAATGTAGCATCCTAGAATGGTTAGTGGGATAAGCACTGCCATGTAACTCAAGGAAAGTGATAACATAATGTCATGTCCAAAATCAGTCAAAACCACATGCATATATATATATATATATATATATATATATATATATATAAATATATAGGATGTCAGGATAGGGTAAGGGTCATGAGCATGAGAGATTAAAATAATTAACCTAGACTGTGTAGCTTGATCCATCCTAAAATCACCCATGGGCTATATGGGTTCAACTCCCCCTGCTGAAAGGTCCCCAGTGTATGTTCGCCACATGAACCGAGAAAGCTCTGAGGGGAAACTAAATCCACCATAGGCAATAGTCGTCTCATATATATATATTTCAAGTATGTGTCAAGCATATGATTATATAGACCTCCAACACCAACAAATATGGTTTTCAGTGTTTGTTCCTCTGAGACTTACACCTTAACGGTGATCTGCATAACCATCTTTAAGCCTAAATTAAAATCACTTTATACATTATTCCGACTATTAACCCAGGAGTCATTCATTAAGGCATTTACAACTTAGTATCTTCATACAAATATGCTTGCAAGCTAAGTTAAACACGCCAAACCAATCCACATAACTATATTGACTCCCAAGTTCCATTAAAATCCAAACCATGGCAACCAAGGCCATCTAAATCTATTTTTATATTCATTTATCCATTAATGCATATCATTGGGTTCAAAAGCAAGTTAAACCATGCAATTTTCTATAATAAAAATCAAATTTACAAAGTAGATTGAGGTTCATGCAACTCCAAGACAAAATTCTTTCAATTTAGGGAAACCCATGTCCCCCATTCCAACCACTTGAATAATGTATCAATTCAATCCCAAAAATGTTAATTTAAATCATGTATAATCAATTTAAAAATATGGGATAAGTAATTCAATCAGTAACAACCAAAACTTCTCAACCCAATTTTAAAATCTATAATTTAATCCCATGAAAATCCATTCAATTTATGCCAGAAAGTTTAGGAAAGAGAAACATACCTAAAACACATAAAAAATTAAAGCCAATTTGAAGTTTGGAGCCCGGATAAATAATGCACTGTGAAACCCTTGAATGTTCTTGGGTTTTGAGTTTTAAGAGAGAATGGATGATTTTGATCTTTGAAAACTGAAGAAAAGAGGCTTATTTTATATTTAAAGGTCGTATAAGGGATAGAAATATCAAAATCCCCTCACCCCAAGTGAAAAAAAACTGGATAAAATTAACACCCTGGCATGGCACGCCGTTATCGAAAAAGTTATCCTTCATGCCACATCAATATCACGGAGGGTAACCTTTGTGACACAGCGATATCACGGACCCTCACCACCTCGGGGTCCCAAAATGACCCCGAACTCCTTTCAAAAATTTTGAAACTTCCTCCAAATACCCTTTTAACATCTTTAAACACAATTCAAGTCAAAAATCGTTATTACGCATGCGAGGAGGTCAAAATTAAAATGATCAATTTTGGGGGGAAGGGGGGGCGGGGGGCTCACACTACCGATCACCTACAAAATCAACTTTGTCTCCCACATCATTCACCAAATGATCAACTACATCATCACCTACAAAATCTATTTTTTGTCCAACATCATCCCTCAAATTATTATTTATATGATCCACTTTTGATGTAACAATATTTTACTGTCCCATGTCATCAACTTGATTATCACCTATACAATCTTCATTAGGTAGATCATCATTTTTTCTTTGAATTGTCACCATTGTTATCACTAGTTGGTGTATTAAACTTTTCAAAAAAGTTTGAAAAAACAATTGCAATGGTGTTTATAAGTTTTACAAAAGAAAATAGAAAAAGGCCAAAAAAAATACCTTAGAATCATTCTTCATATGCAGTGCTCGAAAAATCAATTCAAATGAGGATTTCATAAACTTCTCAATTGAGGAAACTTTTTCGTCAACTAGAAAAAAACAGAAAAAATTAAAACATCAATTAAGAAAAAAAATACAACTACTAATAAAATGTTGCACCCATCAAATAACATCACTTCTCAGAAGTGTGAAATCATGACCAGAATTTAGATAACTACATTCTTGTTTACTAGTACCAAGCAAATCACCAGATTTCACGACTACAACCATAGGTTCAAAATTAGGTAATTGAAGTATCGATTTTTCAAGACACGATGATGTAATGTTACTCAACATTACCTGCACACACAAAACAACACTCGAAAAACATGTTTACATAAAAAATATATAAGTATTTTACAAACAGTTATACATTAAGTTTTAAATCAATCATGTACCTGCTCTTGTTATAGATAAAAAATGCAAACTTGACATTCTTGTAGGTTAGTCTATGCTTTAATACCAATTAAGTATATGTGGCACTATAATCAAGTCGATCAGTAAGATGGTCATCTGCATATGGGCAGCATTTATAAAATTAACACTGAAATGATAAGGGAAAACCACTGCAACAATATATACTTTTTTTTTTGAGAAATCTTAGATTCCATTGACTCCAACATTAGACGAAAATATAATTTCTCCCAAGGAAATGTTTCATAATTTCCAGACTCAATCAATAAAAAATTATTCTTTGATATAACACCACCATATGTGATAGAAAAAAAAGGTATGAATGAAGAACAAAATAGCAATTTTTAATTCATCCTCATCGTATCATGATGAGGGGTGATTTTTCGACTCATTCTCATTAAATATTTGTGCACCTTACCTTGTTTAAAATAAATGAATGAGACATATTAGTGATAAAATACACTAATATAAACTCTTTGTAGGCATAGAGCTTAGGAGATCGAAAGATGTGGATTGGGGCTGAAAATGATAAAAGGGGAGCAAAGAAGAGTGCAACAGAAGACCTGGACTACATTAGCCTCAGTTACCGCGACCGCGGTCGTGATAAGTCAAGACAGTCAATATAACATGATCGCGGCACATAACCACGGTCAGGTGGATGTGGTTGCAAATATTCACACGTGATCGTGGCTCAATGAGAATATGCCCAGGGGAAAATCTATAAAAGTACTTAGAAGAATCCCCAACCATATATAAGCAAAACCCCTTTCTTCTTTGGGTATTGCTTACCCCATAAGATATTTTGAATTGAAAGCTTGAAACCCTAATTGGGCAAGTGTGTAACTAATTTTGGAGGCTTGATTTGTTAGCATTTTTGTGAAGAATGCATGCTTTTGATAATCCTTATGATATATGACTCTTTACTTTCTTCATGAGTAGCTAAGTAATTTAGTATTGAGACTATGTTGAACTAGAGTGTAATTTGTGTGTGGGTATTATTGTGTTTGCATGATTGTTAGTTGTTGAGTAAGGATATCACCATTGCTTGAGCTTATGAGTTGGAATTTGATGGGTGAAAGCCCCAAATCTCCAAATGGGTTTGATGGGTGAAAACTCCAAACTCTAGAAACCTTTTATCATCCTCGAAAGAGGGATGAAGGTTAATATGAGGTAACCCATAACATCCTTGAAAGAGGGATATAGGGGGACAGGGAAATGGTGGATATTTAAGTCTATGGTTCACTCCCTTTTGCAATCTTAGAAATAAGTGTATTAGGAGTGTAAATCATGTTAAGAGAATCATCCTAGAAAAAGGGATGCTTGATTGAGGTTTTGGGTGATTATGAATTTCACACTTGTTAGGTGCTCGAATGATACAACGGGTGAAATCGTTGTGGTTTTATCAAAAGATTAACTATAATGACCTTCGACCTAGCTGATTCTTTCGTTAACAACTAAATTTCATGCTAAACCGTTATTAACCCACATACTTTTACCTTTAGGTAGACATAATCCTAAGATTTCCCCCAACATTGTTGCTTAAAATAAAAGTGTTATCTCTTGATCATTTGCTAAAGATTGTACAACAAGTTTCCAAACAAATCCCCCCATTCTATTTTACATGTCATTTTTATTAGTATTCTGGGTAACCTCATAGTAATTTAAGCACCCATAAGGTTTGAAGTCTATAATTCACTCCTTAAGATTCGACCTAAATTGAAATTGGGTCACTTGACAACGACCGCCTCACCCCTTAATTATGAGAGTAAGTTGAGCATTATCAAAATGGCATTATTTCTAGGGAGTGAAATATAGATTTCTCTTATGTGGTGTCATTCTTACTTAGAAATACCCAGAGTGGTGTAATTTACTTTATTTGTTATTTTTGAATCTATTGTAGGTGATCAAAGTGTAAATGGAGAAATGAGCGATAACTCAAGCAATATGGGGCCCTTAGATGCCCCTCTTGATGATGAAGGTCAATTAAATAAAGCAAGAGAAATAAGTGCAATTCACATCCCACCAACCAACGGGAATGAAGTGTTTCATATGACTAGAATTATGCTTCATATGTTGTAAATAAAAGGTTTGTATGGGGGTCAAGCATATGAGGACCCAAATGTCCATTTGAAAAACTTTGTGGAAGTTTGTGTGCCATTTAACATAGCACATATTACACAAGAATCCATCCAGTTTTGACTCTTCCCGTTCTCACTAATCGGTAAGGTAGTTTTATGGATTTTCTCACTTCCACCCGAATCAATTACATTATGGGAAGATCTTACCACAGTGTTTCTTGATAGATAATTCCCACCATAAAAAATGATTCAAAAGTGGGATGAGATTGTGAACTTCCGGCAAATGAATGGAGAACCGTTGTTTGAAGCTTGGGAGAGGTTTAATAAAAAGTTGGCCCAATGACCAAATCATGAGGTTTCGCAAAAGATGCTCCTCAAGATTTTCTATACGGATCTTGATATATTAAATAAAACGGCGGTGGATAATGCGGTGGGAAGCTCTATAGTGAGATTTCATCATCTTGCAGCCTTCCGATTGATAGGAGAAGTATCAAAACAAAATTGGCGTTGGCGTATCCGAGATACCAAAGATTTCAAAAACCCTTCTACTACCTCCGTGGTGGCTAATGAACAAAGAAAATAAGAAGAAGAAAAAGAGGAGAACATGGCCAAAATGATGGCCCAACTTGAGCTCTTAACGAAGTATGTCATGGGTGCACCCACAAAAGTGGTAAATGTCATAGCATCAAAATCTTATGAAGATAATGAAGAGGCAAAGAAGTTGGATGAATAAATTTGGTACTTGGCAAACTACTCAGGGGGTTCCCGCCCAACCTATCAAAGGAAAGGTGGGAACCAAATTTGGATGGATCATGAGTGGGTTCGAGATTGGAGAGATCATAAATGTGAGTATGAATGTTATGTCCCTCCTCATGATCGAGCTAAAGCCAAGGAATCTAGTGCCATTGTCCCCAAAAAGTTCAAGACCAAGGATATGTTATCAAGGATCTTGAATAGAGTAGAAGGCACGGACAAGATGGTTCGTGAGTTGAAGGGTGATTTCTCCTAACTCTCCCAAACGATGGTGTCTCACTCCACTTCTATCAAGCAATTGGAGACCTAAATTGGGCAAATATCCATGTAATTAAATGCTAGACCTAGAGGTGAACTTCCAAGTAACACAATTGCTAACCCAAAGAATGACGCGCAAGTCTTAGCTATTGTCACAAGGAGTGGGAAAACACTTGATGAACCCTTTATCGGAGAATTGAGAAAATTTTTTCCCAAGGCTAAAACAAAGGAGGTGAAGCCTCAAAGAAGAGAAGCAAATAATGAGAGAGAGATCAAAGAAAGTGATGAAGCAGTGGTTGAAGTTGAAAGGCCACAAGTTGAAGCAAGACCAACTATCTAAGTTCCTTCCCTGTTTCCTTAACGTTTGTATAAAAAAATGAAAATAAAAAATTTAGAAAGTTCATGGACAAACTTAGTAACCTATCAATAAATATCCTGTTGCTTGAGGCAATCCAAGAGATCCCGGGATATGCTAAGTTGATGAAAAAGTTGATGTCCAAGAAGAAACTTGTTAAAAGAGACACTATTGAGGTCACTCATGGGTGTATCGCTATCATGGATAGAAAGGTTGCAGAAAAGAAAGATGACCCTGGAGCATTCACTATTCCTTTAACAATTAGGATGCATGAATTTGCAAAAGCTCTATGTGACCTTTGTGCAAGCATCAATTTAATGCCTTTTATCATATACAAGAAACTTGGTTAGGATGCCCCGACGCCAACCTCTATGCGGCTCTTGATGGTGGACCAATCTATAAAAAGGTCGATGGGTATATTTTTTGTTGTCCTTGTGAAAGTGGACAAGTTCATTCTCCCGATGGATTTCATTGTATTGGATTGTGAAATGGGCCAAGAGGTGCCTATCATTCTTGGTCATCCTTTCTTGTCCACCAGGAGAGCCATTGTTGATCAGAGCTGGGAGAGATGAAATTTAGAGCGCAAGAGGATGAGGTCTCTTTAAAATTTGTAAGTTAAAGAAGCAAACTGCGGAGTTGCAAGTAGTATCCATGGTGGATGTTAAAAATGAAAAGATGAATGAAGAGGAGTTCAAAGATCCACCTTGAGAATGAAGGAAGGAATACGCCATGCCACGATGATAACTAAGGCGCTAGGTGGATGGCAACCCATAAATTCCATGAGAGTGGCTCGTATCCTTTTTGTTATGTTTTTGTAGGGTAGATGTTATCTTTTCCATATGAATAACCCATGCATTTGTGGCATTATGGAGTGCATTGGATAAGCTGAACAGGGGAGAAATATGTCAAAATTGAGTAAAATTCTAAATAGGGGAAATAGGAGAGCATAATTACTCTCAGTTACCACGATTGCGGTCCCCAAGCACGATCATAATCATGCAGGTGTCCGCGATCACAGTCCCTTGACTGCAGCTACTTCTTCCTTTTAACCCCGAGTTTCCCTCATTTCCTTTATATTTTCTTTTAAGATTATACTTTCTAATTGGTCTAATTTCTGGCCAAGTTTGTGAGCTTTCAAAAAACATTCCTTTGCATCACAACTCCGATAGGTGACATGAATCCATGCCTTTACTTTTGAAAATAAGCCATAGAATGCATGATTAAGAAAGGGCCTACAATTTTGATTGTTATGCTTCCCATGTTGTCATACTTGGTATTGGTGTGATGTTGGTTATTTGATTAAGGTGTGCACACAAGTGGGGAAATCATGAGTGACCAATGATGTATGAAATAGGTAGACAAATGAGATATGCTCACCAAGTGTTTGATAAAAATGCTCAAATGAACTTTCAATATTAATATTTGCTTTCTAAAGGGAAAATTCACACACTTGTTAGCATTTTCCAATGATCTTCATGTGCATCCATATTGTAGAACATACTAGTACCTTAAATTTGGAAAAAATCTAAACATGTAGAGCTGACATAGAACCAGCCTCAAGTAGCGTAACTGCAGTCATAGACCATGATCATAGTAACACTAATGCAGTCTTAACTTATAATTGCGGTAACTGAGGACAGTTTCCTGCCATGCCAAAAATCCTGCATTTCCAATTTTTAGTCAAGCAACACCAAATACCTAGTCCAATGAACTCTAGTGATCAATATAGCACAGTTTGCATGATTAAAATATCGTCGAAAGATATAATGTGTGCTTAGTGCTATCAGGACAAAATCATGGATAAGTATGATCACATCTGATTCATGGCACTTAAGTGCCACACTCATTACTACAGGGATCTTCTGAGGACAAAGCTACTCCCGGAAAGAGGAATTTGCTTAGAAAATGTGCCAAAAAAACTACCAGCACTTTATGACAAACTTAAAGCAATAGGGTGGCGGTGCTTCACCCCAGATCCATGCATTGCAAATGAGAAATGGGTCCATGAATTTTATGCAAACATCGGTGAAGTCTCTTTTTTGATCCCACTCATTATGACTATCAAGATTCGGGGAAAATCAATGAAAGTTTGGGCTAAACAAATCAATGATGTTTATGGGATCAAGCATACTGACATGAGTGAATTCAAATTAAAGGGGTGTAAATCGGGGAGTTAGTTAGCACAATGACTATGCCCCAGAAAAGAAGTCTACTGGACTAAGACTAAAAGCAATATTTCCATGAACGACTTCACTTTCGAAGCCCGTATTTGGTTGCACATCATCTATAGCTAAGTTTATCCTTGCACCCATATGATAGTAGTCCCCGAATTGCATTCTAGGATGGTTGCATGCATTCTAATGGCATCCCTCTAGATGTTGGACAACTCGTGGTTAATGAGATAGATTATTTCAATGAACAAGAAGGTACGCATCTATTCTTCCCCTCCTTGATTACTAATCTTTGCAAAAGAGTGGGGGTGGAAAAGTATGCTAGTGATACATAGGTGTGCCCTAATGGCCCCATTTACCCCTTGAGGATTAGAGGTGAGGGCGCACTCGACAAAAGCAAGAAAAGAAAGATCGACTTGGAAAAACTGGCATGCAGTGAGCCTGAGTATAATAGGTCAACCATCATAGGACCTCCTGAGGAGATTAGATTAAATATTGGAACAACCAAAGAGCTTGTGTCTAGTTTGCCCCACGGATCGAGAGAGCCTTTCACCGCTCATCATTCTTATGTGTCATGTACCGATTATAAAAAGTACAAGGAGGACCAAAAGAAGCAAGAAACTACCATTGATAAGATTGAAAAGACCTACTCCTCTTTGGCAGATTCACATCAAAACCTCTGAATTACGCATAAAAAAATGGTTACAAGGGAGAAAAAGAGGGATGAATTCTTTATCAGGATATGGAAAGGCCTATGGAAAGTTCTAAGGCACCAAGATAGATTTACTTCTTCTTGGGTGGAAAGTGAAGATTAGGCCCCAGTCAAGTAGTCTGATCTTGAGAAAGAGGGTGGTGATGTAGAGTCCAACAGTGATAGCATCCCTTGATGCAGTTTCAGGGAGCACCCTTATCTCTTTTACCCTTGATTATTTATGCAATAGGGACACTGTTATATTTTTAGTTGGGGGTGTCTTTTTATTCTTATTCATTTTATCTGGGCCTGTATTATTGATATTTATACATACTTTTCTACTCTTTTGGATAATTCTTATCTTTATTTTTATTTGGGTTGTAATAATCGGACACTCTGATGGTGTCCACATTTGCATGGATTAGCTATTTTATTCTGGGTTTTTAATTTTATTTTAGTTTCACTGTGATTGGGTTTCTAACCATGGGTGTAGGGGAAGTCTGAGTACCCGTGGCACCGAGGCCATAGAATGCAAGGGAAGTCTGAGTACCTTTAGCATTAATAATCGGGGATTGCATTGTTATCCATTGGTGAAGTCTGAGTAACCATATGGTGGGTCGCCGTACTATGATTTGCAATGTGAGATGATAGCTTTGGTGGTTTACATGTTTAGCAAATTATGTGTAGTACGAATACAAAAGTAAACAACCCTCTCTGTCTGAAATTTTTGCAAAATTCAAAGGCTTGGATGTGAGCAACTTTGTGATGAAATTTTTTCCTCTTTTTATGATTCCAAAAGTTGACTTTGGTAAAATAGTGAATACTCCATCTTTGTCTCGAGAATGTAGAACAATTGAACCCCCTGACAACATTTGTATGCCATGTGTGTGAGGTTAATTGTTTTGAATCTTATGTGTACTTGTACCACCTATAATTTGCCTCATTAGTCTTTCAAAGCTAAATTTTGATTGTTCTTGGTTGGTAAAATAATCATAGGCTATCTTATTATTTTTGAAGTCCACCCTATCCTAAAAAGCCTACCTATGCATAATTATCCTTAGTACCCAGTTTGAGCCTTTGGACCTTTCTTTGGCAAAATCATTACAACCCGTGACCTTTCTTTTTCTCTCTCTTGTGAACCAAACTCTCCTTGAACTTGAAAATGTAACTTGAGGCTAAAAGCCTAAGTTCAGAGTGGCAAAGGTTAATAGAAGAAAGCGTAAGGCCACAAAGTTATTAGTGAAATGCCTCACGAGCTTGAACCGCAAAAATAAATAAATAGAAAATGAATGAGTCCATCAAGGGAATGAAGTGCGCGTAAGTTGTAAGAAAAAGAAATAAAATAAAAGTGGTGCACAAAGAAAGTTGTTAGTAGGCATAGGAAAAGAAAAAAATTAAAGAAGAGTGGCCCTTAGCCAAAAAGAAGGATTGAAAAAGTGTGATGTGAATGTTCAAGGAGGGGTGTAGCCATGTTATTCCCAAATGATATCCTACCCCAACCCTAAACCTACATTACAAACACAAAAAGCCCTTTGTGATCGCAACAAAGTGTGATCATTGTAGTGGTGATTGAAAATAGGGGAAAGCCTATGGCATGTTACTTTTTAACATGGAGAATTTCTTGAGAGAGTGAGTGTTTGCACTTAAAATTCCTTTTTGCATGCTTGGTAACTAGGTGTGTGAATTTTTCCTTTTTTGTGAAGAGGCATGTGAACTAGTTGGGCTGGGTGATCTTATCATCTTTCGCATAATGAGATAATTGAAAGTATTGCATGATTGTAGTAAACATGTGAGTCATTTCTAGAGTGTTAGTGGTTGTTACATGGTTGCTCCCCAAAGTCTATTTCATCCTTCTCTACTTCATTTTATGATGAGGGAAGTTGTTAAAAGCCTATTTGCCCATGTGAGAAAATATTTTGGTGGTAGCAATCAAGTTTGAGTCATCATGATCATTTCATGATAGAATGAGGGCATACATATGAGTTGTCTCATAATAAGGGGTACTGTTGCTTGAGGACAAACAAGGATTTAAGTTGGGGGTGTTGATGAGAGGTGATTTTTTCACTCATTCTCACTAAATATTTGTGCACATTACCTTGTTTTAAATAAATGAATGAGATATATTAGTGATAAAATGCACTAATATTCACTCTTTGCAGGCATAGAGTTGAGGAGATCGAAAGATGTGGATTGGGGATAAAATTGATAAAAAGGGAGCAAAGAAGAGTACAACTAAAGACCTGGACTACATCAGCCTTAGTTACCACGACCGCGGTCCTCAATCTGTGGTCGCGGTCAGTCAAGATGGTCAACATAATACAACCGCGGCATACAACCGCGGTCGCGGGCAGTCACCCGCGATCGTGGTTTAATGGGAATATGCCTAGGGGCAGATTTGTAAAAGTACTTAGAAGAATCCAAAACCATATATAATCAAAAACCCTTTCTTCTTTGGGTATTGCTTACCTCATAAGATATTTTGAATTGAAAGCTTTAAACCCTAATTGGGAAAGTATGTAACTAATTTTGGAGGCTTGATTTCTTAGCATTTTTGTGAAGAATGAATGGTTTGGATAATCCTTATGGTATATCTCTCTTACTTTCTTCATGAGTAGCTAAGTAATTTAGTTTTGATATTATGTTAAACTAGAGTGTAATTTGTGTGTGGGTATTGTTGTGTTTGCCTGATTGTTAGTTGTTGAGTAAGGATTTTACCATTTCTTGAGCTTATGAGTTGGAATTTGATGGGTGAAAGCCCCAAATCTCCAAATGGGTTTGATGGGTGAAAACCCTAAAATCTAGAAACCCTTTGTCATCCTCAAAAGAGGGATTAAGGTTAATATGAGGTAATGCATAACATTCTTGAAAGAGGGTAATAGGGGGACAAGACAATGGTGGACAATTAAGCCAATGGTTTGCTCCCTTTTGCAATCTTAGAAATAAGTGTATTAGGAGTGCAAATCATGTCAAGAGCATCATCCTAGAAATAGGGATCCTTCATTGAGGTTTTGGGTGATTATAAATTTCATACTTGTTAGATGCTCGAAAGATCCAACGGGTGAAATCGTTGTGGTTTTATTGAAAGATTAACCATAATGACCTTTGACCTATCCTACTCTTTAGTTAAAAACTAAATTTCATACTAAACCATCACTAACACACATACTTTTACCCTTATGTAGACATAATCCTAAGATTTCCCCCAATATTGTTACTTAAAACGAAAGTGTCATCTCTTGATCATTTGCTAAAGATTGTACAACAAGTTTCCTAATAAATCCCCCTATTTTATTTTACATGTCATTTTTGTTAGCATTCTGGGTAACCTCGTAGTAATTTGAGCACCCATAAGGTTTGAAGTTTATAATTCGCTCCTTGAGATTCAACCCCAATTCAAATTGGGTTACTTGACAACGACCACCTCACCCCTCAATTATGGGAGTGAGTTGAGCGTTATCACATCGCCATCTTTTTTTGCATGAAACATTCTTCTAAATTAAGCTTTGTGACCTTGGACTTTTCTGGAAAGTACAACTCCATTAGGTGACTTGATTGACTAAGATCAAAATCATTATTGTAATTTTCAGTGTAGATTAAACCACTAATTATAGCAAACTCTTGTAATTTAAACCACAACTTAGTGTTATTCACTTTAGTCCATATCTCACCATCTCTCTTACAAATAATTCTGCTAAGCAATATTTCATAAAGAAGTTGATTTTGAATGAAAATGCTCGGCAAGAATAAGAAATATCTGTAACTATTCTAAAACAAAGTAAGTTGCTTCTTATCCAACTTAGCTTCCAAGACAGTCACAAGAGCACGATTTGTGTGCACACTAAGATGAAACTGGTAATGATCAATCGGAGCAAAAAACAAATCCCAAACTTGAAATGAATAGGTGTACCTATAAGTTCTAAATATTTCAAAAAGCTTCATATAATACTCATATAGTATTCAAAACAAAACTGTTACAAATAGTAATAATACATATATTTCAACTATACACATCTTCTATACAATGATGATACAGGTATAGTAATAACACCATACATCCCAACACTATACAGTTGTTATACAGTAAATAACACATACATCCCAACCCTATACATTTCATATATATTACTGATGCATGTCCTATACAATAATAGCACACATATTTCAACCTTGTACAATTTATATACAATACTGAAATAGTTGTCATACATTAATTAATTATATATCCAAATCATATACATGTCATATAAAATAATGCTACAAATTCTCTATATCAATAATGTCGGTGCTAAAATTTTTCATTAAAACTAACATATGACTAGATTTAGCTTTAACATACTACAACATGCAATTTATGCACTGAATATATAGATACTTGGCATACACAATGTAACTCAAAATCAAATAAGCTAGATATGTTTTCTCTTCCAATGAACAAAAATTATTTTTCTTTTTCGATTATTGAACATCATCTTCACCATCCCATCATCAATTTTTTTAAATTTTTTGTGAGGAACAACAGGACCTCCTTCATCATTAACGACTAATTTTTTCTTTCTTTAGATAATTTTTTTGGTGAGGCCTTGATGGACCAACAAATACTTTACTTTGAGACCTAGTAATTCAATTAGGAGTATTACGTTGATATGTATTTTTCACAGCAGATGGTGAATGACTCTAAAATCCAATCACTCGATCAGATGGAATACTAAGTATTTCTACAAATTTTCTAAATAATTTAGGAGGATGAACATTTTCGAGTCATTCAATTGAACACCAAGAGTTGTAATTCAGCAAAATCGTCATTATTAACAACAAATTTGGAATCAAATTTGATCCCTCTACTAGACAATTTCAAAACAACCTTAGTTTTGCTCTTTAACTTGAGCACAACACATTTAATCCACAATGATTACAATGCATAGAAAAAGTAGACATAAATTTAACACTAGATCAAGATATGAATAGATATGAAAGTAGAGAAAAATCCTATTCAAATAAAAAAGTAGAGAAGAAGAGAAAAATTCTATTTCGAAATGATTAATCAAAAACGAAAAGTGCATTGAACTAGTTGAATTTCTTTTAGCTATTATTTTGTGAGAAAAGATGACTATTGTATTTTTATGAATTCAAATACTTTCAAAAAAAATTTCAAACTCGATTTTTGAAAACAGATTCACCACTTATTTATTTAGGAAAATTAAGAAAACCTTCAAAAATAACTTAAATGATTCAAAATAGAAAAATCCTTTAAGTTTAGAAATTCTGAGTAAGTGATTGTTATTAATACTCTTGGAAGGTTGCTAAGGAACCAGAGTATTCGCTAACCTGCGGTTATCCGGACTATTTTAAGTAAAAAAATTTGACTAACTTTGAAAAGGACTTTGTTTTTAAGATTTAGAGAAGAATTTGATTAAAGAAAAAAACTATTTTGAGGTTTATGCAAAACCAGTTTTTTGATGACTTAATAGGGAATTTAACCAAGTCTGAAGGAATAGATAGAAAATAAACATAGAAAGGGGTAAGGGGAAACTTAAGAGATTTAGGCTCTTGGACCTAAACCCATGAAACTTGTCCTGCAATAATTTGGGCTTTTGGCCCACCTATACCTGTCTTAAGCTACTCATTTGGGCTTTTGACCCATCTTCACCTGTCTTAATCTAATCATTTGAGCTTTTGGCCCACTTGCACATCTCCTAATCCAATCATTTGGGCTTTTGCCCCACAATCTGTCCTAAACTAATTTTCGGACCTTAAAGGCCCAAAAATTCATTTCATCTGTAATTAGTTACAACTTTGTCTTTGAGAATCCAAAATAAATGAATAAATAAATAACTATAAAATAATAAAGAAATTAAATTGAGTGTTTCAAGTCTCTAAATCCTAGCAACTTCATCAATGAGTTTTGACCGTTTTTATTTCTTCCATCTTCTTGCACTCGTACGCCATATAGCTGACTTTGGATTTAGTCTTTGAGGAGATGGGCCTCATGGGCCCATTAGAAAATGCAATGGGAGGGAGTCCATTGTGGACTCCAAAACAAGTTCACATGCCATACAAAGAAAAGGTAATAAATTAATACATATTCTAGATATGGGTAACTAACAAATTAATACTACAAAGATACATTCACGCACAAAATAATAATAATAATAATAATAATAATAATAATAATAATAATAATAATAATGATGATGATGATGATGATGATGATGATGATAATGATGATAAAAAAGAAATTTAGAATGTTGCGAACAAGGAAAAAAAACACATAACAATTAAGGAAATTTAAAATGATAGAAACGACAAAACATAGTAAAAATCTTCATGGTTTAAAACAAACAATTTTATGTTGAGGTGCTACAAGTAGATCTATCAAAGAAAATAGGTAGTGGTACACTCCATCTTAAAATAAAGTTTAAAAATAGACTTAGAAAGGGAGACAGTGACAACTCGGGCACAAATGTAATAGAAGAATCGAATAACTTGATAATCAAGAAGTTGCACTCTAAGGAAATTACTTCTCACTGAGCAAGGTGTCTTTTGGTAAAGAAAAAGGAAAAGATTGCAAAAAGGATGTTCATCTCAAAGAAAACAACAAATTGAGTTGTTTAAGCACATTCAAGGACATAACAGTGACTTCAACAAGATAGGCAAAAAAGGGAAACTGCAAGTTGACATTTGCAAAGAAATATGCTAATACCAAAACTAGACCATATCGTCATGTTATCACAGGCCAAAGGAAGATAGGTTTCCAATTATTTTAAAAAAGAAAAGCTTCAAGCCTAAGTGCAAATATGCTTTAAATCTTAACAAGAGAGGGGATGATGTCGACTCTAAGTTAACCACACACGTACTGATTCTAAAGACAAAATAACAATCTTTAAGATAAAACTCGGCCTTGGCCTTCATAGCCCCTAACCACTACTGGAAGATAATAAATTGAACATTAAATGAAATTCATCAAAGAAAACTTTATTCTTTGGTAAAGGCCAAAGAATATTTGATATAAATGGCTCAAATGACTTCCATTTTTCTCATGTAATCAGGGAAATTCGTATAGAAAACAAAGGGAACTTGCGACCAAATTAGAGCCAAAATAAATAGGGAAGCAAAAACCCTAAAACACAATGGTGCACAATGGTTTATCGCCTCGGGATGATCTAAACAAATCTCTTCTCTACATGATTCTTCAAACAAAACACAGAAATGACAGTGAATCAATGCTCATTCATAAGACTCGAATGATTAAAAAAACACTTCAGATGTGGAAATTTATCATAGCGAGGATGAGTCTCGTTTCTCTAATTTTGATTTTTGAGAAGGAACTATTTTTGTTTTCAAGACATTTACACTCTACCAGTATTATGAACTGAAGAAAATCAATGAACACACCACCCCAACAGAGGGACTGATTGAAATAGGGAGGAAGTTGTAGCATCCAAACAATTACACAAAACATAAACTTCAACACTTAGCAGACTATAAATATGCTAAAATCAGTATGTGTTTAATCAGTAGGAAAGTATATGGCTAGAAAAAAATGAATCAACCCATGAACAAATTAAATGAGAAGGCCACAAACCAAAGCTAAGAAAAAGAAAGCCATCAACAAAGCTGAAACAGTGATCTCAAGAACTCAAACGAAAATCATCAGGTCAAGAACAACAAAACATCATATCAAAGACGTCATTCACTATTTCTTCACAAAAACCTATGGCTTTCAAATCCATCTATATCAAAAAATCCCACCAACTACGATTACGACTACACAACGATTGATACGAAGAAAGAGATGAAGAAGAAAACCAATTAACTAAAAAGGGAAAGGTGTGTTTACCTTTTTTAGAGCAGCAAAATGATACTCGAGCTTCATTGAAATCTACCATTACTAAAATAAATATTTTGAAAACTCTAATTAACCGACTATCTTTCTAAAATTTTTTACTAAAAAAAATTTCAAATCTTTGCTCAAAAAGTCTTTCGAAACAAATTAATAACTTATTTAACTCCAAACTTATTAATTTAATAAAATCAAACAAATATTTTCCAAATAAAATTATTATTATTTTTATTTTATTTTATATTTTTAAAAAAGATAAATTATATTTAAATCAAGGTTTTACCCATTTGAATTCAAGATAACCCTTGATTAAATTTTTGTTTTTTGTAAAATAATTATTTAAATAACAAAGTTATACGAATATGAAAATATATAATCACTACTTAAAATGACAAAATTACCTAGATAAATACTTTGAAAAAAATTTATCCGGATAAAATAAATTTTGTAATTTTATTTAAAACCACGAAAACTCAGAATTAAACTTAGTTGTGGAGGGAAAAATTAGGTGTCAACAACTTCCCCCTCTCTTTGGGTAGGGTGGATGGAAGTAACCCTGGGCAAAGAGAGTTTGACGTTTCTAATTTTGTCCGACCATGAATTTATTTATGAAAGTGGTTGGTTTTTGCACAATTTCATAGAGTTATGGTCGGACCCTAGTATCGGGTTTCCTACATATCTCGGGCCACCTGTAGTTCATAATTCTTGATTTTAAGCACGATTTTTAAAGAATTCACAAGTCATCTCGATTTTTGAATTTTGGTAAAATAGAAAATCTAGGCAATAAGCTAATTGGGGGGGGAAGGTTGTAATGCGGTCAATTTTTAAACATAGAGCCCAGACTACATATCCAATGTTTAGGGAATCAAACTGCTTGTAGTTTGACTCAATTGGTAGTAAAGATAGTCTTTAATTTTAGACTATCTTTGGCTTAGGATGAGTAACTCGTTCGAGTTATGAAAAGGAGGATTGTAAGCTCTTAAGCATAAATGTGGATCTCTTCACATCTATGGATAAGAATCTTCCGGGACATAGTTTTCAAAACTCTAAGTGTGTTGTCACTCAGATTTGAAGGAAAGAGAAAGTTACCCTCAATATGAGTTTTAAAATATCCTAAAAGTGAAGCTAAAATTAAAATATCCTAAAATACCCATATGCCTTCTAATAGGGGTGTGGTTTAATGGTGGTGGATATCATGCTTTAGCTCGCGTCCAAAGATTTTGACGTTCCTCTCCAGACTATGCCCCGATTTTCTACTAAGAAAAAGTTCCACATTATGTTGTGTCCTTTTTGGAGTCGTCCGCACCTATGGTTTTGATTTGAGATTTTAATCCTCTCAGATGCTCTTAAAAATATCTCAAACAAATATTGTTAGTAATAAACATAATTCAAGAAAAGGGTATGTAGTTTTTTACCATATCTCTATGTGAGTTGCTATTTAAAAAGTGAAGTCGTCCCCACATATACCTATTTAGACGGAAATAACTTGAAATAACAAACACAACAACCCTCTTTGTTGTTGAATAAAATAGCTCTTTTTTCTATTAATATGTCTTCAAAGTGGGGTGGCCCTCTTAGACACCGATGACACTTTGTGTAGAACGGTTCCTGAAACCGCTTAATGTTAAGCTAATGTGGCAACCCTCTTGGTAACCAATAATGCTTGTTGTATGTGGAATGATAACTTCTTCGGCTATTGGAAATGATCCATTGCATGTGACCTTGGGTAAGTCGTGCGCATCTTTTATATCGATACGACTTAAATTGTCAATATTTGGGTAATCTTGTGAATCATTTGATGTTAGATATGAGGAGACTTATAGATATCCTTTGAGTTTCTTGATTTTTGGGTAATCCTACACATTATACGAATTTGGATAATATATGACTTACAGATATCCCGTGAATCACTAGCTCTCAGGTATTCCTGCACATCATCCAACCTTGGATACAATACGACTTATAGATATCTCTCAAATTACTAGTCTTCACGTAATCCTATGCCTAATCGATCTTGGATATACATGGATTATATAAAACCCTTGAACACATCATTTTGGTAATCTTGTATATTATTCGGTAAGGATTTAGCTGCGACTTATGGGTAGCCTTCGGACTATCGATTCTTGGGTAACCTTACATACTATCAAGTTAGGATGTTCTTGTGTCTTACGAATTACCTACAGACTATCAAATCATAGGTAATCTCACACACTATTCTATTCAAATAGTGTGACTTATAGATGACCCTTGCATTGTCAATCTCTAGGAAATCTCATACGTCGTCCACTTTCAGTTAGCGACTTAAAGATGTCCCTTCAAGTCATGTGCTTTTAAACTTGATATTTTGGTGCATGCTAATACTTAATGCTGAAATATCCTCAACACAAGGCTATATCGCCTTTTACGTGGTCAAACAGATATTAAATGCTGAGATATCCTCGATTTCAGATTATTTTATCTTTGTGTAGTAAACGGATATTGGTGCTCCAAAGTATCTTCCAAGGACACACCTTATTGTCTTGCATAGAAAGCAATTACAGAGACAGTTGAATGGCATGACGGCCTCTTGACAATGAAGTGAAATGGAATGGCCCTCTCGGCATGAAATGTAATGGCTCTCTCAACAATGGAATAAACTAATCCTCTTGGTAGTGAGATGATATAAAATGGCCCTCATAGCCATGGAGTGAAATGGAATGTCTCTCTCAGCAATGGAATGAAATGGAATGGCCCTCTTGGCATAGAATAATATGAGATGGCCCTCTCGATGGTTTGAAAAGGATCTTCACCTAAGTCCGTTAGTCGTCGTGTTGGATTTTTGCATGTACCTATACTTAAGGTAGTTGGTTAGCAGATACATTGTCGCTCTCACTAGCGACCAAAGTCAAGCTTTATGAAAGTTTAAGTGATAAATACTCAATATCATAAATAGAATGACTTAACCCTCTATCTCTTTTCAAAGAAGTATTTGAATAGCGGATCCATCAGATGTAAATAAATAGGTAAAACCCCTTTGGGGATCGCTCAAATAATGCTCACTTTTCCTCATGGAAAATTTAAGGATGACTTTTCTACTCTTCCTTCTATTAAGTAATCCTTTGATTGTGTCTATATAGAGTCGAATCCTTTGAACGCACCTGCGCTCAAGGTAAATATTTAGTAGGCACAGAGTCACTTTTTCTAGCAACTATCTTTTTAGTAAAGTTATTCAAAAAGAGGATCAGATGCCTTTGTTTGTCATCCTAGTCTCATGAAGTGATATAGACAATTCAAATGGTCTTTGATAAATGGGTATTGAACCTAGATTTGGGGCTACCAAAAACTACCATTCTTAAGTATTATATGCTTTGGCGTGGTTCCCAAATTGCTTAGGAGTTTATTTTGAATAAGATCCTTAGTTTTTGGCATTGGTCCCTATGTCCAGTGAAAAATTATTAGTTTTGATTAAAACTACTCTGTGTTAACCTCCTTCGATCTTTGGTCTGCTCCTTGCCATCTTTTGGGTGCTCCATCATGTTTGGACTTCTAACCTGACTCTCTGTTTCAATAGATGTTCTACCAAAAACTAAGTAAGAAGATGTGTCTAGCTTTTCCAAAATAGTTTTGATTTTTAAAACTTAGTTCCAGAAACATATAAAGAAGCTTTTAGAAAATCTCTGCCAAGCATGTCATGTACTAGCTCAACAAACGTATTTCTCTTGATAATTGTATGTCTGACCTTCAATGAAGGACTTCCAAGAACTCATCATCATTTCTGGGGAGTTCTACCAAAGGTTCTTGACAGCTCCCAAGTGCACATGCAAGTGTACGTGGTTTTATCAAGTAGTAAAGTGGCCTTCAAGAAGCCAAGTATCGATTCCACAGAGACTTAATTCAACAACAATTCTATTTTAGTTCACAATTTTGATTTAGTTGATGCAAGTGTAACCAAAAAGAGAGTTTATAATTTGTAACCCGAGAAAAGTAAACAATGTGTAAAGTAAAGATCTTGAAATAATCAATAGGAGAAAACCCAGGGTGAAAACACTTTCGAACAATCATACTATGTTATTGAACTTCATTTGTTAACTTGCTTATCTTGGTTGTTGATTCGTAGGGCTAACTGCATGATTATGGTTTTCCAACCTCTAATCCTTTACCTAAGTTGAACCTTAAAACTACATTTTTGAGTGGGGATGTAATGGTTCACTTAAGTTCTTTAATCTATCATCCTATGTTTGAATCAAGTAAGGCATCTAAGTACATCTCTATCCTAGATACAAATTTGAATTCCTTATTTCATAAAGAAATACAAACCATACTTTGTCTATCCTCATGTTCTATCTCCCTATTCCCTCTACCGAGATCAAAAGTTAGACAATTGATGTTTTAAACCTTGTAAACATATACTTGGACACATAAAAGCTCAATTATATCATTATAAACACATGTAACATAAGAATCATCCTCAAAATAATGCTAAATAGGCTAGAATAGTAATGATAGAATGCATAAATACACCCAACATAACCACCCCACACTTAAAGCCTTATTCATCCTCGAATAACTCTTCACTATAAACACCATGAGCTGGAAAAAACTCAACACTTCTACTACAAGCAAGACATTCAAGATAGTACTATAATAACTACACGGAATACAAGTTTCTACACTAAGCATGTTATGTACACAATTGATAGCTTAAGAATTCTACTTCAAAACATCCTAGCCTCAAGAATGGAATCCACAAGTCGCAAAATCATGATAATTTCTCAATTAAAGACATCATAAGAATCACTCATATTCATCAAACATGTTCCGTCACAACAAGAGAGATACCCATAATCACTCACAATAATGCAAATTATCACAATGGGTATAGGAATCAAATTAAGCTCACTCTCACAAGGAATTCACAAGTTACACACAATGAACCATAATCTTGCCATTAGTATAATGCTCCACTAATATCAGAATGATGAACTTAGGATCAATTAGGACTTTTTTGGGTTGTAATGTAGGTTAAGGGATGGGTAGAAACTATTTGGAAATAGTGACTAAACTCTTCAAGCGCTTTGATACACTACATGATGCATTTAAAACCAATCTTAAACAACCAAATTGCACCATTTTTGCCTACCCCATTCTTTTATTTTGCCCTATTTCTTTTAAGCATTTTCACAAACACATGGTAGGCGTATTGTTTATTCCTTTAAAACTCAATTTTCTCATTTTCTACAATCATGGGAATATTTATAGCACCATTTATATCACTTACAACCATCACACATCAAATATAAACACCAATAACTATTACCTTGGGGCATCAATTTCACCTTTTTCTTCTTTAATTTCTCAAACTCCTTACTAAATTAATTTTTCATTAAAGCACTTAGGAGCTTTTTGGATCAAATTATGATCTATCAAAGAATGGATTAGGCTACTTATGCGGCTACCAAAGAAAAGGTTAAACGCGCAATGGGGGTTAACTAGGATAATATACAAAGGGTAGGAAAAATAGAAGGTCTAAAACAAGGCTATCAAAGAAATGCCTAAATCATCTTCTAAACCCACTCTTTATTTTGCTTTACACACACACCAGGTAAGTTCTAGACATCACATGCAACAAGAAATATACAAAAAATTTCACACACATATGGCACATGCTTAACTCAATAGGATCATCATAACTCCCAACAACACAATAGCATGAATTCAAATTTAAGCCAATAAGTATAAGAGTCACAAAAATGAGCCAAAGAGTCTCAAAAGTATCAATTCACTTATTCCACATGCTTTCACCAACCAAAACACTTTCACCATATAATTAAAATAGCACCAACAAGAATATCTTACACCAAAAAATTTAAAATTGAGCCAAAATTTAGGAATTTCCCCACCCCACACTTAAAATCTACTTTGTCCCAAAGTGAATTTAAAAGTAAGAGATAGAAATACTCCCTGAGGCCTCTAGGCCTGACTAGTAGCATTTTTTTGCATTAATGGGATCCATGGGACCCCACACTTAGTTTTTGCCATGCTTCTTATCTCAGGTTTTTGGTACTCAGACTTCCCAAAAACTTGTAACTCAATAAAAAACAAAAACTACATGAAATAAATACTAAAAACTAAAAAGAAATCATACTTACTTAACTTGGGTTGTCTCTCAAGCAGCGACTAATTTAGTATCATGGTATGACCCAACTAATGACCTAGTCGTTCTCTTCCCTTCTCTTTCTCATGCTTGGTTTCCATCTTCTTATCCTTTTCACCCCTCTTGGGTGTGAATTTTCAATAGAAATAGGTTTTTTAACTTTAGCCTTTTCAGGCTCATTAATTAGCATCTAATCGGGCTTAAGTGGTAGAAGTTTAGGCTACTCAATCAGGTAGTTTAAAGAGATCTTTAGTGGATTAACTACCCCACACTTGTCCCCTTCAATAACATTAATTAGACACAATTTTTTATATTAGGACATTAAATTGGGTTCTTTGTAAACATCAAATACTACCTCTTCATCCTCTACCCTCATTTTGAGCGTGCCTTCTTAACATCAATTAAGGCTCCTCTAGTTGCTAAGAATGGATACCCTAAGATGATTGGTATTTATTTGTCTGCCTTAAAATCAAGAATAATAAAGTCAGTAGGGATAATGAATTTACCAACCTTTATGAAGATGTCCTCTATTTTCCTTCTAGACGAGCTATGATTCTATTTTTCAACTGTAGAACCACGGAGCTCGGTCTAGGTTTCCTAAGACCCAATGTATTGAACAGATATAGGAGCATCAAGTTGATGCTTACCCCTAAATCACTCAAAGCATAGACGACTTCACTATAGCCAATCTGAATGGGGAGAGTAAACCTTCCTAGGTCTTTGAGCTTTTTTGGCATCTTTTGAGTTACCACTAAACAACACTCCTCAATGAGTGTTGTCACTCCCATATCCTATAATTTTATCTTATTAGCAATCACCTCCCTCAAGTACTTAGCGTACTTCGGCATACCCTACAAAATATCTAACAAAGGTAAGTTAATGTGAAGCCTCTAAAGGTGTCAAAGAACTTCTTAAACATTGCATCCTCCTTCTCTTTAATTTACCTCTGAGAAAAGGAAGTGGTGGCATCTTTTTCACTTCTTCTGCAGCGACTTTTTCTTTCAAGTACTTAGACTTCCTTGATTTTTCAGTAACTTTTTTATTTACCTGTTCAGTTACCATATCAGCATCTACCTCTTTAGTTTTCTTTTGAGGTTCTCCTTGAAGCTCTTTACCACTCCTCAAGGTGATTGCCATGACTTGTGTTGGATTTTCTGTGTCACTTGGCAACCTACCTCAAGGCCTAGTATTTTGTTGCTTTTGTAACTGCCTTAACTGTAGCTCCAAGTTTCTCAATGTTGTTTGCTAATTTTTTACATCTGTGGCCAGCTGCGTCTGATTAGCTAGAACGCGCTTTATCGTCTCTTCTATGTTGCTAGTTTACTGATTTGGTTGAGTTTGTGGTTGCTGATATTATTGTTGTTGGTAGGCCTATGGCTGATTTTGTGGCTGAGTCTGCCACTTGTAAGTATTTCCATAGTTTTATCTTTGTGCATGACCTACAAACATCACTGATTCTGGATTTGCTGCACACATAGCCGTTGTATGGCCACTATTTCCACAAACTTTGGACCAACCTACAGCTTGTTAGATTTCATTAACTGTGGTTACAGGTTGTGCTACTCCCAACTTCAGACTACTAATTTGATTTTGCAAGGCTGAGATTTATGCAGATATGGCAGTGAATTGATCAACCTCCAACACACCTGCAATTCTTTTTGTAGCACTCCTCGAGTCTAAATACCACTCTGGATTCCCTTGAGCAATTCGATTCAATAAGGTATACAGCTCATCATAAGTCATCTCAAGAGCTTGACCACCTATACTGAATCTAATAATATTTTCGTATTGTGGTCAAGAGCCTCTATAAGAGTATGAGCAAGTACCTCATTGGACTGTTGATGGTGTGGAAAGTTATGTAGAAGTTCTTTGAACCTCTCCTAAGAATGATAGAAGTTCTCGTCTGGCTTCTGTTTGAAGCACACTATCTCACTACGAAGTCTCACAGTCTTACCAGATGGGAAGAAATGAATAAGGAATTTTCTGGCTATGTCATCCCATGATGTGATTGAGTTTGCCAGTTCAGCAATCAACCACTCTTTTTCTTCCCCAATCAGTGAAAAGAGGAACAACGTTATCCTCACATAATATATATTCACACCCGTAAGAATGAATGTGTCACTAATTTACAGAAAATTCTGCAAATAGACTTGTGGATCCTCATGTAAGAGCCTGTTGAACTATCTACTACTAATCAAAAGTTGTACCATATTTTGTTTAAGCTCGAAATTATCTCCAACTGTCATCTTCTAAAATAGGGAGGTTAAATTAGTTGGAAGTAGGATTGCCATTTTCCTCACTATCCTATGGCTGCTTGTTCTTCAACCATTGGAGCAGAAATTACTTGGTCTTCTTCTATTTGCAAGATTCATAAAGACAAATTACGTCTCTCTTATATTGATAGAAGCATTGTTCGAGTTTGAGACTTGGTTTCACCAAATCTGTATCCCTTGCTAGCTTACTAACCTTTTAACCTGCTTTCTGCAAATAAAAAAACAAGACCAAGCGTAAAAGCACAAAATAAATCTAAAGAGAAACTAAAATAAATGGTTGGAAAAATACAAGTCCCCAGCAACGGCGCCAAAAATTTGGCAGGGCACACGCAAGTGTACGTGGTCTTATCAAGTAGTAAAATGGCCTTCAAGAAGCCAAGTATCGATCCCACAGAGACTTGATTCAACAACAATTCTATTTTAGTTCACAATTTTGATTTAGTTAATGCAAGCATAATCGGAAAGAGAGTTTGTAATTTGTAACTCGAGAAAAGTAAATAGTGTGTAAAGTAAAGATCTTGAAACAAACAATAGGATAAAACACAGGGTTAAAGCACTTTTGAACAATCATACTATGTTATTGAACTTCATTTATTAACTTGCTTATCTTAGTTGTTGATTTGTAGGGTTAATTGCATGATTATGGTTTCCCAACCTCTAATCCTTTCCCTAAGTTGAACCTTATAACTACATCATTGAGTGGGTATATAATGGTTCACTTAAGTTCCTTAATCTATCATCCTAAGTTTGAATCAAGTAAGGCATCTAAGTACATCCTTTTCCTAGACACTAATTTGAATTCCTTATTTCATAAAGAAATACAAATCATACTTTGTTTATCCCCATGTTCTATCTCCCTATTCCCTCTCCCGAGATCAAAAGGTAGACAATTGATGTATTCTAAGGGTTGTGAATCCTTAAAATAGTTATAACAAAAATAAACAAACAACCAAAAATGATAAGCAAATCAAACGAACTTAATTCAAAATAATAGTACTCATGTTCTTGGCTTTAACCCCGGAAAGAGGGTGTTTTAGCCACTCATAGTCATAATCAACATCCAAATAATTGTATGAATGATTAAAACCATAAATAAAGCTAAATTTAAGAAATAAAAACATAAAAAGAAGTTGTCGTAGCCTCCAATGTTGTTCCAATCGATCTAGGGGTTCAAGATGTCCAAAACATGTTTTAAGATGTTATATTTATAGTACACAAGTCATAAACCGACTTGGATTGGATTTCCACGTTGTTCTTGTTCATCAAGGAAAAATTATCATATTTTGTGTGCTCACCGCTATTACACCATTGAGCGGTGTAATCGCGCTGAGCTACTATTTTTGGACAATTTTGACTTGACCTATCACCTTTGAGCGGTAGGTTACCATTTTGGGACCCTTCTAAATCTAAGTGTGTGTAGCATGCTCCCATATTCCTTTCCACGTGCCCTCACTTGTGCAATATATTTTAGGTGTCCAAGTTGTGTATTGTGCTTCCGTGATCCATTCTAAGCCTTTATGAGTTGTTTACACTTAATTTGAAGCTTTTATATCCTTCATATATCATAATAATACTTTAACCAAGTATCTTATAGCATCAAACACAAAAATTTAGAGCTCAAAACAACACAACATCCAAGACGGTGAATCAAAAACACGAGCTAAGCATAGGTTAAATTCAAGTTGATCTTTAACTCATTGTTTTTACCCTTGGCTTGATCTAATTGAACCTTGAACATTGTTAACAAGTTTTTTCACATATAAATATATAATAACAACCTTGTTAACTCAACTAAACACATTATAACCCAACACAAGAGACTAGACAAACACCTAGTTCAAGCTAGTTACACTAGTTTTCTCGGTTGAACTCTAAATGCTCAAATTGAATCAAAACTAATGTGAAAACACCATTAAAAATTTTAATCACATTCTTGGACACATAAATACTCATTTATATCATTATAAACACATGTATCAAAAGAATCATCCTCAAAATAATGCTAAATAGGCTAGAATAGTAATGCTAGAATGCATAAATACACCTAACATCAGTTCGGTCATAGCTGGAGATTTAGTCTATTTGGAATTTGTTGAAACTATTGGCTTTTAAGTCTTGAATTTGACCTCTGATGCTGGGGAATTCAAAATATATTCCAATATACTAGTGGAAATTTTTAGGACCTCCTCAAAATTTCTGCCCTAGTTTTATACTATTTGAGATGATCTTAGCCTGAGAGGATCTTGAGACCTTCTCCCAAATTTTTAGCTGGTCTTCATTCTCTTTGGATTATGATCGTCTTCTTTTGAATTTTTGAGGTTCTTTCTCAAAAATTCTGCCTCAGTTTCTATTTCCTAGGGTCATATGACCTTGCCGTTGAGGCACCTATGTATCCCATTGAAGTAGGAATCAAGTCAAACATAGTTCAAGACTATGCTAAAGATATATAGAAAAATCTAATGGGTTGATCAAAGCTAACATAGGCCATCTACGTATCTCATTCTTTAAAATTTAGGTCATCACGTAGTTCATACATAAAAGGAAAAAGGTAAATTCTCCTAAGGGATTGACTGAAATTGACATAGGTTGCCTACGTATCTAGTTCTTAGGAATTCTGGTCAAACATAGTCCGTATATAGAATGGAAAGGATTCTAGTAAATTACACATCATAAAAACAAATACTTTCATAAAGGTGTGATTACAAACAATAAAGGAAACAAGAAAATAAATAACATCCTTCAAACATAGTATCTCTTTACCGCATTAAAATTGATTGGTTTGGTCCACTCTTGACCATCCATCTCAGATTGGATCAAAACTTCTCTGAATAGTACCTTGTGAACTATGTATGGTCCTTGCCAATTTGGAGAGAACTTACCTTTTTACTCTTCTTGGTGAAAAATATGCGCTTGAGGACTAACTGCCCAACTTCAAATGTTCAAACTATTACTTTCTTATTTAAGGTGTGGATCATTTTGTGTTGGTACAACTGGCTATGACATATGACAATCATTCTCTTTTCATCAATCAACATGAGTTGTTCATAGTGAGCATGAACCCATTCTTCATTGCTTAATCTGGCTTCTTGAATAATCCTTAAAGAAGGTATTTCAACCTCGACAGGTATCACAACTTCATTCCCATAAACAAGTAGATAAGAAGTTGCCCTATTTGAGGTTCAAACTATTGTATGATGCCCTAGCAAAGTTTAAGGCAACATCTCTGCCATGATTTGTCATTTTCAACCATTTTCCTCAAGATCTTTTTGATATTTTTATTAGCAGCTTCTACAACTTTATTCATCTGTGGATAATATACGGTCGAGTTGTCATGAACAATCTTGAACTGATCACGAGTTTCATTCATCAAGTAACTATTCAAGTTAGCCCATTATCAGTAAGGACTGATTCCACTACTCCAAATTGGGAAATGAGGTTATTCTTAACAAAATTTGCAGCTAGCTACTTGGTCACAACTCTATATGAGGCAGATTACACCTACTTGGTGAAGTAATAAATATAAATTAAAATGAATCTATGTCTATTTGATATTGGTTGCTCTATTAGTCCAATAACATCCATACCCTAAGCTATGAAATGCCAAGGTGAACTCATTGCATAAAGCATATATGGAGGCATTCGAATCAAATCTCCATGTATTTGGAATTTTGGGCACTTTGCACATACTTGCTACAATCACGTTCCATAGTTATCTAAAAGTAACTAGTTCTCAGAATCTTTCTAGCAAGGGCAAACCCATTCATATGGGGCCCACATATTCTGACATATCTTCGTTTATTATTTGCGTGGCTTCTTCGGCATCAACGCATCTTTGAAATCCTAAGTATAGAGTCCTCCTAAAATGAATTTTCTCACTTGTAAAATAATTGTTTGGCAAACACCGAATTGTCTTTTTATGATTATTGCTAGCCTCTTTAGGATATGTTCCAAATTCTAAATACCTTCTAATATCAAAGTACTATGGCTTTCTATTGGCTTATTCTTCGATATGCACACAATGTGAGGGTTGTTCCTTCAAGATTATTTCCAAAGAATCGATGTAAATCTGATTTAGGTGTTGAATCATGGAGGATATATTAGCCAAAGCATCAGTAAATTCATTTTGTATCATTGGGATATGCCTGAAATCAACTTCTTTATATCTTCTACAAAAATCTTGCGCCAATTCTATTTAAGGGGTAATCTTGGAGTTTTTCACGACCCATTCTCCCCGTACTTAGTGAATTAGTAAATCTAAGTCTCCAATGACCAGAAATTCTTGAACACGCATGTCAAGATCTAACTTGAGGCCTAGGATGTAAGCCCCATATTCAGCCATCTAATTGGTGCACCAAAAGTGTAATTTAGCAATTGTTGGATAATGTTGGTCTATTTTTGACATCAAAACTGCTCCAATTACTGAGCCGTGGAATTTGACCTCTCCAACGAATAAAATCTCCTCATCTATAAAATAAGTTTGGAATGGATTATATTCATTATCAATCGGATTCTCAGCTAAATGAAGCACTAAGTCTTGCCCCTTGATGGCCTTTTGATTCACATACACAATGTCAAACTCATTTAGCAACATTTTCCACTTATCTAACTTTTCCATGGGTATGGCTTTCTGAAATATATACTTCAAAGAATCCATTTTAGAAATTATATTTGTATACGAGGATAGATAATGCCTTAGATTTTGTGCTTCCCAGGTCAAAGAAAAACACGTCCTTTCCACAAGAGTGTAGTGAGCCTCGCACGATGTAAAATTTTTATAAAATAGTAGACTTGCTTTCTCTTTCTTATTGGTCTCATCGTGTTTCCCGACCGCACATCCAAAAGTATTTTCTTAGGCGGACAAGGAAAGAAATAACGGATTTCCTTCCCTGGGTGGAACCAAAGCTGGCAGAGCAGATAGATAGTCATTGATTCTGTCAAAAGCCTTTTGACATTCTTCTGTCCACTCATTCAATGTATCTTTCTTCAATATCTTGAGAATTGGCTCGAATATGACTATCGATTGGGCAATAAACCTACTGATAAGTCATTAATTTGATGACTTGTTATCACCTTTTAAGCCTAAATTATCAAGTTTTTCCATTAATTTAATAGTACTCTCTTACTTAATGCTTATTTATGTAGGTAAAAGTAGAAAAGAAAGATGGGAAAGTCATTTAAGTCATCAAGAGGCCAAATATGAAGGAAAAGAGTCATCCACTTTGTATCTGCTTTGGAACTGCTAGCCATTTTCTCTGTATCTGCTTTAGATCTGCTCAAGCAGATCAAAACCAAGGTGGCAGTTTTGTAATTTTCATCAAATGTAGAGTGGGAGTTTAAAAAGAGGGTTTTAGCTCATTTTTCAAGACCTAGCTTTTATTTTCCCAACTAGGAATCTCTCTTAGCATGTTAGCTTCTCTCATTTCATATTATCACCTATCTTTTCATCTTAGAAGAATTTTGTACTAAGCTTGAATGAAAAATATATGTTAGTGATTTTCCATTAAAGATTTATTGAAATTCCAAGTTTGGAGCTATATTCTTTCTACTTCCCATGGATGAACTCAATGATAACATTGATATATTGTTTCACTTTTTATCTATGAGTAACTAATTCTAAAGCTTGGGGTTATGCTTGCTTAGGTTGTGGTAGTGTATGGGTGTTAGCTAGTTATTCTTTTAATTAGTTATTTGTAATGGGTATTGTATTTATTCCATGATTTAACTAAGGGTTGGGGGTTGCAAACCCCAACCACCCTTGATCCCATGTCATTCTTGAAAGAGAGGACATGGGTGAGGAATAAATGTAACCAATAACTTGATTCATTTCTTTTAATGACATCTCTTAGACATAAGGATGTCAATTGAGGCAATAGATATGGAAAATTGTCACACTTGTGAGGTGTTCAAAAGAACCCATTTGTGAAATTTGGTGTTATAATTGAAAGATTGGCACTAATACATTAACATCTAGCCTACCCATGACTTTTAGCTAAAAGTTGGATAAATTGTCAAGTACCCATGCATGAACCCACTCCTAGAATTGCATAACCCCAAGATCTATTCTCAATTGAAGTCATTCTTAACATTTTTCAACATTAAGATAGTGCTATAAAATTGAAGTAATTGTCACTATAAACACATTCAAACTAATTCCCTGATTTTATATTTATATTTGTTTTATTCACATTGCGGGTCACCTTTTAGTGGACTATCAACACTCTTAAGTATTGGATTCCATGCTTTCACTCTTTATGGATTCGACCCTAGCCTAAGTTGGGTTATTTTATTGACAATGATAGCTTACACCTATTCAAGATTGTAATATCAAAAATGGCATCGTTGCTGGGGAGTGAAACATAGGTTTCACTCTTGTAGTGTTTTTAGTTACTTTGGGTTATCTGTAGTGTTTTATTTTACATTATTTGGTGTTTTTGTTCTTTCTCAGGTGTGCATAATAGTATACACGATACTATGAGTCAACACGGTAGTCATACCAGGACGATTGATGGGTATCCTGAGGAAGAGGATCACCTCGATAATACGGGCCAAGCCAGTACTATTAATATTCCACTGATGGAAGGAAATGTAGTATTTCATGTTACTAGTGGGATGATTCACTTGCTTCAAATGAAAGAGTTATTTTGAGGCAAAGCACATGAGGATGCTAATCTACACTTGACAAATTTTATTGAGGTATGTTCCCTATTTGACATACCCCTCATATCTCAAGAGTTAATCCGATTACATCTTTTCCCATTCTCTTTAATGGGAGAAACATTCTTATGGTTGCGGTCATTTCCCACAGAGTCTATCACCTCATGGGTTGGGCTTATGGAGGCATTCTTAGAAAGATACTTTCCCCCTTCCTGGGTATTGTAACTAAGGGATGAAATCATCAAATTTTGCCAACTTAATGGCGAACCATTATATGAGGCTTGGAAATGGTTCAACAACAAGTTAATACAATGCCCAAATCATGAGGTTCTGGATAAAATGCTCCTTCAAATTTTCTATAGGGAATTGAATCAATTGAACAAGATGGTAGCCGATAATGCGGCCGGGGGTTCTCTTGTTAGACTATCATATGGTATTGTGTTAACTTTATTAGATCAAGTGACCAAGCAAAGTAGAGGGTGGCACATAAGAGATACCGAGGTGGCCTTGGGGGCTTCCTCCACATCTTTTGTGAGCCAAGAGCAAAAGAAAAAAGATAAAAAAAGAGATGCGAATATGGCTAAAGTGATGAAGCAATTTGATCTTCTCACCAAGCATGTTATAGGAGATTCTTCTAAGGTGGTTAATATTTTTACTTCTAAGAGTTCTAAAGATTATGATGATGAGGAAGAAAGGTCGCTTGATGATGAAATTTGGTTTTTGTTGAACCAATCGGGAGGTTCCTACCCTACCTATCAAAGGCAAGGTAGGAATCAAGGTTAGAAGGAAAGAGATCATAATAGATATTGGTGTGATAGATATTGATATTGGAGAGATAAATAGAGAGATTACGATCGGTATGTACCTCTACATGATCAGGCAAAGGTAAAGAGTCAAGTTCCATTGACTTAGATAAGCTAAAAAATAAAGATGTCCTTGCTCGGATTTTAATGGTTGTTGAGAGGACCGACAAGATGGTGAGAGAAATAAAAGGTGACTTCTCACAACTAAATCAAATGGTGACATCTCAGTCGGCCTTTATCAAGTAACTTGAAACTCAATTGGGCCAAATCTTGGCACAACTTAATGCAAGACCAAAGGGTGGATTACCTAGTGACACAGTTGTCAATCCTAAAAATGATGCTCACATCATGGAAATTGTCATTAGAAGTGGTCGGACCCTTGGTAAAGATGTTGTTGATCTTGGTGAAGACCCCAATGAAAAGGCAAATGATGAACAAGCCAATGCAAAAAGAAATCAGCTAGTAGAACCAAATGATAATGATCCAAATCCAAATGAGACAAGTTTTGAATGGCCGGAGGTAGTTGAAGAAAATGTTGGAAGTGAGAAAGCTCCTAAGGCAGTTGATGATGATACTCCAAAAGCGGATGAAACTCCAATTGTTCCATTACCACAAATCAAAATTCCTCCTCCATTCCCACAAAGGCTCAAGAAGAAGGATGATGATACCAAGTTCAAAAAGTTTCTTTTAAAGTTTAGCAATTTATCGGTGAATATTCCTTTGCTAGAAGCCTTACAATAAATGCTCGATTATGCTAAATTTATAAAGATGTGACTAAGATGTATCATAATTTGAGGCAGCATTACCGGTGGGGTGGCATAAGGCAAAATGTAGTTGTTTTTGTGTCTCGTTGCCTATGTTGTTTGCGGGTGAAGGCCGAGCATATGAAACTCGATGGTTTGATTCAGAGGTTACCCATTCCTAAATGAAAGTGAGAACAGATCATTATTGACTTCATGCCTGGGTTGCCTTATGCATCTCATGGTTCTGACTGTGTTTAGGTCATTGTTGATCGATTGAATAAGTCAGCTTATTTTATTCTAGTTCAGGTCTTATTCCGTGCTGAGAGGTTGACCCGTATCGACATTCATAAAATTGTGCGTATGCATGGTATGCTAGTGTCCATTATTTCAGATCGAGGTTCTATATTCACATATAACTTTTGGAAGACTTTTCAGGATGAGTTGGGTACTCGGGTTGATTTTAGCAAAGCATTTCACCCCAGACTGATGGCCAGTCAGAGCGAACTATCCAGGTTTTGGACGATATTATCCGCGCATGCGTGATGGATTTTGGTGGCCAGTGGGAGCAGTATTTGGCTTTAGCTGAGTTTGCATATAACAACAATTATGATTCCAGTATTGACATGGCTTCTTTCAAGACATTGTATGGTAGGCGTTGTAACTCCCCAATGGCCTAGTTTGATGTTTCAAAGGTGAGACCTCGAGGTACGAAATAGCTTCGTGAGTTTTTTGATAGAGTCTAGGTCATTCAAGATAGACTTAGAGCGGCTCAGAGTAGGTAGAAGTGTTATGCTAATTATAGGTTCTGTGCCTTGAGATTGGTGTTGGTGATTGTATTTCTCTTTGAGTTTCACCCATGAAGGGTGTGATGAGGTTTAGGAAGAGAGACAAGCTTAGCCTAAGGTATATTGGTCCATTTGAGATTCTTTGGACTATTAGTAATGTGGCTTAAGAGTTAGCTTTGCCTCCTGATCTATCAACTACTCATCAAATTTTTCAGGTTTCTATGCTTTGTCGTTATATTCTGGATAAGGCTCACGTTATTCGTTGGATGTCAATTCAGTTAGATGAGCGGTTTTCTTTTGTTGAGGATCCGATCAATATATTGGCTAGGGATTATAACACCCCGAGTTTGTACCCCGAAAGACCACAAGCTAACCCATGACTGATATCTGCTGTGAGTACTGAATAATAATACTGTAAAATACAGAAAATAGACTGAAATGCCATAAGGTACAAAATCTGTGAATACTAAATAGGTGTATCAACTAAAATAAAAAATCTGTAAAACTTGAACACTTTCAAAAAAACTAGTCCGAAAAGCCTATAATCTGAACTGTCTGAAAGTGAAGTTGAAAGGACAATTCCCCAACTAACTCCATCTATCAAAATACTGAAACTACTGAAATAATAAAGTAAAAGAATATCCTCGAATGGTGAGGACTCATTGTTAAATCTACTGCTGGCTAAATCTAAATCTGACTATGTACGGTCAGGAACCTGAGCATCTGAACCTATGATATGAGACATCATAGCACAAGAAAAAGTATGCGTCAGTACGTGGAATGTACTGGTATGCTAGATGAGGTAAGGCTGAATGCAAGGGTTCATATAAATGAACAGTAACTAACTGAACGATATAGAGTAACTGAACATGAGAGTACATAAATAACTGAAACTACTATCAATACTTGGTATGCAATCTATGCATGTAGATATACTATAACTGAGCTTTTCTGAAGCTAAGTACTAAGTTTTGATACTGAGTAACTGATAATCTGTGATTATCGATACTGATTGACTGCATCTGACAGTCCTGACTCTGTAGTACTGAACTGAGTTCTATACTGAAGACTGAAATTGAAACTGAAATTAAGGGAGGTAATCATCTAACCGACATGCCCCAAATAAGATAAGATAACTGAGTTGGGGTCCAATCTGTAACCCCAATTGGAAGGGTGCCAATACCGTGCCACGGGTAAAGATATTGGTTGTGAGTTAACCCTACTGGTAGGAAGACATTTTTGTCAACCCTCACTGATAGAAAAACTCATGAGAGATGTGTCAACCCTTATCTGGCAAAAAGTCATCCCAACCTATGCTGGCTACATAGTTCTGTAACTCAGGGATTGCTACTAAGGGTCAAACCCTATACTAATAGGAATTTCTCCCATCCGTGGGTTCACTCGATACTGAATCCTACTCCCAACTGAAGACACTAAATTGATCATTAGACTGTACTAGGCTTGACTGAACTGTTACTGAGCGTGTTAATACTAAATTAGATTGATACTGAGTTTCACTGAGTTCTGTAACTAACTGAGAACTACTGATCATGATATGACTGATACTACTCTGTAACTAACACTGGGTCTAGGTACACATCTAGATTGTTGGGTATTAAATACCCCTAGGATTCTTATGCATAAAATAAAGGCATCACATGATCTTACAAAGCATAAAAATGTACACATGTTCATATTTCATCTATAGAGACATTTTATCAAACACTTGTAGGGCATAAGCTTGTTCATATGCTAACATGTCATGATTCCACCACTTTATTCACATGGACACTCTATCAAAGGTTTGGGGAGCACAACTTCATGCACATAATCATGGATAACATATAAACATGGCAACTACAATGCCTAACTTACAATTCCATGGGTTTAGCATGCAATTCATATAATTCCCCATAAAATACTAATCTAATTTCATGAATCATATAAAAATCATAGATTAAAACCCAATTAACATCTTAGACACATTAATCACTTTGTAGATTCAAGAGTTTATCAAGATAATCACATATTTATCACACATGCTATTCAATTTCATGAAACTTGCACCTAAATCATGGACTGAACCCCAACTAATATTATGAACATGAATTTAATCTAATTCAGACATGAAAATCATAAATCTGAGATCTTGTATATTTAAAAAGGGATTTTTGGACTCTATGGGTGAAAGAAACCCATAGATGAACACCTAACATACCTTGGATTGTCAATTCTTAAAGACTTTTGAAGGAATTCTTAGGCTTGACCTTGATTTCTTAAACTAGGGTTTTTGCCTCTTGAGCGAGAATATTTTATTCTTGAGGAAAATAGGTGAAGTAATGAGCAATTTAGGTTATTAAGGGCATAAATTCTGTGTTTAGACTGATTAGGGATTTTAGGAATTGACCATATAGTCCCTAGAATTAAATAACGAAAAATCATATTCCTGATTTTGCATGCTGGCACGACGCAGTGAAATCGCGCTAGCTCACTGGAAAATGGACAACTGGGAACTGGAATGGTGGCGCGATGCGGCACCATCGCGGTGCCTCACTGGATATGATTTTGGTCCTTGACGCGACGTGGTGGAATCGTGTTGCCTTACTGGAAATTGACAATTATGAACTGAGTCTATGGCACGATGCACCAATATCATGGAGAAACACTGCAATTTGACAATTTTTATTTTGACATACTCTGTGACACGCTACTGGCCTGAATGACGGTGTTTAACGACTAAAACTTAAAATCGCCATAACTTTTTACCCAATTATTAGATTTAGGTAAATTTTATATCGTTGAAAAGATAATTGAATTTCATACGCAATGGGAGGCTCTAAACGAAAAAGTACTAAGCATTTCAAAAATTTTATATAGGATAACTTATGGACTGAGAGTTAATTTAAGCTAGGGAAATACGGGGTATTATAATATCTCCCCCTTGGGAATATTCATTCTCGAATGAGACTGATTAAGCTGAGAACATGACAGACTGAGTTTACACGCTGAACATGCAAAACTTAAACCTGGCTACATGACTGAACTACGGACAAACTGAGTTCTTATACTGAATATGCATATCTGATGCATAGTACATGACTGAACTAATTTATTAATGCGTGAACGAATGTGCAAGGTAATGGAGTATCAAGATTATAACTGTAACTGAACATGGAACTGAGTAAATCTAATGAAGACTATTACCTCAATCTAAAAATACTGATGAACCTGAGATCACTTACTGAACATGTGTGAACGAGAACACGAGAACATTACTGAGTCTGATATGTGATACATAAACTGAATATCGTGACTGGATATCTGGGATCTGAAATGAGGCATTATACATGAACTGGGCTGAACTCGTAACTACTAGGATGCGCTATCTTGGAGCAGCCACACTCATGAAACTTTGAATAGTTCGACTAGATAGAAAGACAGGAAACTATACGAACTTGTCCACCTGACTGCTAAACTGAATTGTTGGTTTTACAGATTAACTCATACTAAAAGTGCATACTTAACTAGAATATTTCTTTGACACTCTTCCTATAAGGTTCTAATGACTTTAGGGAGTAAGGAATCATGGTATGGTCTGAATAAGACATCTGAATAAGAAACCACAACATGGCTAAAATTCTGTAATATGGGCACTGATAACCATACCTACTGAGTCTGAGATGAACTGAATTCTCCCGCTAAGTTCAAGCCTACTCTAATATCTGAAATACATTTAGCCACTTACACATCAACATGATATTCAAGCCTATCTCCATAACTACAGCCTCATGTAAAGAAAGCATGCAACAATCTTTCCTTAACTTGAGACATTTACTCTCTCCTATTTAAGTAACTGCTCATCACTATATTATTTCTTAAGGAGAGTTCACTGAAGGTTAAAACATGGGGACCTGAAGCATGAATGGACACTATACTGAACTTGACACTTAACTGAGGCTTGAGGAGTAGAATATCAACATCCTAGACTTTATCAAGAGATCTAAACTGAGGATATACATGACGAAATCCAAATTTAGCTGATCATTAGGAGTATAGCATAAGTCATAGAAACTGAGCACACTGTAAGGCATGAGTACATGAGTCGTGAACTGCATGACCTGAGTTTAGAGTTTTGGTATTCAGGGAACATGATTCGTTATACTGAGTGAACTGGGGCTCCTTATACTAGGAACTGTAAGCGTACCTGATTTTTGATAACGTGGTCGAATATGAGCTAGGATCATAGAGCAGGCATGTAAGGTATGAATACTGACATTACTGACATTACTTACTAAAATTTGAAAGCCTGACTTGGTTACTTATTCTACCATCTCCCCCTTAGCTTAAATCCATTATTCTAAAGTTGTGAACCACTTAATCAACAATTCTAAACTGAGCTTTCACCACTTTACTCTAAAGCCCAAGATATAATAATACTAATAAACACTGAACTCATCTTGATGGGCTACACCTAATAATATAGGTACCACTGCTAGTACTTCCTTCTGGCATACAATTCTTAGTTTTCTATTGCCCCAACAATCATCATATAGCATTCTCAATACTGACTAGCTTAGAATTCTCAACTCTTTTTTCTAATAGCCCAATCTTAAAAGATTCAAACTTAAATTAACTGAAATTGAGGTACTACCCCTTTATTCAAGGACTGATTCATCAAGAAATTGAAATGGGATGACTCTATTACCAAACTCAACTGAAGAAATTTTTTGACATACTATAACCGAGCAATTTCTATATACTCATCTGGATGGAATAGATTTACCTACTAAGGTAAGCACTAAGAAAGGTTCTGTAACCAAAAGAAAGAAAAGAATTAGACTTGGAGTTTTTAACTAGAGCTCATGCTCACTTGCACGACATGAATACTATAAGAAGGGAAACTTTTCCTAAAACATCTCATAGTCTCATATCCATAAGTGTGGCGCGCTACACGCCCATGCACAAGACTCTACTTGATGTGACTTTCAGACTCCCTAGGACTCTGTTGAACCTTAGGCTCTGATACTAAGTTTGTAATGCCTCGATTTTGTACCTTAGACTTTACATAATGCTTACGACCCTAAAGGACCACAAGCTAACCCATGACTGATATCTACTGTGTGTATTAAATAATAATAATGTAAAATACAGAAAATAGGTTAAAATACCATAAGGTTCAAAATCTGTAAATACTGAATAAGTGTATTAATTAAAATAACAAATCTGTAAAACTTGAATACTGTCTAAAAAACTAGTCTGAAAAGCCTCTAATCTGAACTGTCTGAAAGTGGAGTTGAATGGACAATCCCTCAACTAACTCCATCTATTGAAATATTGAAATTACTAAAATAATAAAGTAAAATAATATCCTCGAATGATGAGGACTCACTGCTAAATCAACTGTTGGCTGAATCTGAATCTGACTATGTGCGATCAAAAACTTGAGCATCCGAACCTATAATATGAGACATCATAGCGCAAGAGAAAGTTATGCGTCAATACATAGAATGTACTGATATGCTAGATGAGGTAAGGTTGAATGCACGGGTTTATATGCATGAACAATAACTTACTAAATGATATAGAGTAACTGAACGTGAGAGTACATAAATAACTGAAACTACTATCAATACTTGGTATGTAATCTGTGCATGTAGATATATTATAACTGAGCTTTTCTGAAGCTAAGTACTGAGTTCTGATACTTAGTAACTGATAATCTGTGATTACTGATACTGATTGACTGTATCTGATAATCTTGACTCTGTAGAACTGAACTGAGTTTTATACTGAGGACTAAAACTGAAACTGTGGAAGATAAACATCTAACTGACATGCCCCAAATAAGATAGATAACTGAGTTGGGGTCCAATCTATAACCCCAATTGGAAGGGTGTCAATATCGTGCCACGGGTAAAGACAATGGTTGTAAGTTAACCCTATAAGTAGGAAGACATTTTTGTCAACCCTCACTAACAGAAATACTTATGAGAGATGTGTCAACCCTTATCTGGCATGAATTTATCCCAACCTACGCTGGCTACGTAGTTTTGTTTCTCAGGGATTGCTACTAAGGGTTAAACCCTATACTAACAGGAACGCCCCCCATCCCTAGGTTCGCTCGATGCTGAATCCTACACCCAACTGAAGACACTGAATTGATCACTAGACTGTACTAGACTTGACTGAACTGTTACTGAGCGTGTTAACTGACTGAATTGGACTGATACTGAGTTTTATTGAGTTCTATAACTAACCGAGAACTACTGATTGTGACATGACTGATACTACTTTATAACTGATACTAGCTCTAAGTACACAACTAGATTGCCGGGTATTAATACCCCCAAGACTCGATAGAATAAAAGAAAGGCATCACATGATCTTACAAAGCATAACAATATACACATGTTCATATTTCATCTATAGAGATATTTTATCAAACACTTGCAGCGCATAAGCTTGTTCATATGCTAACATTTTATGATTTCACCATTTTTTCACATGGACATTCTATCAAATGCTTGGGGAGCAGAACTCCATGCACATAATCATGGATAACATATAAACATGACAACTACAATGCCCAACTTACAATTCCATGGGTTTAGTATGCAATTCATATAATTTTCCATAAAATACTAATCTAATTTCATGAATCATATAAAAATCATGGATTAAAACCCAACTAACATCATAGACACATTAATCACTTTGTAAATTCAAGAGTTTATCAAGATAATCACATATTCATCACACATGCTATTCAATTTCATGAAACTTGCACCTAAATCATGGATTGAAACCCAACTAATATCATGAACATGAATTCAATCTAATTCAGACATAGAAATCATAAATCTAAGATCTTGTATATTTAAAAGGGGATTCTTGGACTCTATGGATGAAAGAAACCCAAAGATGAACATCTAACATACCTTGGATTGTCAATTCTTGGAGACTTTTGAAGGAATTCTTAGGCTTGACCTTGATTTCTTGAACTAGGGTTTTTGCCTCTTGAGAGAGAATATTTTATTCTTGAGGAAAATAGGTGAAGTAATGAGCAATTTAGGTTATTAAGGGCATAAATTCTGTGTTTAGACTGATTAGGGATTTTAGGAATTGACCATATAGTCCTTAGAATTAAATAACGAAAACTCATATTCCTGATTTTGCATGCTGGCGCAACGCAGTGAAATCGCGCCAGCTCACTGGAAAATAGAGAACTGGGAACTGGACTGGTGACGCGATGCGGCACCATCGCGGTGCCTCACTGGATGTGATTTTGGTCCTTAACGCGACGTGGTGGAATCGTGTTGCCTTACTAGAAATTGACAATTATGAACTGAGTCTATGGCACGACGCACCAATATCGTGGAGAAACACTGAAATTTGACAATTTTTATTTTGACATACTCTGCGACACGCTACTGGCCTGAATGACGGTGTTTAATGACTGAAACTTAAAATTATCATAACTTCTTATCCGGTTATCGGATTTAGGAGAGTTTTATATCATTGGAAAGCTAATTAAATTTCCTACTCAATGGAAGGCTTTAAACTAAAAAAATACTGAGCATTTCAGAAATTTTATATAGGATAACTCATGGACTGAGAGTTAATCTAAGCTAGAGAAATATGGGGTATTACTGGGATGTTAGACGATTGTGCTCTAGAGTTATCCCTGTGGTAAAGGTTCAATGGAGATATCAACCTGTAGATGAGGCTACTTGAGAGGTTGAGTCAGCTATGCACAGTTTTTATCCCCAGATTTTTTATCGATTCAGGTATTTATTTTGCCTTTAGTTTGAGGACAAACTAGATTTTAGTGGTGGATGATGTAACAATCGATTTTTTGATGAAATATGTGAAATGTTTGTTTCTATATGATTTGACTATTTTACCCTTTCCCATGATTTCAATATGATATTTTAGGAGTGTGGGGGTGATTGGCACAGTTTTCAATGCATTTGGTATCATATATGTGATATTGTAATTTTTGATGTCTTCGAGAGTCTTATTTGGGACTTATATGGATATCTTTTGATCCGTGAAATGGATGTCTGAACAGACTACGCCAAAAGTTCTGGAATATCAATTTTAGGCTAGGTAGACCTTTGATTCGGATCTCGGTGCACCCAAGCTCATTTCGACCTATTGGTCAGAAAGTTGAAAAATTAGAAATATGGGTGTCAGACTCACATTTGATCGAAATGACCTCGGATTGAAAATTTAACTTCTCTAGTATCTCCAGAATATCATTTTAAGGTGTTAATATGTTTGGTGCCATTTTACGACTTTTAAATCTCATTTCGACCCTCGATTTGGAAAATTATTATTTCGGACTTCGGTAGTTAACTTTGTGAAAACGATGTTTTTTCAAAAATTTGATATCTCCATTGAGTTTGGAGCATCGAATTTAGTGTGGTTACATAGTTTATTTGTGTATATCAGACTCCGAATGAATATCAGGCATCCCATCGAAGTCCGGATTTGAGTTAAAGAAAGAAAAATCTGGTGCATATAATTTTTTTGGTATAAAAACAGTTTTCCCCTTCTTTTTGCCCATTTTTCATCTTGTCACTTGATAGTTAAACTCTAAAATAGTGTGGAAGCTTAAAAATGAGGCTTGTGGGAGCTTGGAAAGCTAGATTAACATCTATTTCTTGATTCTCTTACGGATTTAAGGTAAGAATTCACTCTTTTCTTAGTAATTTCTTGATTCTCTTATGGATTTAAGGTAAGAATTCACTCTTTTCTTAGTAATTTCTTGATTAATTTCTCAAAACCTCAAAAATCTTAGGGCTTGATTTTAAACCCTAATTTCACTCCTTTTCACTTGAATAGTATTTTTATATTATAATTACTAATTTTTCATCAATTTAACCTTCAAAACAACCCTGGTTCTTGATTTTAACCCAAATTTTAAAGATTTTATCCGATAAAGCTTAAAAATAGTTTTTCTTCGATTTGAACCTCATTTTTTACTCAATTAAATTTGAGTTTTTAGTTGTAGATTTCTAAAAATATGAAGGACACGTTTTTTAAGTAAAGTTATGATTTTTCCTTCTTTTTTGAAAATCTATTTTGGGAGTCGTTTTGATCCCGAACAAAAGTAGTCAATATGGGTGTTGTTGGTTTTATTTTGATGTGTAGATTCCATATTTGATATTTTTAGTGGAGTTTGAAATCGTTCGTGGAAAGTAAGGTCGTGGGTACAAAGTTTAGCAGATCGATTTCGGCTTTTGAGGTAGGTTATGACTTAACTCTTTCAGACTGGGTTGGGTAGTAAATGAGGGTTTAAAATGCACGTTAAGAGTAGGAACTATTCATGAAAAAGGGCTATCTATGTGTTGTGTCCGTGTGGAAGCTATATGTGATGTAATTATCAAAATTGAGGTATTATGTGATATGTGTGACCGTGTGGGTCCTATATGATATTAATAGCCTTAAATACATGTGAATAATTTTATTGCGTTGTTAAAATGCTTAATGTGGTACCATTGGTGTATTATGATTATTTTCATACTTTATTGGTATATGAGACATATGAAAATTCATGGATGAAACAGAAATAATGAGTGGATATTAGCTCACATGGTTGTGGAAATGTATCATTGTAGTTGGTTGTGAGAATATATCATGTGGTTGGTTGTGGAAATACTCATTATGATTGGTTGTGAGCATTACATCCTCATATCATACTCATTCATGAAACATTGGTACCACCGTGGCAACACCTAAATAACATTGGCAACAATCTTCTAAGAACCCACATCGAAGGATGTGTCGGGGAGGAGACATTGTAACACCTTATAAAACCCTTTTCAAAGGATGTGCCGAAAAAGAGATATGAGATATGTGGATTGTATACGTGTTAACGAACCCCCCATGGGTCCTGTGTCGAGAAGTTTTAGCTCCTTAGGCGTATACGGGGATTATGTGACGATCATGAGGTTGTCCGACGACCTTGTACATCATCATCATCATATACATTGAACTTACTTTATTGTGTTTATATTGTGTTGTATTGTCATATTGACTTGTCATCTGTGTAATTGTCTTATCTCTTTTTACTTGTATTTGATGATCTTGTGTATGCATGTTCCCCTTGTTTTACTTATAAGTGATATAATGCATATTTGTGTTCTATCTTGGTGTGATGTTGCAATATATGTAATATATTATAGCTGTTAGTGGAAGCGGTGTGGGATACTGTTATGGGACATTTTCTGATTGCAAGTGACATGATCTTAGTGTATATTTTGTATGCTTTATTTACTACTTTGCTTGATCGGCCTATGATACCTTCTAAGTATAAGTAGACCCCACTCATACCTACTGCGCCCTTTCAGAGCAGATCCTAGCTTGAGTACGCCTCAGTTTGCTTGACTCGGGCAATTGTTGGAGCTTCCAAGGTAGCAGTTGGACATTTATGTATTCGGAGTTCACTTCTATCTTTCTATAGTAGTTACGTCTTTATTAGTATTCGGTGACAGATATTATTCCTTTGTGGTTATTTATCTGATTTATTTGACTCCTAGATGATACTAATAGTTATTACACTGTTGACACCAGATTTTGGAAGTTATGGATACATGTGTTGATTTTATTCTTTTCGCTTTTATTATATCTATGTGGTTTGGTTTTGTTCTAGAAGCCTTACCTTGGGGGTATTTTTTTCATTTTTCATTGTGTACCAGTTTGGGTGATAGGCTTACTTGTCAAGGTTTGCCGCAACAAGTGTCATCATGACCCTTGTATTTTTGGGTCATGACAATTTCTTTGGATTAGGATCAGCTATCGACGATACTTGCTAAGTACATTTCGTACTCACACTTGCTTTTCTTTTCTATTTATTTATTTTTTGCACCCCATGCAGGTTTTGGTTCGAGTAGGAGAACGTAGATTGCATTTCTTTGGTGTTGGAGTTGCAGAGAAAGAGGTAATAGCTGGCAGGCTCCAAAGTTTACTGAATCTTTCTTTATTTATCTTATGCCTACCCGCATTTAAGATACTTTACATTTATTGATATCATTATCTATTTAGAGGTTTGTACTAGTAACAACCATACCTGGGATGTATCTTTGAATTATACTTATCTTCACACATGTTTGGGATTATCCTATCATTTTTTCTTCCGCTTTTGATTTACTTTGATTATTGAGTTTGGGGTTGGGATAGACTTACTTGTCTGGATGGTGTGAAATGTGTCATCACGTTTTATATTTTTGGGTTATGACAATTAAAAATTAAGCAAAATGTTCAAACTTCTCACGTGCTGTAAAATTTGGCTGTGGTTGAGTTTAAACTCAAAATGTAACTAATCATATTAAAACAAATAATTGTAAAACAATTACAACAGCTTTAAGCCGAAGTAACGAAATCTACGAGTAATAATCATAAATTAATACTCAAACAAACTGAAGCACATGCACATTAGCTTTCAGCCAAACATTAACTCTTTTTTTTTTGCTAAGTAATTTATCGATGAAAATTAAAGATCTCACCACAACTCAACGAAATAAAACTGAGTTATGGCTACATCGATTGGCATACTGTTACAGACCAAAAACTTTTGGACAAATTTTCTACTAATAAGTAACCGAAATTATCAATATTTGAGTAAGCAATCACTGGCGTATGCCCGATATTATAGTTCATAAAGAAGAACGAATAAAAAAATATAGCAATCATTCAAAAGCTACGGTATTACAAATCAAATTATTCTGCTACAATTTAATTTTTATAATAGAACACAGATTTATACCAAAAAATGTTTACTTAATAAGGGAGTAACCACTTCCATAAATTTAAACACAACTCACATTAAAAATTTAAACCACTATAATCTGTTGATCAGCTAATGAGAATGGAATGTCTTGTGCTTCTGGAAATCTTGTAGCAACATATACTAATGTCGCACAAATAATTTTTTGTTCTATTTGAATATGACTTTAATGGGTACACCTATCAAAACCAGCACAAATAATATGTGAAATATTGTGAAATCATCTTGAAATTGAAAAATAACTTCAACCTTATAAGTGAAAAATTTTATCAGCCTTTTACTCTAACCAACAAAATTCAACATTGAAGTTAAGGCTAGATGAAATTTGTGTCTTCACCTAAATAGAAACTAAGAATATATTATTTTGATCCCTACTCCAAATTGATTTTTGAAATTTAAAAATCACCAACTTTTTGAAATTACACTATGCCTCAATTGCAAAAATAAAATAAAATTAAATTAAAAAGAAATTTTAGCTTACCTGGAATATTGACTTAACTAATTGAACATAAGAAGATATATGCTCACTCGAGTAAAAACAAAAATCAATCGAATTCTCTCTATTTTCTCGAACACCTAGTTTATTCTATGGAGACATAACAATAAGTATAAAAAAGAAGTTATCTCTATTGTGTATTTTTTTTCTAACATAAGATCAGGAAGCTATCAGATTTCGAAAGATGACTGCTGACATCTATTTTTTACCCTCCATAATAGTTTAGTCTAGAGCTTCCCCGATTTTAAATAAAATTAAGATATTTATTTTATCTAAATTAAGAATTTTTTAAATGATTTTTGAATTAATTTTGTCATTTTAAACAATGATTATGGATTTCCATATTTTAATGATAGAGACCGTATAATTTAGTTATTTAAATATATTTTTATCGTAATTGACTTTTGATCGGAGTTCGCCTTTTAAGAATTGATTTAATTAAGTATAATTTGATTTAAATCAACTTTCATCTTGAAATAAATTATTTTTAGAAAAGTAAATATTTAGATTACATTAAATCAAGAGGCTCATAGATTACCCCTTGCAGCTACCAACTAACAAATTAAACCTGTGAACAAATACACAAAAGACACCAATGGCAACTTGAACGGGCAATCAGCCACCGACAATCCATTACAGCAACAACCCCCTTTCACTTTACTTTTAAATTTCAATGGGGTTCAGCCCCAACTCAATTTTATGGCAGCACGAGGAGGAGGAAAGAAAATAATTCAATTGGAACACAAGCCCTATGAACTAGTTGATGGAAGGGCAAGAGTAACTTTTTCAAAGGAGGAGGATGCGCTGCTTGCAGAAAAGTGTAAGATGGTGGTGGCAGAAAACTTTTCCTGCACACGTCCTCAAATTTATCGATTAAGAGAGGAATTCAAATGAATTTTTCCGTTGAGAGGCACAATCAAAATTGAGGCATATGATTGAAAGCATGTGTTTCATGATTTTTTGGATGAAGATTACTTCAAGAGATTCTATAGTCGAAGATCTATGATAATCTGTGGAATGCTCATAAGGGTACAAAGATGGACAAAAAATTTTAAGGTAGATATGGAGTCAACGTTAGTCTCAGTATGGGTGATACTGCCCGACTTTCCATGGCACTATCATGATTAGACGACGATGGAAAGAATATTGGAACCACTAGGACCATTAATTGTATTAGATAAGGCGAAAATGGCTCGAACTAGGCCAACTACAGCCAAGGCGCGTGTAGAGATTGAACTAACTAGGCCTAGAATAAACGAAGTAGAAGTAGCGCTGATTAATTCTACAGGGGAGCTTGACACTTTCAAGCAATTGATTGAATATGAAACGTCCTTAATTTTTGCTTCTATTGTAAGATGCAAGGACATTCTGATGAAATTTACAAATTGCAACAAGCAAAAAAGGATAATCCTGAATACTCTGGTGGTGTAAAGCTAGTTAGAGTGGAAAAAGAACCAGGGGCAGATGCAAAAGGATGGACTGAAGTGAACAACTCTAAGAGTAAAAAGAAAAAGAGAGTTGTAGGGAGCAACAATAAAGGTAGGAACAACATTGAAGCACCTTCAAATTCGCCACAATCAGTAAAATGCTGGAATAGAGCAAGAATTGAAGGGCAAAGACACTCTAATGGAGATAACACTCAATCCAAAGACGAATCAAGTAGACGACGGGACGGAGATAGTTCAACATGTTGTAAATAAAATTCCAGTGAGGACTGAAGTAAACGGAAAAACAAGAAAAAAAAAGACAAAGGATAAGACAAAAATCAAAATGCTGAAAAAAAGGAAGAGAGTGAAGAAAGGCAACGTGGAGGTCCCTGAACACTTAGAGGAGCAACTTTTAAGTATTGAAGAAGGGTTAGTGAATGTCCTTGACAAACTACTCAAGAAAACCCCAAAAGGAAAAAGGAAGAAGTTTGAATCTAAAATACCGATTCAGAACCTGGCAGCAATGAGTGAGTCGTTGGATGGGGAAGGGAGTGCAGTGTTTCCAACTCTGCAGCTTAGCAATGTTAAAATATGAGGTGACAAGTGCGAGAAAATATTGAACACTTCAATGTGTATAGAGGTGCAGGAGATTACTCTAGAGACCTCACCATCATAGAGCCCTGTCCTGCCATATCTCAAAGTTAATCGAAAACTCACTGATCATGGTTGAAACTCTAAAATAGTGTAAAAAACATAGGATAAAAATATGGATTTTACCATTGAGGAATATGAAGTAGTCAAATCAGATGATGAGAACTTGTGAAGACCAAAAAAATCTTGATTTTTGAATAACGAGACTGAATTAACCGAAGTACAAGCTAAGGTGGCACAGTACAATAACCTCTCACCAAGAGGAACTGCAAATTCTGGGGGCGTCCAGAAAGGGATATCGCCTAAAGGTACAAGAAAGAGCACAATAATCACAGAAAAATCCTCACTTAATGTGTCCAATATTTAACACACTTTCATGTAATATTAGGGGGATGAACTCACAAAATGCATCGGTAAAACTAAAATCTTTACAAAGTCAATTCAACATCCCACTTTTGGCTATTCAAGAACCAATGGTTAGAGCAATAAAAATTCAAAGATATAAAATGAAGTTGGGCATTCAACACTGCTTTTGCAACTGCAACAATAAGATATGGTTGTTTTGGACGGATGATCAAAATCTACAGATTCTAGAAGACACTGAGCAACAAGTTATTTGCAAAGTTCTCACTCAAGCTTGTCCAACTCCAATACACCTCACCATAGTATATTCAAAATATTCTATAGGTCTACGAAGACTGCTTTGGGAGGACCTAAGGAGATGGACAAATATAATTCAAGGCCCTTGGGGGGTTTTTAGAGACTTTAATTTCATATTAGAAGAGGATAAAAAAATTGTAGGTAGACCTATAGGATCAAAAGAAGTTTTGATTTTCAAACCTATATGGAAGATTGTGGAATGAAAGATGCGGGCTTTTATGGAAACAAATATACTTGGAGTGATAATAGAGGTTTTCCCAAAACAATATGGAAAAGGCTAGATAGGTTGTTGATCAATGAAGAATAGACAGATATAATAGGAGATACGTTGGTACAATATTTACCAAGAACATGCTCGTACCATGTACCAGTATTTATCACTGTGAAGAAGAATGTAAATGTGGGTTCGAGATACTTTAAGTTTTTCGATTTGTGGGTTGAACACAAGGATTTTAAAGTTGTTGTCAAAAATGCACGGGAGGAGGAAGTAAATGGTAACGCTATGTGGAGACTACATCAGAAGAAAATGAATATTTGTACAAAATTGAGTGAGTGGTCAAGACAAGTATTTGGCGATATATATAAAGAACCAAGGAGACTAGAGCAGGAAATCGCAAACTTGAAAAACATTCAGGCAAGAGATGACATTCCTGATATAAGAGCAGAGGTGAATGAGGAAAAAGCAAAACATATTCAGTTCCTCAAACTACAGGACTCAGTGCTTCGACAAAAAGCCAAAGCAAACTGGCTGAAAGAAGGGGACAAAAACATAGCATATTTTCATAGCATGATAAAGGGAAGAAGAAAAAAACTCAATATTCAAAAAATACAAGATGAAGACAGGTTATGGAGAGAAGGCAATGACAAAATTACAGAGGAAACAGTTCAATATTTCCAAAAAAATCTTTGGGCACAGGGAGGCATCAGGTGACCATACAGTTTAAGACTGCATTAGTCCAAAGGTTACAGAAGAAAAGAATAACATGCTCCTACAGAGGTGCCAATGCTAGAAGAGCTCAAAGAGAGTGTTTTTGGTATTAATCCAGAAAGTGTACCAGGTCCGGATGGACTAAATGCACGATTTTATCAAGTATATTGGGATGTGATAGCTCAAGAGGTGTTTGAAGTCGTCAAAGCATTCTTTAAGGGGGCTAATGTTCCAACAATTTTCACACATACATGCCTTGTAATGTTTCCAAAGGTGGAATTTCCCCAATACTTGACAGATCGTAGGTCAATAAGCCTATGTAATGTATCCATTAAGATAATGTCAAAAATCTTAAACTCTAGGCTAGCCAAAATTCTCCCTAAGATCATCTCGGTCAGTCAATCCGGGTTCATTAAGGGAAGAATGATGTCAGAAAACATCATGATTGCTCAAGATATCATTAAAGACATCTGCAAGCCCAAGAAAGGAGATAATGTAGTAATGAAATTGGATATTGCCAAGGCATACGATAAAGTAGCTTGGCCATATCTCTATAAAGTGATGAGAAGACTGAGTTTCTCAGAAATATAGATAGACTTAATTCGCAGACACATTTCAAATAATTGGTACTCTTTGATTGTTAATGGTCATAGACACGATTTCTTTAAATCGGAGTATGGATTGCAACAGGGAGATCTAATTTCCCAATCTTTATTTGTACTCAGTGCAGAGTTGCTCTCCATAAGGTTGAAGAACTTACAAGATCAAAGGGGATACAAAGGCTACTTTATGTCTGCCACTGGATCACAGATCAACCACTTGGCCTTTACAGTCTGCAGACGATATAATAATTTTCATAAGTAGTGAAAAATGGAGTGTGAAATGAATCATGAAGACCTTGGCCATATACGAAGCTACCTCAGGGCAGAAGATAAATAAAAACAAAAGTTGCTTCATGGTCGCCTCAGGAACTCCAGTTTGGGTTAAACATAAAGTAGCGAGAAACACAAATATGCAATATAAATCCTTTCCAGTAAAGTATTTGGGTTGCCCGTTAATAATAAGACATCAAAGATTGACATACTACTTAGACATCATCAATAAGGTTACGAGAAGGACCAAAGGCTGGCGAAACAAATTTCTTTCACAGGGAGGAGAAACGATTTTATTTTGACATATATTACAGTCTATTCCCACACATCTCTTGGTGACTATTAACCCTCGTAAAGGGATATTCACACACCTAGATAGAATCTTGAAAACCTTCTTTTGGAGTACATCAGATGGTCAAGAAAGATATCATTGGGTGGCATGGAACTTGTTATGTTTTTCGTACAAAGAAAGGGGAGCACAATTTTGAAACCTGAGAGATGTTTGTAAGGTATTCAATGCAAAAGCATGGTGGAATTTGCGCACAGGAAACTCACTTTGGGGAGACTATATGAAGGCAAAGTATTTCCCAGACTTGCATTCGGTTGCCGTAAAATAAAAATTGGGCCAGCCCCATTTTTGAAAAACTTTGTGCAAAATTAGAGAGAAATTAGAGAAGAAAATATTATGTTTACCCGGGGAAGGTAATATTTCCTTTTGTTATGACAATTGGACAAAACAAGGAGCACTAGCTGACATGATAGATGAATATATTGTGATAAAAGATGTATTGTTGAAAGATATGAATAATGATGGAGTGTGGCAGAATCCTGTGGAGGTGGAACTAAATGCAGAAGCAGTGGAAATAAAGAATCGACACCAATTGTACCTGACACAGGGGGTTAAAGATAGAGCAATTTGGACAGCTATTAGCACTGGAGCCTTCTCAGTATCTTCAGCATAAGAATAACTGAGGAAGCAAAAAGAGGTATCGACAGTAAAAGCAAAGGTTTGGCAAATATCACTACCATTCAAGAAAGCTTTCGTGACATGGAGAGCAATGTGTGACAGGTTACTGAGGAATGCTAAGATTGCAAAGTTTGGGCAAAATATGGAGGTAAAATGTCATTGCTGCACACCACCGATATTGGAATTGGAATCTAATAAACATCTTTTTGCTCGGGTAATTCTACAAATGAAATTTGGAATAAATTTGCGGGCCTATTTGGGATCCAAGTCAGGGGAGTTCATCTCAGACAAATGTTTATTCAATGGCGGGGACACAAGACATAGAATACAATCTCATCATTTATGGTGAAGAATGTTCCAAGCTTGATTATGTAGGAACTATGGAGATCAAGATGCGCAGCCAAATATGGGACCGAGAAACCATCAAAAATCAGATCAGAGAAGGAAATTTTGCAAGACATAATCGACCTCACTAAACAAAAGTTTGGAAAGGTCAAATTACCCGCCTCGTGGGAGCTTTTACACAATCTCATTGATAAGCCTATGGTGCATAAAACAACAAAAATTGTGATTTGGTATAAGCCACCATAGTAATTTCATAAAATTAACACGGGTGAAAGTTGTCGTGGGGGAAAATGTGAAGTAGAGGGCGTCATCAGAGACAGTGAAGGTAAGGTTCTAAATGCATTCTCCACATCCCTCGGGAAAGTAGAAAGCAAGGCACTTCAATATGGAATGGACTTAGTAGATGTGGAAGGTCTCCTAAAGATTATAGCAGAGGTTGATTCTAAATTACTGATAAACTGTATAACGGGAGAGACAAAAAGACCATGGAACATGAATGCAGAAGTAGAAACAATTAAGAAAGATGTCAAAAGAAGGAGAATAAGAGTGCAACACTGCTATAGGAAAGCAAACAAAGTGGCAGACAAACTTGCATCCATCAGCCATGTGCACAAACAAAGTAAGATATACGCAATCTTTCAAAGTATACCAAGATCGGTAAGAGGAATTCTACAACTAGACAGAATGGGGATCGTATCTTTCAGAATCAAACCAATGAAGGCAACAGAGATTGAGTTTAAACCGCCATGAAAGAAAAAGTCAAGTTACTTATCTCATTAATTCACACTTGTGAATACAAAGTTAATAGAGCATGGCATGTCAAACTCTCAATTTAGTGAAGAAATGATTCCTACTAGAGGTGGAGCCAAGATTTCAATGAAGGGGGTTCCGTATTCAAAGAAAACTTAGTCGAAGGGGATTCAACACCTACTATAACCACATAAAAATAATTTTAATCTTGTATAAATAATATATTTTTCCGTTGAAGAAGGTTCGACTGAACCCCCGAACAGAAGGCTAACTCCGCCCCTGATTCCTACAAAGTTGTATCCTGATTTTGAAGTTTCAATAAAAGGGTGCATTTAGATTTAAAAAAAAAAAAAAAGGCTCATAGTTAAATTAGGCATCAACCTGTCATAATTTTATTTTAAATTTTAGTTGATTATTAAATAAGGCCACATTTGTAATTTAGTTTGACTATAATTGTAAAATATTTGACTATATTTAAACTTAGTTGAGTTAAATCCTGGATGGATTTGACTAAATCCTTTAACACTTTGGCTATTTCTTAAATTATCCTAATCCTTTCTTCTTCCTAGAACTATCCATTCTTAATCAAATTTGACTCGTGCCCAGCCCAGCCCACCAAAGATCCAATTCAGCCTTACATTATAACTCCTCTTCTCCTTCACCAACATACAACACACATCAAATTCACCATTATCAAACAACAATAGCTTCAACAATAACTTAACCCCATCAATGACAACAACTCAATACGACGGAAATCCATCAAAATTCATAGTAATTCGGTCGAAATCCACATCACCACCTTATCCCTTGTTAGAAAATAATGAAAAAATAATAATAACAATATTATTTAATTATTAATAAAATTATAATATAATAATAATATTAGCAGCACAATAACATAATAGTATATAATAATATTAAATATTAAATAAATATTATAACGATATTATTTTAAATAATATATTAATTATATTTGAGTTATGCTAGGCAGTATCCTAAGAAACTATTTTAACAGTGTAAAATATTTTTTTAAGATTAAACAAGCACTTCTTTGATCAATATAAAAAACTTCTGAATTAAATAATTATTTTCTAATTCACTAAAAGATATAGAATCAACAAAATTATTAATATATATACCAACAAATTAAACTAAAAATTTGATTAAACGAACGCAAGCCAAAAGCTTAGACATGAAGAGGAAAATGACGGGGGAGGATGAAAGAAGTTGAATGAAGAGAAAGCTGCTTTGTTTTCTATGCTTCTCATTGGTTAACCCACCTTTTGAGGCTATATCAATATATATAGAAAAGTTTGGCGGTGGAACAAAGGGCAAATTAGAAATTTACCAAAGATTTTCTTTTTTGGTAACTTACATAATTTTTAAGTGATATTGCACAAAATCTCGATTATTTTGTTAATTATATTTTATTCCTATTTTTTAATATGATGGTACATATGTTATATGGTGATACATATAAAAAAGTGATACATTTAAAATTAATAAATATTTATTTAAGAAAATAATAGATTCTCTTTTATTCATTATATTCTTTTATTTAAGGAAAGATATTTAATTTTTCTTTTTTTTTTAGATTTAATTTAGGTGTTTTAATTATGTTTCTCTTTTCATCTTTAATTATGAAAGATATGTTTTTTTGGTCCTTTTTTGTCTTTAGTTTCATCTTTAATTTTAGTCTGCTTTTTTTAGATTTAATTTTAATTATGTTTCAATTCTGCTTTTAATCTTTTTTTAAAAAAATATTATTATTTTTATTTCCTATACTGACCAGACCATTATCTTTCATTAATCCCATATGAATCACCCAATAATTGAAATAAATAATTATATCTATCATATGAATCATCATAATACCATATATATCACCTATTAATATCATATGAATCACCTAATAATTAAAATAAATAATTGTATCTACCATATGAATCACCATAATACCATATATATCCCCCATTAATATTATATGAATCACCCTGTAATTGTATCTATCATATGAATCACCATAATACTATATGTATCACCCATTAATATCACATGTATCACTCGTTAAAATCATACAAAATGTATCTATCGTATAAATTACCATAATATTCATATACTGATATCATATTTATCATTCATATGAATCACCATTAAAACAGATAAATATGTATGAATAACTAAATAAATTTATATATGTATCAATAGATTTTTTTTTAAAAAGGGAGAGATTTTAGGAGAGGAGAAAAAAATTGCATGCATTAATGAAGGAGAAAAAATCAGGAAGGAAGATGATTTAAGCATTAATGGAAGAGAAAAAATTAAGAAGGAAGATGTTGATAATTAGGGAGAAATTTTAGGAAAGAAAATCTTAAATAATTTAATGATGGAGTAAATATAGGATATGCGTTTTCTTGATATGTATCAATAATAAAGTTAAAAAATAAGATTTTATGTAAACTTTTAAAAATAAGGATTATTAGATAATATAATTTCTTAAATATGAGATTTGTGTAATTTTTTTTATGTTTTTTTTTGCTTTCTTTCTCTCCAACTAAAAAAAAACTTCCAAAACACTACACATAAACTTCTTACTAATTAAATTCTTTTGAAATAAAATATTTCACTTACCCCTTACCTCAACATTTCATAAATTCTCAAAATGCCCCTGATTTTTTCTCGCCTGCATCGCTCAAAATCAGAAAATTGACCCCAATCCTTGTTCTGTAAATGGGTTTTGAAGGTTAAGGGTGGATATCAAAAGTGAAAACCCCCAAAGGATAGGAGTTTCTTTAAAAAAATATCTAGGTTAAATCCTTGCAGCTTAAGATTGGCTAAGAAATTTAGTTTTAGTTTTTTTTGGTGGTTGTGAAGGATTTCGAAGAGGCTCAAAATTTTAATTTGCTGCCCCAAAAAATATAAACACTTTCCCTCTTTTAATTTTTTTTCATCATAGTTATTTCTTTAATATGCGTGTAAATTTTTATTAGTGCCGTAGTGATGTTGGAATTATTTATTGTAGAAGGCCTAGAATGCTATAGGATTTTCGTGTAATAAAAATGGTGGTTGTTATGTTAAGCGAGTATTTTTTGCTTTGGTTGTTTAGTTCATTGCTTTACCTTAGTCCTGTCTTGTTTCAGGCTTTTAGACAACTGTTTAGTGGGATAATTCATGTTGTAGTCTCCAAGTTGGTTGTTGGAAATGGGTAGCATAATTTGTCCAATTCTTCTCTATTTTAAACATTCTACTGGACGGAATAATTTTCATCTCATGGATGTATTTTCATCCCCGGCCCGTCTTACTTGGAACACATTCAACATGATTATTATAAGGTCATCATTGTTTAAAAGAGGTTATAATAGAATATCTTGGACTCTATCTGTTTAGGCATTGTTCGTTCTGATTCGAGTTCTAGCTTTGATGCATTATTTGAACTTCTTCAAAGGAATGTCATCATATTTTCATATACTTTGGACCTTTAACTGATTCTTTGGTCTACAACATGTTGGCTGAAACGTTTGGACTATTTTTTGTCACATTTTAAGTTTGGAATGTGTTTTGAAACATACTTTGTATAGTTGTTGCGCTCCAGATTTTCAAGGCTGATTTTATAGTAATTTTGGGGTGGATTATGTCATTTTATTGATCAGTTACCTGATATGTTTTTTTTTAAAAACACAAATAAATATCCTTTGAACGAATTACTCATAGCCTCTTTAAGTTTCTCCTTGAAAATTTAAAGTCTATTGCCGGTACCTCTTTCGTGACTAGTTTCTTGTAATTTTGCATACTTTAGTTATGTTTAAATTTTTCATTGCAATTGTTCATTCATAAAAAGGTTGAAAGTTTAATGTCATAAAGAACTTTATGGTTGTTTGTTTTCAACGACCACTGCCCAGAACTTTCATTGGCTCATGTTTAGTGACTCTTGCTGTTTTTGATTTCATGCTATAGAGTAGAATTCACGTCCAAATTTCTTGGCTAAACGGTTTGTTTCTCCCTTTATGCATATACTCTGATCTAATAGTCTTGAATTTGACTTAGAACTACTTTCTGAATGTAAATCTGTTAGCTGATACGTTTTGATCATTTGAAACGGCTAGTAACACTTACTGACATCTTTAAGTTTCTTAGATGTAAATTTTCAAATAAATTAAGCGTTTAAGCATTTGGTTGCGAATCATTTGAAATATGATTCCTTGTTGTCCAGTAACCAAGTGATTGAGGATACAATTATTATTATTCTCTCAACTACTACATGGGGACATCAATGTCCTCGTCATGCCCATCTTATTTCTAAGTGTTTGAATAATTGAAAGTGTTGAAAAAGTCGAATTAGTTTCAAGTTTAAACAATTTAAGTAGATAAAAAAACTTTTCTATCATGGGTAATTGTCCCCTTTACCACCAGATTTGCTAGTTCATCAGAAATGGGAACATCCATCTGAATCTAGTCGTGTGTGAGCTAAGAAAATTTAACAAGTTACTTCGTATGTTTTATCATTGTTATCTAATGTTTGATCTTTGTTAGGTGTTTATATCATGCTATGAGTCAATTCATAGTTTTTAAATATAGTATGTGCCTATCTTGAGTTCTCTGTTCAAAGTGACATTTTTGTTATCAGTTGCTAATTTTTTTTTTTATTTTCTTTTTGTCTCTCGCAAGCCTGAGGCCGACATGATTATTCACATCTTTTCGAGTCAACCTTATTCCTCAAAGCAAGAAAAGGAAGAAAATATGAGGAAACGATGCAACAAGTATCGTACTTAAAACTATAATTATAATAAATAATAATATTTTTATAAAATTACAGTTTATTGCAAGAGTAACATTATTTTGCTCATTAACTTGACAAGTGTTTGTTTTACTTTCACTACTTTACATTTTTCTATTTTTATTCTATTATTTCACCCCACCCCCCAATCCCGCCCGCAATATAGCCGTATCTTCTACCTTTTTTTTTCTAAATTTTTGCATCTTTTTTCCTGAAAATGTTAATAAATATTGTGCTCCATCAATTAAGGTGTATATCTCTCTCTTCTCAAAAATTACACCATCAATTGGTTATTACCTTGTCATCAACAAATTTTACTCAAAAGTGCGCCTTGGCTCGTTCATAAGGATCTTCAAGGAGGATGGGATTGTGCTTCTATGTCTCTTCAATGTATTCAAGTATGACTGGTGATTCTGCAATTGGTTTTCCATTATGAATCAAAACTGGGATTTTTTTATGAATTGGATTAAACTGCAACAACAAAGGACTTTTGTTTGGGAGATGTTCTTTTTGGTAGTCATATTCAATTCCTTTCAGTTTCAGTGTCAAATGAACCCTCAGAGCAAAAAGGCTTGCCCAATATCAAAACAATTTCACTTTCTCACCTGCCATTGTTGATTCTTGCTGTGTAAAGGCTAGCTACTTAATTTCAGAGTCATATTAGTATTTTTTGTATGGTAATATACATGTGGGTCCAACATGTATTTGTATTTGAAATCTCAATTTCAAAGTCATATTTATATATTTTGTGTGGTAAAATACATGTGGATCCAACATGTATTTGTATATGAAATATCGTTGAAATATTATTCTCTGTATCTGAAGTTTTTGAACTCCACGTGTCATGTTCTTAGTTTAGTTTAAAGAAGTATTTATATTTGTATTTTTATTAGCTTATAGGTCATGTGCAGTATATGCATTTTTATACACATATAGTTATGTTGATATATGTTTTAGAGGGTAACATATATATAGTAGTATTTTTTAATGTTCATGATATTGATTATGCATTTTTTGATTTAGTTATATGTATATGTATATAGTTATTGTTGTTACTGTTTAAGACATGCATTTGTATTTATTGTTTTATATGAGTCACATTTGTATTTTGCAAATACATATGAAGATATATAATAGAGTTATGTTCGTTAATGTTTAATATGAATCTGATAATGTATTTCGTAAATATATATCAGAGTCATATTTGTATTTTTTGTATGATAATATACATATGAATCAGGTATGTATTCTGTAAATACATATACAGAGCTATATGTACTTTGTATGGTGTTGGATTTGTCTTTGAACTGTTCTATGTCATTTTAGATGGTAACATATGAACTTATTTGTATTTTTTACTATTTAAGATATGTATCATGTATATTTTGATTACCTATATGTATATGTATTTAATTGTCCTTTTTTATATATAAATGCATATTCATATGTATTTTTGTACGGTGTTGAATTTGTCTTTGAATTGTTCTATGTCGTTTTATAGGGTAACATATATACTTATTTCTATTTTTTACTGTTTAAAAGATGTATCATCTATTTTTTTATTACCTATATGTATATGTATGTAGTTGTCCTTTTTGGTATAGATTTTTTAGCCCTATATGTTTATATATACATATGAGTTCGATATGTATTTTTGTAAATACATATGCAGATATATACATATTTTTTTTACTGTAAATACATATGCAGATCTGTATATCAATTTATTTTGTATATTTTTTTGAATATGTATATGTGATATCAATATTTATCTTTTAAAAATAAAAGATAGATGTAACGCCCCGAGTCTAGACCCCGGACGCCATACGGTGCTTACGATCCCGAAGGACCACAAGCTAACCCATGACTGGTACCTGCTGTGAACACTGAATAATAATACTGTAATAATACGGAAATTAGGCTGAAGTTGCCATAAGGTTCATAATTAAATCAAAACTGATAAATAAATACTGAAAATTGAACATTTGTTTGAAACAATCTAATCCAAAAGCCTCTAACTGTCTAAAGATGGAGTTGATGGGACAAGTCCTCAACTAACTCCAACTACTGAAATATACTGAAATACTGAAATGATAACTTTGTCCTTGAACTATGAGGACTCACTACTATATCTACCTCTGATTATCCGAGTTGCTAAGTACGGTCAGGAGCCCATGCGTCTGAACCTATGATATGAAACATCATAGCGCAAAAGAAAGAGTATGCGTTAGTACTTTGAATATACTTGTATGCTAAGTGAAGCAGGCTGATATGCAAGGGTTCATATGCATGAACAATAACTGACTGAATAATATGAATACAACTGAATGAAAGTATATGTATAAATGGACTGCTGAAAATACTGATGATGCATTACTGTACATACATCTATATACATATATACTATAACTGAGATTATGCTGAACTGAATACTAATTATTGATAACTGGGTTACTGGTAACTGGGTGACTGTTCTGACAATCCTGATTCTGTAGAACTAACTGAGTTCTATACTTAGCTGGGTGATTGTATCTGACAGTCCTGATCCTGAAAACTGATTTGAGATTTTATACTAAGTCTGAAACTATAACTGTAACTATGGAAGTGTTTATCTAACCAACCTACCGCAATTATAAACTGAGTTGGGGTCCAACCTGTAACCCCAGTTGGAAGGGTTTTAGCACCTTGCCAAGGGATACTAACAATAGCTGTGAGTTAACCCTACCTGGCAGGAAGAAATTTCGTCAACCCTCACTGGCAGAAAAACTTGTACGAGATATATCAACCCTTATCTGGCAGGAAGATATCTCAACCTACGCTGGCTACGTAGTTTCATAACACAGGGATTGCTACTAAAGGTCAAACCCTTCATTGACAGGAATGCCCCCATCCCTGGGTTCCCTCGATGCTGATTCCTACTCCCAACTGAATAAATACGAATTACTTTCTAGATTGTACTAGGTTTGACTGAACTGTTACTGATCGCGCTAACTGACTGAACTGGACTGAGTTCTGTAACTGTCTGAATACTACTATATGTGACATCATTGAGACTATTTTGAAGCTACTGTAATTCTAGGTAAACAGATAGATTTTGGATATTAAATACTCTCAAGACTCGATAGCATTGAAAGTAAAACATGGCATGGTTATAATAGCACAACAATAGTAGCTTATTAATAATGCTTCCACTTAGATATTTTGTCAAACACTTGAGAGGCATGCTTTATGCTCATAAGAATAACCAACATATAGGTATCATGACCACAATCCCAACTCACAATTTCAAGGGCTTTTAACATAAATCCATATAACCCTACACATATGTTAATTACGTCATATGAAACTTGTAATAAATAACAGATTAAAACTTAAATAACATCAAAATCATGAATACAATCAAATTCAACATAAAATTTATAAAACCAATCAACTTGTAGTTTTTAAAGAGGTTTTTGAACTCCAAGGGTGGAAGGAAATCCACGGATGAACACCTAACATACCTTGATTGTTAATTTCGTGGAGATTGTGGTGAGTTCTTGAGACTTGATTCTTGAGCTTGATGAAACTAGGACTTGTTATTTTAGAGAATTTTGTGAAAAAGATGAGAAATTATGCTATTTAGGGCTTTAATGCTATGGACATATTAGGTGAAGGAAAAATGACCTATTAGCCCTTAAAATGCAAAACAAAACTGCGGAAATTACCTGAACCGAACTGGCCAGGGCACCGCGGGCTCTGGAGCGCCGCTCTAGGTAGGCGTCGTGGTCTGCATTGCGGGCTCCCCCCAGCACTGGACTGGGCAAGGTGTCACGGGATAATCGCCTTGAGCCCCTATTTTGGAGTTTCAAACATGTCCTTACGCTTGTCCAAAAATTCTGAAACTCACCTGAGATGTACTATTGACTTCCCCGATCATGAATCAACTTGAAAACTAACTTTTTGAGGTCGGGAAGGTCATAAATAAATTCCTCAAAGTTTGAGGGCTTTAGAAATAACTAAGTCCTAACACAGCTGAAATTGTATAAGTTTGGGACCTTTTTTGGGCATGCTTTAAAGGACTCAAACGTCTAGGATTCTACGGGGTCTTATAATATCTTCCCCTTGAGAACAATCATCCTCGAATGAGACTGACTAAGCTGAGAATACTGATAGACTGAATTTATAAACTGAATATGCACAACTGAAGCATGATTACATACTGAAACTACTGATATACTGAGTTATCATACTGAGCATGCATAACTGAAGCATGACTGAGTTCTGAAGACGTGACGCATGACTGAGCTATTTTATGAAGGTATGAATGATATGAGAATGTTATGCAACTAAACCGATACAAAGTTATAAAGGAAAAGTTGAGCGTGAAACTGAGTAAATTCAAGGAAAACTGCCTTAAACTGAGTCTGAGTTTGCGAAGAAGGGGTGAGGATACTTCGTTCGCATATCTGCTTCTGCTTCCCAAGTAGATCCCTCAACGGACTGATTCCATAAAAGAACTTTGACTAGAGGAACCTCTTTGTTCCTCAGTCTACAAACCTGAAAATAAAGAATTTTGACTGGAACTTCCTCATAAGAGAGACTGTTCTGAACATCTATACCCTCTATAGGGACTACCACTGTTGGGTCACCTATGCACTTCTTTAGCAAGGAGACATAAAACACTGAATGTACTAAAGCTAAGTCTAAAGGCAACTCAAGATCGTAAGCTACCTTTCTGAAACGGATGAGAATTTGGTAAGGACCGACATATCGGGGACTGAGTTTCCCCTTCTTACCAAACCTCTTCACTCTCTTCATAGGAGAGATTTTAAAATACACATAATCACCAACCTCAAATTCGAGATCCTTTCTTCGCACATCTGCATATGATTTTTGTCGTCTCTGAGCTGTCTTAAGCCTTTCCCTGACCAACTGAACTTTTTCTAAGGTATAAAATACCAAGTCAGCCCCTACTACTATGGCTTCACTTACTTCGAACCAACCAATGGGAGATCTAGATATCCTCTCATAAAGCGCCTCAAACGGAGCTATCTGAATGCTGTAATGATAACTGTTATTATGTGCGAACTCAATCAAGGGCAAGTGGTCATCCCAACTACCCTTAAATTCAATGGCACAGGTTCTTAGCATATCTTCTAAAGTCTGAATGGTCCTTTCTACTTGACCATCTGTCTGAGAGTAAAAAGTTGTACTGAGGTGAACTTGGGTACCAAAACCCTTTTGGAAGGTTTTTTAGAAATGAGAGGTGAATTGTGTACCTCTATATGAAATGATGGTCAACGAAACTCCATGCAATATGACCAACTCTCAAACATAGAGCTTAGCATAATCCTCAGCTGAATAAGAGGTATGAACTGGTGAGAAATAAGCTGACTTGGTCATCTTATCCACAATGACCCAAATCGAGTCATGCTGACGACGAGTGTGAGGCAAACCTATCACAAAATCCACATTCACCTCCCCCCACTTCTAAGTGGTACTAAACTACTGCATAGCCCCACTAGGCTTCTGATACTCAATCTTAACCAGCTGACACATTGAGCACTTAGCTACGAATTCTGTAATGTCTCTCTTCATTCCACTCCACCAATAGACCTCCCACAAATTACGGTATATCTTAGTGTCCCTTGGGTGAATCGAGTAATGCACTCCATACGCCTCTGCAAGAATTCTCTGCCTCACACCATCTACACATGGCACATAAAGTCTACCCTGACAATGCAACACGCCATCTCCCCCTTGGGAGAAAACCTCTACCTTCTGGTTTCTGACTAACTCTTTCAGCTTAACTAAACTGGGATCTCTGTCCTACTTTTCTTTTACCTCAGAAACTAGAGATGAGTCCAAACTATTCTGCACCCATACGCTACCCTCTACTGAATCGACTAAGTGGACACCTAGTCAGGCAAGCTGATGAATTTCCTGAACTAACTTCCTCTTACCATCTGCCATGTGAGTAACACTACCCATAGACATCCTACTGAGAGCATCAACCACTATATTGCCCTTGCCTGGATGATACAGAACATTCATGTCATAGTCTTTTAACAACTCTATCCACCTTCTCTGACGCAGGTTCAGGTCTTTCTGAGAAAATACATACTGCAGGCTTTTATGGTCTGTGAACACATCAATATACGCTCCATACAAATAGTGCCTCCAAATCTTTAAGGCAAACACTAGAGTTGCTAATTTAAGATCATGAGTAGGGTAATTTTTTTCATAGGGCTTAAGCTGTCTGGAGGCATAGGCTATGACCTTACCTCTCTGCATCAAAATACACTCCAAACCAACTTAATCATCTTAGATCTACTGTCTATTATCACATAAGGGGCATATCTGGCTAACTGAGTAAACTTGAGAAAATACTCATTCACTATCATGTTTCCTTGTTTCAGATTAATAAACTCCAAAACCTTAACTTTCCTCAACTCTAGTGGGAAGAACCTATCAAGAAAAGTAGTATCAAACTCCTTCCATTCTACGAGCCCTACATCAACGCCTTTATGCGCCTTTTGCTGCTTAAACCATAAGTGAACCACATCCTGCAACTGATATGCGGCCAACTTAACACTATCACTAGCAGTCACCCCCATAATATCTGTGAATTTCTGCACCTGATCAAGGAATTCCTGTGGGTCCTCATCTACCTTAAACCTGGTAAATAATAGAGGATTCATTCAGGTGAAGTCCCGAATTCTAGCTGCAGCAGTATTGGCTACTGGGTTGGCCTGGACTGCAGTTGGATGTTTATTCTGGGCTACCACAAAATGATCTAGAGTGGTGAAAACTTCTCTGAATTCTGCATGAGAAACATGCTCATCCAAGGGATCTGGCTGGACGGACGAAGGTGCTGACTGGTTTTCTATTCTTCTTCCGTTAGTCCTCTTTGGAGGCATATTCTGTAAATAAAAGGAAACATTGGATTAGACAGAGAGTTTAATTTGAGCTCATGCTTACTCGTACGATATGAATACTAAAAGAAGGGAACTTATTCCTAAAATGCCTTATAGCCTCTTGTCCAAAAGTATGGCGTGCTACACACCCATGCACAGGACTCTACTAGACGCTACTTTCAAACTCCCTAGGATTCTGTTGAACCTTAGGCTCTGATACCAAGTTTGTAACACCCTGATTTTAGACCCCGAATGCCATACGGTGCTTACGATCCCGAAGGACCACAAGCTAACCCATGACCGGTACCTACTATGAACACTGAATAATAATACTGTAGTAATATGGAAACTAGGATGAATTTGCCATAAGGTTCATCACTAAATCAAATACTGATAAATAAATACTGAAAACTGAACATCTATCAAAAACAATCTAGTCCAAAAGCCTCTAACTATCTGAAGATGGAGTTGATGGACAAGTCTCCAACTAACTCCGACTACTGAAGTATACTAAAATGATAACTTTGTCCTCGAACTATGAAGAATCACCACTATATCTGCCTCTGATTATTCAAGCTGTTAGGTATAGTCAGGAGCTCGTGCGTATGCACCTATGATATGAGACATCATAGCGCAAAAGAAAGAGTATGCGTCAGTACTTTGAATGTACTGGTATGCTAAGTGAGGTAGGCTGGTATGCAAGGGTTCATATGCATGAATAATAACTGACTGAATAATATGAATATAACTGGATGAGAGTATATGTATAAATGGGCTGCTGAAAATATTAATGATGCATTACTGTACATACATCTATATACATATATACTATAACTGAGATTATGTTGAACTGAATGCTGAGTACTGATAACTAGGTGATTGTTCTAACAGTCCTGATTCTGTAGAACTAACTGAGTTCTATGCTGAGCTGGGTAATTATATCTGACAGTCCTGATCCTGAAAACTGATCTGAGGTTTTATACCGAGTCTGAAACTAAAATTATAACTGTGGTTGTGTTTATTTAATCGACATACCCGGATTATAAACTGAGTTGGGGTCGAACCTGTGAACCCAGTTGGAAGGATGTTAGCACCTTGCCAAGGGATACTAACAATGGTTGTGAGTTAATTCTATCTGGCAGGAAGACATTTTGTCAACCCTCACTGGCAGGAAAAATCGTACGAGATGTATCAATCCTTATCTGGCAGGAAGATATCTCAACCTACGCTGGCTACGTAATTCTGTAGCACGGGGATTGCTACTAAGGGTCAAACTCTTCACTGACAGGAATGCCTCCATCCCTGGGTTCGCTCGGTGCTAATTCTTACTCCTAACTGAATAAATACTAAATTAATTTTTAGACTGTACTAGGCTTGACTGAACTATTACTGATCGCTCTAACTGACTGAACTGGACTGAGTTCACTGAGTTCTGTTAACTGACTAAATACACTGAGTTTTGTAACTGATTGAATACTACTGTACGTGACATCATTGAGACTATTTTGAAGTTATTGTAATTCTAGGTAAACAGCTAGATTTCGGGTATTGGATACCCCCAGGACTCGATACATTAAAAATAAAACATGGCATGGTTATAATAGCACAACAATAGTAGCTTATTAATAATGCTTCCACTTAGACATTTTGTCAAACACTTGAGAAGCATGCTTATGCTCATAAGAATAACCAACATGCAAGCATCATGATCACAATCCGAACTAACAATTTCAAGGGCTTCTAACATAAATCCACATAACCCTACGCACATGTTAATTACTTCACATACAACTTGTAATAAATCATGGATTAAAACTCAAATAACACCAAAATCATGAATATAATCAATTTCAACATGAAATTCATGAAACCAATCAACTTGTAGTTTTTAAAGAGGTTTTTGAACTCCAATGGTGGAAGGAAACTCACGGATGAACACCTAACATACCTTGAATGTTAATTTCTTGGAGATTGTGGTGAGTTCTTGAGACTTGATTCTTGAGCTTGATGAAACTAGGGCTTGTCTTTTAGTGAATTTTGTAAAAAGGATGAGAAATTATGCTATTTGGGACTTTAATCCCGTGTTATGGACCTATTAGGTGAAGGGAAAATGACTCATTTGCCCTTAAAAAGTGGAACAAAATTGCAAAAATTATTCGGACACGACCGGCCAAGGCGCTGTGAGCTCTGGAGCACCGCTCTGGGTAGGGCACCGCAGTCTGCATCGCGGGCTCCCCCCAACACCGGACTGGGTAGGCGTCGCGGGCTAATCGCCCTGAGCTTGTCTTTTGGAGTTTCAAACACGCCCTTACGCTTGTCCGAAAATTTTAAAACTCACCTGAGATGTACTATTGACTTCCTCGATCATGAATCAACTTAAAAACTAACTTTCTGAGGTCGGAAAGGTCGTAAATAAATTTCTCAAAGTTTGAGGGCTTTAGAAATGACTAAGTCCTAACACTTACCTGAAATTGTATAAGTTTGGGACCTCTTTTAGGCATGCTTTAAAGGACTAAAATGTCTAGGATTTTGCGGGGTTTTACAATTGAGATAGAAGAATTAAAAAAACAAAAAAAAAAAAAATAAAAAAAAAAAACTGAAAAAAGAAGTGAAAAGGGGGAAAAAAAGAAAGACAAATAGAAGTGTAAAAATAAAAGTAAAAAAAGAAAAAGAAAAAAGAGAAAAAAGAAAAAAGAAGAAGAAAATGAAAATAGAAAAAGAAAAAAATATGAGAAAGGTAAAAAGAAAAAATAAAGAAAAACGTAAAAGAGAAAAAAAGAAGAGAAATAAAAGAGAGACAATAAAGTGGAAAGAAAGAAAATTAAAATAAAAAAGTAAAACGATAAAAAAAAGATGAAAAAAGCTAACAACAAAAAAAAGTTAGTGATACAAGAGAGTGAAAGAGAGGAAAAAATAGTAATAGTGCTTATTTTCAATCTTTGAAGATTATAAAGATAATAATTTTTCAGATTTAAGTTTGATTTAGAAAAGCAATCTACTAATTGAAATAAGAGTAATTTATGAAAAAATAATCTACTGCAGTAATTTATAAAAAAAGAATTTATTGCTTCCTTATTTAACTTAATTGATTTAAGTAAAAGAAGGACGATAAATATTGTTGTATATGTATTTTAGTATAAATACTTTTATAAAATACAAAATACAACTTGCTATTTTTCATAGTTATGAAACAATTGCTATAAAAATTCTAATTATAACTATAAGTTTGTGAAAAATTCTCAGAAGATAATGGTGGATCGGCTGGGAGTGGGCCAAAACTCAAGAATTCTTAGTCCAAAATTGGACATTTAAGAGGTCTGGGCCTAAGTTATCTAAACCCCACCTCTTCCCCTCTTATTATTTGTGTATATTTCTCTTGATATTGTATTAATTCTAATATTCTTTTAAGTTTAACTTTGTTGGATTTTGCTGAGGAGTTGCTAATTTTTAAATATAAATTATTGAAAAAATTTCATAAATAGCAAACTTAAGCTCCTAATTAGGAGTTTCGTAGCAACTGTTTCATAATTACTTGAAATAGCAACTTGCATTTTGTATTTTATAAAAGTGTTGCTACTAAAATACATATACAATAAGATTTACTGTCCTTCTTTTACTCAAATCAGTTGAGTTAAATAAGAATAACTATGTCATGTATTTAAAGCAGTAAATTCCTTATTCATAAATTGCTCTTATTTAAAGCAGTAGATTTTTTTTTCATAAATTAATCTTATTTAAATTAGTGGATATCTTTTCGAAATCAAACTCAAATCTGAAGATCATTATCTTCATGATCTTTAAAAAAAAATCTTGTTAGTTTCTTTTCATTTTTTTTATTGTTTTATTTTTTTATTTTGATTTCTTTTTCTTTTTCATTTTTTTCATTCCATTTTATTTTCTCTTTTCTAATTCTCTTCTTTTTCGTTTTCTAATTTTTTTTCCCTTTTTCATAATTTTTTATTTTCTTTTTTTTCATTTTTTTTCTTCTTTGTTTCTATTTTTATTTTTTTATTTTTTTCATTTTTATTTTTACACTTCTATTTCTCTTTCTTTCTTTTTTTTTAATTTTTTTTTCTTTTTTTACTTTTCTATCTCTATCTTTTATTTTTAAAAGACGACTATCTATATCACATATACATATTTAAAAATATGTACAAAATAAATAGACATACAAATCTGTACGTATATTTACAGTACAAAACATACATATATATCTGCATATGTATTTACAAAATGAAAAAGGCTCAAAAATACCCTTGAACTATCTGAAATAGCTCAAACATGCCCCTCGTTAGATTTTTAGCTCAAAAATACCTCTCCGTTAAATATTTGGCTCAAAAACATCCCTCTCTCTAACGGAATTCGAAAAAAGGATCAAAAATACCCTTGAACTATCTGAAATGGGTCAAAAATACCTCTTTGTTAAATATTTGGCTCAAAAATACTCCTCCCCTTAACGAAATTAAATTATTTTGATTGAATTAAACTCTAACTTTAACTTTTTAACCTTAATACTTTAATTGATTTACATAAAAGTATTTTTTTAATTTTAAAAATAAGATAATGAAAAAAAGTATTTGAATTATAATATAAATTGGTTGAATTTGATTTGGAAAATAAACATACATTTATTCTAAAAAGGTATTTTCACTTTACATATTTTTAATCTTTAAAGAAATTAAATATAAATTTTCACTTAAAGAAATTAACGAAATATAAATTAAATGATGAACTTTATATTAATTAATGAAATAATCGAAATAATTTAATTTTGTTAAGGGAGGAGTATTTTTGAGCCAAATATTTAATAGAGGGGTATTTTTGACCCATTTCAGATAGTTCAGGGGTATTTTTGATCCTTTTCCGAATTCCGTTAGAGGGAGGAGTATTTTTGAGCCAAATATTTAACGGAGGGGTGTTTTTGAGCCAAAAATCTAACGAAGGGCATTTTTGAGCTATTTCGGATAGTTCAGGGATATTTTTGAGCCTTTTTTATTTACAAAAATATATATCTGACTCGTATGTAAATATAAATATATAGGACACAAAATCTCTATAACAAAAAATACAACTATATACATATACATATAAGTAATCAAAAAATACATGATACATATTTTAAACAGTAAAAAATAAAAAGAAGTACATATGTTACCCTCTAAAATGACATAGAATAGTTCAAAAACAAATTCAACACCTTACAAAAATACATATGAATATGCATTTGTATATATAAAATATAAATACATGCACATGCCCCCAAAAAATTTATAATACATTTGTGACATAATACATCTGTCTAATTACGCTTGAACTACATATTTCTTCTTCATGTAGACACCACAAATATTCTTATGACAAAAAATTCTCGTACTGCTCTTTTAATAACATCGCCTTAATACGTTCTTCAATATCATTAACTGTGTGACATCCTATACGTGGTTCAAACCTTGAAAGTACTCTTACCATGAATATATGATCACGCGGTACCCATAGAACAAAATAATGACATAAATCTATATTACATGTATTTTAAAAAAAAAAATACGAGATGCATAGTATGCATATGTTTTCTTTTACATAATACATATTACATTACAAAAAATACATATAGCTCTGCATATGTATTTACAAAATATATGTCTGATCCATATGTATACAAAATACAAATACAAATATGACTCTGATATGTATTTACGAAATATATATCAAATTCATATAAAACATTAACGAACATAACTAAAATATATATCTTCATATGTATTCGTGAAATACAAATGCGACTTATATAAAATAATAAATAGAAATGCACATCTTAAACAATAATAACTATAACTATATACATTTACATATAACTAAACCAAAAAAATATACATAATACATATCATGAACATTAAAAAATACAAAAAAAAAATATATGTTACCTTCTAAAAAAATATATCAACATAACCATATGTGTATAAAAAATACATATATTTTACATGATCTATAAACTAATAAAAATACAAATACAAATATCTTTAAAATTTCAAAATAAAGCATCATTAATATTTTTTCTCTCCATAACTGTGATTAAATTTTAAAATAAAGCATCTAAAAAAAGAAATGAAAAGGGGGGAGGGGGGAGGGGGAAAAGAGAAAAAGAAGTATAAAAATAAAAGCGAAAAAAAGAAATAAAAATTTAAAATAGAAAAAAAAAATAAGTAAAAAAAAAAAGAGAAAGGAAAAAAAAAAGAAAAAAAAAAAAAAAAAGAAAAAAGGAAAAAGGAAAAAAAAAAAAGAGAAAATAAAGTGGAATAAAAAATGAAAAAGAAATCAAAATAAAAAAAATAAAACGATTAAAAAAAGAAGATGAAAAAAAAAACTAACAAGAAAAAAAGTTAGAGATATAAAAGAGAAAAAAATAATAATAATGCATTATTTTGAAATTTTGAAGATTATGAAGATAATAATCTTCAGATTTGAGTTTGATTTGGAAAGGAAATTTACTAATTTAAATAAGAGTAATTTATGAAAAAGGAATCTACTAATCTGTGCGGAAAAAAAGGTGATTTTTATGAAGTATGTTTTTTGGGTAAATTAGAGAGAGGTAAAATAATGGAGTGAAAATAGAAAAGAAAGTCAAACATGCATGTGTAGAGTTAATGAACAAAAAAATGCTACTTTTACTATAAGATGTAATTTTAAAAAGGTGTTGATATTTATTGTAATTATGGTCTTAAGTTTATCACTTTCTGTAATTTTTCCTAAATTATTTCACTTACTTAATTTAACTATTTGACCAAAGCTTTAGCTTTTCCTCTTTTAAAAATCTTGATTGAGTTTTATCTCCTTTTTAGTCAATTAAAATGAGAAGTCGTCATTATTTTTAGATGTGATCATACTCAATTTCCTTTACCCCATTTTTCTTGAAATTGTTTTATTATTAAAATTCATCTCTTTACTTAACAATATTAAACCTCTTTTTTCTTAAAAAAAATAGTTTTAAAATATTTAGTTTAAACAGATGATAGCCACGTGTTAGTAGACATTTTAGATGCCTTAAAAACGTTTCTAAAGTGTTAATATGAATCTTTACTTGAATTTCTTAATTTTTAAATATTTTTTTCTGTTTTAAATCTATAAAGATTTTTCAAAGATTTTCTTATTTTCCTAAATAAATTAAGTGGATACTTTATTTTTGATCGAATTTGAAAATTTTCATAAATTTTTTATTTGATTGAAGTCAAATCATTTTTCCGCAAAACAATAATCACTATTTTAAAGTATGTTTCATATACATTCTACTTTAATCAACTACGCCAGACACAACAAAATTTTGCTCTCCAGAAAAGCAGACCATCTAACACCCTCAACAAACACAAATTATGCAAGAGAAAATATCCATTTACTTCAAGAAACAGTACAAAAATTACCTTTTTCATGAATGATTCTGTCTCAAGTTCTCCAATGGTTAAACTCTCATGCGAAATCTTTTACAAGAATGTCTAGTCGAACAGTCAAAAGTATCCTTGGTAAATATCGAAATGCTTGTCACAAAAATAACTCCGAGAAGTAAATACCTATAGAAGAAAGCATTCATATTGCCCACGTATTACTATTTTGCAAACCTCATCGTCATTCAACATAGAGAGATTTTTAAATGAGATCAAAGAATTTTATGTGGTTTTCATTGAATTACAAGGACAATGCATTCAGACACAATTTGTTAGACTCTACATGAATTTACATCTTGGTAAAAATCAAGCAAGTAAACTTTCGAAGTATAAGAATAGCCTTCGCTCAGATATTATATTTGATTCCTCAAATCTGGAATGAGATTAACAAAGCTCCATATCCCATTATTTTGACGCCAATTGAGACAAATATATATAACAGTCAACTTGAAATATTTAGCTCTGATAATAGAATTACTTATTAAGAAAAAACTACGCACCATAGATAAAATAAATTCTTAATTATCTGACATAGTTAAGATTTAAAATAATTACTTTACATAATTAAAGTTAGTTGAAATAACTGTTATTTATGTGGACCTGCATACACAAATAAAATAATGTATATATAAAAAATTTCAGAAAACTTTTTATTGTTTTATCTTCCTTCCAATTTCATTTTATTATTCCCTCAAACATTCACCTAAAAACCACTACATTTGCCTATTTCCTCTCTCTCTCTTTAGAAATCTAAAGTGGTAGGGCTTGAAATTCATAAAAAAAAGTATCAGATCTTCTTCTCTCCCCAAAGTTTGAATTTACTCTACTTGTTTTAGATTAATTGTTGATTTCTATATTTTTAAGGATTCACAATTTTTTGTTTGGAATATGAGTTTAATAAAAAATATCTAAGAAGTTAATCTCCTTTTTAAATGTCTAATCAAATAAAGAATTTGCTTAGTTTAATTTTCTTCTTTCATTATTGATGTCTGGTTACGTGAATATTCTTATGCAAATTTCATTGTTGAAGTTTGATAATCATTTGTATATTTATACATATAATATGAATTTGTATTCATTTTATACATTTGAATTTGTATTAATTAGTATTTATCTTGAAGATATGAGTTGTAAGTGTTTGTATTTGTATCTGGATGCTAAATTTAGAGATAATTTTTATCTATATAAATTCAATATTTGTATTTCTATGCACAACTGATTTTCGTGGATAAATACGTTGAATGTATAAATGCATTGAAATTGTACTTTAATTTATATACTTATACATATAATCTGAATTTATATCCATTTTATACATTTTAATCTGTATCAATTCGTATTTATCTTGAAGATATAGTTGTAAGTGTTTGTATTTGTTTTTGGATACTAAATTCATAGCTAATTTTTACTTGTATCGATTCAATATTTGTATTTTTATTAATAGTTAATTTTTGTGGATAAATACATTGTATGTATAAATACATTAAAATTATATTTTTTGTGGATAAATACATTGTATGTATAAATAGATTAAAATTATATTTTAAATTCTGAAGTCATATGATGAAATTATAGAAAATTTAGTTTGAATTCTATTTTTGTATTTCAAAAATTAAAAGGTAAACTATATATTAAAAATCTATATACATTTAATCACTAACTCAAATCTATAAAATGTAATTATTAAAACTTAAACTAAGACGTTGGTTAAGAGGGGTCTAAATTAGCTATATGTAAAGTTTTGCCATTAAATTTTTATCCAAAAATGATATTGTGAGAGAATCAATATTAGTAGTTAACTTTGTGCGTCTAATCCATCATCAAACTCGCCATACCTTTTGCTAGCATCTAGGGTGACCCACTTGCATTAAGATTGACGGGTTTCAATGTGAATCAAGAAGATGCTTATGATAAAAGAAGAACCCTAGAATGAGTCCAAGAATTATGAAGAAAAATGGGCTAAGTGCTACATATATTTCATGATTCAAGTCCAAGCCCGAAAGGAAGAAGATAGGGCCTATATGAGTTTTGAGTAAATTTGAAAACTTTTTCTTATTTTCTTAAGGGAGAATTTTTGGTATTATTTTTATATGCTTTCCTAGTCCTAGTAGGATTTTATTTATTATTTTCATAAAAATAGATCCTAATCTCATGCTATTTGAAATAACTTTTTCCTAGTCCTAGTTAGATTTGATAAAGATAAATCTCAATCTCATGCTATTTGAGATAGTATTTTTCTTTATATATAGAGATGAATTTTGTTATTTTTAATCAAACAACATTATTATTAATTGAGACTTTCTCTTTTTTACACCTTTGTGTGTGACTACTTGGGATTTATCTTGCAACCTTATAAGCACGATTCTTTAGGCGGTAAGATTAATTTTTAATTTGATATCTTTGATTTCTATTAAAGTCGGTAAGATTAATTCTTAACTTGATATCTTTGGTTTCTATTAAAGTTAATTAAAGAAGGTGATTAGTCCTATACTAATTGTTGTCTTTAATTTCTTCAAAATAAGGGTCTGGATCATTTTTTATATAAGTTCTTGAATTGAATCTATTAGTATCATAATTAGTCTTAATTCACTTATTTTAAATACCAAGATCAATTAGGATTCTTAGCACTTAATCTCAAAATTAGGTATTTATTCTCGAATTTCATCTATCTTTAATTTCTCATCTTTAATCTTAGAGGTTTTCACTTACGCATTATTTTCTTATTTATTAAAGTAACCCGATTCTTATCACCTTTATTCCACACAAATCCTCAATTCACCCTAACTGCTTCTCATTCCTGAGCTATTTTTTCCCTTCAAATCCACTATCTACTGTAAAACATCACTCATTCCCAAGCAAAGCTTGAGACCGTTCAGTTTCTTTTTGCTTTCACATTCTTATCCGATAATAATAAGGTATAATATCAGTGACTCCTTCTAAATAGTTATTTTGCTCGGATTCTTAAAAATATCGATAAGTGTGTGTCGAATTCTTTAAAAATTGTGTATTTTTAAAGAACTTGGAGTGGGGCATTACCATTTCTTAGATCCATGAATCCAATTCAATTCAGTGGGATCCCTCATTTTTTAAGAGTCCAGGCAACATAGCTAAATAGAGCACATTGTTAGACTCAATATTTAGAAATATTTAGCTCCTTTATCTGAAATATGGCATACAGTTAAGGAAAAATAATCATGATTCAACGAATCGAAAAACAAAATCAAAACAACTATAACAAATCACATGCATCATACAATCGCAAATAATATCACGAGTTAAAGCAACGAAAAACTTTTGGTTTATTTTATTATTTCTTATTAGTGAATAAACTAAAACGACGTAGAAAAATTTCAAAGCAGAAGTAGACAACAATCAGTTGAAAATGAAATTAGAAAGATAAAAAGAAGATCAAACAAAGAAATCAGAAGACAGACACACAAACCCTATGAAATGAAAATCAAAAGAAAAAAAACTTCTCAATAGAATTTAACCAAAGCAATAATGTAAAGCTGATGAACATAAGTAGAAAAATGAAAATCAGATAATATGAAAGTTAAACTACCATATACGACAAGTTGTTCCTGGGGATTCAATAACTTACTTGTCTTTGTAAATTTCTAATCCATCGTCTGCACAATCTCACACAACATTCCCTGCAAAATCGAATAAATAAATTCAAGAGAAAATGCATACTATTTGCAATTTTAAATGGACATCTATGGCATAAAATATAAAAATTTAAAAAGAATAAATATAATAGTTCAAATAGCGTAATCCAACAACCACAATCATGACATCTGTGACACCCTTAAAGCTAAGAATAATCTAAGGTGACCCAGCATGCACCCAACATCCATAGACTTGTCAGCAACTATAGGCGTTTATGTAAGAAGCCTTTACCAAAATGACACAGACATGTACATTTCGAAGAGTGTAGAGTATTGAATCTCGTAGAAGTTCAGCTATTTGTTGCTTTATGCTTACAAAAATAAATCTTTTTTAAAATTAAATTGAGACAATATTTCCAGTAAACAACACATAGAGACAAAACAGTTGAGAAACAAGCTGACGCAAAAGCATTTAGCTAGAAACTTTAGCTTTTACGTTTCATAGCTACGAGGTAAGGAGGAGTAAATCATTTCACTGTAAGTTTTTTCATTGATAGCTTAAAGTGATTTTATCTCTTACTTTTACTTCATATTCCCCTTGATTGCACAAAGTAGAAAGGTAATGAGATGTTTTATTAATAAGAGTGTATTATGAACATAAATCAATGTTCTAGGGTGTGTTGAAATTTCAGCACATACACAAAGTCAATGCGCAGTGGAAAAATAAATAGAAACGTACCTTCAGTCATTATTGTTCAAGTGTTGTAAAGAATCACCTTTGTCAAAACCTTAAAAAGAAAACATACAAAGAGACACCTAAAAATGTTCTAGCCTATGCCTATCAAAGGTGTGCTAGACTGATGGAGTCACAGACGTATTTATAGGTAGGTTAGAAACTCTTAGGCAAATAACTTTAACCCTAAGGACTTTTATAGTTATTTCTTGCCATCAAAGAAATACCATATATACATAACTTGGAGGAAAAGTAATTGGCTGATTTAATACTTTACTTGGGAGACAAGGTAAATTTCTTACCAAAAATATGTGAGTCGTTAATACGTAATATTCTTACATTCTTCCATTTGACTCACATATCAAAATAAGATAATTCTTTATGAGTGAAAATAAATAATATGGTCATAAGCACATTCACTCAACTTAATAGTCATGCAAAAATCACTTTTATCAAGAATATATTAATGCAAGAATCATGGCGGTCACACTCTTAATCAAACTCTTTCTTCAACGTATTACGATGTTTAATATGTTCTAAACAAAGTGTACAATAATTTTATAAATGAGCTTAATATAAGTTATTCAGATTCCAACTTTATTTGATCCAATGATTACTTTATAATACATGAAAATCAAAATGTACACATTCATGTATATAAAAACGATAATGTCTAGACAAATTGTTAGAGAATATAGCAAGATTACAATGAGTTACTAAGTCCTATACAGGTCACATAAACCTTGAAAACATTAGCTGGTAAACCTTTAGTCATAGGATCAGCTATCATCAAAGTAGTACTAACATGTTCAATACTCACATCTTGTTTCTTGACATGATTTCTATTAATCAAATACTTTATGTCGATATGCTTACTTCGGCTTCCACTCTTATTATTCTTTGAAAAGAATAGCGCAACTGAATTATCACAAAATAATTTTAATGATCCTGTAATAAAATCGACAACTTTAAGTCTTGAAGTAAAATTCTTCAACCATAACGCCTGTGATGTAGCTTCATAGCATGCTATAAATTCAGCTTCTATTATGGATGTTGCAACAATGGTTTGCTTAACACTTCTCCACATATACCACTTTCTTTGCATCCACCCAAATTGGAGTATGAATATTAGTGACTTCTAATGAGTCATTATATCTGTATGTAAGCTTAATATCTGTGGTTCCTTATAAATATCTCAAAATTCTTTTGCCAGCTTTCCAATATTCAATACCAGGGTTACTTTGATATCTATCAAGCATTCCTACTACAAAAACAATAGCAGGGCTAGTGCAGACTTGTGCATACATAAGACTCCCAACAAGTAAAGCATATGAAATGTCTTTCATTTGCTCTTGTTCCAATGCATTTTGTGGGCATTGATTCAATGAGAATTTGTTATCTTTAATGATAGGTGTTGTTATAGGTGAACAATATTTAATTCCGTATCTTTTCAATATTCCTTCAATGTAGGCTCCTTGAGATAGTGCAAGCAATCATTGAGATCTATCTCTGTGAATCTCTATGCCAATGACATATGAAGCTTCACCCATATCCTTCATTTCAAAATTTTGTATGAGAAACTATTTCGTCTCATGCAACAACCCCAAATCATTACTAGCAGTAAAATATCATCCACATATAGGACTAGAAAAATATATTTATTCCCACTTATTGTAAGGTATATACATTGATCAATGATGTTCTCCATAAATCCGAATGAAGAAACAACATTATGAAATTTAATGTACCATTGTGGGAAGCCTGTTTTAGTCCATAAATAGATTTATTCAACTTGAAAACAAGGTGACTTTCATTCTTATCACTAAATTCTTCAGGCTGAAGCATGTATACCTCTTCTTCAAGATCTCCATTCAAGAAAGCCGTTTTCACATTCATTTGATGTAACTTTAAATCAAAATAAGCTACCAATTTCATGGTTATTCTTAATGAATCCTTTTTTGACACAGAGGAAAAGGTTTCATGGTAATCAATACCTTCTTTCTGAGTGCAACCCTTGGCTACAAGTCTAGCTTTATATCCCTCAGCATTACCAGATGAGTCTCTTTTGATTTTATAAACCCGTTTAGATCCTATAGTAGAGACTCTTTTTGGTAATTCAATGAGATTCCAAACTTTATTTTTAGCCATAGATTCTATATCTTCTTTCATGGCATCATATCAAAGTGTGGAGTTTTCTCTACTCCCGACTTATGAAAATAAACATGGATCATCTTTTAGTCCAATATCGTAATTAGACTCTTGAAGATATACAACATAGTCACTAAAAATTATTGATCTACCAACTCTTGAGGATTTTCTTACTTCTACTGGTTCAGGTGATCCTTCAACAATGAATTTAGGTAAAACGGGTTGTTCTTTATGTGGCTTATCAAGTGGTGATGACTCTTAAACTTGTTTCTCTTCAGGTAATTCATGAGAATTTAACTGATTTAAGTTTTCAGTATATAAAGGTACCATAAGTGGTTTCCTTATCTCTTTTAGTTCCATCACTTGAGCTGAACCATTCCTACTTACTTTATGTTCCTTAAGAAATTTAGCATTTCTAGCCTCAACACTTTTAGGAGAATGAGAAGGACAATAAAACCTGAATACTTTAGAGTTGACCACATAACCTATAAAGAAATCGCTTATTGTTCGTTCATCCAACTTTTTTAAATATGGATTATAAATTCTCACTTCAGTTGGACATCCCCAAACGTGTAAGTGGCTTAAACTAAGTTTTCATCCTTTAAATAATTCAAAAGGTGTCTTGGGGACAACTTTAGATGAAACTCTATTTAAAATATACACAACAATTTTTAAGGTTTCATTCCATAAGGATAAAGATAAACTTGATCTACTAATCATGTTTTTTACCATGTCCATTAATGTGCGGTTCCTTCTTTTGGCCACATCATTTTGTTGTGGTGTTCCTGGCATGGTATATTGTGTAATTATACCTTTTTTTAAGGAACTCAACAAATGGGCCTTTAACTTGTCCCCTTTTTGTGTACCTACCATAATATTCTCTACCCCTATCAGATCTTACAATTTTGATCTGAGCTTCAATTTGTTTCTCTACTTCTATTTTAAAAATGTTAAAAGCATCAAGTGCTTCTGATTTATTAAATAAAAGATAGAGGTACATATATCTTGAATAGTCATCAATAAATGAGATGAAAGATTTTTCACCATTCAAGCAAGGGGTAGGAAAAGGTCCACAAATATTTGTACGTATGATCTCAAGCAATTGAGAACTCTTTTTGTAAATTTGTTGGTCTACTAACCCTTTATGCAGTCCACACAAGTTCCAAAGTCAAAAAAATCAAGAGCTCTAAAAACTCCATCATTAACTAACCTTTTGATTCTTTCAATAGAGATATGTTGCAATCGCTTGTGTCAAACACTTGATCAGTTCTCATTGATAATATATCTCTTAGTGCCAATTTCTTTATCATGCGGAGTTATGACATTACATTCAACCGTGGGGTCAGCTCAAATTTAAATAACTTTTCATACATATTTTTAAAACCAATAACTTTATTTCCTTTCAAAAGTTTCATTGTAGACGATTCAAAATTAAAATCATGACCAGCTATGGATAATCTAGAAAGAGAAATTAAATTCCTAGAATACGATAAAACATAAAAGGTGTTTTCTAAATCTAATTGAAAATCATCTTCTAAAATGAGTCTATACGTCTCCACACCTTTTACATGTGATGATGTCCTATTGCCATAATAAATATTTTGTTCAATTTTCGTTGGCTTCCTTAGAGTTAGAAAACCCTGCATGATTTTGACAATGTGAGTTGTGAAATCAGAATCGATCCACCATATATTATCAAAAACTTCAATAAAATTAGATTCATAACATACAAAGGTGAAATTACCTTTCTTCTGGAGCCACTTCTTGTATTTTAGGCAATCTTTCTTCCAGTGACCCTTCTTTCTACAGAAACGGCAAGTGTCATTGTCAAGACTGTCCTTCTTCTTCATAGGAATACTTTTGCCGTTTATTGTATTTTTCTTATCACGAGTCACTAAATTTGGACTTTTGGGTATCTCATGCTTCAAACTCTCCTCTTCTTGCACACACATAGTCAAGAATTCATTGACTGATCATTTATCTTTATGTGTGTTGTAAGATATCTTGAATAGACAATATTCCGTAGGAAGAAAGTTGAAAACAAAATGCATAAGAAATGTTGCAGACATATCAACCTCAAGGAACTTGAGTTTAGCAGCAATATCTCTCATTTTCATAATATGTTCACACACTGTACGACTTTCATCAAATATTATACTTGAGAGCCTCTTCATAAGGGTGCTAGCCAACGTCTTGTCAGAACTTACAAATTTTTCATCAATTGTATTCATGTAAGATTTGACATTGTCATTGTTAGGGATAAAACTCATAATGATTTGACTTATATGATCCTTTATGAGAATTAATCTCAAGCGATTAGATCGCTTCCACCGCTCATAAAAAGCCTTAGCCTCTGGCGTACTTGATTTTGTGGGCTTAGATGATTCTTCCACACGAAGTGCCAGATCTAGATTCGAGCATCCTAAAGTGAGAAGGACTTTCTCTTTTCATTCAGTAAAGTTGTCACCAGACAACATTGAAATTCGAGAATTTTCATCAAATCGAGCAGTGGAAAAAGTTGTGTTAACTGCAAAATAAGGATACACATAGATAAGCTATGAAAAATATAACCATCAAAATGAATCACGTAAATACCAATTCTTAAGTAAATTTTAAATCTTCCTGTGGGTAGAGGTTGCACCAATGCATAAAATTACTTAACTTCATTAGACTAGCAAACCGAATAAAACTAAAAAATAATCCATACCTGTGGGCATATGATTAATTTTAAATAGAAAGGTTTACTATCTATTTCAATTAATCTAACCAAATTAGTTACCCTCTATGGGGTAAGGTTACTATTTCGATAAGATAATAAAACTTTATCAGATGTCATTATTATATTTTAATCACTTAACTTTATGTGATTAAATAACTGATTTTCTTTATACCATATGCTTGGGATGTTGTGGCTAACCCAAACATATGATAAAAGAACTCAAAATGACATCTCACAATAGTTAATTTTAAAAATTAACTTAAACAAAGTTTAATTCTTAAAATGTTAAAGTGGATTGAATAGGCAGAGCCTACATCAAAGCAATCCATTGTATAAAGTATCTTTTATTAATCGGAGAAAAAATCATACAACAAAGAAATAGGTTGAACCTACATGTCCTTTGTTAAAATTGTAATTTTTTAGCCATAGTGATAATAGTTTACATACGATAAGGGAATAGGTTGAGCCTACATATCTCTCATTCATATTTCTTATAATTAATCATGATATTATAAGAAGAATATGATACAATAATTGAATGTAAAATTAAAATAATACTACTATTTTATCATAACTAAAAGATTTTAAGAATAAGTCAAATAGCCAAATGAAAAACTTCTTAATACACCATGGCCAATTTAGTAACTATATTGATTTAAGCATGATTGCACTTAGAAATAATTAATTACAAACTTAAAGGAAATATTTCAAGTAATTATAACATATTCACAAAAAAAATTAATGAGACAAGTTCTATTCCATAAGACATTAATGTCAAGTGAACAGTGAGAATTCATTGAACAGATTCATACAATGAATTATGCGTAAACATAATGAAACACTGAACAACATAGCTAAAGCTGGCTCTCTGATTCCACATGCTGATATTTCAACACATACACAGAGCCAATGCACAACGAAAAAATAAATAGAAACGTACCTGCAACCATTATTGTTCAAGTGTTGTGAAGAATCATCTTTGTCAAAATCTTAAAAAGAAAACATGCAAAGAGACACCTAAGAATCTTCTAGCCTATGCCTATCAAAGATATGGTAGAAATTGATGGAGTCACAGATATATTTATAGGTAGGATAGGGACTCTTTAGGCAAATAACTTTAACCCTAAGAATTTTCATTGTTATTTCTTGTCATCAAGGAAATATCATAAATACATAACTTAAAGTAAAAGTAATTGACTGATTTAATATTTTACTTGGGAAACAAGATAAATTTTTTATCAAAAATATGTGAGTCAGTAATACGTAATATTATACGTAATATTCTTACGGGATAATGATATTGAAGTATAACTACTACTGTTGATGTAACATTAACCTTCATTTTTTATCAAAAATATGTGGGTGTTATAAATTTATTTACATTATAGTGAATGTCTATCAAGATCTACTTTGATATCTATTAGAATTTGAAGCATCTGTCTTTTACTCAGACTAGGAGTAAATTTCCCCTATAAATAGAGGAGTTTTGTTCATTGTATTTACAATCATATAATCTCTCATCCTCAAGAGAAGAAATAAGAATTACTCTCTCTTCTCTCTCTACTCTTGTTCTTTATTCTTTCTTACTTTATAACACGTTATCAGCACGAGACTTTGCCAAACAAGGTGAGATTATAAATCTAAAGGATTTCAAGGTTACTAATTTTTTATGTTATCTTTCTTTTGCTACTACTAATATAATTATTATTGGATTTGAGGAAAAAAAATTAGTTTGAACCATTTATATTTTAAATTTATTCCTCAAGAACAATATTATCAAAAAGGATGATAATATGTTGGGTTCAAGTCCCATCGATTCATGCCTAAGATGCCTTTATATGGATCAAATATTGAGTTTGAATCTCAATACACCATATTGATGATATTGTGATGGCTAAGGCAAAATAATGGGTGTTTGATGAAAAGTCATAAAATTCGACCCATTGAATATGCTTCATTCCATAAAGTGAATGTGGTAGCAATATATGATAAGTCTGAAATATGACAACTTACTTCATTCTTGAGGTGTATGTGGTAGCAGTGCTAATATGTCTGAAAGAAGACAAGTAATTGAATGCACGAATATACGCGTGGAGGGACAATATAATAATGATCATCAAAAGTGATGATATTTTCACATGCTTATATGATTATAAGATATGCTAGAGAAAAAAAAAGTTTCTACATCATATGTATGCTTCGATTTGCTTCTGAAGTAGCAAAATTTTGAAAGAGGTTATAAGCTATCATAGTTTGATAGGCTTAAGGCACAATTATATTCCATTCCTGGGGAATGAGAAACTTATTAATGCAAACGTGCACTTGATTGTGATTGTATCACAACTCACCTCCGAAAGAGGTTGAATAATTTTGAAATCTACTTCTGAAGTAGTAAATCTGAAATTTATTCATGTAATAGTAAATCTAAAATTTACTAAAAAAAAGTACATGTCATGGTAAACTTGGAGTTTACTAGAATAAAAGTTCATAAATTGATATGAACGATTGTGACATCTCGAAGATGTGCATGTATTGAAGAACTAGAAGATTCTTCAAGAATTATTTATGTCGTTTGTTCTCATGATAAGTTGGTTGGACCAACTAATGTTGGAATTGAATTTCTTAAATCTGAAAAATATAAAAGGTGAATATGGGTCCGTTCACCTATCATATGATATGTTGAAAAGATGCATCAATAAGATGATCACATGTACATTCATTGTCAACTTGCAGTTTGACATTTCTAAAGTTGCTTGCTCAATAAAATCGAGTTAAGAACATAATTTCCAGATTGTACAATCAAGAAAGTTATCTTGATGATGATGGTTTAGCATTGAATGCCTTCGATAAATAGCTAAACCATCGCTAATGAGAACAAAGCTTCATGTGTTGGTAAATTAAGATTATTTCTTCCCCCTTAATTGGTTCAAGGTTATGAACCAACTATTCCATCTAATAGTTTTGATGTGCGGTATACGATTAATGAACATACCATGATGCACAAAGATGGATTCCTCAAAGAAGATAGAGGATGTATGTTAGTTTTTCTAATAGAAGGGGGAGATTATAATCAGTTATGAAATATGTTAGGAATTATCATCAGATCCTCATTCAAAAGATATTCTAGTCAAATGCCGAACGCATCTCATATTTAAGCTGCAAGTGCTCCTATTTTGTGTCCTTAAAGGACAAAGTCTACGCATTCATAAAGCATGGTAGAACAATCGGTTCCAAATGAAATAATTTTTGAAAAATAAGGAGCAAATAATCATAATAAGAAGGCAATGAGCTCTTGAAGAGCCTACGACATACCACTTCATGAAACCTTATGAGAGGTTCATGTACCTAAAAATAATAAAGTGATGAGATCTCAAAATGTTATGTCGCATTGTGAACCGATACAAAATGATATATCAACAATATCTTTGACACAATATTGGCTCAATATTGTGAAAGATTACAAGGACCTAAATTCTACGTTTATTTGAGCATGCTAACGTAGAAACATTTATCAAGTGACATGAAAGGATGCATCTTGGTAAGCGTAAAACTTATTTGATTTGCAGTCCAGACACTTGAAGCTAAGATGTCACACTTGAAATGTTGAATATTGTCACTTAAATAAATTTATATGAAAACTTCTTTAAGGGTTCAAAATATAAAAGTTTTTGGGAAACTTATTGATAATCCTTATATTGTATAAGCTTATAGCTTGAAAATTATTGAAACTCTTGGAGAGTTTTCAAAAGCAATAAGATTATTTGCTGAAATGATAAATATACCAATTTGAATTGGTTATGAAGTACCATATCTTAGTATAATTGGTGCACTCATGTATCTTGTAAAATACTACAAGACCTAATATAGCCTTTCGCTCAATTTGTTAGCAAGGTATATTTCTACTCCTACTATGAGGCATCGAAATGTGATAAGATACATGAGTTTTAATGATTTTCTAAAGATTTCAGTCCCGATATTACTGATCATGCTGATGTTGAGTACTCATCTAACCCGCATAAATCTCGATCTCAAACATACAATGTGTTCACATGTGGGGATACTGTCATATCTTGGAGATATACAAAGCAGTCTATTTAGACACTTTATCGAACCATGATGAGATAATAGCTATTCATGAAGCAAGTCAAGAATGAGTATGGTTGAGATCCATAATACATCTCATTCGAGAAAAATGTGGCTTGAAATGTGACAATGTACCCACAATTTTATACGGAAATAATGCAACATGCATAACACATCTTAATGGATTCATAAAAGGAGATAGAACGAAGCACATTTATTCAAAACTTTTCTACATACACGAGCTCCAAAAGAATGGTGATATTAACGTGCAACAGATTCGTTCAAGTGACAATGTGGCTGTTTTATTCACCATGTCTCTTTCAATTGTAACTTTCAAGAAGATGGTGTACAAGATCGGGATGCAAAGGTTCAATGATATTCTCATTAGGGGGAGTTAATACGCGTTGTACTCTTTTTTCCTTCCGAGGTTTTGTCCCACTGGATTTTCCTTGTAAGGTTTTTAATGATGCAGCCGATATACGTATTGTTAGAAATGTGTACTCTTTTTCCTTCACTAGATTTTTTATCCCGCTGGTTTTTTCTAGTAAGGTTTTAACGAGGCACATTATCTATCTAGACATTCAAGGTGGAGTGTTATAAATGTATTTACATTATAGTGAATGTCTATCAAGATCTACTTTGATATCTATTAGGATTTGAAGCATCCGTCTTTTAGTCAGACTAAGAGTAAATTTTCCCTATAAATAGAAGGATTTTGTTCATTGTATTTACAATCATACAATCTCGCATCCTCAAGAGAAGAAATAAGAATTACTCTCTACTCTTGTTCTTTATTCTTTCTTGCTTTATAACAGTGGATCATTAATACTTAATATTCTCACAGGATGATGATATTGAAGTATAACTACTACTGTTGATGTAACATTAACCTTCATTAGTTAAGTATATCTTCTTATTTTCTTTGGGTACGATCTTTCCTCGGAATAGACGTGTAAACACGAGGAAGCTTTGTGCACTGAGGTTGCCCCCCCCCCCCCCCTCTTTTTACAATATATTGTTTGTATTGGATAGTTTTGTACTTTTTTGTATATTGTTTGTATTGGATAGTTTTGTACCTTTTTATATTTTATGTGAGGAAAAGCACATTAAAATAAGTTTGATCAAAATATGACATTTATTCACAATTAAAACTAAATCAGATAACGATTACCGAAAAAAAAAAAAAAAAAAAAAACTAAATCAGATAACTAAACCTTAATAGAAGTGAGAATTCACATGTAAAACTTAGAAACTTGTTGTGCATAAGAATTCCCGTTGTCACAGATTAGGCCTCTTAACCATCTGATTAGGCATGAGAACAAATAGAATCCAGTTGAAAGCAGACCCATTGCGTCATTTACTCTGATTCCAACCACAACAATTTTGACGATGCCCATTGTGCATAAACTCTATCGGGTGCTTTTCAATTCCCACTCCAGTGGGACATATATATATATTGTAGAAATAAGTTGGTTAAAGCAATGGCAGTGTTGTAATTGTATAGCTTCACAGAATTGGTTTAACATTGTTGATAACTCTGTGAAGACAGTTTGTTAGTTAGTTAGGATGCTCAGTGTTAATCAAGTAGCTTAATACTTACTCAGTGTTCAGTAGTATGTATAGATAGATCAATATTTGCGTTGTATGAATTAACACTTAGAGATCAATAACAAAAGAATAAGACTACTCTCTCAGTTCTCTTTTCTTTCTCTCAGTTTTACTTCTTCTTTCTCTTGTCCCTTCTTTCTTTAATCTCTACAGAGCTCAGAGCTTGAACTCTTATACAAATAACTGAAATTCTTCATATACCAACGATCTCCTCTTCGATCTCACCATTCTTATACCCCCTTGACCCCATTATATATGTTCCTTCCGTATCTAGTTTAATGTTTCCGATAATGGAAAAACAAAATTCATCTTTTGAAAATTTGATGCGAGTTCCTTGAAATGGATATAATAGTGGATTGGAATAAATGCGTGGGGAGGAAGTTTAAATTGGCATTTTTAAAAAAAAAAATTCGAAATTGATTTATTTTTAAAATAAATATTCATTTATATTACTTTTAAAATAAATATTCGATTTTTTTTTTTAAAAGGACACGACTGAATTCAAAATTCAAAACTAAGAAGTCCTAATAGTTGGCAAAGTGGTTTATTTTGCATAAAGGATTACACTTTGGCTTTTTATAATTATGTCACTTGGCTTAAAGTGGGAGAATCTTTCATTTCTTTTTATACTAGAAGTGTACACGGCCCAAACAGTAGAACATGTGGATTGTAATTTTTAAGTTTTAGGATTTATCTTGAAGTAGAAAGTTTGAGCAGTAGAATATTTTTATTAGTATGATTGAACTGAGGGGATCACAATTGAAATTTTTTTTAAACCTTCTTGTTGAATTTTGCGACCAGAAATATAAAGAAAGAATGGGCGTAAATCTGATGAAATAGCTTAAATCAAGTATCCAGCAGATTATTAATTTTCAATATTGCAAAGATTAAGAATCATGTAAACTTATCCGATAAAGAGAATACACCGCTTAGATTCGCTATTATTTTGTTTAGTTATTATTTTTAACACAGGAAAAGAGTGTTGTTTTTTAATAGAGAAGGAAGAGTTGAGATTTTCTTTTCTTTATTTTATTTTTAAAACAGAGAAATGTTAATTAATATTAAGGAGCTGTAAAAAGTTGAGAAAGATGGCTACACATATTTGATAGAAAATTTGCTAATATTAAAAAAGTGCGAAGTGCTTAGTAGCAAATTTGTGATAGATACACTTTTTTTGTACCTAAATTTACTTTATTTATATTTAAATTAGTTTGTAAAAATCTTTTGCAAATAATCTTTATGCTTCTTTTCTTTAATTTCTTTAAAATATAGTAATAAAATTTACTATGTTTTATTCTTCTCACACTTTACTCCATACATTTTATCATCTTTAAATCTCATTATACCATTTTACCCTCTTTAAACATCACTGTACATTAAAATCACGATTGAAGCAGCTGAATCAGAAATCAGTCAATTTTTTTTTTTGTTAATTATTGTTATTTACAGTATTTTTTATTTCATTTTCAAATAATATATGTTGTTTTATATCTTCTTCTGTCCCGTCCCAATTTATGTGGCGCTAATATAATTTTGATAGTCAATCAAATATTTTATGTTGACATATCATTTTGTTATTCTTATTTTTCTAATACATAATTGACTTAGAATAAGGAGTGATATAGTAAAATCATCGTTTGAAAGAAAAAAATTTAATTTAAAACATTAAGAGTTAATTTTGCATTTTATGTCTATTTTATTTTTTATTAAATATTATTTATTTTCTTAATACCTAGATGACTCATAATAATTAATTAAGAGCGATTGATTATGTTATTACTATAAAAATTAATATAATTTTATTATAGCCAATAGTAATCAACGATAATTCACCTGAATAGTATATTAATTAAATACAGGATGCTATATTTGCATATGCAAAATATGATATTATTAAATATTATTGGATAGCGCATTATATTTATTTTTCACAATAATAAAATTTTACTATATATTTTTCTTTATTTCTTTTTAACTTGATACATATTGACCCAACACAAATTCTAAGAAAATATTCATTAGAAATTTATTTTATTTTATTAATTTTGTACTTTAAAAATTTAAAGTTAAGTTTAAATATTAGTATTTCTATATAAGAAAAAAATAATTTTAAAATTTAAATTTACTAAAATAAATAAATAAATAAAAAGATTAATTTTTTTTATATAAAAGTCAATTAAAATAATAAAATTGATTTACTTTAAATATTTAGTTGTAATTAATTAAGATAATTTTTTATTTTGTCATGATTTATGCTGCACCAATAAAATTTTGAGAGTTGAACAGAACTTTTATCTATTTTTAAAAATGTATTTTAACTTGTTAATTATTGAGATTTATAATAATTTTTACATAATTATCAAATAATATATTTACTCCCTGTGTCCCAATTTCTGTGGCTTCGATGCAATTCTAAGAGTCAAGTAAAATTTTGATATATCTTTTAAATATTTTAAGTTGTTTATTATTATGATTTGCAATACTTTTTATTTTATCTCAATTTATGTGGCATTGCTAAAATAATGAGAGTCAATAGAATTTCTATATGTCTTTTAAATATTTTAAGTTATTAATTATTGTGATTTGTGGTAACAAATTTATTTTGAACATGATAGCCAATTAAATAAATAAAAAAAAATTACTTCCAATATGTAGTTATAGTTAATTAATATAAATTAATATAATATATTAAATATTTAAACCATTATAATGAAACAATGAAATTATTATATATTGAGGAGTGATATGTAATTAAGTGAAAGTAGAAGGGTTTTTTGGTAATTACATAAGAGGTGGTCGAAACCACCTCTTCTATATAATAGAAATATCTTACTTTTTTTTAGATAATTATTTCAATTGTTTAATTTTATTTAAGATAAGTTGGCTTGACACTCCCCTTATAAAAATATTTACTATAAATTTATTTTACTAAATTAATTTTATAAAAAACAGTATAAAAGTTTTTAATTATTTCTTAAGAATGTCGATAATCAAAAACATTTGTATTATTATTATTATTAATAATAATATTATTATTGTTGTTGTTGTTGTTGTTTTTGTGGATTGACATTTTTTTAATTTTAATATTCACTTTTTTCTTCTTTTTTTGAAATTATGCATTTTTAGTGAAAATTTACATTGAATTTTTCTAGTGCTTATACTTGGCACTCTAGGAGGCTTTTGCCCCTCTTATTTATTGTACTATTATAGAAGAGTGAGTGAAGACATTTACATCAACATGTTTGCTTATATGTCATTATCTAATTTTAGATGGTATTTTAATCATTTCATTAATTGATGATTTAGGTTTTTTTTTCGTTTTTAATGAACAATTCTTTGGTTTAATCAATACTGAAGAATAATATTATGTTTTCTAATTTATGTGGTGTTTTTTAAATTTCATGAGTTAAATTTAAATTTTAATTATAAGATTTCGGTGAATTTTGGTGCACAGGGAGTAGGTATGGAGTGGTTGACTCGGTTATTTAACATAATTTTCAAGACAGCAAGGCTTTCTGAAGTTTGGAGATGGAGTACAATGATTCCGTTGTATAAGAATAAAGGCGACATTCAGGATTGCAATAATTATAGAGGTATCAAGTTGTTGAGTCACACTATGAAGGTTTGGGAGAGGGTAGTAGAGTTGAGGTTGCGGAGGATTGTTACTATTTTTGGAAATCAATTTGGATTTATGTCAGGGTGCTCGACTATAGAAGCCATCCATCTCGTCAGGAGACTGGTGGAGCAGTATATGGAAAGGAAGAGATATTTGTACATGGTGTTTATTGACTTTGAGAAGGCCTATGATAGAGTTTTCATGGAGGTTCTTTGGAGGTGTTTGGAGATTAGAGGTGTACCTATAGTGTATGTTAGGGTGATTAGGGATATGTACAACAAAGCCAAGACTTGGGTTTGGACGGGGGGAGGGGACTTAGAGCACTTTTCTGTCTTGATGGGGTTACATCAAGGATCGACGCTTAGTCCGTTTTTTTTTTCCTTGGTGATGGAAGTTTTGACGCGACACATTTAGGATGAGGTGCCTTATTATTTGCTTTTTACGGATGATGTAGTCCTGATTGATGAGACTCGTAGTGAAGTTAATGCTATGTTGGAGGTTCAGAGGTAAACCCTTGAGTCTAAAGGGTTTAGGTTGAGTAGGTCCAAGATGGAATATTTGGAGTGTAAGTTCAGCGACGTGTCTCATGAGTCCGATGTAGTTGTTAAGCTTGACACTCATTCTATGAGTAAGAGAGATAATTTCAAGTATCTGGGGTCGATGATTCAAGAGAATGGAAAGATTGACGAAGATTTCACTCATTGGATTGGGGTAGGGTGGATGAAATGGAGGCTCGCCTCCAGTATCTTATGCGACAAAAAGGTACCTCCCTAACTTAAAGGCAAGTTCTATAAAGTGGTGGTTAAACCAGTTTTGCTGTATGGGGCGGAGTGTTGGCCTATTAAGAAGACCCACATCCAAAACATGAAGGTATCGGAGATGAAAATACTTTGGTGGATGTGTGGGTGTACTAGAAAAGATAAAATTAGAAATGAGGTTATTCGAGATAAGATGGGAGTGGCTTCGATGGAAGACAAGATGAGGGAAGCGAGGTTGAGATAGTTTGGTCATGTAATGCGGAGGAGTACGGATGCCTCAGTACGGAGGTGTGAGAGGTTGGTTAAGGATGGTTTCAAGATAGGTAGAGGGAGATCGAAGAAATTTTGAGGGGAGGTGATTAGATATGACATGGAGCAGCTTTAGCTTACCGAGGGTATGACCCTGGATAGGAAGTTGTGGAGGAGGTGAATTAGAGTAAAAGATTAGTCTGAGTTAGGATGTTGTATGTTTTGGTGTATACTTGAAGTATCTTGCTTTGGTATTATTGAATATGTTAATTTCTATTGTATCATGTTTTATTACTATTCCTTATCTTATCTTAGATTGCTTTATTTTGAGTTGGGGGTCTATCGAAAACAATCTCACATTTGAGGTAGTGGTATGGACTGCATACACTTACCCTCCCCAGACCGCACTTACTGGGAATATACTGGGTATATTGTTGTTGTTGTACTAGCGCTTAAATCAAAGATGTATTTTTCACAAAAGCGACTGGAGGAAAATTGTAATCATAATACTTTTTGTGTAGTTTTTGAATATTTAAAATTTAATTTTAAAATATTAAAATAATCTAATTTAATTTAATTCTAAAAATTAGTCAAATTAACTTACGAGAACTAAAACATGACAAGTATTTGGAATGAAGGAGTACTGAATTACCACTCTATTTAAATTGTGTGACTACTTTTCAAAAACTCTTTAAATGTTATGAAATATAAAGTAAGAACAACAAGAATAGAGAGAGAAGAGAGAGTGATTATTATTTCTATTGAGAGGTTCCTTGATGGAGTGAATTACAATGAAGGAAAAACCCTTTATTTATAGGGAAAAACTAACCTTGGGGTTTCTAACTTTTTTATAAATGGACATTCACTATATATGGTAAAGTAGACATTCACTATACATGGTAAAGTAGACATTCACTATATATAATAATATATTTATATCACTCCACCTTGAATGTCTAATTGATAGATAATGTGCCTCATTAAAACCTTACTAGAAAAATCCAGTGAAAAAAAATCTAGTAAAGGAAAAAGAATACATATCTCTTACAATATGCATATAGGTTGCCTCATTAAAAACCTTACAAGAATAACTCAGTGGTACAAAATCTCGTAAGGAAAAAAGTGTACAACACCTATTAACTCTCCCTAATGAGAACATCATTGAATCTTTGCATCCCAATCATGTGCACCATCTTCTTGCAAGTTGCAATTGGAGGAGACTTGGTGAATAAATCAGCCACATTGTCGCTTGAATGAATGTGTTGCACGTTAATATCACCATTCTTTTGTAGCTCGTGTACATAGAAATGCTTTGGCGAAATGTACTTCATTTTCATCTCCTTGAGTCCTCCCTTAAGCTGTGTTGTGCATGTTGCATTATCCTCATAAAAAAATTATCGGTACTTTGTCACATTTCAAACCACATTTTTTGCGAATGAGATGTATCATGGACCTCAACCACATACACTCTTGGCTTACTTCATGAATAGTTATTATCTCAGCATGGTTCGATGAAGTGGCTACGACAGACTGCCCTGCTTTGTATATCTCCAAGATATGACAGTACCCCCACGTATGAACACATAGCTTATTTGAGATCGAGCTTTGTACGGGTCAGATAAGTACTCAGCATCAGCATAACCAACAAAATCGGGACTACAATCCTTAGAATAAAATAAGCCTATATGTTTGATCTCATTTCGATGTCTCCCAGTAGGAGCAGAACTATATCTTGCTAACAAATTGATCGAAAGACTATATCGGGTTTTGTAGTAGTTACAAGATACATTAGTGCACCAATTGCACTAAGATATATAACCAATTTGATTCGATATATCTCTCATTCCAGCAAATAATCTATTGCTTTTGAAAACTCTCTAAGAGTTTCAATAATTTTCAAGTTATAAATTTATGCAATATAAGGATTATAGATTCCTTGGTGGGGTGAATTACAATGAAGGAAAACTTCTTTATTTATAGGGGAAAACTAATCTTGGGGTTTCTAATTTTTCTCATAAATAGATATTTACTGTATATGATAAAGTAGACATTCACTATATATGGTAATATATTTATAACATTAAACTAGTTTTAAAAATTTATTGGACTTAACTAGAGTACTTTTTAGTTGACTTACTTTTAATTTGTAATAAGAGACAATTTACAAATAGATTAGGGCATTAAATTATGATAATAAGTTTGTAATTTTTTTAATTTTTAATTTTGTTAAATCCGGAGACAGTGAATAAGATGAAATGCTTTTAATAGAATTGAAATCTTTTCAACCATGAAAGATAGAATTGATTCTATTTGGTTGTATTTGAAATTTTGACCGTGCTTTGCACGGGTTTGCATCGTCTAGTATATAATAGATATATTGATTTTAGGATAAATTACATAAAATCCAAATTTAAAAGACTATATTATCCAATATGTCTTATCTTTTTAAAATTTACATAAGATTCCTATTTTCAAATTTATTCTTGATACATATCAACAAAATCCCACGTCTTATTTTTACTCCACTATTAACTCATCCCCACATTCTATTTTTACACCACCATTAACTCATGCAAGCTATTTTTTTTTTCCAAAGATTTTCTTCCCTAAAATCTCTCTCAAATTATAATCAATTAAAACATCTTCCATCTCCAAGCCTTTTTTTCTCTTCAAATATTTACTTTCCTAAAATCTCTCTCAAATTATCATTAGTTAAAACATCTTCCATTTCCATTACTCCATCTTCTTCAAATCCTCAATGTACTACATTAAATTATAAATTTTTTATTTATTTCAAAAAGGTGAGTTAATTGTCTAAATGAATTTTAAGTTAATATTAAACAACGCAGATACATATATACAAATATTAATTTTCGTTAATCCAACGTAGATACATGTGCATGAATTTTGTTAATCCACTTGATACATATATACAAATATTAATTTTCTGAATACGTTTTCATAGTGTAACGGTGATTCATATGAATGATATTTTTGTTATTAGTATATGGGTGATACATTTGTTGACAGTGTATGAGTGATACAATTTGTTGTTAGATTATTGGTGATACATTTTACTGACTATGTATGAATGATACATTTGAGGTAAGATTATTAGTGATACATATATCCTAAATGTTTCTATATCTATTATATATTTTTGATTCATTTATAAATGGGTGATACATTTAACATATGAATAAATGAATCATATTTTAAATTATGTTTTTCTCAGCACATTTATTTTAACTATAAAAATGTATCACTAATATAACAGATAACCTCTTAAAACTAATGAGACAATATTAATATGAATTACAGAACTTTCATAAACATTTAATATGAATCATATAAAAATCATAGAAATACGACCAAATGTATCATACATATTTCAGATGTATCACATAGTAATCCTCTGCCGCCAAATAATAATTCAGATTTCAGATGTATCACGTATTCAAATACTAATCCCTCTTCTCCTCCTTCTCTTCTTCGTTCACTTCCAGACATCGTACTAATCTGTAACTCCGTGATTGCCCCGTTGATACGTAACTCGAGAAGGAGCACTTACTTCTACGTCGGACTTACCTGAATCAGCGTCGGCGGTCAGATGTTATCGATTCCGGCGTCGGTATTTCAGGTGGACGGAAGTGGTAACGGTGGGATAATTGTTGATTTCGATACAGCGGTGACTCGGTTACAGAGCAGTGTATACAATGCTCTACGTGACACGTTCGTGAAATACACTCGGAGTTTGCCGTCTGGCGGGCAATTCGTGTCGTTCAATACCTGCTCGATTGTTCGCTTGAAATTTGAAAGTTGATTGGAGATATTGCTGATTTTGTGAATCTCATTAATTCATTGTGTAACTGATTGTGCGTGATTTGCTCCACAAAATAAAAGAGAATCTGTTACTTAAATAAATATCTAGTCAGTTTTAAATGTATTACTTTTTATATGTATCGCCGTATAACATATGTATCACGATTTAAAAAAAAAAAAAGAAATAAGATGTAATTAACCAAATAGTTGGGATAAAATATAATATCACTTAAAGATTCAGAGATTTATGTAAGTTACCTATTTTATACTATCTATCTTTCCATGTTAAATAAACATGTAGTAATTAGGGGTGTGCAAAAACCAAACCGACCGATAAACCCGAACCGATAAAAATGTTATTGGGTTAATGATTTTTTATTGGTTTTATAAAAAAATTTATTGGGTAAACGGTTCGGTTTCGGTTTTAGCTTATTAGGTTATCGGTTAAACCGATAACCCAATAAGGATACACTAAGTTATTGTTTTATCCCTATTTATGTTATATATATAAATCTCTCTCTCTCTCTCTCTCTCTCTATATATATATATATATATATATATATATATATTATATGCGCTATTTATTCACAATTCAGTGATTCACAAAGTAATACCTATTCAGGGCAACAAATGCATAATATAAAGCTCGACTATTATCGTATTGAAAAGCTTAAAGCATTTATAGCTTTCAACAATTAGGATTTAATTTTTTTTCTAACTAACATTCAGTTCAAGTTTAAAGATTCTTGTAAACTAAAATACATTGCGTAGGATTTTGACGGTAACTAAGATTTTGTTCTTTTATGTTAGTTGTTACTATTTCTATTTTATAAGTATTTTCTTATTGATTAAATCGAAAATCGAACCGTTAAGGACCAAAAATCGATAAATCGAAACCGATAAGAAAATATCTTATTGGTTGGTTATTGGTTTTACATATTTAAAAACAAAAAATCGATAAACCGAATCAATAACACATAAAACCGAACCGAACCGATCGATGCACACCTCCCAGTAGTAATGTAAGTTCGTTTTCAGGGGCATACACCACAAACAGAAACTCCTCAGATAAACAAATAGAAACCCATCAGAAACATACACTAGTTCAAAAGGGAATCGAAATATGATTGCTGAGGCCAGGTAAACAAACTCATTATCAACGAAAAATGACGACATTAAAAGATTACTCTAAACAGAGGCCGATTTTTCAAAAATGATCAAACCTTGATTTGCCACTGGAAAGAGGGCAATGAAGTTTTGGCAAGTTGACATCTCAACCCGAAGAAGCTAAAGGAAAAAAATGAGCAATACCCGCCGAAGTCTGAAATGCTGAACATACACGAACATGCAATTACCACAAAATAAAACTGAAACTTGAAACGGAGAAAGAAAATGTAAATAAGAAAATCATATGATCCCAAATGGGATAATTTCAGCTGAGTAATCAGTTAAAAATTTTGCAATGGAGGAGGTAGGGGCCATTACTTTAGGCAAAATGTGGAAAAAATAAAACAACTAACAAGTCAACTAATGTTTACTACCAAATCAGGACATATTTTCTACATGATTTTTTTCGGTAGAAATAATAGTATAATATATATAACAAAAGTCTACACGAGAGTTTGTCGTGGCTGTGCCACAATATTACAACAGGTGGCTGATACAGTAAAAAGAGTATGAACTCCTAATACTAGTATACGTAGAACAGCAGTTAGTAGAAAGGCTGACTGTGGACAGGAAATCATACGATGGACATTGCTCCAATTCGATCCATACAGAATTTCAGATAGCTGATGTGCAGTGTCCCAAAAAATTCCCAAACAAGTGTCAGCAGTCCCAGAAGTAGCCAAGTTGACAAAGCCAGTCTGCAAGTTGGTTGTGCTCTCTGTAGGCATGCCCTATAATAGTAGGGCTATTCAACGGCTGGAGAAGGTACCTGCAGTCATCAACAACAGACGAACAATGAATATTAGAGTTACTTAGGAATTTGAACAACCTCACTGCATATATGTTTATATACAGAGGTCGAAGATTATGCTCCAATGCAAGTGTAAGACCTGTGAGAAGTGCATACAAATCAGTACTAAAAGCATCTCAATGTGCAATTGAGCCCTCAAAAAACTAAAATCCAAGTACCTTCATGGTTCCCAAAAACTCTAAGGTTGCATGATTGACAGACCATTCCATCAGTATTTGACATATGGCAAGGCTGTCTAGGATGATTCCAATTGACATAAAGATGTACCCTTTTGTGCCTTTGGAGAGCTTAGGTTTGTTTTATAAATAAAGGTAACCCGTTTAACCTCGAAGATTAATTTATTGTGAGCCTTCCATATCATCCAGAGACAGTAAGGAAAATAGTTGAGGGGATTGAGTCATAATAGATCATAGGAGTGCGGTAAAAAAACTGTTTTAAGCCATGCAGAATGAGAGGCAGCATCTAAAGGTGTGATGACAATTTGTTTCGTTGAGAGAGTTCCATAGTGGTATAATATATGGACAGTTTTAAAAAAAAAAAAAAAAAGAGATACAGTTTCCTCTTGAGAGGAATGACAAATTTTGCACTCATTAGAGGAGGCTATGGTAAGGTGAAGGAGATAGCTAGCAGTAGGTAACCTACCATGATTAAGGATCCACAAGAAATGTTTTATTTTAGGGGGCAGTTTGAGACTCCAAAGCAAAGCGAAGGAAATCTGTGTATTAGAAGGACTTCATCAGATGATTGTACAAGAAGGAACAAGATAGATTAGAGAGGAAAAAAGAAAAGACGGCAAATGTAGCAAGTCTTTACTGAGAAGGAGCCATTTGAGGTTAGGCCTCAGATCAAACGATCATGCGTAACGGAGAATTGGGGTAGATGCACTGCTCGTATATTTTTGGAGAAGAGCATCTGGTAGATTAAAGAAGAGAGTAAAGAAATCCCAAAGATTATTGGCACGAAACACAGCTATTGTAGTTGATAGATCCAAGCTTCCAAAGAAGTCCAATTTGGCATATTTCCATCTATGTTGAATGGTTTTCCAAGCCATTAGAGTTGTTAGAGATAAATAGTTAGAACGTGACAGAGCAGCCCAGAGTTGGTGTTGTGAGTTGAAGAATTGCCAAGCAGTCGCAGCAAGCAAAGCACGATTTTTAAATTTAAGGTCTTGTATCCTAAGACCCCCCCCCCCCCCCCC